>NC_036440.1:2534697-3134697 GCF_000184455.2 Aspergillus oryzae RIB40 | reverse complement strand
ATCCACCACAATCGACATTCACAGCTTTACAAACCATGCTACGACAACTACATTATCCTAACCCAGCTTGGCACTGTGACATCCCTAGAGTTTTAGTAATCCTCGTCATGATATTTCAGTATCGTAGAGTTGGAACCTCAATAGCGTGGACTGTGTATATAGCCAATAGCTGTCAGCATTTGGATTAGAAAGCCAGTGCACTTTTTATTCACCATGACATCCCTCAGAAATATGGTTTCAGACTTCCCTGTTCTGATGATACAGAATTCGGTCTCGGTTGTCTTCCCCACATGGCCCTTTAATTTCAAACTTTGCGGCGCTACAGAGCACTGCAAATGCTAACATAGAAACCGTAAACATACCGAGAAGCTCGTCTATAGAGTTTGGTAGGTACCAAGTTTATGGGTGAGCTTAATGTGGACCAAGGAAAATTTGCACGGTTCAGCCAGAGTTGTGCGTTGATCGATGCTGGAGATGGTTGAGAAAAGCGGCAAGTGGGGAATCGCTGAGATAATGTGAAGAAAGTGCAAGATTGAATCTGTTTATAGGTTTTAGCTGTTGAATAGCTAGCTTCATATGAGATAGCTAGGGTATCGGGGCGTATTAGTCAAATTAAGCTTTTACCCCGTGGCAAAACCACGTTCACAAACTTTCGTGGATCTTTGTCTGGTTACGCTTTTGCTTTGCACTGGAATATGTAAATATGCTAGAGTTCTCCCTCCTGTTCCTTAAATCTTAAGCTGTTCGGCAAGCCGGAATTTTGGGTGAGACTCGGTAATCAGGTCGTCTCCCTTGCCGCAAGCTAGTTTAGTATCTAAGATTTGCACTTTGCGTAGGATACTGATTCCCACAATACTGCATAAGTAAATAGCTTCCCAGATTCTATAGGGCTGTAGACGAGTGTGTGGCCTGTGTTTCCATGAAACCTCGTTCATCTAAATTCGGGCTTCATCGTGGGTTTCAGTGGGGCAAGAAGCCCGAGCCGAGGGCTGCAGAACTTCTATGAGTATATATGGACCGGAATTCAAATCCGGACTGCGCAGTCTATGGTACTTTAAGCGAACTCGCTATGAAACTTTATTCTAGAGTGCATTGGAGAGGGAGAGCAATCACGCTCCGCGGATGCTAAATGGAGATCATAACACCTCTGTCTCCGTCTCACAGTCTTTGGCGCTCATGAAGCAAATCACCAAAAAGGGTTAATCATTTCTGATACTGTCGTTCCCACCAGAGCAAGAACAGCATTGCATCAGCATGGAGTTGCCTGCTGACCAAAGTTGGGTTTCTGTTGAATTTAACGGGGAGAGGCTTGTTTGCAGTTTTTCGACACGCGACCTCCGAGGCTTTTGTTGAAACAGACAATTACTTGACAACCGGAGCCGAAGAAGTTCTACCATCGAGTTGAGAATGTCGTAGCAAGAAAGCGGGCTAGATGCACTGGTAATCCTTCTTAGGAGCAGTCACGTACACACCTCTTAGCAATCCTGACAACTGGCTTGCTGTTTGCAATATCATATCGTTTGTAAGAGTGCCAGTGCGAATAATACTTTCCAGACTGAAGCAGCAAGCTGTAGCATCAAAGTCTCTCAACTGACGAATTATAAGAACCGATGCGACGTAATAGTAGTCCAATACATGCTCGCAATGTGAACCATACTCCGTAGTCCCTCGTGAAACTGCCTCCACCTGTCCATGTAAGAAATAAAGTACCCTCGAGCACGTCTGTTCGGGGACCAGCGACGCATATAATGCCGAGGGTCCTCTTGCCATGGCCCCACACCATATCATGTACTTTTGTACGTAGTATATGTCGGTACTCGTCGATTACTCGCATTTCTCCCACTGCACGACAAGTGCTCATTCTGACCTAGGTAACCTACCTTGTTGAAACTTTGAGGGGGCTGAGGGAAGTTACCAGCAGAGTGGGAAATTATGCTGTGGGCTTTCAGTCAAGATGCTGGCTCGAATCACCAGTGTGGAGCTTCCAAGGCTTTGAGGCAGAGCAAGACTTTCCTCTTTCTGCTTAGATCGGAAAATATTTCGGTTAGTACTTAGTAGGTGTCTCATGAATTGTTACGACCCGCTTGGTACCTGAGGGCTTTAAGCGATTTCGGCTATTGGTGAGGCTACTCCGTCTGGGTGGAGATGTGGGGATTCGCATTACTCGTACCTCGGAGAACAGACGGATTTCACGCGGCCCAGACTCGCTTTCCAAATTTTGATTTGCAACGCCGGAAAACCCCCTCAGCACTAAAATAGGCCCAGACGAAGGGTGTGGACTAGGGGTGACAGCAGCTTTAGGGCAACAAGAATAGTCTGGCGTATGCCCGTTGACAGATCATATACTGTCAACTTAACTTTCAACGTTAACAAGTGGGGGTATGTCAAATTTCTTCTAGAATTAGAGATCCCCTGTCCGCTGTAATATTAACTCTATAATTTGGAAGGTTTTGGTAGCTGAAAACCATGGATGGTGAGAAATGGCAACCTCGCTTCTAACCCATGGTAGGGCTAGATCTGCCCGGGGAAGGCTTCGTTCCCCACTGGAACCATTCCTTCATGGCTCGATCTGTGCCGCCTGCAAGCTAAAAATGTTTTGATCCCTAGCAGTTTCATGGCTCGTGAAAGCTCAACATCGTTGTAGATCCCATCCTGTTTCTGTCATTTTCTCTGCATCCTTATTTCCCGCCTGATTGCCATGTAAAACAGATCTTTCCCCTCTCTTCTCGCGATTGGATAGCTGTACGCTCTTTGATATCTCACCTGGGGTGTGGTAGGGTTATACTTTTCGCCCCATTTCCCTCGTTTTTTAGGATCGCGGCTGCTCTCTCTCTCTCTATCTCTTCACTGGGTTGCTGCACTATCGTCACTTCAGCACTGCCTCGGTAGTCGACAATTTCATCACCGCTTAACTGGACCATGAATTGATCTCTCTCTGAAATAACATGTCAAGCCTTGTCATCGGCACTGCGCCGGAGGGTCTGGACTTGTCCGCCGACAGGATCGCACAGAATGACGGCACGGTTGCTGCTGTGATGGCAATTGCCACAGTTTTCGTGGGTTTGCGATTCTGGGCCCGGACAACGAATAAAAGTGCCAATTTAGCATATGATGACTGGTTTGTTTTGGTGGCATTGGTGTGTATCCTAGATTCTTAAATGCTAGTTGGAGCTTTCGACTAAACATCTTGCACAGGCGTTCGCATATGGGACAGGCGTATGTTGTATTTTAGGTATCATCACCGCCAGCTACCTACTTAAAAGTCCCGTTGAAACTAACAAAGAGTGTTCTCAGGAGGCGCATATGGGACAGGCAAACATATATGGGTGGTGGAGGCAAATGATGTCCTAATGAGCATGAAAGTAAATGCCCTGCGCTTTCGCTCATAATACAGTCCTATGAGTCTAATGGTGAATGTACAGATTATCTTCGCCTACGTTGTCCTGTATTCCACGACAGTGCCCATGGTCAAATTATCCGTGCTTCTTCTCTATCGCCGCATTTTCCGCTTGACTTGGACGTTATATTTCTGCGGATTTCTCTCGATCGGATATGCTATCTCAGTCTCTACCACCATCTCGGTCGCCTGCGTCCCGTCATCTTTCTTCTGGACTCAATGGGTATATCCTTTGAGCGGAGGTTATTGTCGCATCAATCTCTACCAATTCTATTTGTGGAACGGTGTCGCCAACTTGTTCACTGATGTCATCATTCTATGCCTGCCCATGCCGATCGTATGGAGCCTGCAGATGCCCAAGGGTCAGAAATGGGCCATTAGCGGTATCTTCTTGCTCGGTGGATTGTAAGTCACGCACCTCCATAATCACCATCCAAACGAGACTCTAACACAGCCCTTCCCGCAGCGTCTGCGTAGCCACAATTGTCCGCATCTGCGCCATCACCAAAATGAAAGACTCCGTCGACATCACATGGGTAATCGGCGACGCCATGATCTGGTCCAACGTCGAACCCTGCATCGGTATCGTCAGCGCCTGTCTCCCGACGCTTCGGCCACTCTTGCGTCAGATCCCTCAGCTCAGACTCTGGGGCATGTTCGGCAGCAGTGGGCTCTCGAGGGACTATAAAATGACCGGCGAGGGCACTTCGGGCATTTCGGGCACGCCGCTGCAGAGTACCGGGAACCGATCCGGCTATCGGGCCTCGAATGGTAAGAAGTATCAGTTCTGGCCAGAAGAGGATGAGATCTACCTGACCACCGACGTAGGACGTGCTAGTACTCATCCAAGAGAGGAAGGCGTGATCCCGTCGAATGGCTCTACTGCTTCCGGTCAGGAGCTGAATGCTATGCAGATTAGGGTGAAGCAGAACTTTGACTGGAGGGAGGAGAATCCATGATCTGGGAGGAAGTCTGATTTTCAATCTTGCGCTGTGCCTTTTTCCGAAATGAGATAGCCGGGTGGAAGAGCCGACTACATCTGTCTAGTCGTGGTGCCTCTATCATATGTCTTATGACTGTATACCCATCTATAAATACCCAAGCTTTCTTTTGTTTTTCTTTATTCACATTTTTAGAATAGCCATTTTGTTTCTGCAAGATATGTACTTTCATAACGGTGAGACACTTATCTGTCCAGATAGGGTAATTTAGTCAAATCATGTATCGTGACATAGCCCTTACTTATTCACGGGATAGATTGAAATTACTGCCAATCTACTCGCTAATAACTCCCGTAACCAAGGCCCGCACACTAAAGTTACCCTTATCCGGGTACGGAGTACCGAAATCGCGAGCAAAATCGATATTACTCTTCGGCGTCTCATACAGCTCAATATCAAACCGACGGACGATCGTAGCGATGACCAGGAACAGCTCCGCATAGGCCAAGCTTTACAACAGTTAGCTGATGCAAACATTGTCGAGGGGTATTTGATATCTTACTTCAAGCCCACACACATGCGGCTTCCTTTCGAGAAGTTCACCAGATAGCGGTCCAATCGCTGTCCCTTGGCAGCGGCCCGGATCCATCGTTCCGGGTCAAAAGCGTGGGGATCAGAAAAGATTTCCGGGTCCATCAGGGTGAAGTAATTTGTTTCGCTGACGGGGGTCTAGATTGTTGTCAGTGTCTAGTTGACCCCACCGGGACGGGGTCTAGCTCACTCCAGGCGGGATAGTGTAGTCTTTATACACCAGCGCTTCGGTAGGTGCTACTCTCGATGATCGATTCGCAATTCCGGTTGAAAGACGTAGGGATTCGCTGATTACTCCGGACTAAGCTAGCATTAGCATGTATTGTTTCGTGTGAGAAAGGCAATACATACCATGTACGGCAGTTTTTCCAAGTCATTCCACGTCGGCTGAGAATCCGGCGTCGGCATCACTTGCTTCAGCTCCTCGCGAAGCTTGTTTCGGATATCCTCTCTAGTGAACAAATGCCACGCCCCAAGAGCAAGCGACCTCGCAGTCGTCTCGGTACCGCCAATCACCAAAGCAAAGCCCTCATTCATGAGCCGATGCGCAGAACGCATATGTTCCGGCATGGATGGCGCGGCAAGCGTGTCGATCAATGTCCCACTGCCAGCCTTGGAGTTTGCCTTTTCCAGCGCAGCCGCACCCTGCTCATAGAGCTCCTTTTTCTGACTCGCCAACGCAAACGCAGGGGGGTTCAACACCTGCAACAGGGGAAGCGGCATGACATTCATAAGCGTCTGCAAGATGGGGAAGAAGTAAAGCAGATGCGCAAGCTGGAAGAGACCATTGATGCCATCTCGGACCTTGGCGTTGAACCCCTCCTTATCAAGATTATTAGGGTTGAATCCGTACGCATACTGGTGGATGACATCGGAGGTTAACGCCGCAAACGCAGCGTCCAAACTGACGACCGTGTGCGCACGACAAGCCTCCTGGAAATGCCCCACGAGTTTGTTCAAACTGTCGCGGATCAAGTGTTCCTGGTTCTCGATCGCGCGCTTGGAGAAGAATTTCGCCACGGGTGCGCGCCGCTGGTGATGAGTTTCCTGGTCGATTGCTGAGAAGCCCGAGCCTTCGAGGCCGAACTGGGCGACGAGAACGGGGTCCTTTTCGCGTTTGCGGGCGCTGGAGGCGTAGATGTCATCGTAGTAATCCGGGTCCTTGATGTGAACTTCACGGGGGTTTATGCGGATGATTGGGCCTGTTCTGTGTCAGCCTTTGGCCTATAACGTAGGTGGGGGATTCAATATGCTTACCGTAAACTTCATGCAGCCGTTCGAGCTCCCAGATAAATAGGCCGCCTCGGATGATGTTGTGGTAAAATTCGTAGCCATGGGTAATCGCAGCCAACTTTGGGCCGGGGATATGGCTCAATGGGTGAAAATACAGGCGATAGATACTCAGAAACACCAAATAGGTAACAAAACCTATCCCTAATATCACCAACAAGGCCATGGTGACGGTTGCATTACTCGCAGACAAAGATGAAGAAGGAACAATACAATTCTTACTGAGTCAGTTATTTTTTTTTTTCTACCAGGGGGGTCCCTGCCAGTGGCAGGAAGCGCACAAAATAATTCCATAGCCCCTATTGGCTTTCTGAGTAAGGTTACAAGTGTCACCGTTGCTGATGCAGTGCGCTAAGCACTAGCTTGAGACCGTTGAACTGTCTGTTGCCCGCCCCGCTGTCCGGACGGATTCTGATCCCGTTAGCCGTTGCTGCTCCATCTTTTGCCGATGGCTATTGGTTGTACCGCAATAAGATAAGGACACAGTTGTAGTAGGATAGGCAGCTAGTCTTTTGGAGGTAAGATGACTGCTTGGCTTCTCCGCGTTATGAATCTGTGTGTGATTACTGGGTAGAATCAAATGCCAGTTTAAGTGAGGACATGAAGAAACAAAGGTGGTTAATGGTGTCGGCTTTGGACTTTTATTGTACGTACCATCTCATAGAATTCTACCTGTTGCTTCCTCCTCTGAGAAATTGTGTTGTTTTGAGAAGAATAGCGACACCATGATCAGACCACCTTTCATATTCTTGTCGTCAGTCTAAGCCGAGGCCTGGAGAACAATTAATCTAACAGAGTAGAAGCTAGGAACGGGATTGCCTACGCGATACCTAAAATTAGAGGGCTAGCGTTTGCTGTTGTGCAATTGCTGTTTACAGTAGGCGGTCAACAGGCACCGAAAGAATAACAAATTTCCCAATTCTTACAATTGCTCGCCTCGGAACACTGGTTAAATTTCTCCTCATCCTCTCGGCTTAGGGCTAACTGCCAAGTCCAGACCATTTGCCATGTGAAACAAATATCGAGATGGCCAGAATGTCCCAAGCAGCCTGCAGGGTCAAATGCATGAGATCTCACCCTTGATCTAAACTACAAAAACCGGATGAACTAGGGTACTTAACTGCCGGAGTCTTGGGGCTCGCTGGACATGCGAGGAATGCTCGGAGTGCCGATCCCCGGAACAGAAGCCCTAATCCCCCGTTCCCACAACGGAAATTCATCAACATCGTGAAACTGCGATTGTTTCTTACGCCTTGCCTCCATTTGACGGCCCCACATTTAAATACTGGACTAGTGTACGATGCTCTACGGAGTACACTCCAAGATCCACCACTCCCAGCTCCCGGATGTGAGAGGTAGCCGGCGCTGGCATAGATCTCGAAGATAGAGTCCAGATGTATTGTGTCATATCCGTTGTGCAACTGTTGGCTGGTAAAGCAGTTCAACAAGAGTTGAATGTCTATGTGCTTGATGGACTTACGCGGGAATATATATCCGGCGCCATTGCACTAATCATGACCCGGACCGGGTTGATACCTGGGTAGAACATGGTCAATCTATAATATTCGATGTGTCTTTCCACAGTGTCACTTGTTACTAGATAATTCGAAAAGTTTTGGCGGACAATTTCTTGGATATCCTATCGGCGAACCTCTTTATACGAGTCTTAGAAACCCCCAACGGGCAAAATTGTTTATGCAGCCAGTGGGTAAAACCTAAAGGACGAAGATATAATTGATATAACGTGAGCGACAACAAATGTAAGTTATTCTCAGTAGCACAATACCTGTGATTATTTGTTCTAGTGCCTGTGCATTGTCTGTACTCAAGCATGAACGACTGCTAGGAGCTTCCATTACTTTTGTACACTCATCAGCAATATGGAAGAAATTCCCTAAGAACGTGTGAATCGCTTAAGGCCAACATGAATAATGAAGCGCGACTAGGTATTCACCAGCATAGTATTGAATCACGGAGGTATTCTCTAATACGACAAGCTACATGGATGCATTACTGATTCTTCGTTTGATGCGAAACCTAGGTGAATACTGGAGACTTATGAATATGCCCGCCTATATAAACAGCCAGCCATGGTGAGATTCGTCGGGTACTAGGGATGTTGCGTAGTTGGCACAGATTTCTCTAAATGGCGCAGCTATTGATTGATCTCCCAACTATGCGATCGCGCAAGATTGCAGTGGCGAGGGGAGTTGGAAGCTTCAGTAGTCGGCTTGACTTTTGCCGCAGCCGTGGGCGACTTTCAGATCTGTGAAATATCTGACCCCCATATGCACAAGTATCTTCGCATGGAGGACTAGTGTGACATGTGTAATGGTTAAAAATCCATATACAGCAAGGTACAAAGATGGCAGCACAGATTAAGGAAGATCTCTCCCAGGTCCAAATAATGCGAGAAAGCCTCTAGATCCTATGGAGTGGCTGATGGGCCCTATGGCGCAATATGTGGTAAATGATGGTGGTGACCCGCAAGCCAAGCAAGAATCACACTGATTTCCTGAAAGGAAATCTCTAATAATATATTCGATAGGGACATGGCGGGCGTGCTCTAGCGGACATACGACTAAGGACAAAGCTTCATCTGGTTGAGATTGAACCACCCTCAACAAACGTTGACTACAAAAGACCAAATCATGCAAGCATTGCCAGAAACCGAGGGCGATTTTGCTGTTATAACAGCCGGCCGACACATATGCCAGAAAGCGCTGAAATGGTAGCATGGATCAAAATGGTTTCCTGAAGCCTCATACTGCAGCTGTTCATGATCTGGAAGATTGCAATCAACGAACCGATAAACTACTGGGGCTAAAGTACTACCTATAAGCCTAATTCTGGAAACAAAAGGGAGGAGGCAGATCCAATCACCACCTCTCTCAGTCACCGGCCATCCCGCGGGAATATGGCCGATTTGCCGACTTTGGCCATTGAACCCGGCGCCAGCGAGGATTATGCGAAGCTTAAGGATGATGTCAAATGGTCTTGTCAGAACCGAATAGGCCGGGATGGAATTAATCGGTTCTATCTTCTTCACTCAGAGCTGATTGAAGATGTTCTTACAATATCTGGGCACTACTCAGAGGCGGTGGTCCTCGATTACTGCTTACGAATATATATGCGATTTAGCCAATGGCTCTACATAGATGGAAAGCATGCGTGATAGAAATGACTATTGTATATTTTATAGATGAACTGAGTCGATGTTAATTCTATATCTGACCAGCGGACTCTATAGAAAGATTGGCAGCAGCTGGTATCAGGACTGTATCCTACAATCTGAACGTAAAAGTATGTGGCTGTGTGTTTAGAACCGTCTGAATCGTCCACGGCGCCTATGTATACGTCACCTTCTCGGATTGGGGATCAACCTGTAATTGACTTATCCTTGCGAGTGTAACTATCGAAAAAGAAGGAAAACAAAAGAAAAGAAGAATGTTGGTGTTGCAAGCGCAAAATGAAGCTATGTGTCGACCCACCAAGCGACAATGGTTGCTTTCGTCGAATCTCGCACTGCTGGAAGAGACGAAATCAAAAGATGCATGGTGTCAAGGTTCTCTATAGCTTCCAGCAAGCCATCTGCGAGAAATCATCCATGGTGACAGCCATGCTCTAGTCGGGTTATTGACCAACTCTTGAGTCGTATACATCATCACAAAATGTGAGAGGAGACTACCCGAGTAGCATCACCTGTGGCATGTAACACTATCGACATCCCGTTTTCGGTATAGATTCAACTGCTTACCTCTATTACACATTGATATATGTATGAAGGGCTGATATGCTACCGTGACGTAGGGACGAAACCGGATATTGGTGTTGCATTGGACACTCCGTGTCATTTACCGGCCGCATCAATCGTTGCGCTTAATAATTCAAGCCACATTTACAGTTACATCCAGGCTAAATAGATCTATCTGACTTGGGTATAAAATACTGAGGTTGATGATGCTGTAGTTACGCAGACAGGGAATCATCAGTCTCGATTCTTCATTTTGTATTTCACCAGAACTATTTACCCTCAAGCTTGCAAACTTCGATAGCCACCATAGTCCTCTTAGTGTGATACCACTTAACCGGAATCAACCCCAAAAAAATGAGTCTTCACAACGACGCCTGGAAAGGGACACTTGATCGAGCCAGTCTCACTCAATACCTCAGCCGAGGGGTGGATATTGATGGCACCAGCACATCTGGCGATACACCACTTGCTCTTGCTGTGAAGAATGGACAGACTAGCGCAGTGAAGCTATTGCTGCAGGCTGGAGCCAACCCCAATAAGAAGGGTGCTGACGGCAAAACTCCCTTATACCTGGTTGCATTCGCAAAGGACAAAAGGGACCGCCTGGCGCAGTTGCTTGTGGCGCATGGTGCCGATGTTAATGAGCCTGTGCCGGCATGGAACAATTCGACACCGCTTATGGTGGCCATCACCGAAGCAAAAGATCCCAAATTGATTAGTTTGCTCGTGGAAAAGGGAGCTTCGTTGACCCAGTCTAATGACAAAGGAGAAACGGCAAAGAAACTGGCCGGTTACTCCATGAATCCTGCCATCCAAAGGGCCATTCTTCCACCAGACCAGCAGGATGGATATAAGCCTGAGTTGGGAAATCTCCTCACCAGCAGTGGGCTGTTTGCTATTGCTTATTTCAGCAACTGGAAGGACGTCGCCAAGGATTCTATTGATCGCATCTCAGACTTCCTGAATTGGCAGTCCAACACAGTCCAGGCAAGTTGATGCGCTGACTTCCCGATGCAATCTCTAACACGCCTACAGGACATCAATAGCCTCCGGACTGAGGATGACTTCAAGACCTTTCTTTTCAACTTTATCCAAGATAAAGGACTTGAAGACTTCTACCCTCCCAACGACCAGCGTGTTATCGATATAGCACGTGCAGCGGCAGCAGCCAGGAAAAATCCCAGTGTGAGAGCAATGTCCGGTAGAACCTTGGCGATTATGGCCGCCTCCGCCCTGTATACACCGGTTTGGTATTGCGGTATGAGCATCTCGAGGCATGTCTTCAGACAATCAAGAGTGCTAATCTAAATGCACTATATAGATGATAGCGGGTCAATGGGTGGGGGCACTGGTCGGATTGAAAATCAACGGATCCTGGTGGCTCGGATGGCGAGGATTATGGGCTTCGTGAACCCACAGGCTGCCGCTGGAGTCGCGAGCCTCCGATTTATCAATGCGGACATCGGCAATGCTGATAATCTCACAGAAGCGCAAGTTAATGACTACATGAATCAGACTAACCCCAACGGAGCAACTCCAATTGGAACGAACCTCAAGAAGAAGATTTTGGACCCGCTCATCCATAACGTCCTCAGCGCAGGCCAGAATCTCCCAAAGCCATACCTCATCATGACCATCACTGATGGAGCTCCGAATGAGGAAAACAAAAGTCTATCCCCACTCGGCACTGACAACGATGTTATCCGGAGTGTCATTGCAGATGCGGTCAATGCCTTGAAAACCCACCAGCCGATCCCATATTCACCGGATGGTTCGTTTGGTCCATGGCTTCGCTTATTGCACAGGGCATTTCTGCTAACGTGTTTATAGCTGTGAGCTACACCATAAGCCAGATTGGTGACGATCAGAATTCCAAGGCTTTCTTGGCTGGGCTGAAGAACAACCCAGTTCCCGACAACGTCCTTTACGTTACATCAGGTGAGTAGCATCTTCGGTATGCATGGTCCCGAGTTTAGGCGCTAAGTGGAGACTTGCAGAAAGCTTGGACAGTCAGTTTGCAGATTTCAAAAATAATTTGGATGACTTGGATAACTACGTACGTCTAGACTCCCAGTTCTCTGGAATGATATGCTAACCATGGTAACTTAGCTGTATAACCTTTTCGGCAAGATGCTAAACATTCCTTGAATGGTGGTGTAGGCTGGCTCACAGGCGGCCATGATGAATCGCAGTTAACTGTCGGTGTATGGTACTCCCAAAATGAAATGTGCAATTCCTGCGCTCCCATCTTAAACAGCCAAATAAATGCGCATGTTTCCTTATATACCAATTAGCCTCCTGAAAGATCAGCATCAGCCCTAATGGCTAGATATAATGGGTCATATCATTCTCGCAGATCAATAACCTCTGGACATTTGCTGAACAGTTGCTTAACGGTCCGCCGGCCCTCCTACATTTGTAGACTTTGTAGAACATGACCGCTAGGTATGCTTGCTATGTATACATTCCGTGGAATTGGGTTTCCGTTAACGGTAAATAAAGTCCTTCCAGCCCAGAATTCCTCTGCAGGTCTTCCAAGGCTTGTCCTTGAACGGCCTGATGAAGATACTATGCGTCTGTGCAGCTGGCCGCTAACGATTGTTTCATATTGAACAGCTAGAAATTCGCTATCCGAACGGCGCACAAAGACCACAAAGTCTGATCGACTCAGCTACCTTATGTGAGTTACACTCTAGACATCGGCCAGCATTCAAAGATAGTCCTAATTCTGGGTCCTTCGCATTTCTGCAAGCCAGAACATACACCTATTTCATTGCGCAATTATAAACAGTCTGTCACACTATACTAGCTAAATGCCGATGGCAGAATGGAACGCATGGTTAATTGCGCGTCCACAACAACAATCCCTCCAAAGCCACGACAGATGCAAGATATTTTCCATCTGGGGAGAATGCAACAGCTTCAGCCTTGCGCTGTTGGTGTGAACTAAGGACGTAGTCATCTGCAAGAGACCAGATCCTAAGTGTTCCATCATCCGATACAGAGGCAAGCTGCCTGCCGTCAGCGGAGAAGGCCAAGTCATTAATAGGGCCCGTATGAGCAGGGAGAAGCCGACGCTGAGCTAGTGTCTCAGCATTCCACACCCTAACACTACTGTCATCCGATCCAGATGCCAGGCTCTTTCCGTCAGGCGAAAATGCGATTGCATTGAGACCACCACCCGGGTGAGAGATCTCATTGTCTTTCCTTCCAGTCCGCGGATCCCAAAATCGAATTGTCTTATCCTTCGATCCTGAAACAAGCTTCCCGCTTGTGGGCGAAAACTCCAAAGCCTGCACAGCACCAGAATGCCCTTGAGTAGTGATCTGGGTATTTGTTGACACGTCCCATATCAGGACTTTTCCATCAGCCAATCCGGCCGCAACTTGCCTGCCATCTGGAGAGAATGCAACTCGGTTCACACGGCTCACGCGGCCCTTTGGCTCTTGGAATATCTGCTCAGAGCTGGTGCTTACATCCCACATCTTGACCGCTCCCTCGTATGTTCCACAAAGGACCTTGGTACCATCTGGGGACAATGCAACACTCATAGGCATGCCAGCTCCAGCTCCCGTTTCCCATCCAGCCAAGGGCTGCCGAGTTTTCATATCCCACACTACAACTCTTTGAGGACTGAGCTCTCCGACTGCCATTCTCTCATTTTTCGGGGAGAAGGCCACGGCCTTGGCTTTGACCTCAGTGCCCAGAAGGCCTGGATTGGACACCCATCGGGTATCCTGTAGATTCTTGTCACGGCATTCAGTAAGCTGCTCTTGAATAACTTTTACGCGGTCCTCGCATGCTTTGCTTTCCTCCTTTGCGTCTTCGGCGCACTGCCTGCGCAGCTCATTCTTTTCCTCTTGGCACTTGTTCCGCATGTCTGACTTTTGGTCTTCGCATTGCTTGTTCTGCCTTTCCTCGTTTTCGGTGCATTGCCTGCGCAGCTCCTCCTTCTCTCTCAGGCACTTATCGCCCAGTTCTATCTTTTGTTCTTGACATTCCTTTTTCAACTTTTCCTTGTCCTTCTCACATTCCTCCTTGCACTTAGCAAGAGCCTTCCTGACCTCATCCGTCATGTCGTCTTTCCCTTTGTTCTCCATAGCCAGCACCGTATCATCGTACTCCATTTCGGGGTTCGCATCGTTGGTGTAGCGGCATTCATTGTTGTCTTTATAAACAGCCATGGTGCAACGGCGAAACACGCACCGTTTGGCACACGCTTGAGCACTTCCTTCCGCATAAGGGCCTTTGATATTTATGGAAGCGGAGCGTTTGAAGTTCCGACAGGAATATTCAATCACATGGCCATCGACTGATGCTGTTCCTGACTTCTGCTCAGAGCAGCAATCACTAATTGCAGGGGTACTGCCATCTGATAACGACTGGCAATTTCCGGCGGCTGCCTGGGCGATGGAGATCATGCCGAGAGGGCTTACCCCAAGCAACGAAAGGAGCAATGGCTTGAAGCGCATGGTAGGCAGAAACAGGTGGTGAGGAAGTCACCTGATCTTTGGTTCTTATATGGAAACTAAAAGAAGTGATAGAGCTCGAGAATACCAAGTCGTCATTAGAGTGCAGACGATAGGTTCATCTGTTTAAGTAGGAGATTTTAAAAGGTTAAGGTCATATCGATCCAGGCATAAAGACATAGTCCCAGCGTTCTGCTGTCTTTCATACGTCACGAGTGCAAATTGAATTCACAATCTGCTACGCTCTCCTGCATCCGGAAATTGCTTTCCTGCCTATGGTAATATCGTAATGTCACATCGGAAAGCATGGATCGAGGTTGCTAGCAGGTCTCAAAGCACCGGGGTTAGCCTCCATCCTAGTCGTTGACTCATGAAGATGTGTATGTACGTTGTCTAGGCAGACATTCCACCTGAATGCGGAAAGCAAGTCCAATGCAGCAATTTCACCTTACTAGGTAAGTAAGTACGCAGTACAAGCCTGGTAATAAAGGTAACAGTTGTAACATTCAAGCCACTTCGTAGGGTGCCGCCGGCTGTAGTCGCTGTATCCAGTGGGAGGTGGCATCAAGCCACAGAGTATCACATTCCTTGACGAAAATGGGATAGCAGAAAATGTAACCAAAGACACCGGAACTGCTGCTGGTAGAACTCCGTATGTAGTTACATACTCGATGGGTTGGGGAGTGAGCTAGGAGTTTGACCCATCGTATCATTGGGTGACTCTAGAATCTGACAATTTGTGGGACTAGAGATGTTCAACTACCTTCCCAATATTAATTACCACTGCATCAGCATTGCTCTTGCCCATCTGAGCCAGCCACAGTCGGCAATCCCATCGACCCAAGAATCACTTCAAGGTTGCGCAGCTGACAGCTGGTCGAAGAACGCCACTGCACATTCCAATCCCTGGAATAGCTCAATGTCTCTCTAAAAATGCTATAGGAATCTGATATGATAGGTTTTAACGGATTCTTTACATCTACATAGACTTTTTCTTACAAAGGTACTCTGAGGATGGACCCTGTAGTTACTATCGAGATGTTCCATATGCATGGGGCTCATATAAGAGAACAACTTATTCGAATGCTGATTATACTTGGAAAGCTATCTAGCATCTCTACAGCGGTACGACAACAAACAGGCAACATATTCTAGTTCCGGAGTGGTAACATATCATTAACTAGCATCCTAGTTACATTTGATTGAAAACGCCACGAAGCAACATGCATCTCACAGCCTCACCCTGTGATGATACTATCAACGTAAAACACGCCTGCCCCTTTTCCCTTACCCCAGGAATGGGATAAGGAAACAACATACTATTGAGCCGTACCACGAAAGTCAGATTTAGTCAGCTCAACTGGCGATAGAGCTTACAGAAATGGCCTTCGACAATACCGGCTCTTTATGGTGTACCACTCCGCAGCTTGTCGCAGGATATCAGGCAGAGACGACCACCGTAGGGAGGGTAACTGATCGCTTCACAGCTTTCGCCATTGAACCATTCACCGAGTGAGCAATGTTGGACTTGATCACAGATGTTTTTTTTCCTGTTCCAGTACTGACCCTGTCCACATTTGGGGATCTTCTTGCAATTGTTTCCATCGTAATATTCATCCTCGGCACAAACTGGCCGCGACACACAAGCATTGCCATTCCAATACTCGTCAGGATTTGGGCAAGGCACGCAGTCAACGCCGTCGAAAAAGTGGTGAGGATTGCGACACCTGGGTCTTTTTGCACACCCAGTGCCAGTCCAGTAGCTGTCAGCGTCACAGGGGGGGTTTGGTACACATTGGTTGGCTTTGAAGTCCCAATGTTTGCCTGCACCACAGTCTTGTGGCTTCTCGACACAGTTACGGCCATCGAACCACTCATCGTCTTCGCAGCGTGGCTTCGGCACACATCCGGTTTTCTCGAAGTAGTAGCCGTCCTGGCACTGTGGCTTTCGCACACAGTATTGACCATCGAAGAACTCATCGTCAAGACAAGGCGGAATTGGCTTGCACTTTCTTTCCCTTATGTAAAAGTAATTGCCATCACCGCAGTCTTTCTTGGCGCGACATACACGGTCTACGGTATCAAAGTACTCGTCTGGGTTGAAACAAGTAGGTAAAGCTTCACATATGTTGCCGTTGTATTCGGTGCCATCCGGGCAACATTCAGATCTTCCGGAGACTCGATCGGTTGACGGGTACATCTGGCCGATGGAATAGCACTGGCCCCGGTCTTGGGCAGCTGCCGAAAGGGTGGCACCCAAGGTGAGAAACAGATACTGAAATCGCATCCCGAGGAAGTATCGCGTAAGAATGTCAAAGTAAGAGATGGACAGCTTGGTGTACTGCTTCTAGGAGTCAGAATTCTCACTGAGAAAGCATTGTGTACTATTTATGCGTTCTGTACAAAGTACTAGAACCTGCCAGCCACACGCAACCAGACATAAAGTCACAGTGAGATCCTCGCCCTCGCTGCTACGTTGCAGTTGTATCGTGGAAATGCAACTTATGCCGCGCTGTTTCACTTTCTCTGGCTTTCGGTTATACATATCACTGTTTTCAGAAGCTATATCGGACTACCACCAGCATCGATAACCGACACGGTAGCACCTCCAGCTGTTGAGTACCCACTATTTCCCACTGTGAGCTAAATGGAATTCGATTCTCCCTCGCGACATACCCCAGTAGAAGATAACCTAATCCGGATTACCCCATTTCGGCGGAATGGGTGTATCTTAGCTTAGTCGTTGACGTATGAGATTAAGTCTTGTGTATCTGAAAATGACTGCGCCAAGGTAAACCCCCTCTCCGGTACAGTCCTATGTACATCATCATGATTGTAAAGGCAGCATACATGCGGCTAAGACACACTGTTCGAGGAAGCGTCAGACATTCCATGGCTCCGCATTTCAGCCAAAGCCTCCTAGTAACGAAAACCACTAGCAGAGCAGCTTAGCTGGCAGACACCCCATGCATAGTATCTGCTGTTTCTAGATATACCTATCCCTGTTAATTTTAGGTATTCTGCAAGAATTATTAACTATGGAGGACTTGCAACTTGCCGCAGGTGCATAATGCCTCACTGAGGTCGGAAAATGCATGTAGACATACCGAATATGTGGAGTCGCTGTCATGTAACACAAACATTTTTGTTCAGGTCGTTGAAGAATTTCCGGGCGCAAATAGTTTCCGTAGACCTTTTTTTTTTTCTCCTCTCATTCTTTGGTGATTCGAGTCCTAGCCCAAGTGGATCACGACTGCTATCAATGTTATACTGCCGTGAAATGTCGGACAGACATTCCGGAATTTGGGTTGCAATTCAAGGGCGGTAGTAACCCTAACCTTCACCATCGAATTCCCTCAACAATTGTGCCAGATTCCAAACTAGATATGCAAGGGGTCCGGAGTGTCCACAAGCACAGGCCACCTATCCTCTTCCTCAAGAATTGGAAGGAATGTTCTGCTCTCTCCGGTCACCATCAAACCAAATAGAAACAGAAGATACCTTGGGTCACTCGCTGGCTTTTACAGTAAAACCTCGATATAAGGAATGAATTGAGCTGGCTTCCAAAATTGCTTATATTGAGGGATTGCTTATATTAAAATTACTATATAGGTCCTTCTAAAGTATAGATAGTGTATTAAAAGTACTGTTATATAGTATTTTTAGTAGAGTTTTTTTAATTTCTTTATTAAAAAGGCTGAAGACGAGGTAAAATAATAGAATTTTATACTTTACTCATTATATATATTTTCGTTATTGCTGGGAAATGTAGATTAGCCTTCCCGAGAAATATATACGTGATTATGATCATTTTAGTAAATTTTTTAATTGATTAGTTAGATCCACTATATCTTATTATAAGGAATTTTGTATGGGAGACTGAGCAGATTATTAAAAGTTCTCTATATCGAGGTTTTCTGCAATTTTGTATGGGAAACGATAGGAGACAGCCTAGTAGATTGCTTATATTGAGGTATTGCTTATATCGGAGTTGCTTATAAAGAGGTTTTACTGGACTAGGGGTTGGGTCGAACCTCTTGAAACCCGTCCCACATTCCATGACATTCTTTCGGAAATGGAGTTATTCACCTTGCTAAACCGGGACAAATGTCCGAGTAGATCGTCCTTTGACGGTGCGGACAGTGAGACGGTATCAAGGATGCAGGTACGTCCTGGTATTCACTCCCATTATGGCCTACTTTGCAATGAACACCATGATGACCGGGTCAGTTTGAAGAATTTGTGCGTAAGCACCATGCTACATGGGACATGCCTTGAAAAGAGCGCTCGCTAAGCAGCGGATACGCTCGGTTTGTGCCATTGATTTGGGTCTTAACAGGGGGATACTCTGTAGAGAGGGCCCGTGCCGCTGGTTTTATGGAGTCGATTCCTACCATTGAAGGGTTCAAAACGGCGTTTGACTACGTGGTTCAGGTGAAGTTGGTAGCATTATTGGTTTCCTGCGAAAGGGACGAAGCTGTTAAATCTGTATAAGGAATGAGATTGCAACGACGCAAGGGAGTTAAGAACTTTTCAATCGATTTTGGCCCCTATTATTCGTTGCCAGATTAGTTGTTGAAGGACCTCTCCCCCAAGCCTACTAGAGTCATATATTTTAAGTAATTTTATGAAGTTTTACGTGAAAAGTTTCCGCTAAATGACCTTTATACACACAAACTCGATGTTTCTATACAGATACCTCAGTGGAATTATAGGATAAAATTGATTTAATACGCTAAAAGGGTAATGAATTATGGAAATAATAGAATTATCCTCATGATAAGGACATCCAATAGAACCGTGGTAATGGGTGAAAGTTTTATATAAGTGGAAATAATCATTTCACAGGGAGAAGAGATATTGGGGATATCGTAGTCAAGGCGCGAGCTTGATGCCATCTGCATTTTGGTCGAGTGAGAATGAGAAGATATATATATTGAGGTATATTGAATAACTTGTTTAAGCTTATAAAGAAATAGAATATTGGTAAATTAGAACTATGAAATGTTCTGAATATAGAGGCTAATATGATAGATCTTAACTTCAGAAAAGGATCTATTGGCTAGTAGCATTAGTATATAACTATATGCAACGGACGCTTTGTACAGGGACTGTATATGTATCCTTTCTTACTATTTTTAGAGGCGATCACAGCATCACTTCTCTAATTCAGTATGGAACAACAGTCCTTTCTTGTCTGCTACTATATTATCTAAAGAACAAATCATCATGAGTACGATAGTACACATTACGTTGATAGAGTGCATTCTGGCACTGCTTCCCAGCATTTCGCTCAACATAACTTAAGAGGACATGATATTATCATTACTCTAAGACACTCTTCCCACCTCGCCCGGCGTAATCAAGCATAGCTCTTGGTTGTTAATGGTCGGTTATTCTCATACCGGAATTCAATTTCCAGCAATCTACGTGGGTTCTCATTGTTAAACGCTTATACTCAGAATCCAGATTTGCCCACAATCAAACCAGACGCTCCTGCCCAAAGGCCCTAGGCTTTGGCTACCACATCACGAAAGCTCAACGTTGATGTCGTAGGTCTGGGCCGGATGAGGTAACGGCTTGCCCTAAGATTCTGCATCATGATCCTCGGGGGCGACTTCATATTGCGTGCTCCGTCGCTCCGCATGAGATCTGGTGTGCTAAGGACCATCTGCAGCCAGAAGGGGTCAGGATATCTAGCGGTTACCGCCAGATGATTCACATACCAGCCTCAGAGGCTGTAGTAATTGCTTCGCCTACGGATTGTCACGTTGTGCATACCCTGGCTGCAATCGAGAACGGGGTTCATACATTATGCGAGGAGCCAGTTAATCACGGATCTCTCATTAGTGAGTCTTCCATCATTCATGTGGCACAAGGCTGTTGGGACCAGAAGGCTAATACTTTATGCTTTCAGATGCGCAGACTGACCGAAGTCACAGAGAGAAATCCAAAACAGAAGTGATGGTCGGCTTCGTATGACGATTTGATTAACAGTATAAAGCAGGTGTTTAAAGGATTCAAGAAGGGGCTATTGGTGATCCTACCATGGTACATTCATATGGGGCCGAAATGCTGGACAAGCCAGAGCTTTCAGTGAATCGGCTCGACAAACGAGCGGGATCTTTGTCGATACAGTTGTTCATGCCATCGATCTTATTTTGTCATTCCTGGGAGAGGATACCAAGCCCAAGGCGTTCTGGGCACCAGGTCTCATAGCACACCACCATGAACTGAAAGATTGTCAGGATGCAGATAATGCGGTAGGTATCGTGGGACTGGGGTAGAAAGGTTGCATACTATTATCATTCGTGCACTACGGCATATGAATACGACAACTGTACTGAAATCATCGTCACACAAGGTAACTCTCGATCAATCTAGTGCCGCACAACAACAGGGTGCAGGTACCGAATTCCTCGGACATTGTGGAAGACGCGACCCCGGGTTGGATTTATTGATATCGCGAAGCATTTGTAACGGAGTTGGACCGATTTAGGGACGCGATTCTAGAAGGCAAAGAGCTTCCTCTGCGGCTAACATTCGCATATTCCAGACTGCAGAGAGCACTTGCTCTAAGTCACAGGACATGACGAAAGATTGAGTTCGACGAGAATGGTGTTAGAAAAGAGTAGGAAGGTGGAGTAACGAAATATTCTTTTGAGGAATATCCAAGAGTTCTGAAAGTGTAGTCTTATAGAACAGTATCATGTTATGTTATTTTCCATAATGTAGTTCGGAATGAATCCTCAGTTGAGGCCGGAAGCGTAATATCGGGTGATGGCATAAAGCAAGGCAGATTAGAAACCATATGGCGAAATAAAAGAAAAGAAAAAAGACAAAAGTCCTACAAGGATGCCACTGTGCACGACGTTGCAGACGCCATATATCTAAGACGGAGGAGGTTATTCTTCCCGCTGATTCCCAATGCGGAGCTTATGCTGAATGTAACATATACTAGTCGTCTATCGCTTCGACCATGGCTTGAGATGAGTATCGGAAGAATGACTTCGGTTTACTCTTAGATGACTGCATTCGTGTCTATCTGTCCAGTGTCACATTAGACGCCGACTACTCCGGATTCAACACATATATGCTGATGGCTTTTACATATGTTGGCGCTGACGTTCACTCAAGGACCACAACATTCCACTTCACAGTTGCTGATCTCTATTTCAAAGAGTATCTGGATCTCTATAAATGTTGAGTATCTTTTTGGTAGATGTTAAAAAGCTCATTGAACGCCGGGTTTCAAATCCCGCGGCTTCCGTGGACAGGCGAAGAAAGGCTGACTTCATCTAGTTACAAAGAGAAACCTTTATTATACCTGCCTTGTAAGTGCTGCTAAAGGATCGAATCAGCGATATAACTTACAGAACTACTCAATGGTGCATTCAGTAGTTGCGTTATATACCTCAATTCGAGTCATGGAACCCAAGGTTTGTTGCAACATGCTGTCATATGTCATACAATGATATCGGAAAATAGTATCGATCTTGAAAACATGACGTAGGATATATATCTATAATAGCCTTGCGGTAGAAGACTTGAAGATAGCCATCTGGGGTAGAAAGCTCATCTTTCAAGCAGTAGACCTCTTTGGTAGTCTTACTCGTGTTTGGTCTTCCAGTCGTCACACTCACCTCAACCCCATTGATCCCGTCCGCTGCTCATTGAAGAGAACCCCAGGTAACTCTCGTTCTCTCCACCATAGCTACCACGACTACCTCGAATTCGACCACCCCGGCTACCGTTTTCCCTCGCAGCCATGTCGGTTTCGACAGCATCACCTCCCAGATTGAAAGGAAACTCCTCAAACGCGGCTTCCGGTTTAACGTGATGTGTGTTGGTAGGGGCTCCCTGACCTACTTTGCTCATATTGTTTCGCAAACTCTAATCGCTAAGACTGAACATCGATGGCCAGGACTCGGCGAGCCCTGAGAGCTTTGGCGACTGCCATTGTCATATTTACTTTGTCAGTCCAGCAGGGGAATCGTATCAAACATTGTGGGGCTTCACTTACAGGGGACCGACCGGTCGGACCCCAAACACGATCACATTGGCCAGGCCTTCCGTCTCTCTTTCTCCCAGAATTATAAAGCAAAACCCCCAAGATGCTCTTCAATATTCTGCTAGCGAAAGAGATAGAGACCGACAAATATTCCCCAAGAGAAAACCTTTGACGATTTAGAATGGAGCCGCGACCCCTAGATATGGCACCGAAACTGGACTACGTTCTTGTGCGTGACTACCTTAATAATGATCGGTAAGTAGGAAAGAGCCAACCCATTGTACTTGAATTGCCAGCGACTAACAGAATATAGATCACTACCCGGTAATTCAGGATCAACCTCCACCATTTACCTCTGCGTGGAGCTCTTCGGATATCACACTCATCCAGATATCTCTACAGGAGATCCCAACCTGAAAGTCGCAGATGTAGGGGCAGGGACAGGGTCAGCCTTTAACAAGGTAAACAAGCTGAAAAGTTACACTTTTATGGGGTTTAGGTACCCCGCTATTCTTTTCCACCTGCTGCGGCAATATTTTGTTTCATCCGGGGTTACATCTTGGACTCCCTGCTATTTCCCACTATACTGCAAATTGACTGCGCCAGTTGATATATTGAACAGGCCGGTGGGCACCGTGATGTCGCTGAGACATCCTCTATCATAGGCAGCTTTAGACAAATACTGGTAATTAGTATGTAATCAAAATCAAAAACAGTTTTTTGGTTGTATAATACTTGCTACAAGCGTGAAGGACCATGCCTAGTTGCGTCAAACCAAGCACAACCTTAGACCGATATATAGTCAAGATATACCCCGTTGGTCTGACAACTGTATACGACCTTCACCGAATGGTTATATGTACTCTATTTCAATTGTGAAGCCTGGTAAGCAAAAGTATAATACAGCCTGGATAGCAGGTTCCACCGAACTATAATAATAGCATGTCACGATTTATGAAGGAATCAAAAGACTCAAGGAAGCCTATTTAACAAGTGGTCTTCGGAAACCAGGTACTGGTCTACTAAACAACACGAAAGCCGAAAGCCAGCGTCGTGAGGGAGATAATAATATGCCACGAATACAGATAGTCGGCGGAGGATAACCTGCTGAAGTGGCGCAACTATGCCTGCAAGCTATTACCCCGAGCGCTACAGTACTGACTGTGGGCTCCTGTCGCCTGAAAGTGATGCCGCTTTTTGAGCAATTAGGACCCAGTGCGATCTTATATGCTTAATAGCATATTTCCGATTTGGGTAGAATAATAGTCTCTCCTTTCCTCTATTTTTCTATAATTTTCTTTGATTCTTTTTGTTTTTCAAAATATTAACAGGTTTAGTAAGAATACGTTGTAGTACATATAAATCCTTCTCTAGATAGAACGTTTCATATATGGATTCGCAACATAAATATATAGATTGAAACGAGTTATATCTGATCTGAAAAGCTCTGGGGATTTGATTTGTGGATCCGGTTTTTCCACTGTAGAAATATATAACCCTAAAGCGGCTGTAGAATGAGCGTATTCGAGATGACGGACGGCAAATGCTTCAAGACAGAAGGAGGAGTCAGACTAGAGTTAGAGCATGAATATTTTGCTGGTGCTGGTGCCATATGGTCGCATCATGTAGATCCCTCCAGTTGGGCAGCGTACTTGGCCTTCAGCTTCTCTACCACAAGAGTTCCTAATCTCCCCACGGTCCCTGCTTTCGAAATTTCTGGAATAGCCACATCGACGTGAAGTCGGCGCCGGGTCCAATTTCTGATTTCAATAGACATAAGTGAGTCAATTGTAATATTGTTAATCTCCTCATCAGTCATATCCTCGTGGTTGGATATATATGTGGAGATCAAATGTCCAACTTCTCCCCGTATCCTCTTCTCAACTTCGGGATTCTTGAGCGTAGCGGGATTGGCTTCCACTTCGTCCATCAGCTCCTGGAGGTTGTCGGGTTCACCATTACTATCTGATTGTTGAAATGAGTCATAATTGGGAATAGCACGCGCACGCGCATCTAATGTCCTCCAGAAGGGAAGGTCCTGGACCTGACTGAATGACTTTATTGGACAAAGCCCAATACCCAGACTCGCAGATTCGGGTCCTTTCTTATTGGATAACTCCGGGTGGGACCGCAGAATCGCCAAGTGCAAGGAGTCCATTAGCTCAGACTCCTCGATAAAGCGTACTGATATTGCTCGCATTCTCTGGACAACATGTGGCGCCTGTTTAAGAATCCCGATGCCCTCCACACAGCCAATATCCAGCACTGACGCTGGCATGCCGTTAGTATGGCGGTATTGAACAAAGGCATCTAAGAATGTGCTTGCTGCAGCATAGTTTGCCTGGCCTGGGTTGCCGACTTGGCCAGACATTGAGCTGAAGACCACAAAAAAGTCCAATGCGACGTTTTGCAATACGGAATGCAGGTTCCATGTGCCTAAAATCTTTACCCTGTTCGGTACTGTCCACTGATCATGGGACATCTCAAGGTACAAATGGTCCTATTGAGTTTGTGCAAATAAATTAGCGGGTTATAATCTACATGGCGCAATCGATGTGTGACTTACACTGAGGGCCAAGGATAGGTTCATAACACCGCCGATGGGTCTAGCGCAACCCTCCACTACCCTTTGGACATCTGGTAGATGTGTAACATCTCCACTCACAGTATGGACATGACATCCAATGGCATCCAGCTCCCGAATGAAAATTTGGTGGTCATCCGATTGACCTGCCGAACGAGAAAATATTACAAGGCTTCGAGCTCCGTGACAAGCCATCCAGCGGGCGACTGCTTGGCCTATCCCACCCAAGCCACCAACAAGCAAGTAGGACACGTCGGGGTTGAATACTATGGCCTTTTTATCCTTTACCTGTGGGAGGTCACCAGGTGACTCGGGCATCTTTATGAGGATCTTCCCCATATGTACCCCCTGCTGCATGTATCGGAAGGCACTAATGATATCACTCGCTTCGAAGATAGTTCTTGGTTGAATTGGGCTTATTTGACGTTTCTCAACCATCTCCAAAAATCTCTCAAATATAACACTGATTCATGTTAGTCCAAGGTTTGGTGGTTGGCAAGTGGTAAATATACTCATTGAATTCATCCGGACATTCTTCGAGGAATTGATTCAGGTCTACCCCGAAAAATGCCCTATTGGACTTGAAAAGATCCATGGAGAGCATACCATGTCCAAGGAAGTCTCGTTTGCCGAGCTCAAGCATCTTGCCGTAAGGTGCCACACATCTCCAAGACGTATGAAGAAGATTTCCTCCCAAGGAATTTAAAACCACGTCCGCACCCCTATTGCCCGTGCAGCGCATAAGGTCCTGGAGAAACGAAGCATCCCTTGAATTGAATATATGGTCCCTGTGTATGCCGTACGTATCCATCAGGTGCTGTGCTTTGTTCTCGTTCCCTACAGTAGCGTATATCTGTGAAACCTTTAGCAGGGCCCGGGGAGGAAGATAGATGTATGCGTACATTTGCCCCCACCATCTGGCATATTTGAATGGCAGCAAGTCCAACGCCTCCAGTCGCAGAATGGATGAGAACGGACTGTCCAATTATTAAGGTTAGGTAACATCGATGGAAGGTAGCGGGCGTACCTGGTTCTTCTTTAACCTGGCTAGATGTAGTAGAGCATAGATCGTTGTCGCGAAGACTGCAGGCATCGTGGCAGCATCTTCTAAGGAAAGGCACTCAGGAACCTTCAGGCACATTCTAGCAGGTATTACCCTTCGTGTCTGTAAAGAGCCAGAGGCGACGAAGAGAACTCTGTCCCCATTGTGAATATGTTGGACGTCGCTTCCTGTTTGGACAACCACACCACTTCCTTCAATTCCCAGGTCTTCAATCTGCCCCAGTACTCCCATTGAGACCATTATGTCCTACATAGTTAGCTTTCTCAATAACTAAAAAACTGCATAAGGCCTCCACTTACCTTAAAATTTAGCGCGGCGAACTTAACGTCGACAATAACTTCGTCCTTCCCGGCTGTGGGAAGATCAACAGACTTCCAGTACATTGTGTCAAGGACACCGCAACTAGTCATTGAAAGTTTCTTTGGGCTCTCATCACTCGGCATATGACATAATTCAGTTGCGAGGTTTGTCCAATGGAATCTGGCTATATTGATCTTCCCATCCTGTAGAATATATTCACTGTCAGGAATGATATGACAATCTTTATGACGTTCAACCTGTTTGTAGACTGGTATGATGCTGTCAGATGCCAATGAGCTGTAAGAATCAACTTCCAGGGTATTGAGATTCAACTCTAACTCCCTTCTCAAAGTCCGAGCCAATCCAAAAACAAGGCTATAACGAGGGTCATGGCAAACTGTTTGACATGTTGATGTAACCCAAAGCATAGTTGCTTCCCGGTTCTCTCCTAAGTATCTCTTGAGACGTTCATGTTCCTCAGCGGAGATATCATGTAGAAAGGGCCCAGGTCGGTCTAAGAGGAAAACAATCCCCGAGGTAGCAGGACAGGTCACCTCATCAAATGCCATCCAGCGCACTGTGTAACCAGCGGCGACGAAGTTTTGCGCAACACTGTTCTCCCATTCTCCGATCTCAGCCCGATGTACAATAGTAACATCGGTTGCTTGAGGGGGGTGACATGGGCTCCGTGACAGTATGTTCACCATAAGTCTGCTCATTCCTTCGTCATCAAACTCTGCTGCATCAACGCCTGTGAAGCCTGCCTTGAGAAGTTCAGTGTTCCATTCCGCTGGAGATATGTAGGGCCTTGCACCACGACCATCCTTTTCACCTATCCACCAACCGGGAAGCACGCCCTAGATATGTCATTAATGGAACCGTTTGGAGCAGTTGGACTGAGCATACCATTATGAAATCAAATATCGGCAGCTCTTTGGTTGGTTAGTCTTTACACATTAAAATGAGTGGAGGATATACTTGCCTGGCCAGAGTTCCTGAAGGATTAATCGACCACCAGGAGCAAGGAGCTTCCGCACATTCTGCAAAGTGGTATTGAGGCACTCTGTTGCATGGATGACCTGGCCCGGATTGTCAGCGTGTTGTCATTATCTCCGGTATGGGATCTATACATTGGAAGCAACGATAACATCAAATGACCCGCATTCGAAGCCTTGTGGAGCTGGATCCTTGCTTATGTCCAGTACGCGATATTCCATGTTTTTTCGGTCCTTGTATTTCTCTTTTGCGCTATGCAAAAAGCCAGGAGAGATATCCGAAAATACGTAGCTCCCATACATTGGCACTCCATCAGGGGAGCGCAGATGATCTAATAAGACTGTAGTACTTCCTCCTGTACCAGCCCCAATTTCCAATATTTTGGCCCGGGGATTGGAGTGCATCAGTAAATTGAGTAGCTCATGCCAACACCCCCACAAGGATGGTTGGTAATACACATCCGCCAGCCTATCCTCATCCACCAGGATGTGCAGGGGAGATTCCGAACCAACAATAATGTCACTGATGTGCAACAAAACTGTTTTGACCATACTAATAATTGCTAGACCGTCAGGGTCTTGCGTCCGGACTTTTTCTGAAAGCTCATCAATAAGACGCATCCTTTGTTGGGTGTCCAATTCAAGGAATCTTCGTGCATGCGGAGGCGCCGGGGAAAGACAGTTTCGCATATGCTCCACCCACCCCGCGATGAGGTCTTTATATTTACGGAGATGTTCGGTAGCTGGAACCTTATCCTTGATACGATAGTGGGCTTCTGATAAGGCGCAGAGAATCATATCTGCGTATAGGTCTCCATCCCTTCCTACAGGCCGGAACGAGAGAAGCTCATTCGGCGGTAGAAGATCCAAGTCCGGTGCCCACTTAGTGTGGGTTACCAGCGGGAAGCCATGTTGGGAAGTCTCCCCACTATCAGTGAGAGAGAAAAATGCTGCACCTTCAATAGCTAATATGGGAGACTCTCCGGACACCAATATGGAGTTCCCTGTTGTTATATTTGTGGATGTTTTGTGTGCATCAGCCTCGACAGCAAGTTTCCCGTTCCCGGAGCTGACGCAGATCAGTTCAAAAAATGAAGGCACGGCCAATTGGTCAAGCACGGCCGCCATACCCGAACACATCGCCACACTCATAATTTGTAGACATTGATCAATTATGTTCGGGTGTAGCGTATAGTGGCTTTCATGCGCAGTATGATCTTCAATCATTGTTGCTGTTGCCATCTTCTGCTTGGGGTCTGATGTTATGTCTTGTAGACCCTTGAAACGCTGCCCATATCGTAGGCCATGTGTTGCCATAAGTCGGTACCACGTCTCGGAACACACTTTGCGACTCAATGGGGAGATCTTCTTGGATTCCATATTTTTTCCAAAGCTGGCGCAAGCTTGTCCCTGGCAATGCTTGACCCAGTCCTCCCCGTCGTATGCAGAAATAGTGAACTCATACCAGTGTGAATCAAGGAAGTCTGATACCTTTACAGGCCTTAGACTGGTAACAACCTCGACCGTATGGCCCTCTTCCAGAAGCATAGGAGCCTTTAAAAGAACGTGGTGCAGGGAATAACTTTCAGAGCCGTCAATCTGGCGGATCGCTTCACCTATCATGGCTACGAAACCAGCCGCTGGGAAAACAATCTTTTTAGTGAGCTCGTGGTCGAATAGCCAAGGAACATCATCAGGCCGAAGAAGATTTGACCACATAGGCTCTAGGTCAGTAGCCCCGAACATTCTAGAGCCGAGAAGCTCATGATGGGGAAATGCACGAAATCTCCAATTATGTACCAGACGACTTTCGTTAAGTAGTTTTGCTCGATGGTCCCACGGATATGGCGGTACGCTTGTCAACACCCGACCTTGGCCTACAAGACCTTGGAGATCAACTGTTGGAACACCGTGGGCCCATAAACATCCCATGGCTTCCATCAAGCAGACGTTTGCTTTTCGTTTCCTTATTAGTGTGGGGACGTAGGTGGCTTTGGATATGTTCCCCGTCTGCATGATTTGACGGATAGGTCCTGATAAGGCAGAATGCGCTCCAATCTCCACAAACACTTGTCCTGACTGCTGTTCATGTTGTAGAATTGCTTCCATAGCTTGGCGGAATAGCACAGGGGACTCTAAGTTTTGACGCCAGTATTCGGCCGATAGATCGTCCGGACCTTTGAGCAACGAACCTGTAACTGTGGACCAGAAAGGCACCATGTTGCTGTTTGTGTGGATTTTTGACTTGATGGTTTCTTCGTAAAAGGCTCCGACCTCCTCCATATGACCTATGAGGACACCAGTGAATATCAGCATGCATTGACGGGCCTAGACATGTTCATGGCTTCAAGATACTGACCGGAATGATATGCTTTGTCCACCCGCAACTGGCGACAGAATGTGTCCGGATTGTCAGACTGAATTTTGCCAATGACTTCGCCAACCTTCTCACTATCCCCTGATATTGTGGTGCTTTGGGGACTATTTTCGCAAGCTATCCCAACACCTTCAACGAGATATCGCTTAACTTCTTCAGCCATAAGGCCAATCGCTGCCATAGCTCCTGCTCGGGCCATTTTTACTGCTTGCCCACGATAATATGCCACCACAATAGCTGATTCAAGCGACATTGTCCCAGCGGCATATGCAGCCGCAATTTCGCCACTTGAGTGGCCTACCACCGCATCGGGCTTTGCACCCCAACGTGCAAGAAGATTGACAATTCCAATCTGGACCGCTGTACAGAGTGTTTGGGATAGTTCCGCTTCATGTATTCTGCAGCAGTCCTCGCCTGCTACGAGCTCATCTACACGACCACATTTGGTCAGTAAGAGCTTCAAATCCTCGATATCTAGAATTGAAAACATACCTTCGATGCTCCAGTCCGGTGGCTGTTCCAAACCATGGATCACCCTATCCATTCTTTGTATGTCCTGCTGAAACATGGGGAAGCTTTCCAGAAGCCCTTTGCCCATGGTAGGCCATTGGGCACCTTGTCCTGTAAAAACGAATACCAACTGAGTTGAATCGAATTGACGTGCCGTCCGTTCGCTTTTGGTAATGGTGCCATCTGCCTCTCCAACAAAAAAGGTGCGGTGTTGCAAGTGCTCCCGTTTTATCGCAAGGGTATACGCCAGGTCTTGGAATCTTGGGACTGTTTGCTTAGCATATTCTGTCAAGTCATTCACACGCTGACTTAGCGACGTTGGACTTGCAGCAGACACTAGGAAAAGAAACGATTGGGAATTCTCTTGTTGGGATGGTGTCCAATCTTCCACCAGCCCGTATGATGCAGCGGAGTCCAAGATTGCCTACATACCCCATTAACGTAAACTTCCCCTTAGATTTAACTTCCTAGGTCAACTCACATGCGCATTGGAACCACCGATGCCAAAGCAGTTAACGCTAACTCTTGGATGCCTGTCCTGTGGCCAAGGAATTGGCTCGAGCGGGACTTGGAGCATGGCTTCCTTGAATGGTACTATATCGGATAGTCAATTAGCAACACACTTAACTGGAGGCACCGTGCTGGAAACTCACCTTTAGGATTTGGTTCCTTGAAATGGATATTAGGCGGTATCACATTCTTTTCAAGGGCCAAAACTGCTTTGATGATACCGGTGATGCCCGAAGCACCCTCTGAATGACCGAAATTTGGTTTTGCCTGGGAGGTTTTAGTGACTGCTAGACTATAGACACACCCTCAGAATTATAACACCGACCGCTCCAATATAGACACCTTTGTCTTTAAACAGATCTGCAACAACTGACAATTCTGCTGTATCACCAACAACGGTCCCGGATCCATGACACTCGAAGAAGGCTGTATCAGTTATCTCGCTGATGCCAGCCTTTTGGTATGCCCTCTTAATTAATTGCTTTTGGGTTGGTGCTCCAGGTGTCGTGATACCCACTGTCCGACCATCGCAGTTCGTGGCAGTTGATCGGATAACCGCTCGTACTCTGTCGCCAGCTGCTATCGCGTCTTTCAGTGGCTTTAGATAAACCGCATTGATTGCTTCACCGCGTCCATAGCCATCAGCTCCAGCATCAAACGTTTTACAGATCCCGTCGGGAGAGAGGACCATATTCTCCGACATAGTCGTCGTCATCGTAGGGCTCAAAATCAGACTGGTGCCGGCCACGATTGCTGAGGAACAATCACCGGTGCTGATGGCCCGGCAAGCTTCATGCAGTCCTACCAGTGACGATGAGCAGCCAGTTTGAACGGTCATACTACGCAATGTTAACATGGGTAAACGTAGCCAAAAAGGTCTGTCTTCCGGGGTCTCTAACCTTGGCCCTGTGAGGTCATATTCGTATGAGATACGGTTTGCGAGAGCATAATCACCAGCCCCTAAAGCATGTAGTCGGTCAGTGTATTGGATGTTCTTGGCGCATAGATCCATCCAGTCCTCCCCGAAAACCCCCACCCAGCACCCAATATCCCTGCCCTTCCAGTTTACCTGTCCTGCGTTTTCCATGCATTCCCACACCACCTCAAGGAGAAGTCTCTGCTGAGGATCAAGTCGACTTGCTTCATAGTTGGTTATACCGAAGAAGCCAGTATCGAACTCAGTCGGATCTTCCTGTAAGAAATACCCTTTCTTTGTTCGAATGGCATTCGGTTTCGCCTGCTGATAGAAGGAATCCACATTATACCGTGTTTCCGGGACCTTAAGAGACAGCGTCTTGCTTGTTCATTAGGAATTCCCAAAATTGATCTTCCGACCGCACCCCTCCCGGCAGTCTCATTGCCATGCCTACCACGGCGATCGGCTCGCAGGGCTTTGTATCCCGACAAAAGCTTCTCTCGGCTGTTGCCTCATTCTTCTTGCTTTCCGAGGTTTCGGGCAACCTAGCGGCCGCGACATTGTTCATGATGCTGCTCAGCTGCGAGTCAAGCTCCACCTTTGTCAGTATTTGCTCACTGTGTCTTCGGATGTATGTCAGGTGCGAACTCACCACGCTATCGGGCTTTGACTCCATGGCCGACATATCGACAGACGTGGCTGACATCCTGAAACAGTTGAGATTGATCTTGTCGCCAAAGTACAGAAGTAGGAACCTACGATATTTGAGGACTTAATGAGAGGAGTACCACCAGCAAAGTATGGAATGACACGCGTGTCTATAGTAAATACAAAGTCACGTTCCTGGCTTGGGTCTTTTATTTCTTAACTGTGTCATTCCTGCAGGTAAGGGTACAAACAATTACTACTACACCGCCATTGCCTTCCTACAGAAATACCACAGGTACATACATACATACATACATACATCCATACATACATCCATACATACAGACGTATCACATTGCTGAAGTGTCATTGTAAGCTTGGTATTCTCTTGCTTTTCAGACTGGTGGCGTTACCATACCATTTGCCATGCAATATCTTTTTGTTTTTTTGATTTTTTTGGTCCTTAGAAACAAGAAAATCATAATGCTCAAAAATCTTTGCAGAAAAGTAGCTCACCCACTAATTCTAGCTCGTGTAGGTAGTCCCACCAAATTGGAGCCCTGGGCAGAAAAGAAACTCATTATGAGGCATCATTACTAAGCCCCACTCACATTGATACCTCACATTCCGAGTTATTCAGGAGGCTGGCGCCGGCTACCTAGTGGTAAAGGAGGACATATTCCAGAGTACATAGGCTACTATAATTCACGACAAACTCTTGGTATTCAAATCTAACATAGAGCCTAATGTTGTCCTTCCCTACTAGTCATAACCTAGGCGTCGGATGCGGCCCCACACCAACACAGCTTCAATTTTAACAATAAGACTGTTAGGTCAGGCGACTTTCATCTCCAATGTGTAGCCATGAAGGTGAGCAGGTCGGCTCGTACGGGAAGTAAGTTAGCTAGCACACCTCACGGTATTGATCAGCCCCAACCAATTTGACATGTCAGGAGAGAGAGACGGATAGCTTCCTGCAGATGTCGAAGTGACACATATAACCCCTTTTGTACAACAACAAACCCCGTGACGAAAGGTTTATGAATGCAGCTAAATATGCAAATGGGATTAGTGGTGCAGGCTTGCATAGAAATGTGGAGATACCACCGTCTAGTGATTTGGCTGAAGAATTTGTGAGGAGGATCATCGTCCAAAACAAGGATAACCGTGAAATATCATACAGGGCAACGATCTGCGCGATATGGTATGACTTCTCGCTGTTCGTTAGCTGCTGGGATCCTTGTTCTCCGAGCTCTTCACTGCATGAAAGAGTTATACGTTATTGAGAAGACAGCAATATACACCACCATGGTTATTCTTGCAGACAAAGTTCCCTACTTGCATATCGTATGGGCCCAGCTAGTACAAAAGTATCCGCCCAGGACACTTGAACTCATGGGAAGTGTCTTCACACAGATCACCATGTTTTGGTCTCTATCCCTTGTTTTTCTACTACTGGATTCGTTCGGCCCATCCTATGTCAAGCGGTACAAAATACAAAGGTCCTCTCGGCAACCCCGTCGAACACTTCTCTGGCAGGCCGCTCTCATGGCTGCCCTAAATCAAGCATTCACGATACTATTACACCTGGGTCAGCTTTTCATCGTTCGCCCACTGGTCCCTCAGATCACCGGCTTACGAGTGGAACCCAAGCTGCCATCGGCGGCTGAGATCATGCATGATATTTTGTGGTGTACACTGGGCCGTGAAGCTCTGTTTTACTATGGCCACCGTGCCTTACATTGGCCTTGGCTGTACAGGCGGTTTCATAAACAGCACCATCTTTTTAATACTCCCGTGGCTGTCGCTTCGCTTTATTGTCACCCCGTCGAACATGTGGTCTCCAATATATTACCTGTTATTATTCCTGCACATATTCTGAGGATCCATATCGTCACATTCTGGTTGTTCTCTTGCGGGGTCATCGCCCAAGCCTCCTTGGCACATTGTGGATACAGCTTTTTTGACTTGAGCTTCGCTGGTTGGAAGCCAGAGGTTCATGATTTGCATCACGAGAAGTTCAACGTCAACTATGGATTGATAGGCCTCTTGGATGCTATTCATGGAACGAGAGACACTGGAAGGCGGCCTTTATGGGTGGGGGCTTCGGACAGACAGGATGAAGGTCTGTCAAAAGTGAAACAGTAGAGAATGCCCCAGCGTGGGATAGGTTAAGCATAGCAGACTTGGAAGCCCGTTATCAATGCAGTTCAACAGTTCGGAACGCGTCACACAGGTACATGCAGTAGTTGTACACTAAAAAGTCTAACCTCATTTTAAACGCTACGAAAGACTAACAGCTGCCAAGCCCCAACCTATGGTGTTTTCCATAGTATTGTACAGACCTTTCGGGCAGATGGCGTTTTACACTCCCTTGGAGCACACTAGAGTGTAATTGGTACATATCCTAACAGCCCAAACGCCTTCTCAGGCGTGGAAAAGTTTGAGTGGCCAACAGTCTTTTGTTACCAACATACCAATGGACAAACAAGCTATCTTCAGTGGACCTAATCTGAGCACGACTGGCATCAAGCCTTCCTCATCACGCCACCCCGTAATTAGGCGGACGATTGATTTCAGATAAATAGCGAGATTGCGTCGTCAAATGAGTTTGCAAGGCTATCAATAGGGCCCTGGATACTTGTATGGTTTTCTACAGGTATCTTCGCCTTCGTCGCCTTCTCGTACGCGGTTCTGTCGGCAGCAAAATTTCGCAGAAGCCCGGTTGCGAACATGCGGACACCCATGGAGTCTATGGAGTCGACCTAATATGCAGAAACAATTGTTAGCCACGGCCAGGCGCATGAGGGTTGCGATGCTCTCGTACCTTTGCCGGGACAGCCTTCAGGGCATCATCAATTGTCTTCCGGACTGTGTGGTAGTTCTCCAAAATGTCGGGTACATCGTCGTATGACAGCGGGTCCGCATCCTCGAAAGCTTTTCTTGAGGCCTCAGCTGCTTTTGTAGTCTCAAAGAGATCCCTCGCTAGTAATAGGCCCTTAATAAAACTGCCATCGAATCCTTCTAGCGATTGCCGTGCGACATGAGTCTTCTCGTTAAGATTCTGCATTCCCTGGATGATCGTGGGTGCATCCTTAGCTTCCAACAGGGAGCCGAAATTTCCCATCATCCCCAGCAGTAGAATGAGAGTCGCGGAAAACCTTGGACGCATCTTTGCACCGTCTCTCGAAGCCCTTGCATTCGCTTCAAACTGCCAAAATTACTAGGGGTGTGGGATGGTTCCAGTATTTAACAACTTTTCTCCTGAAATCTCGTTATGCAACTGCAGAATAGTTACGGGAATGTGGATCAAGACACGGTAAGTCCTTGCCGATTCCGTAGCTAATAAGTAGCCAACAGCATTTTGTCAGATGAATGGACCTGCAGCAATAATCGACACGCGTGTGGCAATTGTTGACCACCGAATTTCCTTTCCTTGATTTGTTTGGTTGATCAAGGCACCAGCCAACAGTTCCATCATGCTAATATGATAATGTTCATACGTTATGGGTTCAAGGTTCGAGAATGCAGCATGTCAAAATTTCCATTGGGAGCACTATAGAAACACCGGTGGCTAAATTATTGGGAGTCCCTTGCACATTTCACGACCCATTCTTTGCACATCGTTGCCATGCAGGGCGCATCCTAGTCTCGATTGTATTGATCATCCACCGGTTCACTCCCAATACATGGGAGCTTCATGAATCCCCAGTACCTCACCTGGAAGTAAGGGGTAGACCGCATGCACAAACCAGCAGGTTAATCCCTATTTGTACATACCCTTTCGGATTTGTCACTCGCATTATCTAGGGCACAGTCAGAAGTGCACTGGTAGGCTTGGCGGTATTGGCTTGGTATCGCCATGTAAGGCACATTTTATATCTTTTCATGCAACGAAACCAGCGAACTGGTATTGAAATATCAGCACATTTTAAAACCCATAAAATGACTTCTAAAGACAGACTCAGCAATTCAGATTACTTCCCGGTAATCATTATAGGTGCCGGCCTATCTGGGATTGCCGCAGGGTGCCAACTGAAAACAAAGCTTGGCCTGGGCCGTTTTCGTATATATGACCGGAACGATGGAATTGGGGTGCGTTCGCATTCTTGCTCTCTGTGGACGAGAATTGACAGTATTCTAGGGGACATGGTGGATTCATCGGTATCCAGGTGTAGCATGCGATGTGTCAGTACAAGAACCTCCCCTATATTCCACGACTGCTGTTCACAGTATCTCCTAGCCCTGCAAGCTTGTACTCCTATTCCTTCGCGCAAAACCCTTCATGGTCAACTCTCAAGCCTTCGGGGGAGGAGATTGCGGCATACATACAGGCAACCTCTGATAAATTCGGTCTTTCGTCTCATATTCAGCTGAATACCGAGGTTAGCAGTCTGATATGGGATGAGCAGAAGGAAGAATGGGAAGTATCTTTACATCAGATACCATCGGCCCATGGAAAGTCACCAAATTGTTCCGCACGGAGGTCCAAGTGCTCTGTGCGAGCCAAGATAGTCATCAGTGCCACAGGGAAGTTCGCCGTCCCTCAGACAGACTCCATCCGCGTTCCAGGTATTGAAACCTTTACGGGAAGTGTATTGCACACCGCAAGATGGGATGCCAATGTCAACCTCCAGGATAAACATGTTGTGGTTATTGGGGCTGGCTGCAGCGCAGCCCAATTGGTCCCAGCTCTTCTTCGCCAATATAATGTTCGCTCCGTTACACAACTGGTAAGAACGGCTCCCTGGGTATCTCCAACCCTTCTTTCTTCCCGGCAGCTGCGTGTATGGGAGACATACACGCCGTGGCTAATGCAGAAGATCCCTGGCCTGTCGCAGGCTGTTCGCCTGGTTATGTTTCTAATAGCTGAAATTTCATTCTTTCGAATATTCAAAGCTGGACAACACTATAGTCGCGAGAGGTATGAATCTAAGCTTCGACGTTATATGGAGCGCAATAGCCCCAGTCAATATCGCGAAATACTCACTCCCCATTATGAGCTGGGGTGTAAAAGGCTTGTCCATGATGCAGGGTGGTTCAAAGCGCTCTGGGATCCTAGACTGCATATCACGGACCTTCGGCTTGGCAGGGTCGAAAAGAGCGCGGTAACGCTAACTGACATGAGGGGCGATTATCAATTTGCACATTCGCATGAGAGCAAGATACCAGCAGATGTAATTATCATGGCAACAGGATACGACACCTCCTCCCTACTACACAATATACACGTCATCGGCAGTGGAAGTGCTACGCTTCATGACTACTGGACATCTGAAGGGATTCAGGCATACCAGGGGTTGGCGGTCCCTGGATTCAAGAACCTGTTTCTGCTACTGGGGCCTAACTCATCGAGTGGTCATACAAGCGTTATGATTGGGGTGGAAAATTCCATCTACTATATTTTGAAACTTATTAAGCCAATTCTTGACTCCGAAGTGAGCTGTTGGGATATCAAGAAGGAATCGAGCAGAGTATGGACAGAGAGCGTTCAAAAGGCATCTCAAGAGAGCGTGTGGGTAACTGGCAGATGTCACAGCTGGTATGTTGACGATAAAGGGTGGAATAGCGCTGTATACCCGTGAGTACGGACCTGGATTGCTGCATCTATTATCACCTTAAATAACAAGGTCACAGATATTCCATGATCTATAATACTTATCGCGCTATGTTCCCTTACTGGGATGACTGGATACCACGGTATACAAACAAAGGCATTGATAAGCAACATCAAAGAAGGATGCTTAGATCTGGTATTTATATTGTTCTACCTATATTGCTTATCGCACTTATGGGTTTGTATAAGTTGATGAACTAAAATATATTTTCCATCATGCAATTGCTTCGTGGTCGTAGTGTCTGTAATGCAATTTATTCGGAACAGCATTCCCTCTTTATATCTAGATACGTGAGTATTGTACCAAAATGTCGAACCTTAACCTAGGAAAGGCAAGCATATCTATTGCGCCGTGTAGACCTTTGCTAGGTTCTTAACCAGAGTTGAATGGTGTCCCCGAAGAGCTCCTCTCCCCCGCTGCTATATCGTGGATGGGTATATTCTTACAACTGGGATATTCTTCACCCTTGGGGCTCAGAATGGCATTCAAAAGGGTTACATCTAGAGCTACGAAGCTGTTAATGTGCCTTCTGTATCCCTTGCACCCGCCTTCGTTTGTGGGTCGTTCATTTTCCGAGCGTGTTGAGGATCGAAGCTCACGATGAGGAATAGGTAAGATGGTACCACTCTACATACGATATCAGAAACAAGTTATACCGGCTTAGATATACAAGATAAACTAGTGTAATTGTGCAAGATTCTCAATGTAGGATGCGCATAAGGCTGGTCTTCGGTGAAAAGGCTCTTACACAGCAAGAGAGAAATGAGAGGTGGCCAGATCCTGAAGGCTGCATTCCTTCAGAAAGTCCTCCCATGTGCTCGGTCTGACGTCCGGATACTTCATGTTATCGACTTTGGGCGCAACGAAGGTGTCTCCAATAATTCCAGTAATAGTGCCTATTATTCGAGGGTGATGCAGCTTTGTTGCTTTTGTCGAGCCCCTTCACGAAGTATACCAGTCCCTCTCTGCGCACGAGTTTCTGGGCAGAAGATCAATCACAACTGGTCCCTGTGTTGGATGCTAATATCTACTGTGAAGAGACTTCTGAAGTATTGATTTTTGTGTCCAACGGTTTCGGTTAACTTGCTACTCTGAAGTAGGGCGCACTTTTCTTTACTGGAGAACCAGTTATATACAAGGCCTTTGGGTTAATATCAGGGAATTTAAATACATGTAGGTCATTACGAGTAGTATACCACAGGTACTGATTGCTTCAGTACCGCCTGGATAAGATACATCACCACGCCAGGCTCGTCGGGGCCCATCCTCTTCAACCGGCCAATATCGACGTGCAAGCTGCTTGGGAGCTGCTTCTGTCACTGGATCTATTTTCTAATTCTTTTAAAACTGATATCGCTGCTGAGCTCTGCCAGATCGCTTCTGTAGGATCTGTATAAACTATTGCTGTCTCTGGGCCTGGGTTGTCTCTGTAATATTCTATATAGATAGACTAGACTCAGACTTCAGTCTATATCTCTCGGAGAGAGCTTTTTAGCAGCTTGCTTAGCTGCTTAATCAGTCTTCTTGTTTTCTAGTACTCTCTGATAATCTGGGACACATTGAATAGTAATCAGATATACTTGATTTATTAGTCTTTGAACTATATTCTGGGTCTGAATTACTAATCTCTGTTCTGCACTAGTTCTGTTATCTCGTAGTATAGCTATCTGCTTAGTTTTCCAGATATCTGAGAGCTTTTACTATACAGGCCCCCTTCTATATATATAATATAACTGTTTACGAAAACTACTAGAAGAGACTAAAAGTAATAGATAGGGAAGATAGAAAGGCAGCTGCTAGGGGAGTAACGGGCAGTTTTAGTCATATTTAAAAGTTTTTTAATTTTAGACTATCTTCTGTGGGATATATACCGTTTATAGTTAGATTCTAGGCTCCCACGCACCTGTATAGCTAGATGTTCAGTAGTTAAGCTCTACCTGGTTAATAGAATCTTGATTGATTGATTGATTGGGCCTGAAGCTAAACAATACAGAGTGGAAGAGACCATCACAAGCATTATAAGAAATCAGAATTAGAGGGCCACTTTGGTAAGACATGCAGTCCTGGAAAATTCAAACTCTGTCACCCAGAGCAGATGTACGGTCAAACACCCGTTCCGTTGGAGATATAATGGGTTGCAAAGAAGGTATCATTGCCGGCCAGCATTCTCAGACGATCCAGATCCTCGGCGCTCCAGCTTTCGTCCATATCACGGTACGTGAACTTTGGCCCGCATGCGGTTATATGGCCCAGATAATTTCGATGATCTTCAATCTCAAAGCTGAATCCTGTTTGGCGTGTGCCATTGCATGATAGATTCTCCAGCCCACGGCATACCTTGATGGTATCGGTGCCATTCAGGGATACACCTGAAATCCAGTACTCAGGCCAGATATGTCTATAACCAAGATCATAGATCCCGAACAAGCTCATTGGGGGTAGTGATGGCACCGGGTCATATCCATGAGTTATCCGGGCTGTTAATCCCTGCTGGGCTGAGACGAACTCAGCAAACCGTGCGTCCCCGACACGTGGTGAGCCATATGAATATATATCGCAGGGTATCTGCATCGTGCGAAGATAAGCACCAGCGATCGTGGCAATGGCCGCACCTAGAGAGTGACCGGTAACGACCACATGATAGTCATTATGCGCCTCTCTAGCCCTGGTGAGTGCGTCCATAACGTCAGGTTTCAAGAGCTGCCAGGATCTATAAAACCCGGAGTGTATCCCGCAAGAGCAGATGTCGTTACCACTTTGAGGCTTGTCTGATCCGAACAGTTTGTCCCAGAACCCCCTTGGTCCAGGCTCATCTATCTTCCAGAATTGGAAGTTCTTGATCCAGTTCCGCACGGAGTTGCTGCCGCGAAACGATACGATAAGAAGTCGATGGGTGTCGTCCACAGCAACAAAGCCGCGGATGTCCTCCTCGTTGAACTCTGCTATTGTCTGGGCATTGGCAGCTTCGACGAGGGGACAAACCCCTTCAATGCAACGTATGCTGCCGAGGATACCGTCGTCGTTGTTATGGTCGCAGTAGGCGGCAGCAGAGTACTGCGCAAACAGTTGGAATTTGACCAGCTGGTCATCTGGAATAGCTTCAAACTCATGATCGTTAGTGGACAATGACTACAACAAAATGACCTGTCTGATACATACACCTGGGTGCCACAAAGTGACACTGGGCCAGTATCGCTGAACCTAGCAGCTGAAATACCAGAAGAACTGGTACTATACCTAATACACTCAACATCATCACTACCGTGACACTATACAAAGCAACAGCTATTCATGTATCTTACGTATCGTGGACAACAGGTTATGATTAAATACTATATTCGAACTCCTAAGACAGATGTCTGCCTTTGTGTGCCGAAGTGTCACTCAGCGGATACATAGCGTCAGGGGTATTTCGATGCCCTAACTAGTTCATCCTGCAGGAAGGATATCTTGGACAAAGGAACAACATAATATGGGGTCTTCTGAGCTTTGGCAGAAAGCCACGTTTACAAAGGACCTGTGGATCGTATCTATATCCCCATATAAATGATCTCTATGTTTGAAGGAACTCTCTGATGCCTGAAGCAAAAAGCGATATATCTTCTGCACCTTCCCATAGGGCGTCCCTTCCCTACGCTCGGAGGCACGTCTCTAACAGATGGCCTCCATAGCTTCGTTTCTAAAAATCTTCCTCGAATGCATTATTCTGGAGTTTCTATGATCCATTGGTTTCTTTCTTCAGCTTCGTTTTGGTTTCACTGCCCATTTTCTCCTTAGCGAGCCAAACCCTGCAGAGAAAGGCCCACTTTAACCAGGGGAAGTAGATACCAAAAGTGTCTAACGGTTCTATTGGAATCTAAATTCTTCGACTGATCCTTCGGGCCTTATGTGGCGCTCGCCAATCTTTCCCCGTTCCATTGACCTCGAGAGTGGCAGTAGCGATATCGCATCCCTTTCGTACCGACCTTCCTAATATTTCCGGAGATCAGAAGGTTGAGACAGGCCTCACAGATTTTACAAAGCTACCATGAGAAGGGTTTATGGTTCGTAGTGGAGGCAGGTATGAGAGGGGAGATAATTGACCGAATAAGTTGGTATAATGCCGTATTCCGGCAGTGGCTACCAAGGTCTGACCGGTTATCTACGTTGTACTAGGCCATATCGAGGCCAAGTTTCATCCGCCAGGGGGATATCCCATTGCAGCAATCATGATGTTTCATCGGGTGTGGACTTATCGTGTTAACCAATTCGGGTCTGGTAGCTGTATGTTTCTTTTTTCCATTTATATCGATGTCGATCGCTAAGGAGAATAAGCGAAAGCACTACTCTAGCGCCGGAAAATCCTCCGCTACATAGTACGTGTGACTGAATGCGCGTTGCTATAAATACAACCTCGCATTGGGCCAGACCCTCGCTAAGGCTGTTGGGAAAGGAATTGAACAAATCATACAGATGCGCTTTTCCCAACACATTTTCAGATAAAGTAGGTCCATGAGGCGCGTAGGTATGAAAGCCGGGGAGGCATAAAAGTCCCGTATTGGATGCGATACCCTGTTTCATCGTCGGCATGCAAAGCCAATAAAATCCTCCGATAATTGACTTTATAGTGAGGTAGAGCTAGTCTAAAGTTAGTTTCCGGATGTCACTATCTTAACGATTCGAGATACGCATTGGGTATGTGTATTCTGACATACGAAGAATATGGCGGCCTAAAAAAGATGAGCATTGGTGTAACTAGTTAATCGTTCTTTTCAGCCGAAAGGCGTTGCATATTCAGTTAGTAAGGAGCACCAAAACTAGATCACCATAGTTCGGAAGAACAACCAAGGATAGAACAAGATCACCTCCGGAGAAGGCTAAGGATAGCCTCGTGCGCCAGTGGAGACCTCGACCAGGGCACCAAAGGGAGACCGGCGTTTAAGTTTTCCGCTAGCAAGCTATCACCGTTCTGCCGATGCCCACAGTCCCAGACCAGAAAAGGTTTCCAAAAACCCCCGATGACACATGAAATGTAACCTTATGATGATGATGTCAGGCGATTGTGGATACTATAAGTGGGTGGATCCGTGGGGCATCGATGTACTAGTGTAAGCCTTCGAAGTTAAAGTCTCTTAACGAGCGTCGACTTCAAAGTAGACTCGCAGAGGAGCCCAAAAATTGGTTATTCAGCCCAAACGGTTTGTGGCTGGGCTAGGGGTTGAGTCGGACCTCCGATTCGAAGGACCGGAGAATTATATCTAACTCCGGAACGTTAAAGGTAAATCCTTTGTTTATTTGTCGTTTTCAGAGGGAAGTTTTGCCCCCTGCTAGGGATAGTTTGTTTTGCCGTAGGTCAAATCCCACGGCACTCGTCTGCCTTACAGCCCTGTTCGGGCACCATTTCGCACAGCATCCCTTCCTAAGCTAGTGCCCTATGATCAGATGGGGAGGATTCAAACTAACTGTTAAAAGTCTAGTAAGCAGGGTTGCATTCGAGTGGGGACTAAAGTGAATTTGAGTTCGAGTCAGACTGGTTAGTATCATATAGCCGATTCCTGTGGGCTTGGCGGGCCATATTCACGGTACAGAACCATGGACGAGATTAGGGCAACGGCTGTCAGTTGACATCCAAAAGTAATTATTTTGTGCCCACCAATGCACTACTGAGTACGAGCCTTCATGGACCCTGGGCCTTGGCAATTTATACATTATTGTGCCCTGCAACTAGTCGCTAATGTATGTCGCTTAATATTGTAAATGGAGATCGAAGGCCCTAGACATTGCAACTGGGGAAATCAGTCAGGTGGAATAAAGAGGAAATATAGATGATTATTAAATAGTGATAACAGATTATGTCCAGATTGTAAGAATGTATGCAGGGATCAGAAGGGTCTGACTCCCTGTAGACCAACCCCCTTCTGAAAATGCTCTCGGAACAGTCGGCAAATGTTCAGCTCATACCAGTCATAGGTCACCATGTTGGATCGATCTCAGAATACACCATACCCTTGACCCTTCGTGCTCATTCAACATTATCACTCATTGCTTGGGCCTGTTGAAATACTAGTAATCCTGACTAGCTTTGTAATGTCATCCAAACCCATACACTAAGATATGTGGTAGCTAGCTATCGTCTATTGAGACCGGCTCATTTTAGATGATGGGGAAAAAAAAGTTTAACAATCACAGCAGAAGGGTCCACTACGCCATGTGAAAAATTGAATGTGTGTCTGATACGGACAGAGGATGTAAAATCTCTTATCAGTTTGAAAGCAAGTCAAATGCTAACAAATACCAGGCTCAGAATCGTGCGATTCCCGTGACCAAGCCCTATGAACTCTAAAGAACTGGTGTGAAACGATGATCTGCGCTGGATGCTTCTGCTCACCACATGGTCAATATTCCTCTACCAGAATCACGAGCATCGGTCACGAAATTCAGTCACATTAGGTTCGTTCCACTGCGTCAGGGCGACCATGTTGTACATCTCTCGTCTCATCCTGAAACATCGCCCACCCCCGGATCATGGTGACTTACAGAAAGACGGACTCGCTCAAGCAGTCCAAGGACTAGCAGAAGCACGTGCGTGACTGTAAGTTCATTGGTTGTCAAAGCAGGACATGCTTGTAGTTCCCAAGCTCTCATGTTGCTCAGCATTGCACCGACGCATACCCCATTGTATATGGTCCGTGGGTGAAAGTAACCCCATCTAATAGTGAAACAGGGTCTGTACCTCCTTTTGGATTTCTGCTTCTATGGAGATCAACTTCGGCCTATCTAATTCACCATGTACTGCATCCCAAACTCGCTGTCGGTAGACAAGCGCAACGCTGGAGGAGATGAAACAGACAATTATATTGAGGGGTGAACAATACGAATTCTGATTTTTGAGTCTGACTGCTCAAGTTATAAAAGACTCGCCCTCACCGGATATCAGTATATTCAAATGCACTCGTTCGTCATTCATTCCCTTCCATCCTACATTCACTTGAGAGCTGTGCTCTAGTCCCTCTTTTTATCTCTCTTTTATTTACTCCCGGGTTTCCATCAAAGAATTTCATTCATCCAACCATGAGGGCCTTCATCATTCTGCCTCTCGTGACATCCATCTTGGCAGCGCCTACCCAAACATTGGTGCGCCGCCAGCCTGACAGTGTGATTCCGTCTGCCCCATCTGGGGTCAACGTCGGTGTCAAGGCAATGGCAGCTCCCGCCCCCAGTGCTCCCCCTCAAGCACCTGCCCCTGGAGGGCAATCGGGAGGTGGTAGCGCTGCTGGTGGCGGACTGGGAGACCTTGCAAACCTGATAGGACAAGGTGTACAAGGGATTACCAAGCTCATCAGCACTATTGCTGGAGCTGCTGGTGGCGGCGGCGGCGAGAGCGGCGGAGGAGGCCAGAGTAGTGGAGGGGGTGGTGGTAATCTCGGCGATCTGACCAACCTCGTTGGTGAAGGGGTAAAGGGCCTCAGCAGCCTTGCTGGTGCGGCGGGCGACGCTGGCAGTGGACTTGGAGACATCACAAGCCTTATTAGCAATGCTGCTGGCGGTCTGGGTAGCATTGGTAACCTGTTAGGGGGGCTCGGGGGTCTCGGCGGACTGCTTCGAAGAGACCTAGACCCAGATCTTGTCGCGCGAGCCATCGAGAATATGGAGCTACCAGATTCGGATGATGACGAATGCATAATAGAAAAGCTAGGTGGCTTGCTTCCAGGTGAGTTAAACTGGCCGTCCTTTACCGTTATAGGAAGCTAATCCAGGCCAGGAGACGCAGGTCGTGCTACGTAAAGTCACGCCGACAATAGCTCTCTAGTTGAAAGTCAGCTTAACAAGGTGACCCTCTTGGTTTGGATAGGATAAAGAAGAAGATTTATTTCTTCACGATCAAGACGCCATGTGTGCTAGTTACATTGGTTGGCCCGGCTCATATCGTTGTACATTGTTCATGTGGAGCCTGCTCCTTATGCTGCTATTGCCTTTTTCTATGTCGATATCATATTTCCTGAACATTCATATACATTGAAAAATGATTACTATTCCATTTGGCCTCAAGTTTGGCCATTGACTATGTAGCCTACTGCTAGTCGGTGTGTTGCTGCCTGTGAAATGACGGAGCAATACCCCTGGCTCCTAGAGAACACGAACTGTTTAGACAACGATGCAAAGGAAGTGGCAAAGAACAACCTTATTTTCAGCAGTGACGTGACGGTGCGTTGCTCGTCGATCAATCATCAGTCCACGTTCCTACTTTCTTACACGCGATCGATCTCCTTATCCCCGATCCAATGGGTATTGTTGGGTCCCGAGAACCAATGCTTACCAGGGAACAGAAATCAAGAAGCTATGGATTTGAGTCGACTGAGATCGGGCAACGCCGTTAGGGTTCTAGCCCCACGATCTATCTGTATAAACCTCAGAACCTAATATGATGTTGCATTTTCTAACCCATTGCCACCAGTATTTTGTGTTCGTGCATAGGTTATGTCATACAGTGAAAATGGATGATCTGAAACATGAGGCCAAAGATAAGGCCAAGTGGGGGTTAGGTTAGTTAGACTGACTACACAGGAAATACTAACGTAGTGTATGACCATAGTTATGAGACTCAGTTGAGACTGCGTCTCTCGTATTAGTCAGGGATTTGTAATATCCCTTTTAGGTTGTCAACGTCCAAAATAGGAAGCTGGATATTCGAATCTTAATGTCAGTACCAAATTCCCATGGGCAGAGACACTTCAATTTTGGATCGAGACATACCAGTTAGGAAAGCAAAATAAGCTCTGCGGGTGCATCAATGTCTTCCTGACCATGGAACCAAGATACACATGTCTTCAACCCGTTCGTGATCGCCATTAATCTTAGAATAGGTGATCTGCACTGAATCTTAGAAGTTCGCTACAGCTCGTGGCGCATGATGTGATCGTTGAGGCGCCAGCCACTGACACATTAACAATTATTAGGTTCATGTGATGGTGTATACGATATAGCAAGGCGATTGGCACCTTTGGGACTCATTTTTGAGCCTCTTGGCGGCTCCGACACGGCTCCGAGATGGCAGGCACAACGAGCCAGACATTGGATGGCTGAAACGGAATCTTTTGCCGTTGATTGCAACTGGAGAGAGGTCGATGGCGCTTGGAACCATGGGTGGGGCCAAGGGAGCAGCGTTACTGATTTGTTGAGATCAAGCTGGCGTTCTCAATAAGTTTGAGCTACACGTCATTTTACTTCTCAATGCTATGTCTCAGGCTGCTTTCTATGCCCAGATCCACTTGATCGGAAACATTAACCTCTTGCAGTGCTATTGGTAAAATACCTCACCCTTTTTTGCATTAGCTCCGTTAACGGGTACCTTTTTCCTCTTGGGAACGGCGGCTAGACCCAGGGTCCAAGACTAAGCATCCTCGGGACATTTGTGGGTAGCAGGCTCCATAAACCGGAAAGTTTATTTGGCGATTGTCGGCAATGATAATCCTTCCAGGTCCAAGAACTGGAGAATGGCTTGGGGAGCTCTTGGACAAAGAATTATACCAGAGTAAATCGGGGTAGGACATCCTATTTCTTCAACGGGCTTCCCAGGAGAAATATCTGTAACACATTTAAATTATAATTAGGTTTCAAGCACACTGTATCAAAGATTGTACCTCAAAGAATTATCTCATTGCTAGTTATTCATTATGTCCAAGGCTCAGCCCATCAAACGCCGGCCCGATGGACGGTCCAAATTTGACTTGAACATTGATAGTCCCCAACTGCAACATCTTACACGACACATCGATGAGGCCGAACATGTCCGCATCGAAAACTGCATAGGCTTCGTGCAAGTCCCAGTTGGCATTGCCGGGCCACTGCGCATCACGGGCCCTGAGACGACGGGTGAATACTATGCACCATTGGCTACATGTGAGCCGACCTTGGTGGCTAGTTGCAGCCGGGGCTGCAAGGTCTTCAATGCATGCGGTGGCCTGCAGTTCGAGGTTCTCAGTGAGGCCATGTCTCGTGCGCCGATGTTTCTCTTCGCAAGCCCAGCGCATGCAGTAGCGTTTGCGCGAGCGGTCCCATCATTCCGAAACGAGTTTGCCCGATGGGCCGAGTCGACTAGCCGATACGTTCGGCTACAAGAGCTACAAGCTTCGGTTATTGGCTCTAGTGTTCATCTTTTCTGCAGCTACTTTTGTGGTAATGCTGCAGGGCAGAATATGGTCAGCAAGGCCACGCAGCATGCCTGCGAGATGCTGCGGGCCCACCGATGTGCAAAGCAATTTCAGATCCAAGACTTCCTCATCGAGGGTCAATTGGCGTCGGACAAGAAGCCTTCTTGGGGCAATGTGCAGAGAGCTAGGGGAGTTGAAGCGCTAGCGTGGGGCACTATTACCAACGCTGCATGCCAAGAAATCCTAGGCTGCAGCACGGAGCGTCTATATCGTACTCAAATGGCTCTAAAAGAAGGGGGGATACGCAATGGCCAGTTCGGCTGCAATATCAATACCGCCAATATTATAGCCGCTATCTTCGTGTCGACGGGGCAAGATGCGGGCAGTGTCGCAGAGGCTTCCTGGAGTCATCTCACCTCTGAATACGATTACGAGAGCAAGGAATTGAAAATGACTATCTATTTTCCCTCCTTACCGGTGGGCACCGTGGGTGGTGGGACCCTGTACCCATCGCAGAAGGAATGTCTGGATATGCTGGGGTGTGCGGAGCCCTCGGGGAAGAGAAGACTGGCAGGCATGATTGCTGCCTTTGCAGTTGCATTGGATGCCAGCACAAGCGCAGCAATTGCTAACGATACATTTACTATGAGCCATATGAAGCTCGCCCGTGGGGAAATATTTGGCCCTCGAGCGTCGAAGCTATAGGCGAATGTGCACTGAATCGCCGCGGATACAGTAACTTCATGTATTGCACTTGGCCGTTTCCTTTTCCTTTTCCTTTTTTCCTTTGCTTCCTTTTTCTTCTAGTCAGTTGCTTTTCTTTCTTTCTGGAGATATCATCTTTCTCTATGTATCTAGGTAGCTAGTTTATTTTAATAATTTTTTCATGACTCTCTATATTGTTTGTGGCCTTTTTGCTCTCTATTGTAAAATGTAATTCAATTTGTTATCGGTATGTGTACTCGCCTAAACTAGGTTTCCCCTTCCCTTTTTGCTTTTTTATTTTTTTAAAGGCGTTAGTATGAAGACGAGCGAAGTGAGTTATACTCCAAAATAACCTAGTCTGTGTATTAGAATGATCGACTCGTCCATGTCCGACAGGTAGCCTAGGGACCCTCAGCGGAAAAGTCTAACCCACCAGTCAATCCCCCGAGATCCACCGGTTCAGCCACGGATGGATTCTGAGCCCGGTTGCTTTTTTTGGACATGAACTCTACATTGAACTTAGCGTAGAAAAGACACGCGCAGTAGATCCACTTCGAAAACAGGGAAGTTGTGCATGGTTTAATTGTTTGGCATATTTTATGTTGTAGTTCGTTGTCGATTCGGCAGGTCGGTTTGTATCCCATGGTTATGGATTCGTTCTTCCCCCTTAAGCTCACCCGGCTTTTCTATCCTAACTTTCTAGTGTAAAGTATCTCGAGCAAGATTAAACGGAACATGGACAGAGAAATCACCAATTGCCCTTCCCGGAGCATATACGGTCTAAAACACGTGTGTATAACGGCCGACTGAACTTACAACAGGGCCCCATATTTCCTATCAATTTTGAATGCTTCGGAAAAAATGGGTGTCCAGTTCAGCAGGCGTTAGTTCCTGCTTGCCGAATTCCCGTTCACGCATGCAGATAGTTTGTTAGGCTTCAACGGTCTGGCTCAGTCTATCACCTCGCGTTCGCTAAAGATTTAGGTTTCCAAATAATGGCTCATCTTTGCAGATCAAACGTTTGTCAGGAATGAATACAACCCCATAGGGCCTACTTCCCACGTGTACTGTTGAAGGAATACCACCTCGGCTATTTTTTCCCAGGTGGTGTTTGTCCCTGAAATCTGGTAGGTCTCATTTTGTGGATAACGTATCCGTCGTCTTCATGCTATTACTTCACGCCAATTGACTTTCTCGGCCTTTGCCTCACTCGAGACCCTGGAGGATCGATGTGAAGAATAGCAGGATTGCACTACAAAATTTAGTAAAGTAAGATTGAAGGGTCCATGGGAGCCCGGTAGACTTGAGTCAGTATGAGACACATAAACCCCATCGGTATCAGTCTACATCTCTCCCAGACGTAGTTATTATACGTCCCGGATTGTTCCTATTCACATACAGCAGACTATAGTGCTATCTCAGCCCCTGTCAGAAGATGGAGCCTTCAGTCAGCGACTTCAAGCTTGTCGGACTGGCGGCGGGGTTCACACTAGGGTTCGGTTTCCTTACAGTCTGGAATGCAATTAAGCAGACTTCAGAAATTGAGAAGCCCTACAAGAGCCCTTTCGTTATTCTCATCTGGATTGAAATACTTTCCAATGTGGTAATCGGAGTAATGGGGTGGCTTGTGCTGGAGGGCATTGTACCTGTCATGTATGCCCCCTGAGCAATTGGCTATCCGATATGATACAGTTCGCTGTAGCGCTAATACTGTCCCCCCAGTGCACCTGTATTGGCGCTTCTACTATTCTGCTGGGCCCTCGAGATCCAATGTTGTATGCAAGTCATCATTAACCGCATCTACGTCGTGGTGGAAAAGAAGAAGACAGCGAGGAAAGTCAAATGGGGCACTGCTTGCCTGATAACAGCAATCAACATTGCAGTATTCTGCATATGGATTCCTGCACACATGACTCCCCCGGTCAATCATACGTGAGTGCCTTATTCTTATTTCCTTTGGGTACACCACTGACTTTCTTTGTAGCTTTGTCCTGATTAATCGCTTCTGGGACCCAATCTCCAAATTACTAATATGCATCGTGGATGCCTGCCTGAATATTTGGTTCCTACGAGTAGTGCGTGTGCGACTGGTTCGCCAAAATGGACTAAAAAAATATGGGCCCCTAGTTCGCTTCAACATGCGAATGATGTTCATTTCCGTACTCATGGACGTAAGGCCACCACCCAATTACGCATTTTCTTCCTGGGTGTCCAATGATTCTCACAGTTTATCTCTAGGCCATTCTCATTGGACTCATGTTCCTGCCGAACCCAATGGTTTACATCCAGTTTCACCCGGTAACCTACATCGTGAAGCTCAACATTGAGTTGAAAATGGCTTCCCTTATCCGCAAGCTTGCGCGGGATAGCAACATTAACAACGAAATTCATGAGGCATCAATGAATCTGCGAACCCGGTTCAACCCCCAAAGTCACTATATCAAGTGTGATGATGAGGTAAGAGAAAAGAGGAATCTGAGGCATATGCAGTTCGCCCAGCTACGGCAACAGGGGTTCGAAAGCGAGGACATGAAAATCCTGAAGACAACCAGTGTCCGCGTTGTAACAAGTCCAAGACCGTTTGTTCAGGATAATCTACCTCCGCTGCCACCGCTGCCAAAGGATGGAAGATGAGGTGTGCGCTATTTTAGTGATTACTTTACATGTATCTTATTCTATATGCAATGCATTTGTTTAAATAGTTGTACACTAGAGCAGAGTTCGGAGACTGTGGCTTGGTCCAAATGGCATGACTGATATAAATCGTATGTTGGGAGCGTATTGGACTCGTATAGTTGAATTCTACCCAACTAACAGCTAGTATAGTAGCCCCTAGACTATTCTTAGTTTACCAAATGTTTGCGGTTTGAACGCAGCTTCTTTCGGTGTAGTGTACCATAGAACACTTCGTCTTACTTCATTCATCTCGGTAACGCCATTTGCCTCGGTGAGAGGAGAGTTGGGTCTGGAAAAGCCACGATAGTAGGCAGAGAAATGCGGCATATAGAACCCATAATTATTTACTCCCTATGACTTCATTCAAGGGTGAATCATTCCATCGGCAGGATAGACAAGGCTCGTTGAGTCCATTTCTACAAGATATGCACTATTATGAACAATTCCCATCGGCAACTATTTTCTTCTTCCTTGCTGAAACTCCAATAAGATAGTTACATTTCTAGTATGCATCCCGAGTCCTTACATTACTTCTAGACTCAATTAGTCGTGCCAAATCTGGGCGGAAGTCTATCTAGCGAGCTGTGCAGTAGTTTGTTTATGGATGAAACTAGCCAGAGGATGTTTGTCCCGACTCTCCATCGCACCTACACCCCCACGCGCCACATCCCGGCAAACCTTACGTATTACATTTTTGGAAGGTGGAAAGATACCGGCACATCTTGGATGTTGTGGTAGGGAGCCGGACAGGATACGGTTTGGGTGTGACTAAAGTTGCGGACGGAATCCGAACATATCCGGAAAAGGGCAGCCGAAAAGCCTTGACAGAAGCATGCTTTGGGTGGACAGATAACCGTGCCCGAGACCCCCACATTAGAGTGATGCGTCCAGCGTGTGAAGTGGCCAATCACCCGCATTGTGATCCATGTCTGATGCGACTTAGCCGAGGACAATAGAGGAAAAGTATTCCATGGTTCAATGACCCACTCTCACACCTTAGTGTCCTCAAGCGTACTTCTTCAGTTCCGGCCGAAAGGTCACCAGACAACACGATCACAGATATGCCTCATTGGTAATTGATCGTACTGGGGGCATCCGGACGATCATGGGAGTACCGTCCATGGATCTACCGCGGGAACACCGTCTCATGCGACTCGATTTCGGTACATTTAGAATGGGCAAAAAAAGGGTTCAAGATCGAAGAGCAATCCATGAAATCGCGATGGCGTACGTCTCCACCCGAGGATTCACGAGAGTTAGGGGCGAGGGGCCGTCTGGACGAAGGTGGGTACAGCCTCGAACAAGATTGTCAAGGGTAGGGGTATTCAGGAAGTCTAAAACTTGGAGATGAAACGGGAGGGCGTTCATCCAAGGGTGGGCCCCGGGACTATCGCAGTTGAATTGCTCATCACACGTGGCGAGCCATACCCTTACCCTGGTCGACATCCTTGCTTTAGACTTTGTGCCTGCGCGATCGGCCTGTAACCCTGGTGGCTTGTGGCTCATGGGCACTTTTATCTAGTCCGCATTTTCCTTTCCCAGAATTGTTCTAAGTTCATAGTTCTATATATGTTTCAAGAGGATCCCTTGCTTTCGCACGATGCTTTGTTGACATCCAGCCTGGCATAGACTCAACAATTGAATGAACACCATCCACGATGAAACACACAATCTCTTTTAGAATGTGGGAGATGAAGAGAGGCTTAATCATCAAACTCTACCAAGAGGAAGAATGGCCTCTCAAACAAGTCCTCAAAAGGATTCGCTCGGACACTTTCAATCCAAGGTGAGGCACCCAAAGGGCCCTGAGAGAGACAATGCCCTGACCGATCGACTATTCCTCCACAGTGAGACTCAGTTGCGGAGTCGCTTGAAAAAATGGGGTGTCACCAAGCTATCCCGTCGTCGCAGTCAGAACAAGTTTATCATGAGTCACTGTGAAGACCTGAGCAATGAAAGTTGCTTCAAGTCGCCTGTTTACAGTGGGGACGACATGGCACATTCAGCATCTACAAGCCACTCTACTACGAAGGACGATTTCTATACACCCGAAAGGGGTGATACTATGCATGAAACGCAAACAGCAAGTGGAATTATCCCTCATGATTCTTTCCATTCTTCTGCCTCAGCCATGTCAGCAAACACCCCATCATGGGAGTATCATCACATTTCCCCTGGATACCATTCACGGTATGTTACTAGTGGCTCTAAAATGTTGACAGCTCTTCTGGACCACCCCAGGAGGTTGATATAATTCCAACGCACAGTAGTGACTGACGCTCAATTAAGGTTCATACATCCTGCTCTCGACTATTACAATCCAGCCATGGAGCATCCAAAAGCGGAACTAACATCCTCTCAATGGCCGATGACAATGAGCTATGGCATGTTACCAGAGAATGTGACCCATGACTCTGCTGCGCGAATCTACACTACTGCACCCTCCGGAATGTTCATGCACCAACCAGACCTGGTCACGCCTTTTCCTCCTCAGTCGGATTGGTTTCACCCTCCGGAGTGCCAATTAGTTTATCAGCCATCATAATCATCACGCACCATACCACATTAGTACCAGACGCCCTTCTTTTATTATTAATATGTTCCAACCGATTTCCTTTGTTATTTCCATACCCCGAATTGTCTACTATGTTCAATATATCCTCTTGTTGTGATTTTGATATGTACAAACCGTTGATATACCTGACTCGAAACTAACGTATTTACGTTATTGTTTCTGCCAATCGTCTTGTCGAACTATGTTTGTTTATAACAGTCGTTCTGATTCTGTCTCGTTTATCTCTCTTTTTTTTTTTTTTTTTTCTTATATGTCCTTGAGACCCGGAGTTCTTAGGGATGAACTTGGCCCATCTATGGGCAGCAGTGTACAGTCGCTCAAAGCAGGAGAACATAACATTGGAGCAAGAATGTATCACATATCTGGTGACATGTATTTAGAATTTACTTAGCGTGTATTGTTGAATATTTAGAATAGTCCCATAATTCATAACTTGAAACTCTACATCCCATATTTTTTTGCCTTACGATGCATTGCAACCCGGAAAGAATACAACATACGATCACCCCTTCTTGTCCGAGATCGCTGGGGCCACACCCCGTCAGTAAGCAATCCTCCAATAATAGTAATCTCGGGTTCGCTATTGGGTCCGTCCAATCAGAAGATGTGGGGTGGTAGTGTATACAGCTCTAAACCACTAATAGCCGAGCTGTCGGAAACGACCGTCGTTTAGGCCTACGTTTTTAGGAATCCCAAGCTCGACAGAATTTTGTTACAAACTCCCGCCAGACATAATTAGAGTTATTTATTGAACCAGAATATGGAAGATTGATCGAGAGTAGGAACAATGTTGGGCACAGATAGTGTTATATGTTGGGATACTTAGCCAGTGCGTAGTTCTACGGAAGACTACTCCTTAGCAAGGGCTATTCCCATACACAATACATATTAAATTCAACTGGCAGTTCAAGAATATACTAAACTAATAGATAAGCAAGGAGGGCATCGGCATCTCTAAGCACTCAACCCCCGAGCAATACTGAGCGCATTGATCTTGCCTTACCACTGTGTGCTGAAGACATAGCAATGCTACAACTATCAAGAGCACTTTGGCGGACCATGAATACAGTCTGAGACATCTCTAAAAACGGATAGCTAGCCTGGTCAGAAATAGACACCACCCTTTTGAATTCATCCCAATCATGAAAACAGGTTTCATACCAAAAGCCTGCCCGCCTTAGTTGGCTCTGCGTTCCGGCCATGCTTGCCAATGTACCAGTTGAAAGATTCGCCAGGGAACACCATTTTCTTTAATCGCAGTTGCATATGCTTCGTGTAATTTTCTTCTGCTGATTGTTTCACTTCAAATACACGAGTCCTCCGGTCCAACTTAGGTATGAATAGAGACTTGACTGCATAGGAAGCCTACTTTTCGCAGGCAAATAAGGATGAGCTGTTTGCCGGAACACGTTTGGTCCAAGACTAAATTCACTGTCAGGCACGCAATGCGATGCTTGACACACACTTCTACTTACATTATGCCCATGTTGTGGACATGTGTACCGTAGGACGCCCGTGCCCTCTGGGCTTTTCCCACTGTATATTGAATGAGACCCCGCGTCATCCCAGTATCTCTATCAGCGCTAGGAATTGCAACACCTAGGAGCCTGTCGTGAGAACGATGATATCGGCTTCTGATAAACACGTTAGGACGATTGAATATGAAAATGCTGTGGTCGTGCTTTGTACGGTACTCATCCTCGGAGGAACCGCTAATTCCAGATTTAAAGAACTCTTTGAGCCACAGTTTTAGTGACAATAACGTATTATCTGATCATGCAACTGGACTCAACTTTGCCTTGCCCTCGGATGATTCTGAGCGATTGGCTCTTTAGTCACAAATCCGTTTTCTCCTGCGGTCGATTTTATGGAGTTTAGTCTATCTGATAATCTTCTTAGTGGGGGGGTCCCACGTTCCTTTGTGTGGCCTGCTTTGAAGACTGATATCCGACGCTCTGGTTGCGAGGGCTTGGGGCTATGTGCCTACATGTCCATCTGCCAACTATTCACGGCAGGTGAAGCGACTTTAGGGATAGACTATCAGGAGCATGATGTATATATTGCGTGAACCATTAGATTGTTCGTGATTATAGCCTCTATATAAACAGCATAGGCCATATTACTAGAGAGGTACATAAACTCATTTCAAGATTTCATCATTGCATAGCGCCATTATGCCTTATAACCCTCCTTAAGCCGTGACAGGAGTAATCTTGGTCTCCTGGCTCAAATCTCTGCTGCTGAAGCCCACCCGGATGGTGAACTCGCCCTCGGGAATCAGCCACTCCTGCGACACGACATCCCAGTAGCTCAGATCTCTGCGCATGAGCTCAAATCCGACAGTCTGTGACTCACCAGGTGCCAGGGACACCTTGTCGAATCCACGGAGCTGCTTAGGCGGAGTTCCAGCAGGGGCGCTGTCGGGGAAGGTAACATAGAGTTGAGGGACGGTCGCTCCCTTGACATCACCAGTGTTCGTGACAGTGACTGACACGTTGTACACGCTTTCCCACAGCGCGGGGTTTCCACCGGGCTGAATGGGGAGTTGTTCGGGGACCGAGGAGATGGACTCGGCCAGAGGCTCAGTCTTGATATCGGAAAGACTGAAGGTCGTGTAGGACAGACCGAAGCCGAATTCGTATAGCACGGAGATGTTGTGGGCATCGAAGTAACGGTAATCGATCTCAAGCTTCTCGTCGAACCATGCCTGCCAATCGTCCGCGCCGGTAGTTTCTACGGCAGTCGTGGGTGGCGCATTGTAATCGCTACCGTTCTTGGCAATAGTGTATGGCAGCTTGCCGGAGGGGTTGACATCACCGTAGAGAATATCGACGATGGAGTTACCAGACTCCTGTCCGGGGTAGTGGGCGGCGACAATGGCAGTGACGTTGGGGTGGTTGGCAAAAGGAAGCTCATTGATGCCAGACGAGTGGGTAACGACGATAGTGTTATTACACTTCGAAGCGACCGAGTCGACAACCTCGTTTCCATTCCAATCCACCGAGAGGTACTCGCGGTCGGAGCCCTCTTCGGCCCAGGTCTTGAGGAAGACGAGACAGGCGTCAGGTGGTGTGGGTACCCAAAGGCTAGTTACGTCTGAATCGGCGATAAGGGTGTTGTTCAACCACCACTGAACCAGAGTGTTGTCCTGCTTGCCACGCGCCTTCAGGGCCTCAAGCGGTGTGACCAGATATGTGAAACGACCAGTTCCCGAGCCGCCACCGGCAGCGAGAGTGCCAAATTCAAAGGTAGCCTTGTTGACGGCGCCCTCAGTTGTATCACCAGCATCATTACCGAAGACAGCGATTGACTTAGGGGCCTTCAAGGGCAGGGCCTTGTTCTCGTTCTTGAGTAGGATGGTGGCTTCAGCTCCGTGTCTACGGATGAGCTCACCATGGTCTCCACGGACATCGCGGCTACGCTCCCCAGTCAGATTGAACTCACGAAGCCAAGTAGACCGGGGTGAGAATGTGTTGAGGTCCGCAGAAGAAGGGTCAATCTCGGGGTAGCCTTGGTCCTGGCCGAGCCAGTAGTAAGGCGTCATGATACGGACAATCATATCATCCACACGAGATATATCAACGGTTCCATTGTTGACAGCGAAGGTGACGTTCTTTCCAAAGAACGAGCCCGCTTCGGGGGTTTGGCCATACTGCCCGAGACCTCCCGGCATGTTCATATCAAGACCCCCCTCGATAGAGGAGACACCAGAGTGAGTACCACCCCAGTCAGACTGGACATAGCCTTGGAAGCCGAGCTCCTCCTTTAGGAGGCCATTGAGAACCTTCGAGTTCTGGCAGGCATAGGAGCCGTTGAGGCGCTGGTATGAGCACATAACGCTAGCAACCTTGGCACGGGCAGCGTTGGCGAATGGCCAGAGGTATAGTTCGTGAATAGTTCGGTCGTCAATATTGGAGGAAATGGCTTCCTGGATGACATCTGTCAACGTGCCGTTAGGGTTATAGTTTGGATTACGTTGGGTCTCTTGTTCATTGCCGATGAAATGCTTCGCACAGGCTTGAACACCGGCATCCTGGTAACCCTGAATGGTACGTTCCATGGCGACACCAGTCAGGTAAGGGTCTGCTGCAAAGCCCTCCCAGTTTCTCCCTCCGTAGCCTGAGCGTCCCAGAGGGCCAGCTACAGGTCCGAGAGCGACATGGGCACCTTTGCCCTTGAACTCCTCTCCCATGGCGACTCCTCGTTCATACAGGATGTCTTTGTCCCAAGTCGATGCTGCCGTGACGCCAGCGGAGAAGACGCTGGCATAGTCAGCCACACGAATGGCCAAGGGGCCATCCTGTAAGCAGAGACCCTTAAAACCCAGTCGAGGGATTGCCACGATGTTTCCAACGCAAGGCCCGGGCTGGCCAGTGACCATGTCAGCCTTCTCTTCGAGTGTCAACTGGGCAACAAACTGCTGGGCCTTGGCAAGGGCTTCTTCCCAGCCACCTGCTCCAGTCGCATTGGCTATAATGGAAGTCAGTCACACTAGGCCATAGGTTAAGTTGTGGATTGGGACATACGCGACGGAAGCACAGCTGGCGAATGTCCGTACTGGCCGAGGATAGTTGTGTTACGGGGTTGAACATAGCTGAAAGCGTCGTCGCTTCGACCAGATCCGCCGTAGTTCTGGCCATTGACTGCAGTTGCAGCCAACAGGCCAGAGACAACAAGATGAGCAATGCTGGCCATGGTTCGCACCTGGGTTGTTGTTCGGACCTCAAAGCAGCTCTACTGAAGTCATCTCGCAATCATTGTAGAGCAGCAGCCACTACTTATAGACCTCCCCGACGGCTACAAAAAATTCTTGCCAGCCGACGGTTGAGTCGCTACCGTAGGGTCCGTAGTACGGGGTATTGTTGAGGGAATTGATGCCAGGGTTACCGAGACCGGACCCACAACCCCACGGGGCTCGCTTCGAATCGCGTGGTCGGCAGGGTTCCCCACAACTCCGTTCCCCATATTCCGTTCGCGGGGTCACGGGTGATTCTTGCAGATTTTTTCCCTCGCGTGTTCGGCCGGCACCGCAGCGAGCACGGAGAAAATGCGAGAGCACATGGAAGCTCTCTGCCGTACCTGAGTGCTTTTTCAATAAATCTTAACATTATCTATTGCTCCAGCTCCCTGCAACATAGTCGCAACGAGTGGTAACCAGGCCCTGGTGTTGGTTTCTTATTCCGGATATGCGGAAATAGCCAATTCTAATGACTCGCAACCACATGAGAGAGCATGCTAAACTAATAGTGCAGCAATTATAATGTAGTTCTTGGAGTAGAACCTGTCGGAACGTGCCGCATTCGGACTATTGGGGACCAATGAAAGAGGACAAGGTTCGACGATCTCGCGTTGAACCTGCCATGTACCTACGGAACGTTGACCCCAGCAAGGCCGAGATGAACCAGGAGCGATTCGTAATTGGTAGCCTGACGTCATGAAGCCGACCAAATGACCGCATTCATCTGGTGAACCGTCTTCTATCCGTGCGTAACTTGTCGTAGATTATGCCGAAAACAAGAACTGACACCGGTGAGCAAATCCGAAGACTCAAGAGAAATGGTCCGAACACAAAGAAAGGGCAGATTCCCGAAGTTTAGCCGGAGGGGCAGTCTCCTCATTGGATGTACCCCAGATCGTTCACTTAAAAGCGTGGGGTGACTTTGGGAGGAATGTCTTGGCTCCATGAATTGGATCGGCGGGATGCCGAGATTTCAACACATAACTGTTCAGCATTACTCGCGCGGTATTGATTTCCGGGAATGAATTGACCCGACTCTCCAACAAAGAGAAGCATCGTACGGTAAACCACCTATATTTGTCCGGGGACATATGCAACTTGCTTATTATGAAGTGGATCCCGCACGGGAAAGCTGGAACGCGAACGGACTTGAAGGAACTGTGGCACTAGAACTAACCTGCACTTCGTCCCGTATGTTTCGGAAAACCCCCGACAAAGGACTGGTGATGCAATCGGTTCGATATCAGAGAAGGTATAAGAGAATCCAACTCATTGCGACGTGTTGTGAGCAAGAGCCAACTCTTCCTGATAGATGATGATGCCTAGGACGCCTATGTCATAACCATAGACATCTCCAGGTCTCTAGTCGTGGTAATCCTATGCTTGTGGTGACTGGCTGTTGTTGATAACTTGGGCGATTCTGGGCTTGTTCGACTAAACCTATACTAGCATTATCATTAGTAAAATTGATTATTATATCACTTTTTTAAGTCGTTCTTTATGGTTTTCTTTCTTCTCTTTCTTCTCTTTCTTCTTTTTTTTTTTTTTTTTTTTTTTTTTTTTTTTTTTTTTGTGCCCTTTGTAGTGTCTCCAGAATTTCAGCAGGCCTAGACTCTGAAGGCTCCGTGCTAGTGGTGTCACACGCGCTACATATTGGCGGCCCTTGTGCCCTGACGACTTTTTCAATAATCCCATCTAGAGGTGCCTTTCATATCCACAATATAAATCAGGTTCCGGTAATGAGGCAGGTATAGTGATGAATCGATTTGAGAACGCTCTCATGAAGCTGATGTTACAATTCCGCTCTCTCAAGAACACCTCCAAAAGCATCAGTATATTCACCATAACAGCTGGAGTACGTTTGAGACTAATATTAAGCCAGCAAACCGTGTAGATTATATCAATCCCTTTACTGAGGGTTTTCGCAGATCATGGAAAATGCCTTCTTCAACTTCGGGCTGTAAAGGAAAGCGACCTTCATGACAAAACAGCTTCTTGGAATTTCCATCCAGGAGTCAACCACTTAGAACCGCTTAAGGGACTCGGGCATATATATCCGTGTCCATTCTAGGCATCTCACCCTTGCATTCTCTAACCCATCTCATAAATCATGACTAAAACGGGTAGTGTGGACGGCGATCAGTACCTGTCGGTACCCCGGGCTTTAGCTCAACTCACTTGCCTTGCGACAGAAATCCCTGGTCTGTCCTTTCGCAAGGAACGTCTTACCAACCAATATAAGCGTCATCTTCTCGTAGGCATGGATTCGAACACCAGTATCTGCAACGCAAGATCAATAAAATCGACTACCTAACACTCTCCACACATGCCCATTCCGAAAGCGTAGGATACTCACAAAGTTAGGGCTGGTTAACGGAAATCGGTCCATGGGCTACCGTGGTCTTACGAAGTGATAAAGCCGCAATCAGATCAACCTTCGTCTATGTGGTGATCTTAAATGCCTGAGGCCACATGACTTCATGTGGTATTCGGAGGATGCAAGCGGACATTGAGTCCTTTCTGGTGATTCAATTAAGGTTAGTATGTTGTGTTTGTTTTCCTTTTGTAACAAAACAGCGAAGTTTGGCTGAGCTTGAGGGGACTTTGGATTCTGACTTGTCGGCCCAGCTAACGCTTTTCTAAATCATGACTGTGTTTAAGTTTGTATATGGGCCAATAAGGACGGAAAATGTAGTACGGAATGGTGTTGAGCGTGAATTTCTTTTCCCCATCAAAGTTCTTTTTGATACTAACTCTCATTACATCGTGAGTGTGTAGGTTCATGGTATGAGAATATATATTAGATGATATGGTTAGATGCAGTGGACAACACTTATGGCTAGAAGGGTAGATTGATCACTGAAAAAGAAGGAAGAAGGGAACTACATTTCTCAGAAAGCCTTTGCATCATGGTATACTTCCAGGAGCGCTGGATGTATATGTTGAACACTACTAAGTGTTATTGCTACATACCCTGGAGGAGAAAATGAGGCGGCAGGACTGATAAGATAGTGAGTCAGTTTGAGGGCGGTGAATCTGGTGGGGGAATTGCCCCCTCCACGTGGGCCAGTGTAGCCAGACCGCCTTCCATTTCCAGTCTTGAGGCAAAAGGCGTGAACGGACAATCGATGTTCCGCGATCAACCCCTCGTCCGACTGGCCGATATCGCCATCGCCATCGCCATCAGAGTCACAAACTTTCCAGCGCGACATCTACCAGCAGAGGGGAATTCTCAGCGCAACAATTGCACCAGACTAGTGATCAATATGACGAGTACAGCTCCGACGGAATCCCAAAAATTCCTCTCCACCAGAGGTGGTGACTATGGCGTTCGTCTTCTAAGCATGAGTCATAGCTTGACGGTTTACTGATTTTCCCTCAGCTCTCGTTCGAGACCGTTGTCTTGAAGGGACTCGCTGCGGATGGCGGTCTTTTCTTGCCTCACGAAATCCCGACCGCAAACGACTGGGTATGTATACTCTATGCCGCATAAGCGCTTTCTTCCAGAATCTTCATTTTAGCTTTCAAAGCGGCCCAGCGAGATCTGAGGCTAATGATAGATCGCAGCAAAGTTGGAAAGATCTCTCGTACGCCGAACTTGCCTTCAAGATCGTCAGCCTTTATATCTCCCCCTCCGAGATCCCCCCGGAAGACCTGAAAGGCATCATTGAACGGAGCTACTCGACATTCCGCGCAGAAGATGTTGTCCCCTTGACCCATCTGCAGGATGACAACCTGTATCTTCTCGAGCTATTCCATGGCCCAAGCTACTCCTTCAAAGACTGTGTGTTTCCTGATGTTATTCTGATATTCTTGTGCTGAGCCAATATAGGTGCCTTGCAATTTCTGGGAAATCTTTTCGAATACCTTCTCGTGCGGAAAAACCAAGGAAAGGTTGGAAAAGGTGCGCTCTTTAAAGCCTCTGGTGTGTGGCGATCCAGTAGAACTGACCAACTAGCAGATAGACATCATTTGACAGTCGTCGGTGCGACGAGCGGTGATGTAAGTTTTGATGGTGTGCCCTCCGGCGCCAGCGTTAACCGTACATATTAGACTGGATCCGCCGCAATCTACGGTCTTAGGGGCAAGAAGGACGTGTCCGTGGTCATCTTGCATCCCAAGGGCCGCGTCAGCCCTATCCAAGAGGCGCAGATGACCACCTGCACAGACAGGAATGTCCACAATCTTGCCGTGACGGGAACATTCGACGATTGCCAGGTAGGGTTTGAGCATACTGGAACCGCGGGACAATAGACTGACAGAGCAACAGGATATTGTCAAGGCTATGTTCAACGATCCTGATAGCAACCAGGCTTTGAAGCTCGGTGCCGTTAACTCCATCAACTTCTCGAGAATCCTCGCCCAGATCGTGTTCTACTTCTACGCCTACTTCCAACTTGCCAGAAAGTCGCCGACGTTCAAAGTGGGCGACAAGGTCAGATTTGTGACTCCCACCGGAAACTTCGGCAATATCCTCGCCGGTTACTTCGCAACCAAGATGGGTCTCCCCGCCGATAAGCTGGTCGTGGCAACAAATGAGAACGATATCCTGCACCGCTTCTGGACGACTGGCCGCTACGAGAAGAACCCTGTTCAGGAACAGCAGGCCGATGGTACCGTGAAGGCCGAGGCTTGCAAGGAGACACCAAGCCCTGCAATGGATATTTTGGTCTCCAGCAACTTCGAGAGACTCATGTGGTTCCTCGCAAAAGGTATACCCCACGCCTTAGTCGCCTTTTGCTCTCATGCTGACTGATCATAGAACAAGCAGCGGCAGCCGGCTTGGACGACGCGTCCAGCAAGAAGAGGGCCGGTGAAGAGGTTTTGGCCTGGTACCAATCATTGAAGGCAACTGGCGGCTTCGGGCCTGTAGATAAGGACCTGTTGGAAAACGGACGGTCGACTTTCGACAGCGACCGTGTGAGCAACTCAGAGACTGTCGAGACTATCAAGTCTTGCTACCAGGAAACCAAATACGTTCTTGATCCCCATTCGGCTGTTGCAGTTACCGTCGCGAAGAGATCGCTTGCTAAGAATGGCTCGAACGTCCACCACATCTCGCTCTCCACTGCTCACCCCGCCAAATTCTCTGAGGTCGTCGAATCAGCTCTCAAGGGCGAGGCCGGCTTCAACTTCGATGAGCAGGTGCTTCCTGACGAGTTCAAGGCTTTCGCGCAAAAGGAGACCAGGGTCACCACGGTTGAGAATTCGTGGGAGAAGGTCCGGGAGATCGTGAAACGCCAAGCTGAAGAGGACATCAAGGCTGAAAGCAGCGCTTAAGACAGAGCTTTATGTGAGACGAATCGTCTAGGCACCAGTGCCTGGCAGTAATAGACATTTTCTTTCCTTTTCTCTTTCAAAAATATCAGGTTTCATTTGGTCGATGCTTTGGATGCTTATTGTTTCGCGAGCATTGGAACACCATCCTGACCAAATCTTGACGCATAGAACTAAAATAGAGACCATAAAAAGTTCTGACACTTTTACACACCATGAAAGAATCTCGTTTGATATATAAGTCAATAACAACTGTCACAATACCGCTACTTACAGGATGAAAGGGCCACGTTTGAAACTTGGCCTCGACCTGTAGAGGGTCCACAACCAGAAAACGCGAAGTTTGCCCTTCAATAAGCGAGTAGGGACTTTACAATGTCCAAGTCGGTGGAGGATGACTCGTTACTTAGGTGATCTGTTGAATGTATGACACTGGTCGAGTCGTTGCCATGCACATGAGCAATGGAACCCTAATTGCGGATGTGCGCAGACGGGGCTGAAGGAACGAATGTGTTGAGTTCATTTACCTTTCATCCCATAGGAAATTAAATGCCTAATGGTATCTATGATCTCAAGTCTTCTTAATGAAATTGTCATCAGAACTGTATCAAAACGCAATATGTAAGAAACCTGTCATGTATACTTTAGAAAGAACAGTACCGGCGGGAGACACGCGCACTCAACAAACAGCAGAACAAATCTAACCACCAGACGCCAGTGACAAAGCGAGACGGAAATACCATTTGTTGTGAAGCTTGGAGTGACAATAGCTCCAATGTTTCAATCAAGCGCGGAGAATGTAAATAAATAAGAATCAATGAGTTCTCTCAGAACTTATAAGCTACTCAGAGACGGGTTAGCGTGATAGCCATAGTTCGTTCAAGGGTAGGAACAGGGTTAGTTGAGAGGCCGTCACATCGTCCTTTGTGTATCCAATAAGTGAGTGCTTTGCAGTTGCTATGCCTATCACATAAGCTGAGGCATTCATTGAGCCCTTTTGTCCTGCCAAGATTAATCCCACCTGTATTGACTACCTGGGCGAGTGCTATTCGTGGTTCGGAACCGTTTTTAGCCACATTCACGGGAATGCAATAGTTGAAACTTACCTCTCCTACACCAGGCCCTATAAGGTTTGCGACTCCTGCTTATATAGATGGACGGGTTCATCCCACGACCGCCTACAGAAAATAGGTAAGCAGTTGCAATAAAGAAGAACGAAAGTGCATGGAAATGCATACAATTCACAAGGTCCGCATCCTTCGCATCCAGCTGCTGTTGCATATGTGCTGTCCTCATTTCGCAGTACTCATCAACAACAGTCTCACACTGAGTCCAGGCATCATCCACCTCTTCCTCACAACCGGGCTGTGGATAATCATGGGACGGGTCACCAGCGACCGGCTCCATTCGATCTGTCCGAACTAGAAGCAACCACTCTCCATTTCGATCTGGCTTCTCTACAAAACCTGCCATGGCCAAAAAGCACCTGCCCCCTTCAGAGCTGCTAGCCTTTGGCTTCCACGATGCGGCATGACATAATCCCGCCTCCTCGGAGCACTTCTTGGCACATTCATAGGCATTCAGGACCTCGTGATAAAATACATTAGTATTTGTGGCGTAGTGATTGCAGATATATTCGTAGATAACTCCATCGACGGACTCCTCTTGTCGACCAGGTTCTAAGCAGCAGGCGGCTTTGTTGGGAGGTCCCCCGTTACTAGCGGGAGAAAGGCATGTTGGGGTTTCCTGGCCCCAGGTGGGTGGGAATAAAAGAACCAGGAGAAAAAGGCTTGATCTGGTGGACATCTTGAAATGGTGGAGAAGGGATATGTATTATCAGTTCGAGAAGAAGGGGAACTGTTTTAAATAGCGGGGTTTTCTTCCATCCACGAGGTATATGCAGCTGATAAAGGCACTTGCACTAGAGCCGGAAAGGAAAAGAACGCCTCCATGATGTAATAAAGTTTATATGTTCATGATCGAGTCCAAAGCTGATACATGGAACATTTCCAGAACACAACCATGGTACATACCACGTAGTTCAGTCTTATAACCCAAATACTTAGAGTAAGCTAGTACATACGACCATAGGGTGTGGAGAACAGGGCTTCCCGTCCGCTCAGCCGTACTTAAGCCACACGCCGGGAGGTTAGTAGTTGGGTGGGTGACCACCAGCGAATCCCTTCTGTTGTATGTAATTTTATTTTTATATATTTTGTTGCTTCGAGTTGGTCGCTTATAAAGTATGACTGGCGGACACTAGGTGACAGTTAAATTGGCCAAGACTTGACGTTGTAGGTAGTAAACCCTCAATATATCTTTGGTTTCGGGTGCTTGGGCAGGTGTGCTTAAATGGTCATATTCCAAAAACGAACGCTAGGAAGGAATATTTCAGACTGTGTGTATATAATGATGGATTCTGCAGTCAGTCAAATACTTCTTAAAGTAGATATCACAGTATTAATCAGACTAGATACTCTTATTGTACCTAATCCCACACCCGGTTGTCTTTACCACTAGGCCCCATTTATTATGCTACCACCGGCGCAGGTCCTTTGTTGCGCTATATAATAAAGAAGACCATAGAAGGTTATGACAGTTACGTTGGTTTATATTTCAGGGTAGAAATCTGCTTATCGGAATGACAACATGTACCATGTTAACTAAAATTCTCCCACCGCATGCGTTTTCGAGTCGCAGTCAGGATTGTAGGAAGCGCACCCTTCAAGAGGCGTCCATCGGACTTCGATCTTAGCTTGGGTATTTTCCGAGCTGGGAAGATGCTTCGTTGTCAAATACGTAGCCAGAGTCGTTAGTCTTGTCGCTCTCGCCAATGGCTGCATCCTTCAGGTAAACATGAGATGGGGTTTCTCTGTTCGATTTGTCGACTCCCACGAGTCGTCGCGGCGAGAGTTTGACCTTTCTGAAAGTGAGACTTTAACAGCCACATAGAGAATCATCTAAACGGTGAATAATAAAGTAGAGGGTTATACTCCCGATAGCGTTATTCGGTAAGTGTTAATAAAGGATATTGTTCGTTTGCTGTATTCTGTTTGAAGGCGACACATCCCTGCAGGACGAGCTTTCCACACAAATAATCTGCTGCACTGAGGGAACTGTAAGCTCGCAATTATTTGAACAACCTCTTACGACATATAAATGAAGAAAAGATCGACGAGGTCTTGAGAAAGGGCAGGTATTGGCCCAGGGAATAGTCAGCGTTTCTTCGATTTCAAGATGATATCAGGTTCATCAAGGAAACGGACGGGGTGAGGGATGAGCTGGAACAGGAAGAAGGTTAGGATGAGGAGATTGAAGAAGAAGAGGAGCGACAGCCAGAGGGGGCTGACTCTGCGCTTCCAGAATACCTCCCACGCCAGGCACGCTCCACCAGAGGCAATCCAAAGTAAACTTACTCCGATGATGATGATGATGAATATTCTTCGTCGGATAACGTGAGCGTCGAAGAAACTCCTCCATTCAAATCCAACGACACAATTTACCCTACTGCTTACGCTGAGCAGACCGTGAACTGTATGTTGATAAGCTTCTTGAAGGAAGTTAACGCTTTAGTCCCACGCCCTTCACTTACTTGGACCATGGAAGGTGTGTCCTTTACAGCCACGTTCGCCTCAGGGAAAAAGTTCACGTCGGAAATGGATGACGCTCTATGAAATGCGGAGGAAAGGGTCCCCCGCGGCATCGCCGAGACGAAGCGCGGCCTCCGCGCCCAAATTTATAATCGAGTGAGAGTGCAGGAAACGGCAGAAATGGCCACTTAGTTCGCGGCCACAGCCGAAGGCGGCCTGCGAAAGCTCCCCGGACAGTAAGTACCCTTCGTTGGCATCTAAAGCAACTTGATACTGATGCTCTTGCAGTCGATTACTGGCTTCCCAAAACAGTAATGAATGCACCATCACTCTGGCAAAGCCAGGAACGAAGTATCAGGACTACCTTACTGACCCCACGTCATATGGGAATGGGAAGGAAGTTTCCGTCAAGATGCAGGAATATGGCCCCTATAATATGACAATTGCAGATGAGGTGCGACCCTTTGCAAAGGTCCATTTGGCATTCACTCTCGTTTCCCAGTAATAATGTACCAGGCTTGCAAGACAATGTACGTTGGAAAGCATTCAAGGTCTGATACATGAAGCTGGAATATGAACCACTCATAATAGACTTCTGAGAAAGGAATGCTAAGCAGCCTGGCTATAGGATTAATAATTCTAGAGTCAATAGGACGCAAGACAAATCTGACTGCAAGTGGGGTGAATCGTGGATCGATCCTCTGATCTCGGGGTAAAGCCGCGTCCTTCTCCACTAGTATTCGTGACTTTCCAGTACATGAACTTCATTTAAAGAAAGGCAATGTTCCTGATATATATTTGTCTTTATTGTCCAGTCACAGAGGCTCAATTCTCGAGATATATTTCAAAGATATGCATGCTAGGTCAACATAGGTTAGATACATGCCTAATTAGGCTAGTATTGCGGAAACTGCCGGCTCGGGACGGTTCGGGGCGATGCGAGAGTTCTGTGAAGTAAAATAGTTTTGTATGACTGCACCAGTATAGATTTGTGCACTCGATGTCCTCTACACAAGCGAATTCGAAGGAGCCCTAAGGCACTGTACTGAATGCAACAGCCTATTGACCCCTAAAGGTAACCCGGTGAATTAACTATGTAAGCAAGGGCCAAGGCATGTTTCACGAGGATGCCAGTTCCGTGGAATGACCTAGGCCGGAATGTTGAGCTCCACTGCAAGAGTGCTCTAGAGAACTGTCCGACATTCCATACCCCAGACTCAATTAATTGGCTTTCATTCTCCTAGAGCATTTCATGTCGAAGCATCCTCCAATAGTAGTCTTCATATGCAGGGTTATCTATAATGTCCCGAAAATAATCCGTAAGTTGTTATGAGCACCATATTGACAGATAGCATCAGTCAGAATCCCAACGCGTCCCAGATTGATATAGCTATTAGAATATACTATTTTATGTCCAAGAATCATTGTTTCTGTATTGGATACAAACTGGCAGTTACCTGATATGGTAGAGTTCAGATCGATTTATAAACACCTTCGGCGTCGCAGTAAAGTAATGACTTCTGACCAATTAAAGACACGATTGACCCGAGATATGCCTGTGAGATTGCGCAAAACTGGCCAAACCATTGTAAGTTATCCTTTGTCCTTGTGGCAACGGACTTCAACGTATGAAGATAACACAGAGAAGGTGGCTCCTTGCGAGAGATTACACGGTGTATTGCTGGATGAAGCTATCATCCGCATCTTGACTGATAATCTTCTTCCCGTATACTTTCTTCAACGGCTTGAAAAGGTCCGGGTTTATCGTGCCCACCTGGGGAATGTACTGAAAATCGAGCTGGACCTTCTGCACGCTGCTCTGGCTTTTCCCGTTCTTCACAACTTCGGTCCAAGTCCGGCCAGTGGACGTGATATAGAAAAACCTAAGAGTCGGCTCCACAATTTGCTCTTTCAGGCCCGGTACACTTTTGAGAAGGGGTTGCTTTACTAGAAGTGTAAAGCTAAGAGTATTATTGACCTGAATATTGCCATCCAGGATTTGGCGCACTTGCTCCGTAAGTATCTTGTCCAGGGTGGCGTATTCAGCTTGGTCAAACTGTTTAATATCCTGCGCGAATTGCTTGATGAATTGGGGATGAACATCGGCTCTGTTGCAGGTTTGACTGAACTTGGCTGACGCCATGGACTTCTTTTGTATGACAGCAGCTAATTGCTTGTTGTTGATTGCATCGAAGTAGGCCTCGGCAGTCACTTTCATGTACAGGGAGGTTTCATCAATTGCACTTATCGGTTTGCCTCGCTTGTTGCCTTCTTGGTATAATTTGTTTGCGGTATAGACACTAATCATCGAATCGATAAAGTTGAGCATTTTGATGGCCTTCTTGATCTCGTGCTCTTGATCGCCGCTGCTTCCCCTGGTTTGGATTGTGAGGGCAGCTGCGCCCTTGGCTTTGTCCTTCTTGCCACCCTTAGCGAACATCGTCGTCGCAAAATGATCGGCCAGATTATTGTCCGGTTCCTCCAGCATGCGGTCTAGGATTGTATCGTCTCTCAAGGCCTCAGACGTGACATCTCGGTGCAGCTTGTAGCCTCCGGAGGCTTTCACCAGTGGGAGCATATACCGGCTCTGGTCACTTCCCACGCAATACTGAAGGAAGAACTGTTCGCCATTACCAACGACTCCGGCAATGCTGCCAGGCCCCAGCGAGAGGGACCCACCGAACGTGTAACAAGTCTCAGACTCAGTATTGGGCTCGTATATGAAAATAGACTCAATCTTTGCCGTGTAGTTCAACAAATCCTTACCAGGAGGAATTGCCAATGCTGGCGCCGGGTCCCTACTGAGGTAGACATATTGAGTCGTCTGATTGGAGATTGTGCTTTCATCAATCTCAATGGAAGCCATGGCAAAGGAAGTGGGGTATGAAGAAAGGTTTGAAGAATGTCCTCGTACTTAGAAACTCTTTCGATTGTCCTGATGAGGTCTTCGATGCGCTAGGCTGATATCCAGCCGCTTGATAGCTTTATATAACTTGAGATGTAGCAATACGTATCCTTACTCCATGATGTAATCGTGATTAACATGAGTACTGACTGATACGCATGCGTCTTTGCCATCCATTTGGAAGAAGTCAATAATGTCATAGCATGTGAGAATGTATCCGGTTGCGGTTTATCACCACTGATACTCAGGTATCAAGTTTAACCTGACCCAAGTCTATGATGCGCAGTTTGGATACGGTGATGTCAAATGCAAATTGAGCCATGTTCCATTCAATTTAGTTAACGCATTCATCAACCGACATGGTATCTGATGTGTCTAGTGACAGACTATCGACCGGATGCATCGATGATATACTTTAGAACCTTTACGTACGACGTAATTTGATAGGGAAAATAAGTCATCTCATAAACTAGCTTCTTCTCAAGCTTCCTCTATTCCGTTTACATTATATTAGCTTTGCATTTCTCTACCCACCCCATCTCCCTCCTCCAACTCTATGCTCCATTGCTCTCGCTTCAAACATTATTACGCTGTGACTCCGTTCCATAGTGTCCACTAAAGACTTCTAGCCATGGCGTCGACGAAGAACCTCCGGGAGTTCTTAGAGACGGCCTCCAAAGAGCCGAAGGAACAGGTTGTAGCAGGACAGGTTCCCATGCCTCCTGTTCTTCTTTTTGCCCCCCGGCATCACGCTGAAGATAGGCTGCACACAGAACTGCTCGAAATGACAGGCAAAATCTTTCTCGAGCTGGGGGAGTCCTTGGTCAAGAAGCGAACATACAATCAGATCGACACTGCCGACCAGGTGCTTCAAGCAATGGTTGACGTGGCCAATGCGGCCCAAACAGCCATTGCCTCCGAAGGTAGTGTCTCGAAATTAGTGGACGTGAGGCCATCCCCGAACATGTCAATCAATCGAGATATACCGAGAGAGGATCTGCACCGGGAACTTCTGGACGTGTTGTTTTCACATCTGATCCATGACAAGCGGACATTGCGCGACTTGGACTACTTGCTTCAGAAATTCGTGAACGCCTTCTCCCAACTCCCAACTGATGCGGAAGGAAAACACATCGTGTTCACCTTCTTTGTCAATGAGGTGGACCGGAACAATATTGGCACTGAGCAATCTCCAATCTATGAAGATGTCCAATCTATCATGTTGAACACTATCCGCATGCCTACGGAAGTGTATCGTGATCTGGTCACGAAAAATGAGAAGCCCTTGAAAACTCCGGCGACGAACGCCACGTCCTCGAAGAATGGGCCTGAGAGGCATGCGCCCACAAGGGAACAGGAGGCGCCCAGATATTCCACTGAACAGCGGACGTCTTTCCTCGATATGCTTCGAAACGCTTTGGGGGCCCCCGACGCCTCAGAGTCGGACAATGAGCCTGAACCACCTGAAGATAAAGTCACACTGAAAATGGACTATCGGATCATCACCGCAAAGATAAAGCCAAAGAAATTTAAAAAAGCGCAACAAGACATCGATGACAGCATGAGAAGAGTAGTGAAGCTGGGGGCGAAGGAATATGGAGAAAGGGTCACCAAAGTGCTGTATGTACTTAAATAAGTCCATGATTGGGGGTAATGTGATAGGCTTTGGTGAGGTGCTCATGATTACCTTAGTCAAGCAAGGAGTAGCAACCATTGCAATGCGAAGGGAGTCTGTAAATGTAACTATCGTCCTTTATAACGTCAACTGGATGGTAGCGTTTGTAGGTGCGCGGATTTGCTGTTCCTGATACATACGCAAGGGGTTCCCTGGGCACATTCTCTTGTGGTCTGCAGTGATGAGACTGAAAACAATATTTCTAAGAAGAAAACAATTCCATTATTCGTCCTAGGTGCCAAGAGTGCAGTACGATTCATCATATTGCAGCTGTGTATATAGTGAGCGGTATATGGGTGTGGCCCCAGTCCAATTGACAGTGTGCTTGAACGGAATATGCGCCTGTGGTTCAGGTAAGACGCAGGACAGTGTGGTAATAGTCACTGTACCGCATGTCCCCAGTCTTGAACTTAGAGGCTAAATAGCACTCGCCCCTTTTGTCATCATAAGTGATGGCCCTACACTTGTCGTCCTCGGAGCAGCTTTCCACACATTGTTTCAAAGTCAAACCACGTACACCCCCTTTCACATCATTGATAACTTTGTATCGTCAGCAGCTGGACATATATATGATACCAAGGTTTGTACATACTAAAACCACACAAGGTGTACCATTTATTTCCGTTGAGAGTAGCGGTGGTCAACGAACCAGACTTGCCTGATTAGTTGTTAGCATAACATTCATCTTGCTGGAATTTGGTAGGGTCTTACACTTGATCTCTCCATCTGTCTTTCCCCAGGAAGAGCCTGAATTCTTGCATTTGTCCAGGTCATTACCACATTGATCAACCGACTTCTGAAGGTCGCTGGCTTTCTTTTGGGAATCCTGCAGGTCGGCTTGGCACTTGCGCTCGTTCTTCTCACACTCGTTCTTCTCATCCTCGCATGTAAGAAGCTCCTTTTGACATTTACGCTCTTTCTTCTCAGACCTGTCCTTGTCATCTTCACAGGTAATAAGGTCGTCTCGGCACTTGCGGGCCTTCTTCTCACACTCCTCGTCACCAGGCTTGCAGCTCGCAAGAGCGGTTTCGCACTTGCGCTTCTCCTTCTCCAAGTCATTCTTTCCGTCCTCACAGGTAGTAAGGTCATCTTGACATTTGCGCTCTTTCTTCTCAGCCTTGGCCTTGTCGTCCTCACAGGTAGCAAGATCATTTTGGCACTTGCGGGCCTTCTTCTCGCACTCGTCATCACCAGGCTTGCATTTTGCAAGGGCATCTTCGCACTTGCGTTTCTGATTCTCACATTCCTCTTTATCATTTACACATTTAGCGCAATCGTCCTTACTGTCGAGGCATGTCTGGGATGTCATCCAGATGCAGCCTGGGGAATTTCCCGGGGATGGTCCAATATATGTCAGCTTGCTAGAGAAGCATCGTCCATTGTCCCAAATAGTTGCCTTGCAATCTTCGGTGCTGCAAATATCGGCACATTCTTCGATTGTTTTTGCAGATCTAGGTTCGGCGACCGGGTCAATTAAACAGTCATCGCAAAGGTATCTAATCTTGTTTCCCGATGGCAGCGTCACCAGATCATCACCTCTTGGGCAGATCTTGTTGTATTCCGCATCACTTGTCTTGGAGAGCACCGAGGTGGTCAATGGGAGCAGTAGTAGAAGAGGGGTGCCGAACATCTTGAAATAATAGCTGAAGAGATCATTCAGGGAGCAATTGAGAGATTCGCAAAAGCATGGTTGTCAAGAGCTGGAGCAGAGCAATTGCATCCTGTTCAGTATTTATATATCATTACATAGAGGACGCAAGAGAGAATCAATCGACGTGTAATCGACTATGTGTGGCAAGGGTGGGATAGCCAGGTGTGAAAGAAAGGACACCCCGTTCAATGACAATAGGCATTCTTTCTCTTACATCACGACCAAGTCGAGACCGGGCAGGGTGCTGTTTTCATCAAGAACCTTTCGTCTCCCTCCAAGCCTCGATCAGAACCCTAGCTATGATGTAGTGGTCAGACCATCTCCTTCTCAAAACAGGAGTGCAACTTTCCCGAAGGCTGCAACCGTCGCACTGGGCTGAGCTAAATGTTGAATTGAAAGGTATAGACCCACTAAACCTTCTGACCATGCACGCCACAATGAAAGCGGGCCTATCTAATTATACCTCTAGCTTTGTAGAGCCCAAAGCCTTCAGAAGACCAGACCTGATGTCATGACTGGTGGACAGACATACCCATCATTTGAGTTTACTCTGCACGTCCGCCCTGGGCTTGGGGGATCGATGGTGCAGGGTGGTGATGTGTCATAAACGATCTCACTCTTTCTGTTCTTTTCTTTCGCTTTTTCTCTCGCTTTAGCCTCACATATCCGGCCATCACCTAGAGCAAATAAGGTCGCCCCATACAATTTTCAACTTCAGGTATTACATACTGTTACAATATCTGATTACTATGAAGCCAATCCTACTCGCAGTACCTTTGCTGCTAAGCTATACGGCAGCTGAAATTCACCGAGTACCATTGGAAAAAGAACTCCTCGTTAGTCACCCCCAATTGCAGCGCTGGGCAAAAGCAAAGCAATTTTGAAGCTAACTTTATCCAGGTCTTTGGCAGTGATGACGATGATACTCGAACATCCTCACAGAGGTACATAGGCTCCAACACTCATCAGAAAGCCTTGCAAGACCACGGACCGGATATTCTGGGTCATGACATACCAGTTAAGAACCACAGGAACACTCAATGTACGAGCCCTCAAGCCTTACTACATTGCTCTCTCCTGACCCGCTATATGTAGATTTTTCCACCATCAGGATCGGCACCCCTCCGCAGAAGTTCAAGGTTGTCCTTGATACTGGGAGCGCTAACTTGTGGGTTCCCTCGTCGAAGTGCAAAACTATTTCCTGCAAAAAGCATAAGAAATACAAATCAGCATTATCCGATACGTATCACAATAATGGGAGTGAGTTCGAGATATACTACGGCTCTGGGGGTATGACCGGCCACGTCTCCGAGGACATTTTTACAATCGGCGACCTCAAGGTCCAAGAGCAGCTATTTGGGGAAGCTACTAAAGTTTCAGGCTTTTCCAATGTTAAGGCTGATGGCATCTTAGGCTTGGGATTTGCTTCCATTTCTGTGAATAGCATTCCCCCGCCTTTCTATAACATGCTCGACCAGAATCTTCTGGATGAGCCCGTCTTTGCCTTTTACCTCAGTGACACATACAAGGGGCGTACTTCCGAGATTACCTTCGGCGGCGTTGACGAACAACACTATAGTGGGGAAATAGTGAAAATTCCTCTTCGTCGCAAGGCCTATTGGGAGGTCGAATTTAGTGGACTTTTCTTCGGAGACCATTTCGCTGATGTTGAAGACACTGGTGCTATTCTAAATACTGGCTCTTCATTGATCGGCTTGCCATCTGGTCTCTTTGAAACAGTGTAAGTAGTGCTTTTATTCCAGAATATTATGCTGCATGTACTGAGTTCCCGTTCTAGAAACAAGGAAATCGGCGCGACGCGAGATTATCAGGGCAGGTACATACTGGACTGCGACAAGCGGAGTTTCATGCCCTCCCTTACATTTGTCCTGGGTGAATATAACTTCACTATTGATCCCAAAGACTATTCTCTCCAGGAACAAAACTTTTGCATGAGTGCCTTGGTCCCCATGGATTTCCCCGGTCCCACAGGCCCCTTGGTTGTACTTGGAGACGCATTCCTCAGACGGTGGTATAGTGTATATGACTTTGGTAACGGTGCCATCGGCCTGGCCCAGGCAAAACGCAAAGAATAATGGTTAGTTGTATGTGTCAACTTTAAAAATGTGGAGTACATGTATCTACCGGAAAGTTTCATTGGTTCCTTAATTGGCATCCCGTACCCCTTTCCACAAGAGCCTAAACGGATACGTGAGGGACATTCATTCCAAGGATTTGAATTCCGTGGCAGGTTACACCGTTCTCAGCTTCTCTCCTATTGTAGGATTTGGTATGCGGATTGGGCCAGTTTGAAATTTCCTCATGCCGCATTGGATACCTCGCATTTTCTCTCCTGTCTTTTGCGGAATGTGGGGATATAGGCCTACCTTTTGGAGTTCCGTGGATAGCGTCGGCCGAGACACAGACTGTCGCATGTCATATGGTGTCATTCAAAGTCAACTTTGAACCGAGTATACTGTATGGGATTGAGCTTACTCTATGCACGATCTTCTTGATACGTAGGACCAAGTGTTTGATAGGGTAACCCATGATAATGAAGTGAATACACCCATTCGCGGTTCTATCGGTAATCAATGGGGTTGCTGAGGCGCAGCTGATGATCAGCTTTTCTAAACGTGCCCCTTACTTTGTGGAAGACATGGATGTATGCACAGTTGGTTGATGATAGACCCAGGCTGGTCAACCACCTATGCTCCAAGGGACTCGTCTACCTTCCCATTCTCAATTTCGCTCATGATACCGATCATATTTCATTACAATCATCGAGCTGCTCATGGTATTTAGCATACACCCCCGCATTTCCAATTTCTGCGGGCGCCATGGTACGGCTTAGGGAATGTGGAGTCATGGTACACTGTGGCTCTGACTTGTGCAGTTTCAATACCACTGTGGGTACTCCCTCTTGGGGAGTTCTCTCTGCGCTCCGTTACATGTCCATGCATTCTGATGTACTGGATCTATAGCTGATGAACCACAGTAATAGTTTGATGAAAGCGGAATTGACCAGGACTTCAGCAGAGCAACAACCACCAGTTACTTGCTTTCAGTCAAAGATCACTGACGTATTCTCGACGACACGAATCAAAACGAGCAAGCCGAAAGCAGCCGTATTTGCTGTTTTGCTTTCGGATTGACGTTGGCTATCTAAGCATCCGTTGAAAGCCCTTGACTCTATGACTTCACCACGCAGCATCTCGATGGCTATTGAACGGTAATTGATTGATTGACGCAATCAACGCAGTAATTGACAGAGACATCTTGATGGTATTCAACGATGTTACCGGAAATGTATATTGCCAGTGTTGGGGTTGAGGTGGGCAAGCTACTAAGAGACGTATAAGAGATGCTAGAATGGCCCAGCTTGTTTCCCTCTTCACCAACTCCACACAAACATCTTTTCGCATCGTCTTATTATCATTAAGGATTGTCATGGATAAGATGCTCTGTGCTCTCCTGCTTAGTGCAGGCATGTTGGTTGGCCCTGTCGCAACACAGGAAGCCGAGCCCGAGCAAGTCCGGTTATCCCCTCCTTCGCTCTCGAGACTAGGATCTATGCCTTTGTCGCCGCCCCGTTCCATCACGTTGAAGGACTTGCGGGTTATGAAAGACCAGTACGGCAATGAGCAATGTTGCCCGCCTGGGACCATACTCGTCGGAGGCCAGTGTATCTTGCCCCATAGCAATGTCTGCCCTGAAGGCACTGTACAGGAGGGAAATGTATGCGTGGGCAAACCGTTATGTCCTCCGAAATTCCACTATGATGGCCAGAAATGCATCTCCGATCACCCCCCGCGTTGTCAAACCGGATCACGCTTCAATGGCAAGGACTGTGTATCGACGGGCGACCCCTTTTGCCCAGAGGGCTCCACCTTCAATGGACATAGCTGTGTCAGCACGACACCACCTACATGTCCAAGTGGCGCCCAACTGAAGGACAATATTTGTGTTACCAAGCAATCGCCCACTTGCCCGCGTGGAATGCAGTTTGATGGTGAACAAGGATGCGTTAGCACAGAACCCCCTAGCTGTCCAGAGGGCGCTCAATTCTCAGAGGGTCTTTGTATCTCCGTCGTGCCTCCCTCGTGTGAGCGGCCGTTCGTCCTTCAAGGCAACACCTGCATTCATTCTTCCAAGCCCGAGTGCCCCACAGGTGCCACCTTCGATGGCACTGTGTGTGTTTCTGTGACGCCCCCAAGCTGTAAGACCGGTGTCTTTGATGGAGGAGTGTGCAAGGACAAGCAGCCTCCCATTTGTCCACCGCGTACCACCCTCAAAGGGTCCAGCTGTACTGTAGAGACTGGTGCGTCCTGCCCTGCGGGGCAGTCTCTGTCCATATTCCAGGACCAAGTCCGCTGTTGTCCGGACGGATTTAGCTGGGATGGGTCATTCTGTGTCCTGAAACGAGAGGGCGACAACTGCCCTCCTGGCAGCCACTTCGACGGTACCAAATGTGTTTTCACGCCCACCGTGCAGCCCATCTGCCCCCCAAGGACAACCTGGAATGGCAAGGACTGTATCCTTTCAGTGCCACCCCGATGCTCTTCCGGCTTCACGTTTGTCAGCGGGAACTGTGTAAGCAAGGATACACCTGAATGTCCGGAAGGGACGACCTTTGATGGTCACAAATGTGTCTCCCCTACTCCACCTCGCTGTCCTGGAGACACGACCTTAAAAGGCCGGGACTGCATGTCTTCCGACCCTCCTCTTTGCCCACCACGGACTACATTCAATGGCCACTCTTGCGTGCTCAACGTACCACCCACCTGCCCTCCTGGTTCCACTCTTACTGGCCATAGCTGTCGCTTCCCCGATGTTCCTGATTGCTCTGGTGGCTCCTTTACTGGAGGACATTGCGTTGTGCCAGTACCCCCCAAGTGCCCGCCATCATTTATCTTCAACGGAAAGGAGTGCATACACGAGAACCGGCCCCGCTGCCCTCAAAACTACGTCTACGATGGGAAGAACTGTGTCTCTTCCGACCCACCAGACTGTGGATCGGATGCTATTTTTGACGGCACTAACTGCGTCGACATTACGCCTCCAAAATGCCCTGACGGCACATCCTATGATGGCCATGGTTGTTCTGGTGGCAAGCCTCCAAAGTGCCCGGAGGGAATGACCTTCAACGGGCGCGATTGTATTGACGGAAAGCCACCCCGGTGCCCTAAGGATACCACTTTCAACGGTGAAAAATGTGTCTCCAATGAAAAGCCTGAGTGTCCAACGGGCACAACCTTTGATGGCTCCAAGTGTGTGAACGAGAGACCCCCGGATTGCCCAGAGAATACGAGTTTCAACGGCCATGCCTGTGTCTCTACCATCCCTCCCGTTTGCTCGGATGGCACTGTATTCGATGGCTCTAAGTGTGTCACGAAAAATCCACCAGTTTGCCCACCGGGCACCAGGCTCGAGAACGGTATGTGTGTTATCACCACCGATCCCATCTGCGCCGAGGGAACGACCTTCAATGGAAAGATGTGTACCACCGCCACTCAAGCGGAATGTTACCAGATGTTTGTTTGCCCGCCATTCTCACCGTCCAAGCCACGGGCTGGTTGAAGAGAATCCATCCTTCACTACATGGGATGAAACGCAGCATTTCTGGCTGCAGCTAGCCTACTCATCTGTTCTCAGCTTTGATTGCCTGGATGATCGTTCGCTCTTTATAAACCTGATTTTGACTATATTTGCACTGAGTCTCTTATACTCTTGGGACCAGCCACAAAAGTCTATGTAGTTTTCTGCAGGCACGAAAATTGGATGTTGACAGCGGGTTGGCCTTGCGCCTACGCGCTCCTTTGTCAGATAGTCACCAAGGCAGAATCTCACAGATAGGATAATCAATAGTTTCTTTCCATGTATGAGTATAAAATAGCAAGAGAAAATGATAGAAAATAGATGAATAGAAGAGGGAATAGCCAGTTGTCCTATTTTCTCTTCACAGGCTGATAGCTCCCTTTGTTTTATTTCTTCTTTATAGATTATTTCCCTCTTACAGTAACTCCAGGAAGAAACACCTTACTATTGGGACTAGCTCAATAATAAGAATAGTAATATGTTTCATACTAAACCGCAGATAGGGATCATTCTTGGCGTTATAGCTGCTGCGAATAACCTCTCGCAACACCTGGGCACGAATCATGAAGTGAGTGTTCCTGGACAGATCAGATCTAAATGATATTTACCTACCTGGTTAGCAGATTACCCAGGAAATACTGAGCGGCAGCCAATTTGCCAATACATTGCCTGATCCGTGCAAGCCATTGTTCGTATGAGCTTTTGGAGGAGCTTCCAGTTCGTTCCAAGTATGAATGGCTCACATATATATCAAGAGTTGTTTCTAAACCCTGATAGTTTTCTGTCTTTGTACCCTTCCGCTAGCCTTGCCGCTTGCTATTTATCTACCGGAATGGCTGATCCAGGCATAGTAAGGCTCCGCACCATAGAGCTTCTTGACCGACTCGGCTTGCTTCTCCGTCCGAACTAGGACGAACAGTTTATCGTAGCCTTTTATTTACGCGTTCTCCCAGGCTGCTAGAAGCGTGCCACCAAGGTAGCCTGAGCCTCCGGTGATCAGGATGTTGTGTGGCATTGCTTTTCATGCAATTATGGGAGAGGTATGCCTGTGAGATAGTTGTGAGTAAGATGAGAGAGTCGTAGGATTTGGGTGACTTTTCAAGGGTCAGTCCTTTCTATTTAAGCCTGAGACTACCAATAGTATCAGACTATACGTTAAGTATGCTTCATAAGCAGGGGAACTTAGGGTTGGGAACAGTGGACTGTAGAAACATCATAGTGGGGTAGATGTTGCTGTGCCTTCCAATCAGAGACATTATAACCATCAACCACCAATAGGAAGCTCTAGCAGATCCAGGGTCGACTCTTCCGCCAACGCCCATTGGGCACGACACATTTTACATAGCCTACCAGGGAAATGAGAGGACTTAGTATACTGGTTTCTTGGAGGAAATACTTTACGGACTATAACCAGGTGAGAAATTTGCAACGTGCCTTTATAAACAGTACAAGGTGATTGAGTTAGATAGATGCAAGTTAAACTACCATATTGTATATGTGGACCAGCCCAGTGTTTCCGATTAGTTCATACACTTTCCTCCCACACCACCGCTGTCCTTTTCCTGCCACCATGGTCTAATGACGAGGTGACTTGAAACAGTAGACCAAGCCTTCGAGCAAGCTAGAGAACTGGGATATACGAAACGTACTCTTCAAATCTCCAGAGAGCTTGTAAATACCTGTCTCATGATGATTAAAGAGAAGGACCTTATTGGAATGGTTATCCTTGATTGTACAGGGCCGTTTCAACCCATCTCTCCAAACCTTCTAGTCAATTTGACATTGATTGCTAAATACTATCAGACTACATTTAGAAATGCTACTCAAATACAGGTATTCAACTCAATACATTTCGCTCAACATTTCACAACCTTCACAAGGCTCCCTCGCAGATTGACACAGTTCACAGCACATCAGTACAAGCGCAGACAGCAAACAGCTCCAAAGTGGGAATTAACCCTCCAGAAAATCCCCTTAGACCTCAATAGCAGCAACAGCCTCAGCGCCCTCAACATCACGTTTTCCAGCCTTCCCAGCCTGGTCCTGGAAATCCTGAACCCCCTTCTCAATAGCATCAGAGATACCGCCCGCAATGCCGGAGGCAAGGTTCTGCAAATTCTCAGGAACCTTGGAGACAATCGTATCCGACAGCTTCTTGGCAGCTGTCTTCTGCTGGATCAGGTCATTGTAGGTCTGGGCGCCCTTGCCGGCCTGAACAATCTGGGACTTTTTGCTCGATAGATGGGTAACGGCCGTGGTGATCTTCTGCTTGAGGTCGTTCACGGGGCCCGGAAGACCGAGAGCATCGCCACCGCTGAGGTTAGAGGTGCCGCTAACCTTGGTGGTGCCGGCGTTGATAGCATCGACAAGGCTGTCGGAGGCTTGTTGGACCTTGGTCACGTCGCCGCCTGTGTACGCCTGGATGGCTGAGTCGAGGGCGTCGACTTTGGGGCCGATGCCAGATAGGACGCCGGTGATGGTGGGGAGATCGCGCTCCATGTTGGCAGGGGCGGCGAGGGCACCGGCGGTGAGGCCGAGGGTTAGGATAGAGAGGACGGAAAACTTCATGGTGATGGAGTTGAGTTGATTCGACCGAGGAACGGTAAATAGCACTGAGAAAGATTGGCAATGATACTAAGAATGATGAAGAATGAGATGATAGGATTGTAATTTCCCAGAGATACTTGAGTGTCTTTATATCTCGCAAACCTCACAAGAGACAAAGCTGCTCCAATCCCCAGGTAACGAAAGATTGGAATCGTGGTGCCTCAAAATTGGATGGTTTCAATTCCATGACAGCTTAGCGGTAGGTTAGAATATGAAGAAACCTAAATATCCGGTGATCGACGGGAATCGACTCGCCGACGGTCTGAAATTCCGGGGAAGATCCCCCTTGGAAATTAGACTCAAAAAGTGGGTGAGACATATCCCCGGGTGGCTGATGTTTGGAAACCCAACACCTATACTTGTTTGGTAGGAACACCATAAACATGGGCGATCTTATAATATATTGAGTTAGTCCATGTAGTATTCGATCAGCTTACTCCCAGCCACCGAACCAAAAAGGGATAGCAGATATCTTGCTACCTCGATTCCCGACATTTGAGGCCTGGCCTGAGACAATGACATAATATTGAGGTGTTGGAGGACATCATAGATAGTATCACATAAATGACTTGAATTATATGTCTAGGCGTCTAGGGAAAGCGAGACGTGATCATGTGTGCTACCAGGGTTGTCTGAGACTCCGAGTTGAGGGAGACATCAAGGAAACGAAAGAAAATCATTTACTGATGTCATAAGGCAGGTATTCCTGAGTCATTGTGTATACGTCTGACTCAAAGTAGATATAAAAATCCAATAATGGAGGACAAGACCCGTCATTGATGAGGGTGCGATATCCGACCATGAGATGTCCAGCGATAACAATTGAACGTTGATAGCTCATGATTATCCACGAGGACACAAGGCCTTGAGTGATTGGCATTCTTGGCATAGCATATCTATCGGATCGTAGCCACATTCCAGACGCGCACTCATTTGGAGATGGAAATGATCATCCTTGGCCTATCTCTGACAAGACATATCCAGGGACTCCATGGATGAAACCTCAGCATCTTTTTGGGACTAGCGTACTTTGGCTTATTCGCACGCTTAGATTACATAATCACTAATGAATGATCACGTGATTAACAGTACAATTCATACGCATGTAATTTCAAGCCAGTTCTCAAGAAATGTTATGTTTAAAAACAAATAATCAAGAAGATTATATGAGTGACATAGATTCCCTAGTCCTTAAACCGACTTAGGAGCTCAAAGTGCAGGATCTCGAATATCCGAGTAATTCTGCCATCAGAAATCGATACGAACTCCACCAGCGGCACCCCCACTTTCAGGAAAAATACGAATCAGCGTCGCCTCTCATTTCTGACCTCCCCTCGTTCTTCCAACTCCTGGTACTTTTTGTCGCTTAAACTTCCTATAATATAAACATTCAATATGGGTGTCGAGAGGAAGATCATTACCCGCGGTAGCGGCCCCTCTCCTGCCTCAGGCGACAAGGTCTCCATCCACTACACCGGCTGGATCTACGACCCTAAGAAGGCCAACAAGGGCTTCCAGGGCAAGCAGTAAGCCGGCTTATCCTCTGCCAGAATCTTTGGTTTCTTATACGGGGACTTTGGAATACTAAGTTTGCCAATAGGTTTGATAGTTCTAGATCGCCGGGGCGGGGTCCATTGGTTGTGAATATTGGTCAGGGGAAGGTTATCAAGGGTACCTCTTACTGACCAGCACTTGGTATATTGACTTTTGTTGCTAATGTGTTCTGCCCAGGTTGGGATGAGGGTGTCATGCAGATGAGCCTCGGCGAGAAGTCTACCCTGACTATTACCCCGTAAGTTAACCCTCTGCGGGAATGGAAATTAGCTTAATACTGACCATATTATGTAGGGACTATGGCTATGGTGACAAGTATGAACCCTGAACATATATAGTCAATGACTTACACATGTTGGATTGAACCTATTCTAACCATCTTCTTTATAGGGCCGCTGGCAAGATCCCTGCAAACTCTACTCTGATCTTGTAAGTTGCAAAGTCATTTAATTTGGAAATAGTGTTGTGGGATTAACTGTCTATTACAGCGAGGTTGAGCTTCTTAAGATTAACTAGTGGCATCGCATTATCAAGTGATCAAATAGTGGCTATAGAGAGGCGGCCCCGATTTCAATGACTTTTGCCTGTTTCGGTACTTGCTACAGGGAAACACCAGGTTGCATAGTATATTGCAGAGCTCTAGGAACTTAAAAGATCTGCTTAGATGGAACTCAAAGCATCCACTCCTCAATAGACTATTACACCTCTTAGATCTATACGGGGATAATCCCGGCCGCTTGTGGGAAGTATCAATTTCAATGGTGTAGCCATGCGAATAATACAACAATAGCATCCATGTGCAACTACGAATCATTCCAAACGAAATACATCGAAAAGATCTAATTCGAAAACCACAGCTGTATTGCTATACTAAATCAACTCGTCAATTGTCCTTCATGGTTTAAGCAAGATACATTATAAGTCCAAGAGACCTTTCAAGTCCCACAAGTTATTTTCCCAGTCAATTCGAACCGGAACAAGATACAGACATCAGAGAAGTTAAAAGCACAACGGATAGAATAACACAAACTCCCAACGCAAGAACACCTCTTGCTCCTTATTACATGAATCGTCCAAGTTCAAATTCAAACCTTCACCATATCATCCTTCCCCTCGCCCTGCAAATCCTCCAACCCAGTCTTAGCAGTCGCAAACTCCCTCGTCTTCACCCCTCTCTCAAACAACAGATCCAACTCAGCATACGACCGTCCCTTAGGTTCTGGCAGCCGGAAGAACGACCACGTCAAGCAGCAAACGCAGAGTGCACCCCAGAAGAAACCTGATTTACCGCGCCAGTTCCATGCGTCGACGTTCAGCATATACGGGATAATGATTCCGGTGACGAGGTTGAGGATATTGTAGACGTTTCGGGCCAGCACGACGGTCTTGGTACGGAGTCTGGAGGATGGGATTTCGGAGACGAGGGCGAAGCAGACGGGGCCGATGGAGGAGTCGTAGATAAAGGTATAGACGAGAAGCATGGAGCCGGTGGCCCAGGAGATGGCGGGTGTGGATGGAGCGATGGAGACGAACCCGATGACGAATAATACGATGGCTAGGATAAATAGACCGCCGACGTAGAGGGTGCGACGGCCGAAGTACGACATTAGTGTCCAGGAGACGAATGTCCCCACCACGCCTAGGGCATATTGCACGAGCGACATGGTGAAGGACTGCGACACGGCGAGACCTGCGCGCTGGTAAAAGACAGTCGAATAGCCCATGAGGCCTGCGCCACATAGACTCTGCGCCGCCCATGCGCAGCAGGAGATTTCGGTTCGGCGTAAGTCGCTTTTCTTGAAGCAGTCAAGGTAGGAGGTACCGGTTTCAGCACGTCGCTCGAGTGCGTCGGTGTATACGATCATTGCGACGGTTTCTTCGGCGTTGAAGTCTGCGTTAGCGCTGGTCAGTCGTTTCAATGCCTTGACGGCATCTTCGCGGCGGTCTTGTCGAACGAGCCACCAGGGGCTCTCGGGGGCCAGAAACACCCCGATGAAAATGGGAATTGGCCAGATCCACTGCAGAGCAAAGGGGATACGGTATGCCCATTGATCGGTGCGCTCGGCCAGACCCTTCAGCACGCCAGAGGCGAGCAATTGACCTAGCACCCAGCAAAGGTTAACATAGGTGGTGAGATATGCGCGCAATGCGACAGGGCACACTTCGGATGCGTATGTCACAACGAGGGTTTGGTATACACCAAGAGGGATGCCCATAAAGAGCTCGCCGACAACGAGAGTTTGAATATTGGGCGCAAAGAACAGAATGAAAACGAAACCAACGGTCGCGGCAAGGCATGCCATCAGGGTCTTTCGGTATCCCAAGCGCTCTGAGACCAGTCCATTGAGAAAAAGTCCGATAATCTGGCCGCAGGCCATCGCGTTGTTAACACCTGCTTGCCACCTAGCTTCGAGCCCATATGTCCCGTCGGACATGAGACCTCCGTATTTTTCGTTGAAGGCAGGAAATGCGAGGAAGGAACCGATAAGAACAACATCGTAGCCTTCCATGATAATGGCACAGGAGAACAGAAGAGACCACGCCACCGCCTTCGGATAAAGTCTTAGCGCTTGCCATAGAGTCATCTCACGTTCTTTCGCAATGGCGGTATGTGCCTCGCTACTGTTGGGGAGGTCGATATCATCATGCCTCGCTGGGTTATCGTTTTCAATATGTTCAGACATAGCGGCCTTCTCTGGAGTCATCTTGGGTGCGGTATGCAATAGACCGAGCTGGAGCAATAGCGGATGCAGTGGACGATTGCGTGGAAAGTGAAGGCACATACAGGCCCTTTATAGAAGCTTGCAGCAGGAATCAGACCACAATCAATGGCGCTTCATATGCACCTAACCTGGACTATACGAGCATCTAAGTTCCCCGAGTCTGCGTGATTCCCCGCAGCATCCTCAGCAGAATGCAGGTGCTGTCCAGGAGACAAGGTTTTTCCCCAGATTCTCTCTAGCGGATCCCCCCGGATTTTTGACGGCCGAATGGAGCGGTTTGATTGGCCGAATGTCGGGCCGAGAAGAATCAAAAGGCAATCGAAGAATTGACTTCTGTGATAATTTATGCTTGTTTTCAACCCAGAACCAATTTGACGGAGACTCAAGCCAAATTATTTGTTCCATTCATTCCATACCAATACCAACTCCGAGTCGGATACATAACACTGAGGTGTATTCTTGTAAACATCCACCACTGTAAAAGTCAAATGATGGGTCCGATGTGTTAGGAAACCCTTAGATAGGGGGGGGGGGGGGGACTTAAGCAGGGGCAAAGGTGGGCCAAGCTCTTGATCTAGGGTCAACTCAATCACATGGAGTTGTCCAGACCCCTGCTGCTCGGCTCGCAGTCCTCGACCTCCTATTGGTCTGATGTCGGCCCGCGCCACATATTAATGAGGAGAACCCTAACTCTCTAACGCCACTAACTGCGGCCGACTTAGTCGGTTGCTTGGCCATTTTATCTGATACGAAATCCGCTGCATGCACATGTGCATAATATGGTCACTGTGCCCATGGGAGAAATGTAACATTTGGAACCATCTTGACAACGGTCAAGTGGGGTATGGTCTTGTGGGGTTGGAGCTGGAGCCTGATCGAAATCGCATGGGCCTCTTATGCAGGAGCGATATCTTCTCGGGCCGACATTGCGCCAATCAAGAGTCTCTATCGTATGGATCAACATCGTACATGCCAGTTGTTATGGGAGGGTGTGCATGGGAGGGTGTCCGAGTACCGTGACTTTACTACTCACCAAGGCAGTTATATATCTTTCCCTCCGACCAAGTTGATTTTGCCAGAAAGCCTTTCCTCCTCTACCCTCCTCCCTTCATCTCCTATACCTCATAGTCCTCCAAGATGTCTCCAGCCCCAGTTGGTGAAAAATGGTGGAAAAACTCCATCATCTACCAGATCTACCCAGCCAGTTTTAAAGACTCCAACAATGACGGCATCGGCGATATCCCCGGTATTATCTCCTCCCTTGACTATATCACCAGCCTGGGGGTAGACGTAATTTGGATCTCCCCAATGTATGACAGTCCCCAGTACGACATGGGGTATGATGTCTCCGATTATGAGAGCGTCTACCCACCATACGGCACAGTCCAGGACATGGAAGTTCTCATCGACGAGTGCCACCGTCGTGGGCTGCGCATTATTCTGGACCTAGTCGTCAATCACACCTCGCACGAGCACAAGTGGTTCAAGGAATCGCGATCATCAAAAGCAAGCCCCAAGCGGGATTGGTATATCTGGAAGCCTGCAAAATACGACGCCAATGGAAACCGGAAGCCACCCAACAACTGGCGCAGTATCTTCGGCGGCAGTGCTTGGGAATGGGACGAAGGAAGCGAAGAATATTATCTCCATTTGTTTTGCAAGGAGCAGCCAGACCTCAACTGGGAGAACCAAGAGACCCGTCGTGCGATCTACGACTCGGCGATGGAGTTTTGGCTGCAGAAGGGTGTCGATGGATTCCGTGTGGACACGGTCAACATGTACAGCAAGCACCCTGAGTACCCGGATGCGCCTGTTATCGATCCCAAGTCGGAGACTCAAATGTCGCCGGCATTGTTCTGTAATGGACCTCGTATTCATGAATACCTCAGTGAGATGAACGAGGTGCTTGCGAAGTATGACGCTATGACGGTGGGAGAGCTGCCGAACACGCACACTGTCGATGGCATTCTGCGGTATGTGTCAGCGGCGCAGAACCAGCTCAACATGGTCTTTCAGTTCGATATCGTCGATCTCGGACAAGGAAAGGATTATAAATTCTTGACTACGCTGCCGGGCTGGACCCTGCCGGAACTCAAGACCGCTGTCAAGGGTACTCAAGTTATCATGAAGGGGACAGACGGTTGGTCCACGGTCTTCACGGAGAACCACGACCAGGGTCGGTCCGTCTCTCGCTTTGGTTCCGAGAAGACCCCAGAATTGAGAGTCACCTCGGCGAAGATGCTTGCAATGATGCAGGGCACGTTGTCAGGCACTCAATTCATCTACCAAGGCCAGGAAATTGGCATGGTCAATGCGCCAGAGAGCTGGACCATCGACGAATATAAAGACGTCGACAGCACAAACTACTACCAAATGGTGCAGAAGATTTCCAATAACGACCCGCTGGAGCTGGAGACTGCGATGAAGTCACTCCAGCGTTTCGCGAGAGACCATGCCCGGCTTCCCATGCAGTGGAGCTCTGAGACTCATGGTGGATTCTCCTCCTCAGAAAAGACATGGATGCGTGTCCATGATAACTACCCCGAGATAAACGTAAAAGTGCAGGAGAAGGATGACTCTTCCGTCTTGTCGTTCTGGAAACAAGTTATTCAACTGCGTAAAGAGTACGCCGACCTGTTCGTCTTTGGGGATTTCGAGATCTTGGACGAGGCAAATGAGAAGGTGTTCACCTATATCAAGCGAGGGCAGAAGCAATCGGCCTTGATCGTATTAAACTTCTCGGACGATACACTGAAATTCAAGCAACCAGCTGGGGTGCAAGATGCCAAGGTGTTGCTGCGTAACGTTGAAGGGGATTTGAACGAGTTGCAGCCATTTGAGGGACGTGTGCTTCTATTTTAGTTGATAGAGATAATGACTCTGGTAGTACTTTAGACTGAATAAATGGTTCTTCGCTCGATGGGAATATAAAAAGAAATTGAAAATAGCCCAAGTATATGAGTGCCTCAGGCCACCGCCAAGGCGCTAAGGCACGCTATCCAATATAAATCTGGGGTAAGAGAGGCGGGGCCCACGATGTCTCCTCTTACCGACATCGCAAGCTAGATCGATGCATATCGTCGCCGTAGAACCATGGAGGACCACCCTCGACCTCGAGTACACAAGGCATGCGACGCGTGCGGACGAAGGAAAGTTCGCTGCAATGGCCAGCAACGATGCCAGCAATGTGAGCACATGGGCCTAGTCTGCACATACACCGATAATCGACTCGCGCGATCACGGAAACACGCGCTTCGTCGGGGAGAAGTTATCTCGAAACATAAGATCGAGTCGTCGTCAAATGTACTTCTTGCACCAGCTTTATCACCAGTTTCAACCTCGTATTTTGAAAGCCTAATCCCGGAATATATGCATTTCGTATACCCATTCAACCCCATCATGACCGAGGACGAGGTGCAAGATGCAGTCAGCAAAATGGACTCGGATAGGGAGAACGCAGCATTTGTATACGCATTCGCTGCCGCCACTATTGACCTGGCGCAATCCAATCGCCCCACGTCAAGCGCCTCGACGCACATCACCCAGCTTGTCAATCAAGCCATCGAAACCCAACCGCCCATGTTTCTTGGCTTCCGGCCGTCCATCCTGCGCACAATGACCAACGTATTTATACAGATGTGCTTTATGAGCCTTGGCCAATATGACCTCGGCTTTATATATCTGCGTGAAGCCATCACCATGATCCACCTCCTGCGCATCGAGGACAAGACTGCTCTCGCAAATCTCAACCCCACAGAACGAGCACGACGCCAACGTCTTTACTGGTTATGCTTCATCCATGAGCGATTCATGTCGATTGTCCACTTCTCTCCCGCAACCCTATCCCCCCATGCCTCCTTCCCAGAGGCTGACCCCACCCTGGCCCCCGGTATCTCCCAGGGCTGGACCCAAGTCATCAAGACCTTCCTGATCCTCGAACCAACCTTCATAAACCTCTGGATCGGCGACAGAAGCCAAGTCTCAGCGAAATGGGTCGAGAAAAAGTACCAGGAGCTAGACGACGCCCGCTGGGAACTCGAAGTCTCGATGTTATCCGAGACGCAGCAAGCCGATCTCGTCATCACCCGACAGTGGATGCGTACTCTGCTTTGGCAGATGGCCATGTCTAACTGGCTTTTATCCTCTCGTGCTCCCTGTCCTTCACTATCCCTAGAACTCCCGCTCCGGCTATCCGGCCAGCTGAGACAATTCCTGACTAAGATCTCGCAAAATACGATTCGCGTGCACGGATCTTCCATTCTCACCAAGTTGGTGGAGATCATTAATACTATCGCCGATGTTGTTATTCATCTTCCGCAGGCAACGCTGGAGCAGACCACTAGCCGGATTGGGGATATTGTGTTTATGAAGAGTGTGGTGTTTTCGTTTCATAATTTACAGCAGGTGTCGAAGGATATTCTTCTTGAGAAGTTCTGTTTGATTAGGGACCGGTTTCCAGGGATTGAGGCTGCTTGTCAATTGACTTTTTAGTTGGCTTGACTGTTGATATCAATTAATAGATGGTTCTTTGAGCTTGACCGGGGATAACTGACGTGGAGTAACTGCTGCATTGCACGAAGGCGGAAGCCGAGTATGTATACAAAGATCCTCATGGGAATTATGGTATGCATTCTGAGTAGACAGGCATCCAACTTACAACTGGCATAGTTCAACAAAACCACCGAGTGCTCGAGGCGAGGTTGCACTATTTAAACCGTTCAGAAGGATTCTCTTCACTTCTACTAGGACATAATATCCGACATCTCCTCACCTATAACGGAGAAATGCCGAAACCTTTTGCCTAGTAGACCAAAGAGCGTTACAGCTAGCAAGGATAAACTCACAAGTGCTGTAAGGGGACTCCATGGAACACTGACATCTCATTCGAGAAGACGACCAGGTCCTAGAACTGATCTCGGGAAACCTCCGAGAGGCAAAGGCAACCATTTGTACATATCCAGAAGCGATTGGGGAAAGGAAGCACGGTACGATACTACTCCGTGGCTTTTAGGGCCCATGGGCGTTCAATCTCGGTGTCTCTGTCAAGCTGAGTGGAATTATGGGGTATGCCACTCCACAAGCTTATGTTGGACTATACTGTAACAGGAAGAATAGCCAGCTGTGGAGACTCTGGAGAGCCAATGCATAATATGCGGGGAGAATATGTATATTTGCATGGGAAGGAAAAAACCCGTCACGGTCTCGGGGTGTTTGGAACCTGGATAGTGGGCTCATCATCTTGAAGGCTCTGTCCTGGTGGCTTGTGAGATAGTCTTCATTTTGTGGGTGACGTAGATAGTTATTGTGTCATCTCATTCCTCTTAGGCATACAATAAATTGACTCAATGCACATTCAATCCTATACCCTCCTGATATCCTTTCCTTCCCATTTGTAATCTTTTGCTTCGCAACCATATTCCCGCCTCCCCTATAAAAGCAAAAGAGTGTGTAAAAATATTGTATATTGCATCTAATATCAGAAGGCAGTAAGTATACTTCCCCTTCGTGTAAATCTCATGTTCGTGAACCCGCATGCCGAAGTATTCAGCCAATGCAAGAACTCTATCTTTATGTTTTTCATTGTCAGCATGATTTTGGTCTCCCAACGAAGAACCTCCTTGACTCTGTTCCAGCGAGAATGCAAATTCCAATATGTCCAATTCCCTGCTGCCAAATCCTCAAACTTGCTTCCACCCTGGACAGTAACCATCCGCTAGATGCGTTAACTAATAGTCCCAGGGGAATGGCCTCATTACGGGGTCTGTGTCATAACTGGCGTTATGATCGGATTCCTGGAGATGACTATCAATTCCGAATCCGGGCTGACTGTCAAAATGGTGTTCCAAATCAGGTATCATTTTACTATGGTAAATATCCCCACAAAGGCTAGACAGCTTCACAACTGATAGGTCTTGTAGCTGGTCTGATATAACACGATCGAGACACTGGCCGCATAGGTTGTTTTGACCAATGGGTTTAAGGCGGTGTAGTACTTGGCTATTGTATCTCTATGTTCAAGGTTGGTTCCTCGTGCTCAGTGGTCTATCTGGGCTAGATTATACAGCTCTAGTTCATTGTGGTTTTTGGCTTGTGGTACTCGGCTTGGAATGAATCAGTTAAATGTGTGTATCTAACACAATGCTAGTAAAGGAATGGCATTGTTTTACTCCGCGTATGGTACTGATTGTATTGATCATTCAGCTTGAAATATGCAGCAAGGAACTACACCCAACGGTCAGTAGATGATCCAGGTTTCTAGACGGACAATGACCGCGGCCCTGCACCACCGAACGCCAATTGGACAATTTCATCTGACAGCTGCTCCAATTTAAGATTGTCCATGACTGACCAAATTTTGTTCATCGTATGCCATTATATGCCCGACTCACGGGGAGAATATATCTATGCAGGTACAGATAACGTGGAGTTGCTTTTCAGAGCTGATGGCGATATCTTCTTACACAAAATTAAATACCCAACTTTGAGTCGACCATGTTGTCTACCAACGGTTTAGACTTTAAATCATTCTAGGATATGCAGAATACACCTGTTTGAACGGCTTAAGCTGTTTTAATTACTTACTCTAGAGTCTATAGTCTGTTTAAGTTTATTGGTCTACTTCGTTTACTTGGTCTACTTTCATAGTCGGGCAGCTCGAGGCGGCCCAGTTCCTTAAAAGCTCAAGATTCTAGAGTTTGACCCAGTGCGCCCGTAAGCAACAAAAAGAAAGAGACAAAGAAAGAAAATATTATGATATTTCTCACCAGAAAGCTTGTCTAGGCGGGATATTATAAACGGAGGCCCTTGCACTGGAAGGAATGTTATATTTCTTTCCATTCTACTGTCCTCAAGAGTCAACATTATTGACATCTTATACTTTTCTCGGCACAGATGGATCGCATTTCAATTATTGCCCTATACCTGGTGGCCTTGGCCGCAGGATTCCAAACAACACGTACCCCCGAGGAACTGGCAACCCAACTCGTCCATAGACATTGTCAAAACCTGAGGATCGAAAGCATTCACATCGGCGACGTTATTGGCATGACAGGCATTATTGCGGCCGATTGCGACAAGAGGTTACCGGGCGGCCGATGGGAGAAACGCGATACAAGACTGTGGGCGGACGATTGTCTTGGTTGGAATTATACACGACCGGAAGGCTTTACAGCTGAGCCATAGTAAGTACAATCCTCATTATATTATCTCCAGGTGTTATTCTTTCTTTCTGGTTTACTATATATGATAACTAATCGACCCAGTGGGAGGGGGGGCCAAAGAGGTGGATGTCGTGATTGGGTAAATGAACAGATAGGCGACTTTCAATTCCGTATCCGGGCGAATTGTGCGCATGCCTTTCCACGACAGGTATCCTTTTATCAGCGTAAGTATCCCCTATAAAAGCTGGGCAATTTGATAGCTGATAGTTCTTTTAGCTGGTCTGCTAGAGGTTGACCTGGAGGGCGGCCACCTAGGTTGTTTGGGGGTCTGGCGTAAGGGGTACTGAGGCAATGGCCTTAACGATAGTCTAAATAGACCACTCGGTCAAGCTCTTTAGGCTATTTAGGCAGGTAGCGGTAGTTTAGGTGGTACAGGGACCTATGAAGCCTGCGCTGGACTAGGGGGAAGAAGGGGTTAGGCTTAGGGATCAAAGCCTGGCTTGGGACCTGGTGTGGGAGGTTGGAACCTAATAGGGAGTCCAAGCAATCTGAGCAGTCTAAGTAATCCGGTGATTCTAATTAGTGATTGGTAGACAATATAGTGGGACCCCAAAAACAGATCTAATTGGCTAGATGATAGTGCGTTGCTGTTGGTAAAGTTGGTTAAAATCATCGGTTGACCTTAAGCTAGATTTAGTCTGCCGTAGTAGATATACAGAGTGCTGTGCATGTTATGGGAGGTCAAGAATTACACAACGGAGGAGAGTAGAAGGATGCGGGACCGGTCGGAGGTAGAATCAAGCAACATAGGCAACATAATCAATCTAATCAAGAAGTTCAACCAACTTCTACTTCTACCAGATATTAATGGAATAATATTCATACGGAGTAACGGAGTATACCTGAGGGGACCTCCTGCGGAGCGCCTATATCAGGACTTCTGCCTCGGGCTGCCAGGCATCGAGCCAGCTCAGTCACGGGACCCAACAACAACCATTTACAAAAGTCCTCTTTATTTCATTGGAACCTTTGAACATGAACATATTTTGGCACGACCAGAACACACGACCATGGGGTTAGAGAACAGGGCTTCCTGTCCGCTCAACCGCACTTGAGCCACACGCCGGGAGGTTTAGTTGGGCGGGTGACCACCAGCGACTCCCTCTTGTTATAACTTATACGTTTTTTATCACACTGATATCCTCTACTAGCTTAGTCTAGATCTCAAAGGCTGATAGATGCATCTCTACTGAAAAACCCCGCGAGTTGCAAACTTGCAACTGAATGAGCCAAGGCAATCTGTTCAACGGGGTTTCCCATATAGCGTAATATGTCTCTGATTGGTTAAGCCCTCTACGGCGGACTAAATCTAGCTAACGGACAAAACTTCGGATTATCGGATTTTTTACCGAAATCTCGCTGTTTTACATTCGGCCACGACTGCCACGCACTTTAAGATATAGATTTAATAAAGCTCTAAAATATACTATTATATAGAATATTTATTATTAAAAATTTAAGATAGTAGTTTTATCTTATATATAATCAATAATATTTATTGAATTGATAGTGGTAGTAGTAATAGTAATAGTGCCGAGTGGTAGTGCTGTATTGGTAGTGGTAGTAGTAGTGATAGTGATGGTAGTGATAGTGGTGGTAGTGGTGGTGGTAGTGGTGGTGATAGTGGTGGTAGTGGTAGTATAAGACTAGATCCTAATCTTTAGGGTTATTATATCTAAAGTTATTATAGTATATAGTTAGTATAGTAGAGCTAATATACAGTGCGTTGGTATTGGTAAATTTGGTAATATTTTATTTTGTCCGTAAGCTAGATTTAGTCCGCCGTAGCCCTCACCGTCCTTGCTTAGTCAAGAGAGATTACCATTTTAGGCAATATAGAGCTTTGAAGTATGTATCCCTATTATTCGCGTGACTTGGCTTAAATAGTCAGGATCGATATTCAATTAAGATATTCGGTAACCCATGGCATGGAAATTTGTATAGGCCATCCAGGTCATATGTCAAACCCTCATATATTCGGGGTTAAGTGAACATTCGTATGGGCATCCAAATTGGCCTCCGGGTTAGGTTATAATACGCGAGGTGGTTCACCTTCCGGGGTTGCAACTGGCCGGGTTTTACACCATCTGGTGGCAAGTGAGTACAGGAGGTCAAATCATATACCTATGCACAGTTACTCAGCTTACCCTAATCCTTCTCCAAGAGCAGCGGAGAACTATTTCCGGAACTCACATCTCCTCTATATTAGACCCTAGGCAATATCTGCTACAGTAAATGGTAAATATAGATGTTTGACAGTCTCGTTTGTTTACTGTAGATACTAATCGATATTTACGAAAGGTAACACCTTATCCGGACCAGAACTTCCTAACAAAAAAGAAAGAATGGTAGAGGAGTCACGAGTGCATACCTAATGCCAGCTCAGCCTGACTTCCAAAACATAGCCAGTCTCGTCACGCCTCCACTCCAAATGTTACAATGTCAGAATTCTCGCACCTCAGAGCCCCCCCCTTTCCAAGGCCATCACCTCTTTCCTTCCCATTTCCACCCACGTTGCTGCTTCTGATAACTGGCTCCAACTTTATTGATTCATCGATCAGTTACTGCTTCGCAAAAACCCCACGGAAAGATGTCGTTCCCCCATGATCATGGCAAACGTGCCGAGCGTGCAGCGTCTCAGAGTGCCATTCGCTGTGATCTACAGCAGGCAATTGGGGACTGTTCTATTCCCCCGGGCACGTTTGTGTCCCGCGAAAGCCTTGAGCAGATTTGGTCCCAAGAGTGGGTCGATGAATTTATACGGCCCCTCGATCCTACCGTTCATTCATCACACGTTCCACTTACTCGGTGCAAGTTCCTACAAACTATTTCGATACTTGTGTATATGCAGTGGGACAATTGGTCTCGGTTTAATGAGATATTTCTCTCTCATACCGACGGCTGTGGAAGGCAGGACCGCACGGATGGTAATATACCAGAATACACCTTGGAGACCCTGAAGAGCAGCACTTTCTTAGGTCCAGCGGCTGGGATAAAGTTTTTCTACGACCGATACATATTCTGTCCGATTGATATTGTGGTCGGAACCAGCATCGTCCGTTCTGAAGAATGGAAGCTCCCCTTTCTCGAGACAAATCAGCACGGCTTGGCCGTAGGGAATATGGGCATACTACGCGAGAGATGATCCCAGGGAGTCACTTGTTCGTATCAAAAGGTGTTTGCTCCCCGGTATGAGCGCCAAATTCCGATGATTCCTCCCTACTTGGAAATCTGGGAGATAGTATCGCTGACAAGAATGGTGTTATAGACTGCGGTGATCGTCGCTCAAAAGGTATTTGCATCTAAGAAAGCCACCCGACGGGAGACTCGGAGTCTTAATATGATTCGGGATATTCTCTCTCGGCATGACCGTGTCGCTCTTCACCTCGCTATTATCACTATTGGGGACGATGTTCACATACTCACACCAATGGCGGATATGAACCTCGAGAAATTTCTTCTTTTTCAGCTGCATCAATATGGGATAACAGAATTACTCCAGGAAGCTGCTAATCTTGCTAATGCTCTAGACTACCTGCATAACCGACTTCAGGCTGGGGATCAAGTATATTTCTATCATAGGGACCTCAAGCCCTCCAAAATCTTAATATATTCTACATCCCCTTCCTCGGAATATCATCGGGTGGGGAGATGGAAAATCACGGATTTCGATCTTTCTGTTGTCAAGAAACCAGAAGGCCATCTAGCTGTCAGGGGATTCGTGACTCGTACGACCGATCAGCAATCGTGGATACCAGGGCCTTACCAGGCACCTGAGGTTTGTGTCAACGATGGAGCAGACTTTCGAAGTAATATCTGGTCCTTCGGTTGCATCCTAGTCCGTTTGCTGTCTTCCAAGCTAGACGGGGCCCGGGGGCTTATGTGGTTAGATGAGCTCCGGTGTAAAGATGTCGACAAGGTCTCGGCCTACGAGCATGATTACTTCTACAGAGGAGATCCTCCTAATCTCAACCCGCATATCAAAGAATGGATCAACGACCTACCTCGCCGAACTGACGGATATAACGAGGAATTTCTGAGTTGCTGCAGGGACTTTCTTCTGTCGACACTTAAGGTCGACAAGTACGAACGATCATCTGCAGAGTCAGTCGCAAGGCAACTGCAGCAATTGACCAAACTTCTTATGCCACGGCCTGGTCCTTTATTCGACCCAGAAGTATATCCAAATGACTCGGTGTACGATGAGTCATCGAGACATCTCCTTCACACTTCTGGAATCTCAGGCCAGGTCGTTACGGAAGACCCTACTTTCTGTGGATACACTCCAGGCCCTCAACCAGTGACGGGATCGAAATCAGCATCTGAATGCTGTCCACACAACCCAAAACACAAAGCCCATGTGGCTCAGCCTGCAGATAGATGGGATTGGGTGGAGAAACTCCAAACCTTTGGATACAATGCCCAGGAAATAAACGACATTCTTCTAGAGAGGGCTCGCGATGCGCCGTGGATATATTTTGAGCCTGAAAAATTTTATATCCCCCTTATGAGCACTACTCATCATATTCGTAGGTGCTGTCACTTTCTAGGAGAACGCCGTCAACAAGGATCGACATCCGACTCAATGGATACTTTGCAAACGGGCATTGACCTAGCGGTCGATAGCTATGAAACTGTGAAGGCGGTCGAGGAGCTCTGCGGTATATGTGGCATAAGTCCAAAAACTCGAATAACAACCGATTGGTTGGGCTCGGCATCGTTTACTGAAGGCAACACTGCTATGGCAGTGACATATTCGCTGCCGACTGACAAATGCCACGAAACCAGAGCCAGCACTATTATCGGGCGAATATCTGGAGCTCTTAAGAGCTTTCAGGATGCCGCCAGTCTCTTACAATTGAGAGGCCTTTGCTGTGACTCGTTTACAGTTATTCGACACGGAGGATGGCGTAGCGAACTGGATGGGGTAGCCGCTGGGGAGGTCGTTTCACTGGGCTTCCATCTAGTAGCTAATCTTGCTCAGGCATTGGAACAGTCAATGGGAAAAAATACACCCTCCCCGCGTCAAATTCTCTCGGCATCTAGTGCAATTCTAAGACTGATTTGTCCCGAGTTTGAGGTGGCTCATGGCAGAAGCGACATGGGAGCCTCCCTCCACCTGGGTGCGTTAGCAGTTCAATTTCTCTGTCTGGGATTCATGTCCTATGTACAAGCACATATTGGTCCTCTTGAACCATTTTTCTTGGATACGCCTATAAGTCGGGTGGTGTTATTGGGGCTTGATGAAGACAATAAATACCCCAAGCTGGTAGCAAAACTTGTCGACATCACTTGCTTGGGTGATATGACTCGCGGGCCTGTTTGGATGTTCTTTAGACACCGAAATTCGGAGGGAAATCAGGACTTCAAGAGGCCCTGTGAGCCACCGAGCGAAAGATGCGATATCATGGACCAGATGTGTGACATATTGGATACCTGGGGGCCGGGTAATGTAGTATATCGAGGGGACGAAATGAGCTGTCCCATTGCGGTGCAAATCGGTGGCGGTTTCATCTTTTCAGATGACGATTTAAGGTGCCATTGGGCCCGGGAAATCAATTAATCCACTATATTGCGGGATCTTGACCCCAGAGGGCTGCTTCGCATTGGCGCGTTGGTGTCGGAAAATGACAGTTGTAGGCTTGACGAGAAAGCCTGTCGAAATGAGTCGGTCAACGTGCTTGAATATCTCGGAACAAGTACTACTTCATGGGTTAGATCACAGCGACAAATAGGGGTCCAGGCAGGTCAGCATGGCATGTGTCAGTACTCTGAGGTGTGGAATAAACAAAGAGGCATCTCGATCAAAGAGGCAGCGCTCACAAGGACTAACGAGGAGCTTCTCCAATACATGACCGAGCCTTGGGGAGTCCAGGTGAGCTACTGTACTGGAGTAGCTAGAAGGGTGCTCCTGCGAACAACTGTGGCTCATCTGTTGCGTACATTTTTCAACAGTCCTGATGAACATATTGACGAGTTTGAAAGACAACTGCGGGAGAGCTCGCGCAGCGTGCAAGCCATTCACAGCTGGATCAAAGGCCTTCCACAAAAGTCCGGCCAGCAGATCTTGGGCATTATCCGTACTATTCTGAATACTCTCAAGCCCACGGGGCTGGATCCAACAGGAAAATATCTCTGTGTTGCTTGGCCCTTCGACGGAGATACCACACGTTGTTTGAAGGTGCCTCTTGGGGGTCGGAACTCCTGGGTTAAAATCCTTGAGGATTCACATGATACTGCCACTTTTGCATATATCACTATGGAATGTCTCGAGGCAAAGCATGTCCAATGCAAGGCGGCTCGAGAAGCCCGCCATGAAGACATATGCTTGCTCGAAACAACTGTTACTAGAGCAGTACGTGACAGGCCAGATCCCTGGTCATTGAAACACGAAGAAGTATACTTCTTTGCCAAGTTGGACAGTTCATTTTGGGTCAAGGTACAAAGAGAACACAAAGATGGGCCAGCAAGTCTCGTTGAGATGATGCCTTTGGATAATTTATCTCATGATCTCCGGCAGTGGTTCAGGAGCCAGGAAAAACAGCAACAAGGCCGTTTGCGAGAATGCCCTAAGGCTCGAGATGAGAGCGAAACGGTGTATGTTTCTTCGGCCCGAAGAAATCATTAGTTCTTCTCAATACTGTCTCAATGTTTGGGTCTGCGAAAGCTGCTAGGTGGTGTATAGGCCAATGCGATGCGCAGAGTTTATCTGGTCGTTAATATGATCTGCTACACTCTGCTCGTCCCGATATCTATTTCGGCAATCCCTTCATGTCACTGCAGAGGAACGACTGGTCCGGAATGAGGGTTCTTCCGGCCGCGAGGATAGTCATCAATTCTTTGAACCTGAATCTATGACAGAGCCCCCTTCCTACCGTCGGCAATATACATGTACATTTGTAATGATTCGTTATGACAAATTTGTCCCATTTTCTTCCTGGAGAGGCCTAATTAAGAAGGTCAGAGAGCCTGCAATGTCGAATCTAGAGACTGCTATGCTCAACTCTCATCTTAACCCTCGCCATCAACCCATACAACCATCTTACAGCAAACAGACCAGTTCACGATGAAACAGTGGCAGGTCAAACTCGCACGGGGAGCCGATTTTCTACAACCCACAAACATCACTACCGCACAATTGGGGGAATACAGAGGCCCATCGAGATTCCACGCGGCATCCCTGAACTGCCGCGACATTATGATTGTAAGCATGACGAGCTCTCTGACGGGGTAAGCAGCGAACTCACAAAGCGGGGAATAGGGCACGTACGTTTGGGATACCAAGCATGGAATCGTTGATGTATGAGTTACTCGTCCAGTTCTCCGTCTGTTGTGATTCTCTTTTGGAGACATGCTAATCTCCCGGGATGGGGAGGAAGTAGTGAAATCAAAACCCAAGGTGACACGTTCTGTCATCGGTCACCTTGTCTCTCCTATCTTCCATCTCATTCACCATGCCGGATCCGTGCAGCCAGGAGACCTCTCCTTCTAGCTAGGCTCTACCTACGACGGCGTCGTCCGGCAATATGCGTTTAACGAACAAGCTTGTGTGGAAATTCCCTCCAATCTGAGTTACCGTGAGGCTGCAGCGCTCCCATGTGCGGTAGTCACAGCATGGAATGCGCTCTACAAAGGCCCCATAAAATGCTGCCGGGTGATACCGTTCCAATTCAGAGCACTGGGGGTATCAACATTTTTGCGCTGCAATTCGCCAATATGGGGGGCACCCAAGTCATCGCAACGACTGGCAATGCTGAAAAGGCAGCTAAACTCAAGGCTGAAGGGGCTGATCATGTCATCACCTACAAAGAGGACCCACGATACGGAGGAACGGCGAAGGAAGTCTCGGACCGGGGTCCGTGGGCAGACTTCGTCACTGAGATTGGTGGGCGCTAGCACTATGACGCGGTTTATGCCACCAGTGACTATTGATGGGCAGATTGCCGTCATTGGCAGTCGAGCGGATGTCCAGGAGAGTCCATATGCCGGCCTTCATACCACGTCAACCGTGATCATTCGCGGGGTTTTGGTGGGCAGTAGGCAGCTGAATGACGCGGTAAACACAGCTATCAAAATTAACAACCTGCATCCGGTCATTGAATCAAGAGTCTGAACATTCTCTGGTCTCCCCAGGATTTTGTCAAGCGTGATAATTTAGGAAAAGTGGGTGGTGGATCTCGATTGAGGTTTGAGGTGTGTTCAACCTTAGCGATCATTCACCTGAGATACAGGATCAACGGGCTTGGGAAGATTTAGGTGGGTGAGCTGGCGCGGCCAAAGGTGATAGCTCAGCTCATCAATTTGACACTAACCTCACGCCACGAGAGGTAATAGGTATGCAAACATGAAGCTCCCTCAGTATCTACAAAACAGATGTTCACATTATACTATATAGCTTCAGTACCTTAGAACATCTAGTACATACGACCATAGGGTGTGGAAAACAGGGCTTCCCGTCCGCTCAGCCGTACTTAAGCCACACGCCGGGAGGTTAGTAGTTGGGTGGGTGACCACCAGCGAATCCCTCCTGTTGTATGTTTTTGGGCTCTATTATTTTTGCTTTTGTCTATAAGGTCGTCGTGATGGACACCAAGAATCAATCAACCAGGTGGTGGCAGACAAAGAGCCACAAAGTTTAAAATACGAGGTGAGAAAGGTATATCTTTCTCTGCCATCCCTTGCCAAACCTCAGTTTGTACCCTGTAAGTGCATTTCAGAAAGACTATTGCTACAATACACCCAATGGCTCATCCACTGCCCAGGTCAATGAAAGCATGGACGTTCACTCGAGCAGGATCCGCTGAACAAGTCCTCCAACTATCTCAGCAGCATCCCATTCCCACCTTAAGGACCAACACCGATGTCCTCATCCGCATAACCCACGTGTCCCTACACCCCGGCACAACCATAATGATGAATCTCGCTCCATCCATCTTTCGAAACACACCTTGCATTGCAGAAACAGACTTCTCGGGACTGATCATCTCAGCCGGCAAAGGAGTCCCAGTGACCCCCAGCCCAGACAATGAGCACCGGTGCTTCCCGCCCGGAACGCCCGTATTCGGATCCATTCCGGTCGGGCAACATCTAAAAGGTGCCGGAGCCTTGGCAGAATATCTGGTTGTGGACATGAATTGCATAGCCCGCAAACCAGCCAATGTCTCATTCGCGCAGGCTGCGGGTTTACCCGTTTCGGGCACAACTGCCCTAACACTCATGGATGCGGCGGATATCCGTCCCGCTGATCGGGTGCTCATTAATGCTCCATGTGGGGGGATCGGACACCTTGTCACGCAGCTTGTTTCTCATATCGTGGCTGAGGAGGGGCATATTGTAGGTAGGTGCTCTGCTGCTTCTTTTGATGTGGCGAAAACGCTCGGTTGCCATGATGTTGTGTCATACAATAATTCCGGTGAGTCGTCTACCGCTACGGACATGGAGGTATATGGAGAACAACCATTCGATAAGATCATCGATGCCCGTGGATCTCAGGCTCTGTGGTATTCTTCACCTGCAATTCTGAAGTCTGGCGCGGATAACACGTATACATCGGTTGGACCGGTGCTCGAATCTTATACTTACTTGAGCATGTTTGCATGTCTCCTAAAAATGGGATTCAATAGATTCTTGCCTGTCTGGGCGGGTGGAGTAGATCGAAAGTACCGACAGGTTACAGCTATGGTTAATCCGGACAAGCTTGAGAGACTGAGAAAGCTATGTGAGGCGGGTCAATTGGGTGTCTTGATCGGAGATACATGGTCGTTCGAGGATGCTGTTCAGGTAGGTCATGACCTTTATTAGACGGATTGACGGGCTAAGATGAAGAAAACAGGCATTCCGCGTTATGGCCAGCCGGCATGCAAGGGGAAAACTGGTGATATGTGTTGCGGAGCCGTCTGCTTAGCCGGTCCAGGGAGTTTTATTCACTTACAGATGGCTCAAGTTTTCCATTATCAAACTTTTTCTTTCCCTCTTAAAACCCTAGACTGTAGTTCGCTTACGCACTAAACCAGTCATTTTTCTCACAATCAATCACATGGTTGAACATTATGCTGCGCCACAACTGATAAACGACGAGGGCTCTTTTGAGGTCGCTCCACTCTCTTGCTGGACGATTTCCAAAGCTTTTGATCCTCGGGTGCTTAAACCAACAGCCCCCTTGCAACATCTTCTAAAGGTATAATAAGTCCTAATCTCGTGATCAGCGCGGGCTCACCCGAGTCATCGCTCAATGGGTAAATGGTATCAACTTCAGGGTTAGTTCTTACCAGAGCCCGGTGGCAACGAGCGCATTGGCATCTCCAATCCCATTACTTTCTCTTACCGGTGAACTGGTTACCTCGAATTAAATGGACAACCGTGTGCTGCGCAAGTATTCGAGATGACTTAGTATTCTAAGCTCTTCAATTAACGCTGCGACAGGCTCGGTTTGATACAGAGCACATGCAGACATTACGTATTGACAGGGCCAACACACTCTTCAAAAGGGGAGGATGGTCCGTTGCTCCCCTTTCCAGGTAGGAGTTTGGATATCCCAGAGAAACCTGCGTCAGTCGAGACGGGTGGGGAGGCATCTATGGGGGTAAGGTTTGATGCACACATGGGCGTGAACGCGAACTTTTGTATGTGAGCTGGACAGATCTTCCTAGTATAGCTTGTGGGTAAGCACTAGTGACCAGGGTGTAGTCTTCTCCGCAGAAAAGCGCATGGCATCCAAGTACTTGTGAAGCTTTAAAATACCGATGTGAAACGATATCATCATTCAAATTAGGATGTGAGTCTGGAAGGCGATAGTTGAGTGACCAATAGCCTCGATTATCTCTAATGTCTGGCGATTGAATAATAATGACATTCGTGCGGAGGCATCAAGTGTGGGGTAGAGAAGTCTGGGAATCATTTCATGATGATCCATAATAACTCACTTGGCAGATGAAGAAGACCCGCGGGGTAACTTGAGCCATGTTTCAATGGGGTCACGAGAGGGTCGCTACAAAAGGCTTGATATTGAGACAGTTTTGGTAGACAGCTTGTAACTTAATCATACAGGTAAACTGGAGAATTCGTTGGAAAAAAAACGATATATGTGACAATTTTGGCCTGTCGGTCCCTTTCTACATATGCTTCCACCTCTAACCGTCCAATTTGCCGAAGAGATTGCGCAATAAGGTCCTAGAATACAAATTTCTCTAGCGTTGAGCCCATGTTACTCTGCTAGGCGTAGTACGTTGTAGTAACAGCAATACCCGGACACGGTCCGAGTGTCCCAATGTGAGAGCTATCTTGGGCCGAGCCAAGTACATCAGTAGGGTGGGGAAAAGATCCTCCTTATGGTTTGGTCCTCGGATTATAGCTAGGCTGGTCTGGTATATAACGTCCGAGGCTTTGGTTTCACGCGCTATTACCAAGTGATAGCCAGAAGAGCCAGTTTAATTCCGTGGAGGGGAGATACGAGAGAATAATCAAAGTTGAGGTATGAACGGAAGGGTGATAGTTGCCAAAGCCATCTACGTAGCCATTAAGGTTTCATGCTGTTGGCAGCTGTCTTAGAAGTTCAAATACTGACATAATATGCCGAGATCGATCGAGGTACTCTTTAAGCAGCAAGAACCGTATCGACCTATCTGATACTCCTGTTATATCTGCCATCGATACATAATCCTTTGGTATTAAAGTTACAGCTTCTATAATAATTCTATGACTGATGCCAGGCGTATTACAAGAGCTTGCTTCGATAGTATAGAGATTTATACAACTGTTGACTAGGTTTTAATCTAGCTTCTCTTGTTACTGTCATTAATATTTAATAAGCGCACGGACCGGTACAGGATGCCTAGCTAACCTTTCACAGCTGCTCTTTAAAGTTAGGGCAGGATATGCTCCCGAAAAGCCATTTCTCGCCACGCGTATGACCCTTGTTTCGGTGAAAAAGTCCTTAAGTGAATAAGGGCGGAACCCCAGATTTGTTTCAGCAGGACACAGGACACTTATCACAGGATGACATTGGCAGAGTTTAAAATGTGCGAAAATTATGAGGGATTGACAGTATGAAATTAACAGGACGACGCTACAAGATCACTTTAAGGACTGTCATACATGATTTTAACCTACTCCGTATCCAAGATGACGTATGAAATGACTATAATAAGCTTAAGCTCCAGATCCTGGCAGCATCCGCTATCTTCTGGCAAGGATCATTTATCCCAATCAGGTAATGGGTTATCGTACCTGATTAGAGAAAGGAAAGTAGACCCTCGACGGGTAATTCGACCAGTGGAATAGGTGGCTATCGCGAATTGAGAGTTATGGGTAACTTTACTAGCTCGGATGGGTTTTTATATCCTAATTTGGGATGTCACTGAGCGTGTAGGTGCTTTGTTAGAACATTCAGACTGATATATAGCATTTAGGTTATCTCTTATCTCCGAAATATATATCCAAGGGCATGGCTTTCAATATCTGTTTACTTTAAAGTTCATTATAGAAACTATAACAGCCTCTTGGTAAAACGAATCAAGAAGCTGTAGTAGTACATCTGTTACTTAATAGGCCATGTGAAATTCTAGATAATAGTGTAAAAGAAACCACTCTGCAAGGCACGACATCGACCTTTCTTTCCTATGAGCTCTATATAATCCCCTAGAACTAAAGAACTGGTACATACGACCATAGGGTGTGGAGAACAGGGCTTCCCGTCCGCTCAGCCGTACTTAAGCCACACGCCGGAAGGTTAGTAGTTGGGTGGGTGACCACCAGCGAATCCCTTCTGTTGTATGTTTTTCTTTTTTATCATTGTTATTGTTGGTTGTTGTTTATCTTTTGTTTTGACTTCACATACCATGACCTACAAGAAGGAGCCTATCCCGTATCCGTGGAAGTTCGGAGGCAACAGATATATACTTCTATTCTATCAGCCCACGACATTTATATCATCGTATGTACATTCTAGCCTTCCTCGAACAGTACCGTCACTTCAAGTAAACAACCGTTCAAGGAGAACAGCCCCGAAATTATCCTCGACCGGCGAAGCATCCATTCTCCAGACACGGTTTCCGGCTCTCGAGCTCAACCAGAGACCATGGTCGCTAGAGTGTTCCTCATCACCTTCGATGCGATGTCTGTTCCGTCGGTCAACGACACACAGACCCCGGGTCCACTGTCCAGTGGTCTCGATTCGGATATCCTCTGGAGAGGTCGCGGAGGGCTTCCACTTCTCATCCTCTGCGGTAATGGCATACCACACACAGACAGGGTCATGCAAACTGAGCTCGACATCATCACCCACCCGGCCCGTATGCAGCTTCTCGACCGTGTGGAAAGTGTGAGCCATGAAGGCTGACACCCACTCGGCCAACGGCGAGCCTTTCTCCAGGTGTGGGGTGACTGCCTTGCGGAACTGGCCACGCGAGACGCCGTGGCGGAGTGTGATGTCCAGCGGGAAGATGCGCAGGGTGAGCTGCTTGCTGAGATTGGTGGGGTAGTCTGGTAGACTTGAGTTCGTTGGGATGGTGGTCTTGGGCGAGGGGGATGTCAAAGCATAGACCCGTGCTGCTGCGAATGCGTCGGCGTAGGCGTTGAATTCAGCGGCCGGGGTTACCTGTGTGCGGTGTCAGTCTTTCGGGACCGACTCCGTTCGAGGGAAAAGGTCCTTACATTACCGGGCTCGTTGACAGCCCCGCCCATCACCACCACTTCCTTGACACGCAGGAATGTCTCTGGATCAGCCGCAGAGGCCAATGCGAGGTTAGTCAAAGGTCCGACTGCCACCAGAGTGACGGTGTCTGGGTCATTTTCGCGCAAAACACGGAGTATCTCCTCGTGTGCCCGACGCTTGGATGGGATGAATGACGGGCGTGAAGGGTTGCCCGTCGGAACGGGTTCAACTTCAACTGGATCAGCAGAAGGATCAAAGAGATGCTCCCAAGTCTCCTTAGGAGTCAGGTGGGGGTGCTGGCGGCATCAATCAGTAAGGCTATGGCGAGGTAGAGAAGTAGCACGCTAACATACACTGGTATGGATTCCTCCCAGACCGTCGGTTCCATCTACAAGAAGTCAGCCTTGTACAAATCACCAAGCAGATTAAGAGGACCGAGAAACGTACGGAAGTAGTCCGCCAACATCTTCTGGTCTTCGAGGGGATCCTCGGCACCAACCGCAACGACTGGCGGGGCAGCACGCAGGGCACCAAACCCTTCAGGACGGCCCTGCTCCCGACGCCATTGCATCTCTCGTTCGAGGATATGGAACATCGAGACGACATTGCGAAGACAGCTAGTCATATCAGTGCTGATCTCTGGGATATCTGAAAGATAGCATTTACCTTCTTACTTCAATGTTGCCGAATGTCAAGGAAATAAGCAGGACTTCAACTTCCTCTGGTGTTGCGGACAGAGCGAGTAGAAGACCGAGGATATCATCGATCCCCTTTCGGACTACAGATCAGTAACTTGCTCAGCGGGGTAAACATATATATACTCTCACTTACCGGGTCAGTATCGATAATGATCTTTTTGGGTGCCATGATCTAAGCTTTTATCTTGAAGATTAACCGTGACTACGAACGAAAAAGATCGAATATTGCGAACAAAATTTCTTAATACTGGCTTTATGGCGGAGAAAGATGATTTGGAGCCAAAGTGGGATGGTCTTGGCTTCCATTCGTTATCACTGGTTCTCCACCATGATTGGGGATTGCCTTAGTCATTGACCAGGTATTCTTGCCAGACACTCAGGTACAGTACTCAGAAGTAGTAGGGCATTATCGGATAATATTGATGCGCCAGAGTTAGTGTATCAGACGAACTTCCCAACGCCTCGCAGTTAAAGAAGCATTGACATGCCCTACAATTATCCCACTACTAGTACTCCGTACTATATCTATCTATCTACTATACTTCCCTCCAACTGACGACTCGGAACGATACCGTGATTGGACCGTCCCGAGTCAGCAGTAAACCAACCCAGATATGGTTAGACCAACTTCGCGATGCATTACGGGGTAATAACACCGAATTCAGAATTACCACAGGGTTGAACAGCCTGTAGAAATATTCTCTGATGGTCAGGGAACTTTTGTCAATCAAGGGGGTTCAAATACACAGCTCCACGGTCCCCAAGCCTCTAAGCCGGCTAGCGACAGCCATCGGGACTATTAGCGGTTCCTCAACGTGCTATTTGTCAAGTTCCCCCATGGTCCTCCCGAAGTAGGGTTGGACGACGTTACATTTAGGGACTCTTAAGCAGGCAGCCAAGGTCGACTTGGTCTCAGTAAGAAAGATGCTGCGGACTCGAGGAAGCCTCGTGGCACCTTGTACATACATACGTACCCTGAGTGCATGAGGTTGGGATGCCTCTTTTCGCGTGGCATGAATGGTCGGCCCCCTGCAAGGGATTTATTTGTTGAAGCGCTGGATTGAATTCCTTTCCTTCGTTGTGAAACTCGGTGTACGAATGATATTGAGAAACGGCTAAACACTAGAATTGAGGCGATGTGGCCTGTTCCTAAGTCGGCATGGTACCGTACCATACGTAGAGTACCTATTCAGGTACGAGGTATTCCGTACTCATACTGCTAATCACTAATACCGGCCTGTACGGTAATGTTTCTCCGCTTTCTTTCAGTGGGTGTCATCTGCAACGTAATGAGAATACCACCAATTACATGCATGCATGGAGGCAGTGAAGCAACAATGGACATGAATCGCTGAACATCATTCGTGCACACGAGAATCCGCCGTCAAACTTTTGTCTAGACGTCCATCGACAGGGGTTTGAATGGGGATTGGTTGAAGATCTCTCCCCGCGCAGAGTAATTTGCCCCTGGTGAAGGAGGTAGTCATTGATACTGATACTATCTCCATTCTCTCGTTTTATGACCAATTGTTTCTGGAACCTCTTAGCTCCGTTCGCTAACTGGATAAGAATCCTTTGTTGACTCCAATTGGGTCATTAGTGTCGGTACGGACGGTGGAAACTTACTGCCAATTAAAGGGGAAAAGAGTAAAGAAAAGAGACAAATAAGAGTAGGAAACCTAGACACTATCCTTGTTCAAACGCCACCGCCATGAACAATATGTACAAAGACCAAGTACCAAGTAAATCAAGTGCTATCAGACTCGGTGGAAGTGGAGAAAAACAGATGGAGGGTGCGGGTGTTGGCGCGCAGACCATTGAATTAATATTCGCCAGTAGGTAATTAAATTCACTGCCGGATGACCACTAGTAAGAAAGGTCACCCCTTCATCTCAAGCGTGTCCTCTTCTACCACTCGTGCGGCCTTTTCCACTTCCTCCTTCACCTCCTCCTTTCCTCTTCACCCTCCCCTATATCTCCCTCTTCCCCCCATTTTCGTCCGACCGCAATTCGTCCCGCCCATTGTCAATTCCTCCTCCACGGTTTGGTTGAGGTTGCTAGGCGGTTCGATGTTCCTTGGTTGACTCCCGCTTTTTTCGCCTCCCAACGCCCTCGAAGCGCACTCGACACCGTAGCTCAACCCCAGCCTCGGTCTGGTTACCCACAAAGAGCTGAAGCGCTTCGAGATCATTCAAATAGCCTTCTAAAGAAGTGCCTGACTTGCTCCAGACAAGACCTACAGCAACTCATCAACCGGTATCCGCGCTGCGACGCAATCTGGCCTTTCGGAGAAGCTGAAATTTGGCTTTCCCCTTCTTCCAACCACCCATTGTGTCGTCATCCCCCCAGCCTAATGATTTGAAGCTGAATTAACGACCCGCGAGAGATCGCTTGCTACCTTTTTTCACATTTTCCCTAGTGTTTCTTCCGCCCCCTTTGCAGCTACCCTCACCGGATTCTTGCAATCACTGCTTGCGCCAAGTTCCATTACGCGCGTGGACTTCTGTCACAAAGACGAGCCTTGATTATCATTTGAAACGTATCTTATTTGACTCTGATCACGATTTTGCTACGTTATCTCAGGAATACACTTTAAGCGTATGCTTAGCCCCCGCAAGAGTCAATAATTTATCGTGGTGTGTCATTGACTAACGCAAACTGGTTATAGTTTTGACGATGATGAATCCTTACCTCAGCTGGGCTATCCTGCTCGTGGTAGCAGGTGGCCTGGGCTGGTACTACAATGGCCCTGTCCCCAAAACTAAAGCCCCCATAAAACCCATCGTGGAAAAGGCCGAGAGCGCGGTGAGCGCGAAGAAACCCAAGAAGAAGACTAAGAAGTCTCCGGAACCCTCTCCTGCCCCCGCTAAGGCTGAGGAAAAGCCAGTGCAGACCCCCAAGATCGAGGAGGTCGAAGTGGCAGATGAGGAGATCGACAAGAAAGAGATGGCCAAGCGCTTTGCTGCTGTGAAGAACGGTGTTCCCCTTAAGGAAAGCAGCAAGGAAGGCAACAGTGGCAGCAAGGCTCAAAAGAAGAAGAACAAGAAGGGATCATCCAGCCAGCCCGCCAGCAACAACGAACGATCTGCCTCCCGTGTCTCCACTCGTACCTCATCCACCACCGGAGCCGAGGCGGATGATGACCTCTCTCCAGCTGGATCCCCCCAGGTTAATGCCAGTACCTCTGCTGCTGGATATGTTTCTGACATGCTCGAGGCTCCTGCCCCAGCAGCGTCGGTGCTCCGTGTGACGGGCTCTTTGGACTCGGACTCCCAGAAGAAGAAACAGAAACCCCAATCCTTCAAGCAGGTCGAAACCAAGAAGCAGCGCCAACAGCGACTGAAGAATGAAGCTCGCAAGCAGCAGGTTCAGGAAGCTGAGGAGGAGAGACGTAAACTGCTGGAGAAGCAGCTCCACACCGCTCGCGAATCTGAGCGCCGCGAAGCCGCCAAGTCAAAGCCGGCTACTCAACCTAATGCCTGGCAGACTCAGAGCGTGAACAAGGTTACCAACGGCAATGTTACCAACGGCATCCACAAGACCGCTCCGGGCCCTAAGGTTGACCTGTTGGACACATTTGAGCCTGAAAAGTCGTCCGCTGCCGCATCCTCCAAGGAATGGGACCAGGGCCTCCCATCCGAGGAGGAGCAGATGCGCATTCTCGGCGCAGAGAACGGGGAGGATCAGTGGACCACCGTGTCTAGCAAGAAGATCAAGAAGAAGGGCGGCAAAGCCGATGACAGCGAAGTCAGCGCTGTTGAAGACCAGCCCACCCCGGTCGCACCCGCACCTGCACCTGTTGAGCCCAAGGTGAAGATCACTCCTACCTACCTTCCTGATGTCCTCCGCTCCGGAAAGAAGGGACATCCTCTCGACTCCGATTGGGCTGCTTGAGCGGCCTTTTGAGCTTCTTGAAGAACTGAAAAGATACATGGTTGGGGTGTATCTTTTGGGCTTTTTTTCTCATGGAAATCTTTTCGATTTCACTGTATGTATTATTCATGGCTTCGGCGTTCGGGGTCTTTTATCACACTAAAAATGCACCGCGCAGCCGGCGAGGTGTCTGATTCCTTCTGCGACGTCAGCACAGGGAACATCAGCCTCAACCACCCAAATCCAAGAAAAGAAAACCCTCCTAAAAAAATAGAGCCGTGTAACATTTTCTTTTTCCTTTTACTTTTCTCATTTATGTACTGCTCGGATTCTCAAATTCTTCTTGTTTTGTTTTATAACACATTTTGTTATCTGATCGATAATTATGGACGAAAAGACGTTTGATCTATGACCGGATTCCGGGTTTTCCCAACAATACCATGCTTATTACTTATTATATCCTTTCCCGAATGATTTGTTTGTGGACTAGGCCTTCATTCCTTTGCTTGATCCAATGCCCCTGCGTTGAGGACCCGGCATTTTGCATGGATGACCACAGTGGAGGCCTTGAAGGGGAGCATGGATCAAGATCTGCAATGGTTCGTCTCCGCAACAGCCACCTGGCCTTTTCTTTGTGCCGGGATGGGCTGAGTTCGTTGTGTTTAATAATTACTTATTTACTTTTGAGTGTCGTGTTTATTGTTCCCTGGATCTGGGTTTTAATACGTTCTCCGCCTTTTTTTTTTGGCTGGATGTATTTGTTTTGGATCCATCATGGTTCTTAATCCGGGGAGGAATGGGCCATTTTGGGAATGACGATCAATATAGTCCCTGATATGTAGTGGGGATCCGTGTGGTATCTCATGTATGTTCGTACTTGGTAGTCTGGTAGGAAGTAGGCTGTATCACGAATGATCCACCATTGGGGGTTCGTCTGGGACGAAACACAAGGGTGGTTGCCAGCCCAAAGTTGCGACGGACTTTTAAAAATAGAATTGATTCTCTCGACGAAAGAACTATAATTGCAGGAGGAAGTGTGGGATCTTCTCGTTCTGCAAATGTCGTCAGAGAACCCCTTGAGATGGCTTGGCAACCATGCCCCATAGGGACTAGCAGCGAGTTCCGGTCATCGTGGCCTGAACTGCAGGGCCGACGTAAAGTCACGGGCAACGAACCAACGGATGCAACTTGTTGTTTTGTCCTCTTCTCTTTCGCTTCATTCGTTCTTTGGGTCTTCTCTGCTATTTACTCGTCCTTTCCCTCCCTTCTTCTCTTTCTCTTCTCCTCTCTCGGAAGTCTCGTCTATTCTGATTGTCACTTATTTTCATCCTCTACCAATTCTTTCTTTATTTCTTGTTTACCGACCCCTCGTGGCTAGCTCCCGAGGTTCCTATTCTCGGTACATCTCTCATACTCCTACTGGCTCGAATTTCCTCGTCCCATTAAACAACAACTTTCGCTATGGCGCAGATCCGCGGCACCGCGGGATACAATCTCGGCCACCAAAATCCCTTCGGGGGACCTGGTCGCGCAGATGCTACAAGTGACCCTAGCCCCTTGGATGCCATTCGGGAACAGACCAGCAAGATTGAGGATTGGTTGGACACGTTGGCAGACCCCGTTAAACCGTACGTGGTATCTCTGAAATGTTTCTCAATTCGTTCTGTTGTTCTCCCAGAGCGCGACAAGAGAGACGAACAATAGTCGGAATGATAGTGTTGGACTCACACCGCTAACACTGTGTCTTCTTCCGTCTACAGGTATCTCCCAGCCATTGGCCGTTTCCTGATCGTCGTCACTTTCATTGAGGACAGTCTGCGAATCATCACACAATGGAGCGACCAGCTTCTCTACCTGCGGGAGTACCGCAAAAGTAAGCTTACTCTCGCCACCCGCAGCAATGGTGATCATTGCTGCGCAGTGAGCCCTAGTGCCTCCAGTCTAACCATCTTCAGTTCCGTGGGGCATCACACACACCTTCCTCATCCTCAATGTGCTCGCTATGTCGATATGCTCATTCCTGGTCATTGCTCGTAAACATACTGAAATCGCCGTCGCCGGCCTGCTGGGTGTCGTTGTCACCCAGGGCCTCGGATATGGACTCATCTTCGATCTCAATTTCTTCCTGCGCAACCTGAGTGTTATTGGCGGTCTCCTCATGGTTCTCTCCGACTCATGGGTGCGCAAGAAGTTCGTCCCGGCTGGTCTGCCCCAGCTTGATGAGAAGGACCGCAAGATGTACGTTCAGTTCGCTGGTCGTGTCCTGCTCATCTTCCTCTTCGTCGGATTTGTGTTCTCCGGCCAGTGGAGCTTCTGGCGCATTCTGGTCAGTTTGTTTGGCCTCGTCGCATGCGTCATGGTCATTGTGGGATTCAAGGCTAAGTGGAGCGCTATCATCCTGGTGGTGTTGCTGAGTGTCTTCAACATTCTAGTCAACAACTTCTGGACCGTATGTATACCTTGAACGACGTTTGTGTAGCTAGTAACTAACGGCCTCCTAGCTCCACCCCCACCACCCCCACAAGGATTTCGCCAAGTACGATTTCTTCCAGATCTTGTCTATTGTGTAAGTTGCACCTAGACTTGCCTCGTAGCATTGTGAATCGCAGTCACTAACCATATTCTATAGCGGCGGTCTCTTACTTCTGGTCAACATGGGCCCCGGTCAACTAAGTATGGATGAGAAGAAGAAGGTCTACTAAACAGGACCCAATCGAAAGCGGAAAATGGTAGGCGAGAAAGGCAGAAAGACAGAAAGAAAATAAATTCCAAATGGGCCACTGAGTTGATGCGCATGTGTGCTACGTACTCATGACATGTTTCTTATGGGCTACCGAAAGCATCTCTATCTCTATCATTATATGATCCTTTTTTTTTCGTTCATCTTCTCAGCATTGGTCCGGAATCCGTTTCCCCACATGGAGTTCAATCATTGTGTACTGGCTATACGCTCGCGATATATTGGCTAAATCCCATCATTTGCACATTAACAATATACCTCAAATCTTACTCTTTTCTTTTCCAAATCACATGACGTAACCGGGTCTCTTTTAATTTCATTCTTATGACAGAGATGTCTCTGGAAATTTCAAGTTTGGACGGAGCATTCATGCTTACGGCCTATCAAGATACGGTTGAATAGTGCAAGACATTATATATGGCATATCGTGTATAACGACCAACAAAACCCCAGGGAAAACAAGTTGAATCGTGAAAAACGCACGCAATGAAAGAAACACGCAGTAATTGATATTAAAAGTTATTATACATGAACATGAGGATGGGGCTTCAGGACAATGCATATTTGAAAAGCCAAGGTCAAAGAACAATTCAGACAACGGAAAAAGAAAATGCCAGCTAGGGAGTGTAATCTGCACTGGTAATGAAAGGATGGATGGAATTCTGCAGGGATGGTATGTATGTATAGGTACTGCATGTTATGGAAACAACGGATAAAAACAACAGTCACGGAAAGTCTTCAATAATAACGTTCGTTTCTGGTGGTCCTGCCATGCACATAACAACGGACTTCCCTGGGGTAACTGGTTGCTCCAATGCATAGAGAATCGATGGGATGATAAGGAACGGAATGATCGCTTTTGTCTGCTGTAAACGCCGAGAAAAACCAGGTATCAAGGTGTATCGGAGTGTCTGAGATCAAAATTCGAGGAAGAAACAGAATCGAGGCTAGAAAGTTGCTCAAGGAATCGAATACTGCGGCTATATGTCCATGCTCCAGCGCCACGGTCGTATTTGCTCAAGATCACCTAATCCGACTTCTTCATGGTGATCGGAAATCTCTAAATGTAACAATTCAACTTTCTTGTCCTCCCGATGCAGGTTTGATAATGTCTTCGACACATGCGGCCGGAACAGTTTGCTACCATCATCGGCTTCCTTGGACATCGGCCGGGATATCGGTGTCTGCGGGGACTGTATCGAGACTCTGGGGGATTCTATGTCATCGGAGTCAATCGAAGCCAACGAAGACGAATCTGATCGCGACCGTAGAGACGAAGCTATGACAAAATTAGACTCATCACGCCCGTACGAAAGGGAAGAGGGTGATCTGTATTCGCGGCTATCCTTGGGCTCAGGCGTCTTCAGAGGTCGAGGATCATCGTCGTCATCGTCATCATCATCGTCGTCGAAGTGAGCGAAGGGAGGACGAACTCTGGCGGGTTTCTTTTCACCGTTCTGAGTAGATAAGGGTGGTAGTGGGGTTCGTTCGGAGGTTTTGTTGGTACTCTTTTCGCGGGTTAATGATGGGTCGATGGTATTACTCTTCTGAGTAGGGAAGCGATCTTTTCCGGCCATTACCCTAGCGCTAGGTACAGGTTGCAGCATCCATCGCGTCTCAGCCCTAGACTTGGGTCCACTGACGATAGGCGGATGAAGATCGTTGACTGGAGGCACCCGTGCAATATAGTATTTGCTAGGTTCGTGGGCATTCGCTTTCCCGCTACCTGATAGTCCAACCGAAGAGCCCTTCACCTCCATTTCTTCACCCCATAACGGCTCGTCTTCGCGCTGATATCGCATGCGGTTCCACCGTTCCTCAATCGGTTGCATCAGGCTGCTCTTGTCTTTCTTTTGCGATGCACGTACATCATGACAGGAGTTCGCCGAGATACCATCCGTATTCCAACTGTCCGTACGACGATGCGCAGACCGGTTGCCACCTCTTCTTGCCGGGGGGCCAGGGCCTAACGCAATTTCCTCGGCCCATCCGGGGTTGGTACTGAAGGCGGTTGGTTGAGGGAACGGCCGAGGTTGGTCGGCGATGATCTCTTCATTCTTCTCCTTTTCGCGACGGGATCGAGCGGCTTCGGCTTCTTTCATACGTTTTCGGCGATCGACTTTCTCGGCACATGGTGTACAGGTGGCATAATAGAAGACCGCCGATTGAGCGCCTCGCCACAGCCACATGGTTGGGCTGGGGAGGTTGGAGGGAGGTTGGGAGCGGTGAGGAAGGTTCGCAGGTCAACTGATAGCGACACTGGCCAAAATACTATGGCACTCACGAGAACAGATAGGCCCGAGGACACCGGTAAATATGTCTCGATGTTTGTCGTGTCGCTGACAGCAACATGAAGGGCGTATAGTCTGATAGCGGGCGGGGACGGGAAGGCAGCTAAAAACGGAGATCGCCCAGCGACCTACAACGTCGGAGAAAAGAACTAAAAGTAACACCAAAGTAACGGGGCAATCCAAAGGTTATACGTGGGACAGGCGACACCGAAAACAATTGGACGAATAGGACAAAGGACGAAGACAAACAAACCGCAAATAATAACAGACCAGACAAGGAAGAAGAGCGATAGCGAGAGGAGAAGGAGAGAGAGAGAGAGAGAGAGAGACAGAGAGTAGGGAAAGGAGGGTCAGGGGAATGAAAGTCGGAGCGAGAGAGAGAGAGATGGTTGGGCGATGTGCACTTGGCAGGGGCGGGGCGCGCGGCAGAGAAGAAACGGCGCTACCAGATTGTCTGGGAGGAGGTAAACTAATAGGTCTGTTGGTGTACTCCGTGGACGATCCCTCGTGGAGTAAGTATCGTTTATTTGTTCTACTTACTCCTTTTTGTTGTCTGTTCAGTCTTCTATCCCTCCACTTGGACGGGGGGATGAGATCGTGGCGGAGTGGAAAATAAGACCCCAAGGAAAGAAAAGACGAGTATAAGATTTTCAAACCCCTCACGCAACTCAGTTAATAATAAACAATTGGGCAGCGAAGCCAATTGCATACCAATCAATTGAAATTCTTGGTGAAACGGACGGTCCAATCTAGTTTTGACTAGTGGGAGTATTTGGCTGCCTACTTTACTTTTAGTCCTCACTGAGCGACTTCCGAAATTCTCGCCAAGCCCTAAACACGACAACGACGTTCAGTCAATCGAACCGCAACCTCATGTCATTCATTGCCCTGCTCCTCTAATCAGGTAGGAGTCGACTGCATTCTCTGCATAGGATGTCAGATTGGGTTCCACTCGCCCCAATCAACGTGCGGAAATTGCAAGTCACATACAGCGATATACATTGTTGAGATCCAGGATTCATCATCATCCACTTCCTGAGATTCCTGCGTTCGTAGTTGTCGAGGACGGATATTCCGTAGTCCTGAGAAAAAAAATGTAGAGCCGTGATTGCTGTCTCCCTTGTTTCTATCCCATCCCATCCCATCCCATACTGTCCTCCCTCTTCCTTTCCGTCTCCTCCCCCTTTTTCTCCTGATGTCACCAAGTAAAACCCCAGGAGCCGTAGCGCCAGTATTTTTGACCTAAGATCGCATTTTCTTTTTTTAAATAAAAAAAGCTGCCGTCCAGTCCGAGCCCCACCATGGTCGCAGAATACGCCACGATATCAATCCAAATCTGTATCACCGCTATGGAGAATGACCATAGCGGTGCCATTCCGCGTGACACGGTGCGCAAGAAGCGCACTGTACATGAGGCTCTGATGGACTGTTGCACCCTCAGCCACGAAGAAATATAAAAAAAAAATAAGATCTATCACAAACGGTCTAGTCCAGCCTAGCCACCATGCCACGTTTCGATCATCCAACGTTACTCTCATGCACAAGGGATGTGGTTCGTCCTTGAGCAAGAAAGCTCGCATCGTAACCGGTACAAAATCAGGGTTCATGCGTTCTTGGTACCCTTGACCACCTCGCCTTTAACCTTGGCCCAATCAATCTCACCATCGATCTTCTCGTCCACTTCGCCGCATACGACCACGTTATCGCCTCGGATCAGGTACAGACCGTGCTCGATCTGAGAGCTTGGCTCGGGGTCATCGGGGGTGCGAATGATTCGTTCGATGGTATCCAGGAGAACCAGGTTAGTCAACTGATCCGTAGAAAGTAGCGTCCCGAGGAGAGTCCGCCCGTCAACGGTCAGAACCAGGACTTTTTCTATTACGGAACGGCGCGTTAGCACGGTCCTGCATAATGCTGGGATCCACCGGTCACTGGATCACTTACTATTAATATATGAGTGGAGAGACATGATGACGCGCTATAGAATTCCCTGTCATGAACAGGTGGGAACGGTGTGCGTACTCGTGCGCGAATAGGTCTGAACCGGGCTGGAGCTCTGGTAAGGCGATGAGAGCTTGCGGGAGCTATTGTTCACGACCCGAGACCGCCGGAAAAGGGGAGTCGATAGAACGTAGTCAGGAGTCAAAGAAGAGATTGTCTCCAATTAGTTTCTGGGGGGTTGAAGTCTATCGAATTGTGACGCTCTATCGCTGTGCAGAACCAGTGGTGGACGCGTGTAGGGAATTCGGGCTGCTGCTCTCCGGCCTCGTTGAATTTTGCTGTCAGAAGCCCATTTAAAGTAAGATCAAGATGACATGCTATCCGAGGCGATATGTCGAATTATGGTGAACCAGCACAGCAGTGGTCGCAACAATGAGTTTGTTCTTTCTCCTCCGGCCAGACACTTCGATATGATTAGTCTATCACGTGATAACCCATGACCCTCTATTTTTATTCAATAGCTCGGATGACGTCGAAATGGGCTGCCCCTCATGTCCATATGTTTTTTACTTGAAAGTTGTTGGGGAAAAAAAGGGATAACTAAAATATAATAATAAACGTTCATTTAGTAAAAAATGTACGTGTCTAGTTGTACATGAAAGAAGAGCAAGTAAAAGGAAGAAGCTTTCGTTGTATTGCCTATTGGCTATCCCGATAACAAATGCAACTTGAAGTCACAAAACGGTTTGATAAGCCTCGATGTTGCTTGTTATCTACAACAATATCCTAGCCACTCAGTGCGCTCAAATCCAATGGCACGCTGCTGCCTCGCCCAGCACGGTATCGTCTGGGGCCTCCTACAAAAGGCCGCGGCTTGGGGAGTAAACCTTCGCTCTGGAACTTGAACCGAACGTCTTCTACCCGAATTAACCCCTGCACTGCTGAGCTTAGAGGACTCGACCCTGATGACGGCCCGCCGTTGCTCAGGGTGTACGCGCTCGGGTCTAGTGTAGATCGATCCGGGAGTTGACTAGCTAGAGGCTCGTGCGATAACGGGCGTGATGGTGGCTGACTCGGAGGAGCACTCGGAGGAGCACTTGGAGGGGCGCTTGGGGGAGCACTCGGAGGAGGTGGAGGGGGTGCTGAAGGGGCGGATGAAGCGGGTGGGGGCGGGGGCGGGGCGGATGGTGTCTGCTGACTATGCCCAAAAGCGTTTCTCGCAGCTTGAACAGCTATTGATGCAGCAGCGGTTCCGTTAGGTGGCTGCGGTGCTGAGGCTGCAGGAGGCGGCGGCGGTGGTGGTGGTGGAGGGGTAGATCGCGCAGGCGCTGGGGGAGGTGGCCGGGCTGTAGGTGGAGGTGGAGGTGGAGGTGGCGCAGCTGGAATTGTAGAAGGGGGTGCAGGAGGAGGAGGAGGAGCTGGGGTTGATGGTTTTCTAGAGGATACGGGAGGTGGTGGAGGCGGCTTTGCTGAGCCTGGCAACGGTGGTGGTGCACGAGGTGGTGGAGCATCTGACGCCGACCTGGCCGATGCATTTGAGACAGTAGATGATGGCCGCGAAGCGGGCCTTGGGGGAGGCTTCTTCAGACCAGCAACCAATGGGTTAACAGGAGGCGCGGGAGGAGACTCTGAAGAAGGCAGCGGGGGAGGACGAGCTCCTGGAGGCTTCGGAGCAGGCGACACGGGAGGCTTCGGTGCCGACGAGCCCTGTGATTCTGATCGATATGGCGAATCTCGATTGGCTCCAGTATCAACTCCTCCTCGGCTGCGTAGCTTGGGCATGCCTCCGGCAAAGAGACCTCCCAGCTGGGGAGCTGCTGGTAAAGCCGCGCTACTGTCCCCCCCTGAACCAGCTCCGCTATCACTTCGTAGTCTGTTCGCTGCTTGCCCAGGTACCGGTGGTGCCGAACCCGGGGGCTTCGGCATGCTTGGAACGGGCGGTGCATCTGCTATCGGAGGACCAGACGACTTCGCTCCTCCCCCGGCAATCTGGGGCGCTGATCTGTCATTGGTTACAGTCTTCTTAAGTCGTGCGCCTTTATGGATATCCGAGAGAAGGGCACCCTGCCAAAAGATTAGTCTTCTGTCAGGTATAGCTTCGAACATATAGTCTTACGCGGCCCTTCGCTTCTGCGCCTGATGGCCTACTCGGGAGAGCTCCTGGAGGGGGAGGGGGAGGGGGTCCTCCCATGCCACCGGGCGGCGGCGGCGGCGGTGGTGGAGGAGGCATTTTGTTGATGGTAAAGGTAGAATATAAGATTGAACTTTGAGAGAAAGAGGGGTAATTATTGATCACGGGAAAAAGCGATCGCGAGGGATCAATCCGCCGGTATCGAGGGGACCATCTGACGTTTCTTTCAGGGAGAAAGATGACGTCCGTTGGAATGGGGAGAAGAAGGAGTGGTGTCGATGTAGCCTGATGGAGCAAAGCGAATGGGATCAGTTAAGTTGCCCAATAGTGGAGAGTCCGTCCGGAGTTAGTGGCGGTGCTGCGGCGGCAGTAAGACTCCGCCTTGTGTCGCAAATGGCATATTGCCTGTCCTCGTATCCGTACTCAATACCCTGGAAAGCAACGCCAAAAAGTACTTTCACTGCTTAACATGAAAGGCATTACTTTAAGGGGTCAAAGAGCCTCTATATATCAACCCCTGATATGTCAATTCTGCCGCTCCTCCGCATCCCCGGCACCCCGGTCACGAACCCACTTCACGCGATCTTTTGCATCAACAAGCCCATTCATCTCTAACAGAGACGTGGGGTTATGGAAGGCCAGGAAGAATCTAAAAAGCAATTGGGCTACTACACAGATTATACCTTCCCGATTTGCGTCAAACACGTCCGAGACAACTATTCCCCGAGATCTAGAAGATGCCTTGCGACAGATTACACATGATTCAGCCGAGCTCCGACAATTGGATTCTGTGCCCTCCAACGAAGCAATTTTGGGACTCCTTCAAAGATGTGAAAAAATCGCAGAAGCCCTTGTACACCAAGAGCAGGACACAACAAAAAAAGGCGATAATGAGATCTCTAACCTGCTTGACTTAGAAGAAAAGAGCGCTACGAAAAAACTCACCAAATCACCTAAAATTGCGGACCCGCGACTAGCCAATGCTCTCTCCGAGATCACTTACGAGCTTCTGACGGATGAGAAGGTGTTTATTTCCCCCGAGGCACTGGCCTGCTACACCAAGATTCAGAGTTTACTCAAGCGTGCGGAGCATTTCCCGGAGATCTTTCATCTATATGCGCACAAGCCGGTCCCGGAGGAGAATAGCTCCCCTGTAAAATTCCACAAGGCGAATCCCAAAGACATCAACAGTGCTATTCCCACCGAACTCGCCAACATGGCTCTAGATGTCGCTATCGAGCAGCGGAACCTGTCTCTCGTTCTTGCGATCATTGATAATACATTTTGCGCTCCCGCGTTTGCCCGCGCGAAGGTCTTTAAGAAAGCAGCCGTGCCTCTAGGTGGGCTGGCTGCTGCACCGGCTGCTTGCTATGCCATTGCATCCTGGGCTGCGACACTCCAGAATACCATGGATCCCAGCACAGCTACAGGCATTGCGTTCGCTGCAAGTCTTGCATACGTGGGAGGTGTATCGTCGGTGGGTATCTTGGCTATCACCACGGCCAATGATCAGATGGAGCGGGTAACATGGTTGCCTGGTGTCCCATTGCGGCATCGCTGGCTCCGGGAAGAGGAACGAGCTGCTTTGGACAGAGTTGCACTTCAATGGGGTTTTAAGGACATCTATATGCGTGGCGAGGAAGAGGGAGAGGAGTGGGAAAACTTACGGGAGTTTATTGGCATGAGAGGAATGATTCTAGACAAGACGGACTTAATGCCTGGTATGCAATGAGCATCCCACGGCCGTAAAATTGTACGATCTCATCCCCTTTTGTATTTATAGATAGATTGCCGTTTAGCAATGGCTAATGCAAGTATGAAAGCCTTATATACTACGGTCGATAGTCGACGCCAGAACTACATCTACAGTAAAGACACAAAGAACGAGTTAGGAACGAAGTAGCGAGTTATATTTCCGATACTATGGCATATACAATCCCACTTCTAAGCTCCTAAAAAACCCCCAGCGTGACCAGAGAGCGTCAATAATTTAGTAGAGACGCTTGGGAGGAGACATGGAAGCCTTGAGGACAAGGCTGCCAACGTTCTGCCATCCCTTCTTGAGGAGAGAGACGAGGTAGTTGATGGCCAACATGACGTTAGCAATCAGCTCATCCTCAGTCATGCCAACGTTGCCAACGGCAACACCGAGACAGAGAACCTTCTTAAGCTGGAACTTGATGGTAGACTTGACATCGGTGACCTTGTTGGCCATGTCCTCAGCGTGAGAGATGGGGGTAGGGAATTTACCAGCTGTGGGAACTGTCAGCATATTGTATATTTCAACGGGAGCAATGCTAGATAGTGGACATACCCTTGGAAAGACCGGGACCCAAGAGACGGGGGATCTGCTTGATGAGACCATCGGAAGCAAGGAAGGCATCGTACTTGCGAGCAAGCTTCTTGATGAGCTTCTTGTTCTTGTTAAGCTTCTTCAGATCCTCAGTAGACATGGCATCAATACCGTGGTGCTTAGCACGGTCGAGATCGTGCTGGTCACCAAGAATACTATAATCCATTGTTCGTCAGCTCATCTCGCTCATTCTACTCTATCCATCACCGTTTCCCTCCGAAGTTTTCATCGAAACGGCGATGCGACCGGGACGGCACGTACCAGATGGTCATGTTGGGACGAGGAACGGAAGGCAGCTTGATGGTGCCAGAGAAACGCTTGTCACGCTGGGGGTCGTAGTTCTTCAGACCGATCTGGAGCTCGACGGTCTCGAGGAAGTTTCTCTTCTTCTCATTCTGAGAGTAGTCCAGCAGCTGCTGGATATTCTGGCGCACTCCGGCTGTTACAGGGAAAAGAATAGGTTAGTTACTGGAAAGCCTGAGACCTAGCTTGTAGTAGAATTGATATACATACCGACTGTGATCTTAGACATGATGGCGACAGTCTTCCAAAAGAATCAAATCCTTATGGTGTGGCTCTGCGCTGAATATCGTTGCAAAGAACGAAAGTAAAAAAGGCGCCGCCGCCCGCCGCAAAGAAAATCGCGTCTCCGCTTGTGGGTGTGGATTATACTAACCGCGTTGGGACTAGCCTTGCCCTAAGAACCGCAGCCTTATTAAGCTGGCAACCTTTCAAAAGACCTCGTCGGGTATTCTTGAATGCGTAATTTTACGAGTCATTATCATTTGTATACACAACTGTAGCAGCCTCGGTTCTCATAGGTGTGTATTAATAGTAAAAATAAAAGGTCCCGGAAGACCAGAACGTTAGGAAAGCTGTGGGTCAAAAAAGTCGAGGTCAAGGTTCCCCAAATCCCAGATCTGGTTGAAGGTTCCCAGGTCTATGTCAGCTATATCAGCTATTCCGCTGTTCGTTGGTTCGAAGGATGCAAGGTCCAGTGGCAGAGCTACACTACTCCTAATACCAGCTATATTCGGGTGTGTGCCATCATCACGTAACAATGCCGAGCCATGTTGACTCTCCGGGGTTGTATAATGCTCTCCGTCAATATTTTCGGAGTATTTGTAATTCAAGGACATTCTTTCCATCAAAGATACTGGAAGCCCTTCAATAAGCTTGGTGAGGATCGAGTGGCATATAGCGCCCGTTTTTGTGATACGCACGAGTCCTAGCATGTTGACAGATACGCCAAGTGCTTGAATGATCCTTTCTCGCTGAGGAAGACTTCGAGTATGGTCGTGAATTATAGCAGAGCATAGCAAGGAGGCTGTATCAAAAATCAAAAATGGCGCGAAATAGAATTTGGCGTTCATTGGCAGCATACAGCCCAGCAATCGATGAGACGCATCCATCAGCTTGAGCGCATAATCAATGGCAGATGACTGGTGACCTTTCCGGACACTGGGCGCGCCTTGGTCAAGATTTTGTACGAGGCATTGCTTTAATGGTTTCAGCTTTACCATATAGCCTACAGCATGCAACTGATGACGTTGCATAACCACGTATTTGTGGGTGTCATCCCAGCGGGTGTCAGGGTCTATGAGCCTGAAGGCAGACGGTAACGAGGCAAACCACTTTTCAACTTCTTCTTGAACAGACACAGATTGCATGGGTGATAGGCTTTCATTCATCATGCCGGGTATTTTCAATATCATTTGGCCTAACCGGCACTGTAAGGCCATGTGTGTTATCGGAGACGGCAGTTCGATTTGGGAGTCGGGGCTTTCCAGCCGCAGATTGGGGAGTTCAACAGAGTTATTGTTATTGATAATGATGGGACGGGACAACAGGTGCGACATTTGCCTTTCCGAATGAGCCAATTATTCTTCGGTAATGAAGACATAGAATTACAACTTACCAGTCCCAGGCGCACAATATGCACCACATACGCCTGCTCATCTCGCGCTCGAACTCAGTGATAGATACTTTCGCAGAGTTTCTGTGAAAGCCTACCCAAAAATGCGGAAAGTCAGCTAAATGATTGCAAAAGGCCATTTCAATACAAAGAAGTCTGTATTACCTAGTTCTTGGGCTTCGTGGATGGCAGAGCTAAGAGCATGCCACGACTCAACGAACAGAGCCTCGGTCTTGAACCACGAGGCCGTGAGGAATAGTTGCCGCACCTGTGTCAGGCCCCCTTTCCCTGGAGGGATAGTGCTGCTTAGTCGCCTGGCAGCATGGTGGTAACGCTCTGAAAGGCTTTGAATATTTTCTCCTAATTCAGATTCTAGTTTCTGTCGCTCCCCTGGAAAAAGGACAAGAGCAGAACATGCACAGACACGTAACAAAAGACATGTGAACTCAGCAGTCAACGGCTGCCCCTTTACCTTGCCCAACCACCATGTAGAGTAATCACGGGAGAATGTTGGGGGGTATATACTGTAGTACTGATAGTTCGTTTCATTGAGAAAATGCTGCACTAGTATATCTAGGTGCGGGTAAGTAAACGCACATTGTTAGACTTTCATGGCCGTACCTGTGTAAGGTTTCGGAGGGATGAGCCGTAGGGCATCCTCCATCTCGGCGGATGTAACCCCATGTGGAGTTTGCGAGATGACATGGGAATCCTGTCCTGTCGGATTAGGTTGTGGTAAGATGATCGTTCGTCAGGCAGTAGCTTACAGCATTACCAATGCTCTCTTTTGGGGCACTCAAGCTATCCGAAAGGTACCCTAGGGCCCGGAGATCCTGACCATTTGCCACAGGAAAGATGGTGTCACTCATAGGGTTTTGTGTCGCGTCTACATTGTTCCTTTCAACGGTGTCTGACACCCTAGAATGGCATCAGTTGAGAGATGTCTGATTATGGATATACCCCATTCAAACCTTGAGTTAATTGATGGCTGTCTCGTTGCCTTTGACAGTCCCTTTGATGCAAATTTACAAAGATGGGATAACCTCCTTGCTTGGCATTGGTTGCAAGGCCATTCACGGCTGCACTTTTTAGCAGTCAGAGCCAATGCACATGATATGTCAGGCAGTGGATAGTAGGATTCTTGCCTTCTGCTTCCGTCGCCGGCATTCAGTACATGATGTAACCGAGCGAATGGTCTTCCCATGTTTCGTTGCGCTGGCCATGTTTGATCATCTCCAACGGATCGAAGATATTTAGAGTGTCATAAGATATAGTAGTCGAGTTCTTCTGCAGAAGACTCTTATTGCATTGAATTTATCAGACAGACAGAATCATGATTTTATGAAATAGAGAGTTATTAGATATCAACGATATTACACCCTTATCTGATTTGGGCTATGCATTCTCAGCCGAGTGATGTGGATGTGGTGCCTTAAAACAAGGGATCCACATTGAGTCCCCGTGATAGAGGGACCCAGACTAACCCGATATGGTAAGAATTAGCATGATCATGGATTGAACTTCCCATGGGTCCCTGGATTTGTCCGAGTACGTATATGCTTAAGGTCAAAGCAGAGGGTCAAGAGTCCCCGTGAAAGCATAAATGCAACAAAGTTCTCACGGTTGAGCTTTTAGAAGCTTGTCATTGACCGAGTGGAAAAGAAATAGCATCATCGAAGTGCGTGGTCGTGTCAGCTGTGTTTGTGACAAGATCGGCGGCTAAATGGACGGCAGCCTACGAATGACCGCGGTCATTCGCCCGACAGTGTCTGCAGCATGGACTACCTGCGCGGCAACCTACTTAGGAGCGTCGATGCTTTATTTCCCCCTTCCTTCCGGTTCTGTTTACTCATTTATTAGCTCTTTCCGATATCTTCAATCTTCCAGTCGCAGACCATCTTGTCAACCAAACACTAGTCATCACCAGCCCGTATTTCGCTAAGGCTAAGGAAACATGTCTGGGTTTCTTTCATCGCACAGCCTCCAGACCCCCAAGGAATACTACTCTAGCTTCAATGCCAACTCAAATCTCCAAGAAAAATTCCATAACATTGACGATGAGGGCCAATTCCGTGCCTATCTTGGCTATCTACAAGATGTGCAGACTCGGAACTTTATGCTAGATTTTGGCAACGACGATGCGTGGTGTGCAGTGGATCTGGAAGAAGAAGATATTGCGACACTATTGCGCGGCGTCGTATGTGACCAGAAATAGTAGCGTTGATTGTAAATAAGCTTGTACTAACTGAGCTCCAGAAACCAAGGTTCTTTGGGACCAGGTGGATGTGAGATACACACCATACTCGGCGAAGCTCTGGAGTGTACTTACCATGGTTTTAGTAACATCTGGTCGCCAGAGCAGCAGAAAGATTTGATTAAAGTTCGTCGAGCTTTGTTTCACTGAGCTCACATTAGACTGACATACTCCAGACAATCACGAGCCACTACGGCATCTCCGAACGTTTACAGGGAATGATGTGTACTGACCCAGTAGCTCGCCCGTCCCAATCCACGTCTCCTTTAACAGATGGTCTTCGCGAGAAGAACGACGAGCGATTGCCTCGTGTCCTCCGCAAGAATGACCTCGAAGAAGCTCAAGAGCTGAAGGATTTGTCAGACCCTGCTGAGATACAAGCGGCTGCATCATTCAGAGGCCTGACCTTCGCACATGTGACAAATCAGATCTGGCATTTCTGCTCCGTGGACTACGGTCCGAGATGTATACATCCCTTACTGAATTTCAAGGCATTGCATTTGCTGATATGCTGCTTAGATACATGCATTGGTTACAACTCTTTATTTGTAGTCCCGAACGTTGAATCCCCAAATGGGCAGGGCCTACCTGACGGGAGACGATTATGGTCATGGTTAATCTTATGCGACGACGGTATGATTGTTGTCCCTGATCGCTTTTTGATACAATGTTAATTGCAGAAGGCACTGTTATTTCCATACAAGAGAACCCGTACCCTGGCCTTTCTAAGCCGTCGGAGAGAGAGCTGAAGTCAGTGCTCGGTATAATTCGCAGAAATGTACAACTTATCTTTTCCGGCGTGTCTAAGCGGCATTCCGCTCAGTCGGAGAGCGATTCCTTAGTGACCATTCGCGTACGACCTGCTCACGGTGATGGCCCAGAACAGGCTAGTATAAAACAAGAGGATGGCCCTAGTTTACTATTCTATTATATATTCGACGATTGGGTTTCTAGTTACGCACTCGTTGCGAAACGAGAGCATCAATACGGGGTTCTCCTTGACCGATTGGTAAGAGACTCAGAGTCATCTCCAGTTGGATACTATCCAGAGGTTCTGACATCTTGATAGAGAGAAGAGATGTTGGGAAAGCCTGCGGTTGGGCTAGTCAATGAGCTACACTGGTTAGGCAGGAGATTAGCCGTCTTAAAGCGGCTTTATCAGAGTTACGAACTCATCATGATGCGGATTCTTCAAAGACAGCGCCATCTTCGTGACGAGGCGAAGTCGAACCGCCCTCCACTACCCATTGGGCCTATGTTCGGAGAAAGTGAGGTGACGGACCTTCGACAGCCGACCCTGCAGAGTAGTTTGAGTTTTTCAAGCAATGCAGACACCTCTGTTGGTGTACAGCTGAGTTCACCTGCTGTGGCCCGTTTCGAAAGGCTGCTCGATCGTATTAAGCTCTACTGTTTATCTGAGATTGATACCTGCTTGACGGAGAAAGAATCTCTTACATTCCTTGTATGGACATTCTATTTCTTGATTCTCTTGAGATAAGTGCTAACGCCTCACAGAACTTCAATCTTATTGCGCTCAAAGACTCACAGGCTGTCGAAAAACTCACAAGGATCACAATTCTGCTGGCTAAAGTGACAATTCTGTTTTTGCCCGTCAGCTTGATGACCGCGTACTTTTCGACCGAGCTTAAGAACGTTAAGGGGGTGTATACAATCAACCAATACTGGGTCAGCTTCGGCGTCATTATGTTTTTGTCCATCGTGCTACTCACACTATTCGGCTACCTTAGCGACACCGTGGAGGGCAAGACTATCTATCAATCTCTATCTCGAACCTTTGTCCGATCCTCTAAGCATAAAATCTCAAATCGAAAAGAAGAATAAGACTATCCACACCCTCATCAGTTGGCTCCTAAATGACTAGATAAGGTCATTTCCACTTTTCCATTATGCATAAGAGCTGGAAAGCGAAAGCTTCGCCTGAGCACCACGAGCCTACTCAGATCAGTATATGGCCTAAGACGTATATCTATGTTTTTGTGCTTGGATGAATCAAGGCATTGTTATTGTTAATATTATTATTACCTCTTTTGTCTTGTTATTTCTCTTTTGGTGGATTATCGCAGTGGATGTATTTCCTGTAAATTTAAGGATGTGCTATAACAAGATTAATATCGAGACGCAAACGAGACGATGGTGCCGAGTACCATGGAACGCTTAATATCATCGAACTATTGAGACATTTCATTTAACTACAATCATTTTCATCTAAACATAGAGCGGCAATCCGCTAAGGGCCGACAATGGGAAAGAAAATAAAATTGAAATATGAAGGGAGGCAACTGCTAGATATCTGGTCGAGATGGATCTCTCGGTTTTTGACTATTTAAACAACGTAATATGTTGACACCGCTGTGTGTCCAAGAAAGAACCATAGTGGGCCAGTTATACAAAGATTGGTGTAGCTCTTGCCACATCAGCAGCCTAGAAATGAGCTAGCACAGGAGCCATGACGATGTATGCGTGGTGCGACCTTCATAATCTGTTAAATTTATTTAGAGACCTTAGCAGACAATTAATCTAGCACTTGTTGGTTTTTCTCTTCAAAACATCTCCTCCGTCGTTGTATCCATCTTCGGGTGCTGAATTGGGCATAAATCTATCGCCAACGCAAGAGAAAAATGTTGAAGTTCCCCGCACTAAAAAATAGGAAACAGAAAACTAACAAAAAAGCACCAGGCCACGCTTTAAACCAACAAAGCAACCGAAGCCCACAATTATAGCCTTACTGGGCCTGGGAGGACCAGAACGCGACGTCTTCATTGAACAAGTAACAGGCATTATCCCGGATGACCGCAACCCCAAAAACAAAGGTGACCTTTTCTCAACCCGTATATTCAAGGGTCAAATCAATGACAGAGACCTATGGCTACTTGATACCCCGTCGCTGGAGATTCCCGTCGCCGAGCTGGTGGAGGGCATTAACAGCGCCGTAGCGCGCAAGTCCGGACGGACGGATTATGCCATAGATGGGATCGTGTATCTCCATGATATCACGGACACGAACGTGACGCAGAACGCAAGCGAGAATCTGTCTGTCTTTCAGGGGTTGCTTCGGTCTGCTTCTCCAGATCGTATTGTCTTTGTGACGACATTTTGGGATCTTCTGCGGACGCAGGAGGAGGGTGTTCGTACGGAGGCGAAGCTGAATGCGGTGTATGGTTCTGTTGCTTCTATATGTCGGGTTTTGGACTCGAGTGATGGACGGAGTTATCGCGAGATCATTTGGGATGCTGTTAGCGGGTTTGTGGATGCAGGTTTTGTTGAGGATTCTGTTGATGATGATGCGATGTCGACCCCGACCGTTGAAGAATTGCTCGGCATAATCAACGAAAAGGATAAGCACATGGCTTGCCTGCAGACAGCGCTTCGCGCTACGAAGGAGACTTTCGCTCGACAACTGCAAGATGTGCAACGGAAGGCAACAGATGAGAAGGCAACCCTCTACCAGCAGCTTCAAGCTGCGTTAAAAGACGTCAACCAGCTGAAAGAGGATCTTAGTCGAAGTCAAAAGAGTTGTCTGGAGGAGGTGAGGAATCTTCGAAAACAATTCGAGTTCAGAAAGCAGGATTCAAATCACAAACTGCGGGCCTTAGAAACGCAGCAGTTGAGTTCAGCCGGGAATGGTCACGAAAATTGCTGGAATATGACTTCGACGCGCTCATTTACACAAAAACCTCCACATCAGGCGCATCATTTAAATGGGCAGGCGTCAAGCCTGAACGTTCTAGACGCTAGGGGCGAGTTCCCTCTTTATAGTGCTGCCGCTGGTGGGTACTACGATGAGGTGAAGCGATTGCTAGAGCAGGGAGCAAACCCGTCCATGAGGACCCTGTTTCAATGGACGGCGCTTCATTGGGCCGTCGGTAATGGTCATGCGAAAATTGCTCAACTATTGCTTGATTATGGGGCCGATATCAACGCAATTTCGGACACAGGGAGTACTCCATTAGACATGGCACGAAACGATACGATGAAGGGTATACTTCGTCAACGGGGAGCCAGATGAGTCAAAGTTACACCTGAGCCAGCTGCATTTCGAATTTCGTGGCCCACAAGGAATCTCGGAGGTGATCATGAAACAACTTCAACAATTGCTTTTTCCTAAAGATTGGAGCATCTACTTCTTCGCTGTATCAACTTCGTAGAATGATCTTGAACCCCACACTCGAGTGGGGCCTGTCAGTAACTCGCATAAATTAGCGTCCCGAAAGTAATGTTCATATGGGCTGCGATTTTTAACCATGATCCAACTTGCAACTATGTTGAGTCAGTCACTTTGCTCTAAGGACAAAGTGCTCCTATAGGATCAGGCTCGCTTTTACCTCTCAGGATGTTTGTTTTAGGATGTTTGTTGTGAATATCAAATCGTATCTCCCGCAAAGTGTATAGACAAATGGAAAACTTAATGAAGGCCAAATAAGAAGTAGAGGGAAGGAATGATGTAGACTTGACGCCGGTTCTATGACGTTAAGTCTTGTAAGTCGAGCCGATATGATCACGAGATCTGAAGCCCCCATGTTACATATTCATGGATTTCTTGACTCAATTTTAACATCAATATTTTCTTCTTTCTGTCTGTTTGATATTGAGAGTGTTTAAGAGAATGTCTTTGAATCTCCTCAAAGTATCCTGTGGCCTCCCTTACCGACACTTGTGTGGGCTTTCTGTTTGACTAAACTAAGCAATACTTGTCTATTTTGATTGCACGGGTTGACCACCATCAGTAGCACCGGTGCTCCCATTAAGATGCGCCTATATCTGTCACCACTTGTTCAGATTACATTCCAAGCGACAAAATATCTTTATAAGAAAGCTCAATAAGACTAATTTGATAGGCAGGATCCCTAATACTTCATCTTGACAAGTAAAGGTCTGTCAGAGCAAGGTGATGTTCAGAGTCATGCTATTCCCCAAAGGTAAGATATATTTTAGTTAACAGCTAGAGGACTACTCCGTACAGGATCAGTGTTCCTGCAAGGCAACATCCAAATGTTATGTGAGCCGCTGAAACCTAAGGGAAAGGAATCTGACACTGGGAACATCCAAGAACTTAGGCCGACTACGATGGAAGTTGAATTTCAGGCGCATTGCATATCCAGGTGATATATCCAAAAGCATGTATCTACTCCGTACTTCATTTAGGATAAGCTTATCTGATCTTAGTTGAACCCACGAGTGGGTGGTGATTAATAAGCTATTTCTCGGTGGATCTGGTCACTGATGAAAGTTTTCCCGGTCCGGATCCTGACCGCTGTTGGACTGTGGGCACAGTACCATACCTACGAGTACTACGGAGTACTGGTATGTTGTATGTACTCGGTACATCTTGTGCCAGCATGGATATGCGAGGTCACATGTCAAATGTACCTACCAAAGCGGCGGCATCTGAAAAGAGTGACTACTAGCCGTTATAGAAATAAAAAACAATGTAGCTGTATATAAAAGATACCATCCCTTATCCTCCCGTGCCACCTCTCTCTCTCTGGATGAGAAACATGACGCGTAGTATTTCCCAGTGGTCCCTTGTGGGTTTGATAAACCGCCTACCGTATGCGGGAGGGGTCTGGATTATCATCAGCGATAGATACGCAATTCTTTGTCAAGAGAGCACAAGAGAGCCACCGACAGGAGATCCACTGGGACGGGGAAACCTCAAAACTCGTCGGGGGCCTATCAGAATGCCGGAAACCGAGTGGAATCGGGGTGGTGTCTGGACCTCTTCTTTTTGGGGCTAAGGGGGGGGAAAAGTGGAAGTGGAAGGAAGAAGAAATCGGACGAGGTCATAGGTGTGAATGGGACTAAACCAAAGGTACGGTACGGAGTTGAATTACGAGTAATGGGAAACACCGTGTCCTCTTCGAGGCAGAGGTATTCTAAAGTGTCTAGGCAATCAGATTCATGTAATTTATATAAGAAGAGAGTTGATAATTGAAATCTCCATAGAATTATAGAAAGAGGATTTTAATTTATCATTATTTTTGGATTTTAATTATACTAACAAATTGATATCGATATTGTCTTATAGTCTTTTTTTTCCTACCCCTCTATTGTCCTCATTTGATATTCCACTGTCCAGTCCTACTTGTAATAAATCTTAACAGAATAGGATTGTTGTGGTTCTAGTCGGGTTTTCCTTAGTGACGGAAGCTACGCCGGCGGCTGAATTTCTCGACCTGGCACTTTGGCACCCAAAATTTCCAACTTGGACAAAAACAGTGGTCCGCCGGTGCTCCATACTAGACTTGTCTTCGTCGTCGCTACCCGTTTGACTCGATTCTCCCTTCCCGCCATATCTCGATCTGTGATTCTCACCATTTACTCACCTTCATACCCTTGGTAAGCTATTCCTATATTCTTGTCCCTTCCTTGATTTTTTTTTCTCGTCCCCTTTTTCATTTCCCCCGGTATCTCTTTGTTTTCCCCTTGTGCCTTGGGTGTTCCTGTGTGGTCTCTTTCCCCCCTGATTATTTGCCCGTCTGGCCACTGTGCATTCCGAGACGTGATCACGCCCCTCGTTCAACCACATCTCCCCATTCGCCGTCTTCTGAATCCAAGTTTTCAACCCTATTTCTACCGCTTCCCTCTGGTTCAATTCTCAGACGACCGAGCGACATCTCTTTTATTCGCAGTGCAACTGGTTTCATTCCGTCTAACATCGCATTATTCCCAGACCTTTGAGAATCCCTATTCGCCACCGCCATCATGGGTCTCACCTTCTCCAAGTTGTTCGACCGCCTATGGGGCAAAAAGGAGATGCGAATTCTGATGGTCGGTCTTGACGCAGCCGGAAAGACCACCATTCTGTATAAGCTGAAGTTGGGTGAAATTGTCACCACCATCCCCACAATCGGTCAGTCATCCTCCCTTATCCTCCGGGGCCGCCCTCGACCAGTTGGCTTGGTGCCTTGTCACCGCGCGGGGTACATACTAGAACGGGATTGCTGACATGCTGCCATCCGTCGTGAAGGTTTCAACGTCGAGACTGTCGAATACAAGAACATTCAGTTTACCGTATGGGATGTCGGTGGTCAGGACAAGATCCGTCCTCTCTGGAGACATTACTTCCAGAACACTCAGGGTATTATCTTCGTCGTGGATAGCAACGATCGCGATCGTATTGTCGAGGCCCGGGAAGAGTTGCAGCGCATGTTGAACGAGGATGAACTCCGTGATGCTCTTCTCCTTGTTTTCGCTAACAAGCAAGATTTGCCGGTATGACATTACTTCGGTCCCACTGGATATGGGTTGGGCGCGGTTATTAACGCTCTTTTCCTCTAGAATGCCATGAGCCCCGCCGAAATTACCCAGCAGCTTGGTCTGCAAAGTCTCACTCGCCGTGCTTGGGTAAGTCCGCCTCGGTCTCTGAACTTCCAAACATTGAATCAGCATCTAATTTATTATACGTGTAGTACATCCAATCTACCTGCGCTACCACCGGTGACGGTCTGTACGAGGGTCTCGAGTGGCTCGCCGATGCTTTGCGGAAGGCGGGCCGTGATTAAATTGTTATAATGCGATGAGTGAAAGAATACCTGGACGTGTGACTGGGAGTTGGGGATGATGGATGGGGGCCAAACCGGAAAAGACACCTCGCGTAGGGATGGGATATGCTACTTGGTGGTGCTTGTATGTTCTCTAACGGCTCTTCATTCTTCTATGCTATTTAGCTTTTATTGTTCTCTTTCATCCCGGCGTCGATCCTAACGAAATACTCCTTTTGTGCCCTGAAACCTCATATCTTTTCATTTTCTTTTTGGTCTCCATGGGTTCTCTTACAGTCAAGATTTGATATTTATGATCACGGAGAACGGGTTTAGGCTCCAGACGTCATATGTATGTCGACGCATCTTATCAGTTTAGCTGAACATGTAGATTTTGTGGCCAGTAGGCTCTTGCTATCCAGCTGCATCTGTCTAGTTCTGATCTCTGTCAATCAATGAGTCTCGACAGGACCGATCCCTGTTTACCTACACCTCCAATGCTCGTCAAACAAACATTGCAAACGTTTACACGCACGTGAAAGTCTTCGTGATCGTTGCAATCATTCTTATAGGTCCATCTCTCCAAATAAGTATACGCTACTCCGGTGAATATTCAGGCAATGCTTCCCCTCGCACCCACCATGCCGCAGCGCGGATGATCTCCACTACACACCTCCGTTCTTCTTCGTTCCTCGGAGCATAGATCATGACAAACCCAGACGGCACAGAGCGCCTCAACCACCACCAGTCCTCTCGAGCAATCGGATGCCTCTGCCCCCAACCTTTCTCCAGAACAAGCCGTATATCCGCCGGGTGTAGTGTCAGATGCAAGCTTCCATCAAATTGATGCGCATGACAGACCTCCCCGTTACAGGTGAGCCGCTTCCGTTGCTGCTCCTGCTCTTGACGTGTCAATGCACCCGGACCAAGCCTACAGAAGATCCCTGTACTATGTTTTTCGAAACATGAGGTTCCTGTGTATAGTACGGAAGGGTGAGCATTGACGAGGCTCTGCATTTCCTTCGTCAGCGCTGCGTACATTTCTGCACTCGCCTTCTGGGTCATTTGTCGATGCGGTACGATACCGACTACTTGTGGACGTGGCCCGAAGCGGTCTGGGAGGTTGCGGCTTTTGAGATAGCCTTCTTGGGGGAGGAGAGTGCTTGGGAGGGAGGGAGGTGCGAGGGGGTTTCGGACGGCGAAGGGCCGCAGGATGCAGATCTTGAGGTACCCTGCTGGGGTTGAGGGGGCTCCGCCAGGGCCTAGGGCTAGGTAGGCATGGTAGTCTTTTCGGATGTGATGGGCTAAGAAGATAGTTGGGAAGAGGAGGAGTGGGAGGAGGATGTCCAGAGGGAGGGTGAATTTGGCTGTGGTTTCCACTGGGGTTGGAATTGCTAGGGGGGAGAAACCATTTGCCTGGAGATCTTAGTTTTGGTTTTTGGTATTCACCAGGAGAGGCCATATACACTTGGGGGGGAGGTGGTGTATGTCGCAGGGATTGGTACATACCATGTTTGCTTTGGCTGTGTATCCTGGTCGTTGGGTGAGCAGTAGTTGTACTGGGGGATCGACGATGCGGTGTAGCAGTCAAGTAGAACAACTGACCCTGAACTCGACAGCTGGTTTTCCCTTCTGCGTATGTGTTCGTTGTTCAGGTCACACGTGCCACGACTTTGTTTCTAAATAAATCAACAGTCGGACCAACCATGCCAGCCATGATCTTCCCAAGGATATCGGTCAAGCATGAAACGTGGACTCCCCTTATATACCGTTCTACTATAGAGTTCAAACTTGAGCGACTTTGGAGCTCTTCGAAAGGAACGACAATTTGTATCCAATAGTATTCCGTCAGACTGATGTCAGCAGGATTGGTGCTAACCACATGACCGATAAACGGTATCTTAATTGAAGGAACATGACTCGTCCAGCAAGTTAATAAAGATGGTCATTGTCGAGACTTGTTCAAGCTACTGTGGGGACTGAGCGAGATGTGGGCCCTCTTGACGGCGTCATAGAGTAAGTACGGAGTAAAAAAAGTACCACTCCTAGCGCATGGCCGGAAATGGTAAGCGACCTTCAAGTTTCCTCCCCATTTGAAGGCCAGTGACTCTTTCTAATGATACCATATCATTGTTTGAAAGACGGCGATCCCTTCTTTTCGTTATTGCCGTGAATGCCTTGCGGACCTATTTCTCCCTTTCAGCGACACCTTTCACGGTTCAACTTTTATTGATCATTAGGCGCCCTACTACGTTGGATACGAGGCAACTCAGCGGCACGTTTTCCCCTACTGGGCTTGACGAACCTCAAGCCTCGATATTGACCGACAAGCCAGGCTTAGCTTTGACCCCGCCTGTGACATTTGGGCGAGGCTCATAGGGTGTGAATACGCGTCCTTGTCGAGCATGGTAATTCCATTAGAATAAGACCTTGCGGCTTGGTCGACCTATAGGCAGCTGACAATGCTCGCTTTCAATGATATTTACTTTAATGATTGGGTGATAGGCGATCAGACGTTTGATGCCCTGGAGTTTATTAGCAGGTCATGTTGGGAATCGTGACGGCGGCCGTCCTGGCTATAAGCCGGACAAGTAACGACACTCGACTTGAGCTGATGCGCTTGTGGATATTCGGGATATCCGCTCGATTCTGTTGTAACACTACGTTGGCTGGAATGCCAGGGTTGGTGACATGATTCTATTTTTGTCATACCGCAACCCTTCCAAGAGACCAGGGAAGCATCAATACCGCGACCCCGACTCTGAAGACGTTTGGCTATTGTTCTTGGTTACACATTTCCTTCGCCCGAAGTTACTACCGGGCGGATGGTCATCTTGTCTGCAAGAATGTACTCCTTCCGTGCCCGAGTCTTTGGCCGGTCTTGTCATGAATATAACTTCGTGTCTAACGGTAGGTATAGTAAGTAGAACTAACCATAAATGTCGTCGAAGCAAAATATCAACCGATGTTTTTACTGTTTTCTTGTCAAGGTCTGAGTGTAGAGAAATTGCAGTGCGGAATGAGAGATTTCCACCGTTGTGATCTCATTTCTCTTCCTAATCTAGCAGCTGTTGAAGAGATGTTGACAGAAAGGGATCGACAAGAGAATTTCAAGGTTCCTTCTCTTTGTTCGACCTTTCCAAAAGTAAAGTTATTGTTGAAAAGGGTTAAGTTTCCTCCTGTTTAGGACCCCTTGCTAATCCGGATTTGGGCAACGGGGCAAACGCCTTCCGGAAGCAGGAACAGAAGGGATACTAAACCAAAAGCTATTTCCATCTGTCGATAAAGAGGGGACTGTCGGTTCACCTGACCTGCCGTTATATAGACCTTTCTTCATCCTTGCAGCCTTTCATACCCCATGATTCTACTTACGTTACTACCTGACTCGATTCCTCCTTCCAATCGGTTCGCATCTGCCAAGCCGGTCGGGCCCGCATTAGCGTGCGTAAGCGTGGGATATCCCTTGGGCAACGCCGATTGGATTGCAATACCTAGTTGCTGGGGGTCGTTGTTTTGTTTTTTCTATGTCTTGTTCGCTTGGTCGTGAATACCAACTTGATGCAAATCAATTGATATCCATCGACTTTTTGTCACCGCCGACGGTCGAACTGCCAGGACTCTTCCATTCCTTCCCCGCATCCCGTTGCGCCAAACATTGAACTCCACCGATCGATGCGCAAAACAGTGTCGCATACTGATCACTAGGTTTCAATCACAGAGGTATGTACCTGTGGCAGGAGCCTAAATTGTCCCTTCTTCATGCTTCTCTCAAGGCTTATTCTCTATGAATAGATCAACCTAGGGAATATACTCTCTCCCATTCCAGTGAGACGTCAACGCCGTCCCACACTGACGATTCTACCTACCGCACGGTGACGTATTCAGCATTCCATCCGATGTCCACCGAACCCTCTCAATCATGACGGGTAAGACGAGGAGGCATGCCTCCGCGTACAACAGCCGAGACGCGGTGGTAGATGTCGAGAAACAGCCCTTCCGGCAGAAACACCATCGACGACATAGTCATAGCTCTTTCGACTCAGATAGTGGCGACGACTCTGTTACCTCCTCCGCCGCTTCCTATCAACCCATGCTTGACGGTCCGGCACGCCGCCGGCCGCGGCCCGTGACGGGGTTCTATCGTGTACCCAATCGGATAATGAGACGACTTTGCTTTGGGTTGCTCGTCGCGCTCGTACTCTTCATCCTCACCCTATTTCGATTCACAATCCGATCTTCCGTTACACAGGTCCCCCTCGAGATCCCAAAGACCACGCCAAAACCGCCCCAGTGGGAGAGTTTCCCTTTTCTAAAGAGGTATCATGGTGGGCTGCGGTCCCTGGTGCCGCGTAAAGGTCAGGTACCTGAATACCCGGGTGACAACCCAGATGTGATGGGATTGGGAGGCGATGCCGAAGCGAATGCAACAAATCTCCAAGCTCGAGATGAGGCTCTGCCTGTTTTAAGTTCAGTTTTCGATCCTTACCCCAATTACACCTCGCCGGCATACATTGCAAAATACGGCGAGAAACGGGAATGCTTCTTGGACGTAAGAGAAACAATGCGCATTCCTCTGGTTCACCACTACCCTGGTGTACCTCGTGGATTTCCAGAAGCCGTCATGGGCTCAAACGAAGTGATAGGTATTCAGGATGATGTCTGCTTTGACCGCTTTGGCCGCTTGGCCCCCTATGGACTGGGATATAGTGTCAGGAAAGGTGGCATTGGTGCTGGCTTGGAGGGCCATAGAGAGGGGGCAGAGCATGTTTGGGATGAATTCCCACCAGTGGACTTTCGTAAAGTCGACTGGGCTGCTGCTCAGAATCGATGCCTGGTAGCAAATGGTCATCGCTTCAAAGACCTCCCACAGCCGCGTTCGAACCGCTTCCTGTCCATGCCTATCGGTGTTCGAGATTTGAGCAACAAACCTCTTGAAGCTGATCCTGTCGAACCTGAGCAGCCTCAAGCGGGGACCGGGCGTTTGCCTCGAACCGCGGTTATCATACGCACCTGGCATGACTTTCATTATACTCCCGAGGATATATTGTATCTGCGATCGTTGATCTCCGAACTCTCTCTGCTTTCCGGTGGCGAGTACACGATTCACTTTTTAGTGCATGTCAAGGATGAGAATCTCCAGATCTGGTCTGATGATGAGACGTATGAGCGGGTGCTAAAGGATGCCCTGCCAGAAGAATTCCGTGGCATGGGTACTCTTTGGTCGGAGCGACAGATGTCCCTTCTGTACCCCGGACTGGAAGAAACATGGACCCGGGGGCTCCCCATTCATGGCGTATACCGTAGCAGCCACATGCCCACTCAGTACTTTGCGCAGCAGCATCCGGAATATGATTACTATTGGAACTGGGAGATGGATGCGCGCTACACCGGTCACTGGTACCACCTCTTCGACAAGGTTTCCAGCTGGGCGCGGGCGCAGCCACGGAAGGAGTTATGGGAGAGGAACGCTCGCTTTTATGTCCCCGATGTCCATGGAACCTGGGAGGATTTCAAACATATGGTACGGGTGCAGACTGAGATTGGCACCAACAGCCCTAACAACTTGTGGAGTGCGCCCCGTCCCGGGCAGGACCAGTCTCCGGGGGATAAAGCTCGCCTCCATCAGCAGGGAGATAAAGCTATCTGGGGTCCGGAGCGGCCCGATGAACGCGATATCCTTGAAGTTGAGGGAGAAGGGATCCCACCGACCACGATGGACAAGGATCGGTACGATTGGGGCGTCGATGAGGAGGCGGACTTGATCGTTTTCAACCCTCTCTACGACCCCGAAGGAACAAGCTGGCTCCTCCGCGACGACGTGACAGGATACAACAAGGAAAACAGCATGCCTCCACGTCGTGCGGCTATTATCACTGCGTCCAGACTTTCGCGCAAACTGCTGCACACCATGCACCAGGAGATGATCCACAAACGCCACAGTATGTTTTCCGAGATGTGGCCCGCCACCACCGCCTTGCACCACGGGTTCAAGGCAGTCTATGTGCCCCATTCAGTCTACATTGACCGCAGATGGCCGACTAAATACCTCGAGTCCGTGTTTAATGCAGGCCGCAACGGCGCATCGGGCGGTGCCAGAACATCTGTCTTTGGAGACCGCGAGCACAACTTCAGGGGCACCACATGGTTCTACTCAGCCGGCTTCTCGCCGAACCTCTGGAGACGCTGGCTGGGCTACAAGGTCGACAACGACGGTGGCGAGCTAGCTGAACTAGCCGGTGAAGGCAGAATGTGTCTTCCCCCTATGCTTCTCCATCCTGTCAAGGACGTGGAAATGATCATCGACGACGGTGCCAACGAAGTCGACCCACCTTTGTGATTGCACTTCGGCTTTGGTTTCTTTAATGATTCAAGATTAGATATATGTGGCTTATTTTTTCAACGATCTTCTTATGTATATGTGTGACGTACCTGGTTTTGTGGGCGAAAAGGGGCGTTTGATTGCTTAGGTATTGATCTATACCTGTATATGAATGAACTTGCATGGAATGGTTTTGAAGATTGAGACTTGAATCCGTACCTCAGGACCTAGATTTAGATGTGTGTCTTTTTCAATATAGATGCGAACTGATCTGTGTTCCATATAAAATAGAAGTCATATACCATTACTCTATCGTATCTCTTAATATCTAGGTCTACATCTAGGCCATACCCTCTACAATTTCGGCTGAGTCTGATCCTGTCCCTGGGAGACTAAACCTGCTTCTATAGCCTTGATCTGCAGAGCCAGGAATTTAGAATAGATACGGCATAGAGCTAGGTTTCCTCCATGGAACCAGAAGCCCGGGTGACCGGAGGGTCGCCACATCTGTATTACTGTTAGTATTGCAAGTTGTGCTGACAATATGCTTACTGAGTGTATGGTAGGGTAGAGGAAAGGGTAAACCGTAAGCGTAAGATGAGCAAGAGAACGTACCGCATTAACCTCTCCTTCCTCATCAAGATCCCAAACATCCTTGCACCGGTCTGCGACTGTATCACCTAGAATCTTGCGGACGGTGGTCCGCATGTTATCGTATCCGGTAGCAAGGACGACTATGTCTGCTTCAAGAGAGCTGCCGTCTTCCAGGATCAGACTGTGCTCATTGAAGCCAGTGATTCCCTTGGGACTACGCTTGACCTTGATCTTGCCGTCGGCAATGAGCGGACTACATCCGACGTCAATGTAGTAACCTCCGCCTCGAGTCATGTATGCGCGGGAGATGCCGGCGCCGTCTACGCCGAAGTCGAGCTCAAAACCTGCTTTTTGGAGGCCCTCCAAGATGTCTCTTTCCGCAGCGTATGCCCTCTTTGTGAAGTGAACGGCGAGCGCGAATTGAACTGGGTATGGGAGGCTTTCTGACATGATGTCGGCTTCTTCTGTTGGTGGTCTTTTAGAATTTACTATGTTAGTGTAATAACCTTTATAGCTTTTAAGGAGATCCGTACCCGTTGTCTTCGTGCAGGCCCTCGTGCATCATAAAGACACCCTTCTCTGCTGTGATGACATACGTTCCACTTCTTTGGAGCATTGTTACTTGTGCACCGTTCTCGTAGAAGTTCTGAGCAATGTCGTGTCCGCTGTTCCCAGTACCTACGACGACAACTTTCTTTCCTCTAACGTCATGCTTGGATGCATCGTTGTGTTGACTACCGTGGTATACTTGCCCCTTGAACTGGGGTTGTCCTGGGAAAGTCGGAACCTTTGGTTCACCGGAGTGACCGGTGCACCAGATGAGATGGCGTGGATGGAGGGTTCGCTCGGACCCATCACCTCGGGTTACAACCACTGACCATTGTGCTTTTGCGTCATCATATACCGCAGATTTGATACTGGTCTGGAGCCACACGTTCAGCTCCATGATGCTAGCATATGCTTCGAACCAGTCGCCAAGCTTATCTTTTGGGGTGAATTGCGGCCAGTTTTTTGGGAAAGGAAGGTACGCCATGTGAGTAAATTCTGCCGGATCGTGGGTTACTAGAGTCTGGAGTAACGTCTTATTAGCAGGGTTCTTGGACTACGGAGCAGTACCGAAACCAGGGCTTACCCTGTAGCGCTTTCTCCAGTTGTCGCCGATCCTCTCATTCCGGTCGACTATCAGGCAGGAAACACCGAGGGATTGAAGTCGGGCACCCATATTAAGACCAGCTTGACCTATAGCATAATATCAGCTATATCCATACTAAATGCCAGGCAGAGATTAATAAACACACCAGCGCCCACAACAAGTGTAGTAGGCTCCTCATCCATGAACTCGAGCTGTCTCTGGCGTCTTTCTAGCCAATTCCCTTGACTAAGACCTCCCGGCATTGTTTCGATAGTTCCTTCTGGTCTTTTTGATCCAAGAGGCTCCTCGAAGTCTTTAAACTCTTGTAGCGAAGTGTAGATTGAGTAGGCTTTCCATGCTCCGGCGTCGTTCTGAGTGAGACGAAGAACGCCGGTTCCGCGTCCGACACGGGTCTCAAAAAAGAACATGGAAGATATCCAGCTTAGGCCTTCCACTGGCCTGTCGAATGTGGGCTGAAACTTGCCCTCATGTTGCAGACGGAAGGCCGAAAGTTGAGATCGTGGTTGATTCTGGCGAAGGTAGTCTTCAATGTTGTTGCAATTCTGAATCGTACGAAGGTCCCAAGCCAAGGCTAGCATGTCTCTCCACCAGGACTCTTGGTGAAAGAGCTCTGGGAGCTGCGAAAAGTCTCCACGGTTAAGGAGAACATCTAGATTCGCGATCCACTGTTGGGCAATTGCACGGGGTTCTAGGGATCTAGTCCTCGAAGGTGTCACGGGGAGCTTGATAACGTAATGATTTTGAGCAAGAGACATTGTGAAACTAGAATCGGCTCCACAACCGCAAACTCTCCGCTCTGGTCAACGAAAGATAATTTGGGTTAAGGTCGTATAAATGTCTGATAGAATTGTGTTCTTCGACGCGACTCTGGCAGAAGCCTGGCCAGAAGGTCCTCTTTATACAGCATCGCTGCGGGATTCGAGGGAAACTGGACCGAGATAGGGCGATCTGCGCTGTCTCTGAGGGGGATTTGCATAGCTGGAGCGAAGTCCGATAGAATCATAGAACCCAAGTCGGCAGAAGTCCGTAAAGACGATAAGATGTGGGGTATGAAGAACTTCCCCGGAACAAAGGGAGCCGAGAGGGCTAATGGTAGGTTTGCCGAGAGTGGTGCAGGAGGTAGAAAAGCTGAATCATTCGCAGTTTGAAAATCGCATGAATTCCCCCTTTCAGTAGTTCTTGACTGGTGTTTCCTTACGTATCTTTGCCTGCCAGATTAGGTGACTGTAACCGCCTTCAAGGTTTCTACTTGTCGAAGCCCCTGGAGTGGGGGCCTCAGTACATGGCAAAGAATGATTGGGCGTTATTGATGTGCTAATGCAAGCCACAAAGAGATGGCAAGCCCGGCATTGTCTGGTTCGTCCCGTTATTTTCGTTGATTGTTCGTTGGTTTCGTGAGAGGGTAATAATGCTGACAGCCTGACAGCAGTTAAATTGCATAAGGAACCATTGACAACGAGGGACCCAAAGGATGGAAATCGAACCAACAACGGGAGTCACCTGTTAGCCAGTCACCTGTTCAGACAGGTGACTGGCAGGTGACTGCTGATGCTCAACTCCTTCATTAAATGAAATTGTCTTGGAAAGGAGACGTCCTTGTGTAACGAAATGAAATGGTCTTAATAAAAACAATGCACTGCGGAATGGGTTGGCCCTTCCTCCCATGACCAATTGCAAAGGAATGACAGAGATTTGAGAATGAACTACGGATGAGGTGTCTGAGGAAAGAGCCTTCCTTGGTTGCTTGATGGCAACACGAGCGCTCTTACGTTACGCTGTTAGCCGCTCAAAGAGGCACAGCCCTGTCCTATATAAGATTCAGATCGGCTGGGGCGCCGTCTCGTATCCCGCACATTGTTTGTTACACTCATTTGCCTAATAATAGCAACACTTCATCTCTTCCCATAGCCTCTTGACAAACTCCAGCTTGTTATATATTAAATAGCTCTATCCGCTTCTCCGAAGAAATAGACGCAATACGCCTTTGTCACATTTCGAACAAAATGTTGACCAAATCCCTCTTCGCAGGCGCAGCCCTAGGCCTTTCCCTTTCATCGGCAGTTGCCCACGAGGCCCCTGTCGTCGAAGGCAACGAGCCCCAAACCGTGTACGAAGCTGTTCTCCAGGACAAAGACAACACCACTGTTCGAGGAACGTTCACTACCCATGGTGCTGAGGATGGAATTGGGATTCAATTTCGTGTCGCTCTTACTGGAGTTCCAAAAGATACATTTTTAAGTTCGTGCATACTGGCTGTGGACTGACTAACAATAAGACTTACGCGTGTCAAACGTAGACTATCACATTCACGACAACCCGGTGCCGAAAGATGGCAACTGCTATGCCACCGGTGGACACCTGGATCCTTACAAGCGCGGTGACCAGCCTCCTTGCAATACAACCGTACCTCAGACATGTCAAGTCGGCGACATAAGCGGAAAACATGGACCTGTCTGGACTGCCGATGGCAACTTCGAAGTCTTGTACAGGGACTTCTTCCTTTCGAATGTGGAAGACACTATCGCCTTTTTCGGTAACCGCTCGGTCGTTGTCCATCTGCCTGATAACAAAAGGATCAACTGTGGTAACTTCCACCTGGTGTCCGATGGGGAGGAGAAGAAGAAGAAGAAGAAGAAGGAAGAGGCGAAGGAAGACCAGGGTTGTTGATAAGACGTGCCTTTCTTGCTAATCATACGTCTAGCTTTGATTCTAGTTGGGTATCTCGGTCTCAGCTATGGATGATTGCTTGTCAGATCGCTTTACGGTTTAACTTCTCCTGTGTTGTCGGTAAAACCAAGTCTAATAATAGTGATAATTCATTGGAATTTCGGATTTGTCCTTTTCCATTTCTGTTTTCAAGTTGTTACCTATATACAATTGCGAGGCTTTGTTGCCTAAAAAATTCCCAACAGCGTTTCTAAGGATGTCTTAGGCCTCCCAAGCACGAGTCCAGCGGACTAACATCCTGGAACATGACATCCCTCGCTCCACACAGAGTGGCGGTAGATGTTGCTGGATGGAAAGCCTTATGCCCTTTTCAAAGGACGTACTTTTGCGCAGCTGCATTTTGGATAAGAGCTTGCCCTTTTCAAGGTTGTCGCAAGAACCCTAATCAGTTTTCAACTTTGTTCTACAGGAACAATAGAAACTGACCGCAACCGGAGGCGGCTGCCGACGGAATGTAGCCGGTAACATGGCCGTTTCGTAACTTAGGCGTGCGGCGCTGTCTAGTCCCCACAGCCCTAGTAATCTGACATCAGGACCGGGTTTAAACAGTATGGTCTCAGGTAGGCTGTCCATCCAAGCTTTCAAGCCTGCTTTGAATTGCATTCTGGTCATCTTGTCCCTCTTCTGCCTTATATTCTTGGAGTACAATAGTCCGCATTAGACGCCGAGGGGCGCGACGCCCCGTGAAGAGCTCGAATTGGGCGAATCCTTGCTCTGGAAGGACATCAAGGCCGTCCAACGCAACCCAACCGCGGTGAGAAAGAGCTCGCATTTGCTTTACCAACGGGGTATCGAGGGGCTTATAAGCCAGCTAAATGACGGTCAACAGTCTATCCAGGCAGACCTGCAAATATCTTAACAATGGATTTAAATAAGGAAATTGCTTACCTCGACCACAACTCCCCCGGTAGGGCTTCCAAGCCACTGAGAGGGTATCCTAAAGTTGGGGGCTGGCTGACCCCCGATGCTGTGTGCTGGTATGCATGAACATATCACGGTTGGGGGGTTGTAGTTAGCAGGCCAAGTATCTTGTAGTGAGCGTAGAACATGAACGGTCGAGTGAGTCGTTGGCGCGTTGTTGCTATGCGTAGGGAGGTTTTGTCGGTTGTAATGGTATGCTAGCTTCTCGGCACTGGCAAAGGTACGGTTCCATACGAATATGTTCTGCACACCCAAGTGGATCATAGAGTATACGGCAGCACGAGCCATACCACCTGAACCAATGACTAGGCCAGTAGATGACGGACGAATTGCGTTGGCAGGTGAAAGTCCCCGTCGAAGGCAATTGCAGATGCCAATCCAATCAGTGTTGTCTCCATGTAAGCCTTTTATCGGCCCTGCCCGGCTTTTCTCCAAATATAAGGAGGACCCTTTGGAAACAAGAGCGGAATCCTCTAGATCCCGGATTGGTATCAGTGTATTAACGGCCCCTATTGCCCGGGCATGAGGGGACATTGAATGAAGGAGCGGGATAGCTTCTGTCTTGTAAGGCAGACTGACACTGGTTCCACCAAAGTTCGGGTTTGCTACCAACTCGTTCAGGCCTCGCAGAGATGGTGATTGGTGGAGACTATATACGTGTGGCATCCCACATGCCTTATACGCCGCATTGTGCATAGCTGGAGACAAACTGTAAGTTACATTGGCACCGAAAACGAAGAACTGCATCGGGTCCAGAGCGAAGGAAGCATAGAGTGCTTCTTGTGCCTCACGTAACGTGAGGCAAGGCAGGTTCTTCGTTTGGGTTTCAGGCAGCAGGGCTTCATTAATCACGGGGGTCAATATCGGGTTAAAACAGCAAGACAGCCGACCCAACGAGCCTGAATTGTAAGCTATAAGCGGCAACTGCGGGCCAGGGAGAGCTTGGATACGATGACGGAAGCGTTGGACAGCGTGGTTATCGTCCATTGATGATGCCGGCTGTGTCAATCGAACTATATCGCATCCGAGTCGTTTGGCGCGTTCGTACAGCTCTAGGTAGACAGGACCGTCCCAGCCTTGCTCAACATATTGGACAGAAGCGAAATGCCCAATGACTTTGCTTGACCCCTTTGCAGCGATGATTTGCGATAAGACACCGTCATCATAAGACAGGTCAACCGTTATGAAGTCAGGAGCCAATCGTAAACCATGGTGCATCAGATTCAAATAGGCGGTACTCGAACAGTGCAACGGCTCGTTATGCGGTGATGCTGAGCCAACCAGGCCTACATCGCTTTCAACATGGTATATCAGAGGGACAACAATGTTGCGCCGAATGGTAGCCATAGTTTGGCTAATCCTATCCGCAAGGGTCGACTCGAGCCCTAAACGGGAGGAAGGGCCTTCTGTGACATCGATCTTTAGCTCGAAGGCATCTGCAGTCGATTCCAAATCCTCAATATTGAGATCCCTGGTGAAAAGAGTGGAAATAGGTACAGATACAGCGTAAGTAAAGACCCGCGTTTCGACAGGTTGCGTAGAGAGTGGGAACGATGCATGTTGGTTACTCAGGTCGGTAGCATTCCCAGTAGCGAAAGCAATGAAACGAACAAAATCACGTTGCAACCGTTTAAGAGTCAGAAATGGCGTGAATGTTTGAGAGCGTTGATCTACTTCAAGCTCAAGTTGTGAATGATGCTGGCCGTTTTTCCCTAAAGTGAGATCTCCATGGCCGGTTTCCGAGACATTGAAGAACTCAAGGTTTGAACACGCGCGATAGATAGGACCGGAAAGCTCAAGAAAACGGCGAACTTTATCCGTATCCCATGCTTGTAGATATGCTTGAATACTTTCCGGATCTCGAATGATATGGATGACAGGATGCGTCTTTGCATATTCCCTGAGGAGCATTTGCCCACTTCGCTCCATAGAACCTGGCCCGCAAGCGATGACCCACCCTTCTTTATGTTCCGATAGCATATTTTCCATAACTCTCGCTTCCTGTTGACGATACTCGGTAATTCCACGTTCCTTCTTGAAAGAGGCACGTGAACGCCCTGTTACTTGCTGGAAATAGCGATCGGCATCAATTAAACGTCTTCCGGAAGTTGCTGCCAGGATGACCGCAAGACTGGATTTGCCAGTGCCACGAATTCCAACTAGCACTATGGAAACGTTTGGTGCGAATTTCCTCTGTACCTGGAAGGGCCCGTCGAAGGATACAGGTGACGCCCTACTGGAGTTCAGCTCACGCGAAGACGACTCTCTAGTAGCCTCTGCGGGCTCTGCCAGAGGGTAGGCGGTGATGATCGGGTACCCGACATCTTTTCCAGAATTCCGTTCCGATGACAGATGTGAACTGGGGGTAGCACTTGGGTAGCGACCACTGTATGATAGTCTATTCCTTTCCTCAAGCCCTTCGATTTCGGATAATTTACGCTTTGGTGGTCTCACGAGTATAGACATATTGTCACACCGAAGAAGTAGCGTCTATGTCTTCGGCGAGGAGGAGCATTCCTGGATTATGCGCGGCGTGGGTAACGAGATGGAGACATTGAACAAGGAATAGATGCTCGTCTGATGGCGAAATGTTAAAACCAGGTACTCGGTAAAAGAATTCACTGTCAAAAGCTAGAATGACCGGGTGACGGCATGAGTGAGTCTGCCAGGGTTTAACGCGGCGTTGGGCGACTGCCTCCCGACCAAGAAAAATCAATCAATGTACGATGGTGGTTGTGGAGGTGGAGGAAGAGCTAAGGGGACCTAATCGTGGGGAAGCGACAAAGTTGGCTTGGGGAGCCTTAGGGCCTCGGAGATTTGGATCCGTTGGAGGTTGCGGACAAATGCTCAGCCGTCAAAATTACCGCAACAGGATTTTATATTACCGTATTGCCTAGAACCATTCCAGGTGGCAATTACCCCGCGGGGATTAACCCACTCGGGCGGCATTTCCGAAAAAGCAGTAGTGAGATACGAATTATTACCGAGTCTTACGACCCGGTATGATAACATGGGCTTCTCTCATGCACGCATTGACTTGCGACTTCGGCATACTTTTATATCAATTAATAGAAGATTTTCCGCGCTGGAAAAAGTGAGATGGGCGCTTACTGGGTCCTATTCGCTAAGTTTATTTAGCGATCATGACACGAAAGTCCAAGTGGAGAAGGTTAGATTACTAGTGCTGTGGTCCCCAGTGTTTTCAATCCGTTTACTTTGATTCGGGGCAGGGCCATCGCCTGCTCCGTACTCTGTATTGACACTAAGCGCGGGTAAGCAATAGGGCCGCTTTCCCCAACTTCTACCGGCATACACTCGTTTTTCCTTTCTCCGCTTTTTCATTCTGTCCATATCTCAATTTTTGCTATCACCACCAAATTCGGATTGGTTACGCACAGATTCTAGTTCTAGTTGGACTAAGTGATCTAGCCTCGTTTGACAGCACGGGCTAGCTCATATTCCTTTTGTTCCCATTGCCCTGTGTGGTGGGGTGAATTGGAGCTCAATTTCTGCAAAGTCATCTGCCGGCAAATGATACATCTCGGTTGCAACATCTGACGATGGACATGCGTCCAGAACAATCTAGTGCACTGCTATTTAGACGATCATGAGCAGCGACATGCGCCAAGCCTCCGGCAGCAGCAAAGCTAAACGACGACTGATTGACGCCGACGACGATAACAGACCGAATACTGCTGCAGATGAGCATGCCTCTAACCCTAAGAGACAGCGGGTATCGCGCGCCTGCGACAGCTGTCGGTCAAAAAAAGATAAATGCGATGGGGTCCAACCAGTGTGTTCAACCTGTGCTTCACTGTCCAGGCCCTGCACATACAAGGCTAATCCCAAAAAGAGGGGCTTACCAACCGGCTATATTCGCACACTCGAATTGCTATGGGGTCTCGTGTTCTGCAAAATAAAGGGCAGTGAGGATGTGGTCCGCGCGTTGTTGAAGGCAGCCAATATGCCAAGTCATTTGTCTACGATGGGCAAAGAGGCTGAGGGATCCGACACACTTCTCTTCTCGTGGAAGAATAGTGCCGTCCTTAGAGATGTTGAGAGGATGTTGAGCTTGTTAGAGCAGCCGGAGGACGAGCAAGATAAAGAGCTACGAGCACCTGGAGACAATGATTCTCCTCAAGACGCTGAAGGCAGCAGTGTGCTCTCTTCCGATACCCTCGAGTGGTATATACCTGAAGGCCTAGGTGATGGAAGGGAGAGTTCGTTGGCTGCAGGGCCGTCACCCATCAAAACACCTACAATTGGAGCAACCGCCAAAAGCCATCTGACACGCAATACGCGAGACTCCGGCACCCAAACACCCTCCCCGAATGACGCGACGGAAGATCCTAGAATACTAGTCACTCATCCACCATCGCTGTCTCAGTCCATCCTTCATTCATCTGATAGTATTTCGAAATACCCGCCTCGCCTCCCCTCTAATACTTGGGCATTGATTGACATATACTTTACATATACACAGTGTTGGTTTCCAATACTCGAAAAACATGATATCCTTCGCACTGCATTTCGTCACTCTGAGGATGACATCCCCGTTCCGGCTACGTCTGCTGGCTCTGGCAATCATGCGGCACTATGGGCAGTTCTAGCTCTTGCATCTATCCAGGAGGCCTCGATTACCGCAACCCGTCAACTGCCGCAAGCTCCGAGCGACCGGCCAAATCCTAAACAGCTGTACGCAACAGCCAAAAGTCTAATTCCTGGAGAAGAAGGTGCCTATGATATTGGTCATGTCCAAGCATTGCTGATCTTGTCACTTATCAAACTTGGTCAACAAGAGTGGGCAGCTGCATGGGTGCTTGTAGGACAGGCCGTTCGCATTTCACAGTGTCTGAGACTGGATCGCCCTCCCAGCACCCAATCGATTAATGGAGATGGGTTAAAGAGCTCGGGGCGAGCGAAACATGTGTTTTTAGGCTGCTTTGTGCTTGAGACTATAGTTGCGATGCAAACTGACCAAACCCCGTCATTGCGCAAGAGTGACCTGATGAAGATTGGCCCAATTAATGAAGATGGTCTGGAAGAATGGCATCCTTGGGAAGATCAAACTGGCCTTCGTCCGGTCGGGTTATCACGAGGCAATTTCCATCGCGGGCCGCTCCATGCATTGAGTACTTTTAACCGACTTGTCTCGTTGATATGCATTCTGAACGACCTGTGCTGTTTCAAGCAATCTATGACTAGCTCTGCCTCACAGCTAGATGTGCTGGAACGCCAACTACAAATCTATATCTCGGCTCTTCCTAAAAGTTATCGTGTTGATGTGCAAGCGAACTCAGCGAAGCCAGCTTCACCTCACATCTTTGGACTCGAGATGATGTATGAAGGCGTCGTTGCTACTCTGAGTTTGCAGTTCGCAGTCCAGAAAAACGACACCAACGTACAAGAGGCGGTACACAAGGGGCGCGCCACAGAAAGCTCAAAAAAATTACTATTATTACTTCAAACGTATATGGAGACTTACAGTCTCTCTGCCACTTTCCCTACCTTTGGTATGGTTCTCTCGCTTAGCGCGCCCCAAGAGGCCGAAACACGCAATTCGCCTTTATTGTTTGATCTTGACTCTGGCTTAAAGCAGAAATTGCGATCCTTTACCTCACATCTCGCGACTGTGTGGCTTGTCCAAGAGAAGGCCACGTCGGGTGTACGTATGACAATGACGCCAAGTGTGCCATCGATGTCCGCAACCCAGCGACCACGAAGCCTGACTAATCCAACCTCGGCTGATCAGAATTCTTTCCACCTTTCTGAGATACCAATCCCGGGTAATGCAACAAGGAGAGCTGGGGCAATAGACAGTACACACCTAGACATTAGTGCAGCTGATCCACTTCTTTCGAACTCCTGGATGCGAACGGCATCAAATGCCGAGGACAATGCAGCATTGTCTTTACCAACACCTGCCTCATCGGTGAATATTAACCGGGGAGTAACGGAAACGTTACAGCAAGCCTCTCAACCGAGGGAGCCTACTTCTCATAGGCAGCACGCTTCAATATCTTCATCCACAAGGCCGATAAACGGAGCGGCTTCGTTACCAGACCTGAATTCGTTCCAGCCTTTACAATATCAAACTCCATACAGTGAACAGAATACTAATATTGGGTCCTTTCTTGACATGGACAGATACGGGTCTCTCCACCGACCGCGGATCGCCCCCGATCTTGATGCATTATTTGATGAGTTAGCATCGTTGGATGGTACCGAAAAGTGAGTAGCCCTGATACTCGTTGTAGTTGCAAAATCGCTGACGTGGACTGCAGCGCGGATAATCAGCCAGAGTTCATGCAAAACTTAGGATTTGTTCCAGACGCGGGAATTCCGGAACTATATTCATATTCGAGTCAAGTAGAGCCTTTTCTCCTGGCCCAAACACAGCAATTGCCAATGCCCGACCCTCCGGGGGGTGCTACCACAGGAGTCTCAACTGGTAATTGAACCACAAACTTAATGTTGGATAGTACCAGGTGAATCCCAGGACAAACTCAGAAGGTTTTGACACCTTGGGTGTTCTGGCTTGTTCATCTGTTAGATATGCCCCACTGGTGGCATTTGATTCAAAGCACCATCTCATGGGCTGGTCCTTGTAGTGCGATAGCTACCCAGCAAAGGGCTATGAAGAGTTTATGCATAGCGTTTTACCCTTACTTCTAATTCTTCGATTGTATATATTAAGGCGTATATAATTTGCGATTGGTGCATGGTGACAGAAATGAATGGACGACCTAACCGATGTTCGCATTGAGCAACCTTTGCAATGGAACATCTACACATTATACTTTACATCAACACTTATCAAGCGGAGAACCTTTTTTTTTCTATGAAGCTTCTGTAACTGACACTCAAAGTGCGGCCTTCTCCTCCCTCGACTTGAAATTCACAGCCACATGTTCCACTGCAACCTTATAGCCATATACTCCCAACCCAACAATAATTCCGGCTGCTTTGTCGCTGAAATAGCTGTGATGCCTCCATGGCTCCCTCGCATGGACGTTACTCACATGTAGCTCGATAAAAGGAATATCCACTCCCACCAAGGCGTCCCGAATAGCGACCGAAGTATGTGTGTATGCGCCAGGGTTGATAACGATTCCGTCAACATTACCCCGAGCAGCTTGGATGCGATCAACGATTGCGCCTTCGTGATTGGACTGATAGGTTTCCAAAGTAGCTCCTAATGAAGCAGCGTGGGCTTTGCTTGAGGCTTCGACATCTGCGAGAGTGGTTGAGCCGTAGATATGAGGTTCACGAGTACCCAGGAGGTTAAGGTTGGGGCCGTTAATGAGGAGGATTGATTTTCCCATTTTGAGTTATCGGTATATGAGGGCTTGGAGGGTGGATTTTGTTATTCGTGATAGTTTGAATTTTCGAACGAGGAAGTGTGTATCTAGGATGTGGAGTAAAGCATAATAGAAATAGGTTGTGTAATTTTGTTCGAGGAACTGTTTCTAGTTTCACTATTATATTCTCATACTCATCTTATCGCATGGGTAAAACATCTGCATTTAAATTTACTAAGCATTACGGAGTAGCCAAAACCCCTCGGTGATATAGGGGAAAGAATTTCCCTAGGTAGGTATGAACGGTATTCTCTCATAAATTGGCTGCATAATGAAACCTAAACCCATACCCGTAATTAATTAACTGAGTATACTGGTAATTACATCGAAAGTGGCAGCCAGAAAAACTTTGGTGGGGAAGCAACCAGGGTTCTCCGCATTGGACTAAAGAAAACTCCGGTAAGATGGGGAGAACACTTTCCCGGCATGCCGAACACCCGCGAGAAGCCGGCGCATATGCTATGCTCTGTTGTGCACAATTGATGAAGACTGTGTTGAGATATAAACAAAGGTATCTCACGGGCTTGGTTGTTATATTCCCCAGAAAGCTCGGATACTTCTATTTAGACAAAGACTATGGCCGTATTCAATTGTATGCATGTAATTGTTGATTTCCGGGATACCTACAAGTACTGTGCGTGGCCGTTCACATAGGGCTGGAAGCATACCACACTCCCTCCGAACAGATATATACGCTCAGTTTCTTAATGAAAGGTTGTAAGACATTCTATCTCAGATTCATGCATCTCGAACGATCATCGATATGTAGCTACTCGCCCATAGCGTGCACTACGAGTCCACTACTGAACTAAAGTTTAGTAGACGTTGAAGATCCCACTTCCATTGTCCACAAATTGGCCCGGGCACTAGATGATATCTTTTAAACAAAATAGATATCGAACTTATGCTCAAGACCATAGCCATTCAGTGCATCCTCGCTTGCTTACTAGGTAGATTTTCTTGGTAGGTTCATGCATGTACCCCATCCAGATAGCCACCCACGTGAGGAGTCAAGCAATGTGGAGCCCGTCGATAGTCAATTTTATCGGTTACTCACGGTCGCTGGAGATAACCTGCACTCATAAACCTCGACTGGTCCATGAGGAGTCTGTCATCTTGAATATTCTACGTCGTCCATGTTTCAAGAGTACATGCTCAAGAGAACACAACCAAACCAGAAGCTTGAAGCACAGCCCTCACGATAGCCATTTGAAAACCTTGCACTTATCGTTATCGACCCCGCACGATGACGGTCATGCAGTTCGACCAGGAGCAACTGGACGAAATCTACGCTTTTGCGGTAGACCTCGGTCGTAAAGCAGGCCAGCTCTTACTGGAGAGCATTGAAAAGCGAATCGCGGGTGAGGGAAGCCAGTCGGTGGAAGAAAAAGAAAACGCAGTGGATATTGTGACTCAGACGGATGAAGGTAGCTCTATTGCGCTCTTATCATGATAACAGCATTTCAAGCGATCTGACGATGTTTGTACAGATGTGGAAGTATTTATCAAGACCGCAATCAACGAGAAATACCCTACTCACAAGTCAGCTAGCCTTCCCAGTCATTACTAAACAAAACCACTGACAGGCAATCAAAGGTTCCTTGGGGAAGAGACATATGCCAAAGGACAGTCTCGAGACTATCTCATAGACGAACAGCCAACATGGTGTATTGATCCGTTAGATGGTAAATATCGCGCTTCATATTGAAATTCTCTCCCTGACCATAAGCTCTAGGGACGGTTAACTTCACTCATATTTTCCCCATGTTTTGTGTCTCCATCGGTTTTATTGTCAACCACAAACCCGTCATTGGTGTCATCTATGCTCCTTTCCAAGACCAACTATTCTCATCATGTATCAACCGAGGCGCCTGGCTCAATGAAAAGCGCCGTCTTCCGCTTATCCACAAGCCGTCTATCCCACCAATGCCCCCTAATGCACCCAGCAAATGTGTCTTCTCCTGTGAATGGGGAAAGGATCGCCGTGATATTCCCGATGGCAACATGCACCGCAAAATTGAGAGCTTCGTAAACATGGCCGCTGAGATTGGAGGGAGGAATGGAAAGGGAGGAATGGTCCATGGTGTCCGGAGTCTGGGGAGTGCGACGTTGGATTTGGCGTATACTGCGATGGGATCGTTTGATATCTGGTGGGAGGGTGGCTGTTGGGAATGGTGAGTCCCCGTCTCCTGCATTTTGCAATGACCTCTTTTGTCTTGTGTAGTATCAGTCTGACTGGCCTAGGGACGTTGCTGCTGGAATTGCGATTCTCCTTGAAGCGGGTGGCCTGGTCACAACTGCTAATCCACCAGCGGATCCTGAAACTGCCCCGATTGAGGACGTGCGACTGGGCAGTCGCTTGTACTTGGCTATTAGGTAGGATATCCTGCGAGGACTTGAGTAGTAACTGATGGCTAACTTTAATTCAAGACCTGCAGGACCGTCGGCAACCGAGACCGGCCGACAGACACAGGAGAGAACAGTGAGGGAGGTATGGAAGCGTGTACGGCAGCTCGAATACACACGGCCTGGTGCTTAACTCTTTCCTCGAGCTTTGTAAATCTCCTGGCTTTCCTAGGGATCATATAGACGACCGGACCTTATAGAAGGACTCGTTTTTGTTCATAACGACATATCTAATTTTATCACATATGCTATGCTCTAGGGTATGCTATATACAAGAATCATGTATAGAAAATGTAATAAGAAAGAAAATCAAAGATTAGACTTGGACGACCTTTCAGCCAGCGACTGCGCCACCATATCCTTGACCTTCTCCACCACACCAGGAACAGCAACCACATCCTGACCAGTCCAGAGACGGGCCTGTTCCAAGCCTTGCCAGATCAATGCCTCTGAACCCAAGATAACCCTCCAGCCACTCGTCGAAGCGAGCTCTGCAATTTCCGTCCAGGGAACGGGGTGATAGCACATCTCCAGAATTACGCCCTTGAACTCATCAGAGGAAGGTGCCTCACCCAGGAAAGCCTGGAGCACCTGTCGGGCGTTGATTTCCTCAGGGGTCTTCGGTGGGTAGTTGGGAATACCCGAGACAATGGCCACGGGCGCCTCAAGAGAGGCTGCCACGGCGGGATCAGTGACATGAATGAGGGGAGCTTGTGTCGAAGTAGGGTTCCGTTCCTTGTCTTCGTTCAGAATAGTTGCGACTTCCGACGCGTCGCGGTTCACAATGTAGATCTTGCTAGCACCGAGCCATTTGCGTAGTACGTAAATCGCAGAGCGAGCCGTGCCGCCTCCACCGACGATCAAGGCAGGCTTGTTCTGGAATATTTCCGCGGATGGGGAGTTCTGCAGCAAGGCTTCCCGGATGCCAATGCAGTCGGTGTTTGTGCCGACATAGGAGCGGCTACCGTCTTGTTCCTCGCGTAAGAAGATGGTGTTACAGGCTCCAGCTTGTCTTGCGTCCTCGGTGAGGTCGTCCAGGTGAGGCATGATGGCTACCTTGTGTGGCATGGTGACAGAGGAGCCGACGAACTTGGGGTTGGCTTTGATGGCGGCTAAGTATTTATCGATTGGAGGTGACAGAGTGTATGGGGGAGGGTAAGTCGCAGATGTGCCATAGACGCTGGATAGAGGAATCTGGGCCCAGTTCAAACCCAGTGTGCTGTAGACGGTCTTATGGAGTGGCGGGGAGAGGGAGTTCAGCAAAGGATGGCCATAGAGATATGCAACACCATCCAGTTCAGCTGGACAGGTAATAGGCTCCTCAGGCCGAGTATCGTTCACAATCTGTGGTGCTGCCATTGTGACGGAAGGTGAAACTGACGGTATAGTCGATCGTCGGAAAGAGATAGATTGGGTATCTGGCAGTATATAAAATGATGTACAGCAAGAGAGGAAGGAAGACAAGTATGCCACCAGTTCGTTTAACTAATACGAAAATTGTTAGTTCATTTTTCATCCGACGAGAATGAAAGCCAATGGTCGTTTGAGGATTCCACAACTCAAGCAAGGCGGCGGAGAAACGTTTAAGAATTTAGTTGGGCCCGTGACTGTTCCGAGATAAATTTAACCCAGCGGAACTTCTCCGTCAGTAGTCGTCGTTCCCCTCCTCCGAGATCGCACTCCACTTGCTCTGTATTTTGCTCCACAAGGTGTCAAGATACTTCCACTACGGCTCATCTAGACGAGATATACCGCCTGTCCCATCGTTGCTACAACACGCATCGTGATCGAGATGCTTTGTCTTGGTGCAACGTATGCAGCCAACCGCCACTGAAGATGGATATCCTTGGTATGCCCAGAAGCCGTCCAACTTTAACCTAATTCTAACTTTCTGCAGAACAATTGCCGGGGAGAACGCTTTTCCCGGGCTAAGTTTGACCTCGTTTCGCTTAATCTTGTTCAACCAGTGGCCACACTGACCCCCACGGGGAATACATCGGTAGAGGAACTTTCCCGGCGAAGTACTTTCCCCAGCCACCGATGACATCTAGCCAATGACTATTGGCCGTTATTTCACCTGGATGGTCCATGACTCCATGTACTTCTTAGGGGGAAGCCTGGGGTTGCCCCTGTACTAGCCCTATCTAGTCTGGGGTTTCCTCCCCTTGAGAACACTAAGTTACTAAGGTCGTTTATACTTTATAGTTCTTGGGTTCCTTGGCTTCCCCACAAATGCTCGCCAGCATTGCGGTCTTAGTCCCACACAACACTTGAGCGGAATCGGAGCGGCGTGCCAACAACCATGGCAGAGATTTCATTGCGACTGGTAGAGTCATTCTGGCTTGGCTCCCTCGTAGTACACACAACAAAGTTTAACAGCGTCTGGGCAAGAGGAAACGAGGACCAAAAACTACCTTCCTCCACGTGCCTACAAGGAAATTAAATTCGTTTTGCCGCCCATCACTTAACAGGCGTGGAAAAACAATCCATCTCCGCAACCCCAGGCTGCTTTCAGCTCGCACCCCGGATTTTCGTTCCACGTTCCATAAACAAGGGCGTTGTCGTCTAGCGTGGGGATAGAGTATAAGTATTTAGATCCCTGACACGCGGCACTTCTTTTTCATCTTTCTCATCACACTTGTTTTCTTATTTCTCACACGCACTCTCAATCCCTGTGTATCTGACCTGAGTTGTTGAGAGAAACTCTGATCACCTCATCAAGAGTGACCACACTGTCACCATGTCTATCCTCTCTCTAGTCGAGGATAGACCAACTCCCAAGGAGGTGTACAACTGGAAGATTTACCTCCTCGCAGCTGTTGCCTCATGCACGTCTTGTATGATCGGATATGATAGTGCCTTCATTGGTACGACTATATCTCTCCAGTCATTCAAGGATGAGTTTGATTGGGACTCCATGTCTGCCGCGCACCAAGACCTAGTGAGCTCCAACATTGTCTCTCTCTACCAGGCGGGTGCATTCTTTGGTGCATTCTTCGCCTATCCTATCGGTCATTTTTGGGGTCGAAAATGGGGCCTGATGGTCTCTGCTTTAATATTTACATTGGGTGCCGGCATAATGCTGGGTACTAATGGCGACCGTGGATTTGGTTTACTTTATGGAGGACGAGTGCTTGCTGGCTTGGGAGTGGGAGCTGGCTCCAATATCACTCCTATTTATATCTCCGAGTTATCTCCCCCGGCGATCAGAGGACGGTTGGTTGGGGTTTACGAATTGGGGTGGCAAATTGGTGGGCTTGTAGGCTTTTGGATCTGTGTAGGTTTTTCCTATTTTATTATATTTCCTACACACTATCGACACAGCTAACCCTATCTGGTAGTACGGCGTTGATGAAACGCTGCCCCCGAGTCATAAGCAGTGGATCATCCCATTCGCTGTCCAGCTGATCCCATCTGGCCTTCTTATTATTGGTGCCCTGTTTTTGAAAGAGTCTCCACGTTGGCTATTCCTGCGGGGACGTCGAGAGGAAGCAATCAAAAACCTCTGCTGGATTCGCCAACTCCCAGAAGACCACGTCTACATGATTGAGGAGATCGGTGCTATTGACCAGACCCTAGAACACCAGCGTGCAACTATTGGTCTGGGTTTCTGGAAGCCGTTCGCTGCGGCATGGACGAACAAGAAGATACTGTATCGCCTCTTCCTTGGTAGCATGCTGTTCTTTTGGCAGAATGGTTCAGGAATCAACGCCATCAACTATTATTCTCCTACCGTCTTCAAAAGCATTGGTGTCACAGGTTCGAACACAAGCTTGTTCACCACGGGTATCTTTGGTGTCGTGAAGACCGTGGTGACATTTATCTGGCTTCTTTGGCTGATTGACCGTGTGGGACGACGTTTGCTCCTCCTCATTGGTGCCGCCGGTGGCTCGATCTGTTTGTGGATCGTGGGCGCATATATCAAAATCGCTAGGCCTTCAGAAAGAGAGAACAAGCAGATGGATGGCGGTGGCATTGCTGCTATGTTCTTCTTCTATCTGTGGACAGTGTTTTATACCCCTTCCTGGAACGGTACCCCATGGGTTATTAACTCGGTAAGCTTGTTCTCCGGCTTCTGTGACTGCCATATTAGTAAACTCTCTTCTAATAGCTTCGTCCTTTAGGAAATGTTCGATCCCAACATTCGATCGCTTGCGCAAGCCTGCGCGGCAGGGTCCAACTGGCTCTGGAACTTCCTCATCTCCCGGTTCACTCCACAGATGTTTGCCAAGATGGACTACGGGGTGTACTTCTTTTTCGCGTCTCTCATGATCCTGTCCATCATCTTTGTGTTCTTCCTCATTCCAGAGACGAAGGGTATCCCACTGGAGAGTATGGACCGTCTTTTTGAGACCCAGCCGATTTGGCGTGCTCACGGGACTCTCCTCAAACAAATTCGCGAAGATGAGGAACGGTTTCGTCATGACTTGGAGGATTCCGGCTTTGTGAAGAGCACCGATAGGCAAGTGGAGGTCGTGGATGCTTAATGTTGTTTTCAATCCTGAATGTTGCATTGCTCTGTCTCATGTGAATCTTATGATCTCCAACAGCTGGGCCTGACGATGTCGAATGCTGTGTGACGGCCCACATTCCAGATGCGAATGAGCTCTGTTGGAAAACCTGTGATAATCATTTATTATATAAACCTAGCTATACCCTACCTGGACGTGTTGTCTTTCTTTGTTTCTGGTCCGTTTCCTTCAGGCTGTTTCATCTCCATGACCTTGTATTACTCATTAATTAACGGTTTCCCTCAAGGATGGTCTGATCTAGTTCGATTGTCTCTCCAGTCTCTAGTGCCTTTCGCACAGCCTGGCATACAAGTAATGCCCTCAGGCCTTCTTCACCGGAACAACTAGGCTCAGCTTTGCCTTGGATAACATCGACGAAATGGGCAAGCTGCAAATCGAAAGGAGTCGCTTCTTCCACATCAAACTTCTCGACCGTCAATGGTTGGTTCCAGCTCTTGTCCGGACGGCCATCGTAACTCCAGCGCGTCATATCTGGGACACTGAGGGAGGCGTCCGAACCAAAGATGCGGTAAAAGTCTGCACCAGAAGAACACTTGGGAATGAGCGGATTCTCGCCGGTGCCGGCTTCAAAGTTGTGTGGAGAGGGAGTAGCATCGCAGACAAGGAAGGTACCGACAACGCCTGAAGCGAACCGGAGCGTCAGTGCAGCACCCTCCTCTGCCTCATGAGGGGGGTTAGGGCGCTGCGAGAGGGTTTTCTCAGCGTGAACGCGCACAATGGGGCCGAACAGGTGGTGCATAATGTCAATATCATGCACAAGGTTGATCGGAACAACACCACCCGACGACCGAGCACGACGCCAGTCACCTGGAGGCGCAAAGTATTCTTCTGGTTTGAACAATGTCCACAGGCCGTTGATAGCGATAACCTGGCCCAGAGAACCGGCATCCAATATCTGCTTCGTCTTTAGGACATACGGGTTGAACCGACGGTGGTGTCCGACCAGCAGCTTGAGATGGGCGTTCTCCGACCGCTGCCCAAATTGTAGCAGTGTTAGGCCATTTTCGATGCTGTCACTGACTGGTTTCTCGACTAGAACGTGGATACCACTGGCTAGGAGCTGTCGCGACACGGGGACGTGGGTGTGGTTGGGCGTGCAAACAATGGCTGCATCGGGCTTGGGAATAGCCTGCAGCATGGCTTCGACAGTTGGATAGTAGCTCGTTTGCAGCTCCTGCGCTACCCTGGCAGCATTGGGAAGCGGATCGATGAGCGCTACGAGCTCTGTGTCTGGATTGGAGATAACGGATTTGGCATGTCGAGGGCCAATCAGGCCTGCGCCGACGACGACAACTCTTAGAACCATTTTGGAGGTGCTGTTGGAGGAATCACTGGGGAGATGTATTGGTGTGAGCAAATAGGGGAAAAGAAAACATGTGTATATGATATATTTGTTGAACAGAAGATTGTTGACGAATCGGGCCATACCACACGATTTCGGGATAAATTCAGGGCCAAGCGAAACTTCATTGCCGAGGAAAGACCTTAACCTACCCATTGTAATTGGTTTTGGGGTTACCAAGCTCACAGCCGGTTAAATGCAGCGGGGAAAGCGCTTAGCCGGCGGTTCTTCTCTTAGTGTTTCCTGCGGTGGAACCTCAGCCCTAATGCATTGGCAGAGTTATCTTCCATAATACATGCACAAGAATGGCCTTGTGAATCGTTCTTCCAGGGCAGAGTGAGATAAAATGTATTTATTAATAACACAAAGACCAGCGTAGACAGCGATGCCAAGTGAACTGTAGGATACTGCCATTGTGATTAACACCTACGTCAACTGAACACGAGACATGACGCGGCAGTTCGCGTGTCTTTAGCAGTTTCATACTTTTGTTATCACCTCCAAGTGAATCGCGATCACGGCCACGTCCTTCTCTTATAACATCTCTACCACTTTCTCTTCATCTACTGCTTCCTACTCTCTCTGTATCTCCCATTATTACAGCAACTGCTTTTCACGATGCCTAACCGTCTCGGAATTGGTTCCATGTCCCTGGGGCGCCCGGGAATCCACGATCTGCCAACCAAGCTGCACCAGGCCTCTCAGTTCGGCTACAAGGGCATCGAGCTATTCTTTGACGACCTTGACCACTTGGCCAAGTTGCTCTTTGATGGAGATCATATTTTAGCTGCTCATCATGTACGCCAGCTTTGTGTTTCGCTGGGCCTCTCTATCATCTGTCTGCAGCCCTTTTGGCACTACGAGGGGCTTCTGGATCGCACTGAGCACGAGCGTCTTCTCACTGAAAAGCTTCCCAAGTGGTTTGAGCTTGCACGCATTCTGGATACAGATCTCATCCAGATCCCATCTAACTTTCTCCCCGCCGATGCTCAGACAGGCCAGCCCCGCACCACAGGTGACATGTCTGTCATTGTCTCAGATCTTCAGAAGATCGCCGATCTTGGCCTTCAGCAGTCTCCCCCCTTTCGTTTTGTCTACGAAGCCCTAGCATGGGGTAACCACATCAACAAATGGGAAGACTCCTGGGAAGTTGTAGAGCGGGTCAACCGTCCAAACTTTGGAATTTGTCTTGACACCTTCAATATCGCTGGACGGGTGTATGCCGATCCCACATCTCCCACAGGAAAGACGCCTAATGCGGAAGCCGACCTCCAGGCATCTATCGCCCGCCTGCGAACTCGCATCGACCTCTCAAAGGTTTTCTATGTTCAAATCGTGGATGGCGAACGCCTGAGTACCCCTCTGGACGAATCTCACCCATTCTATGTCAAGGGTCAGCCCTCCCGCATGAACTGGTCGCGTAACGCACGCCTGTTTGCCTTTGAAGAGGACCGTGGTGGATACTTACCCGTCTTGGACGTCGCTAAAGCCTTCTTCGATATTGGCTTCGAGGGCTGGGTTTCCCTGGAATTGTTCAACAGAAGCTTGGCTGATCCTGACCCATCTACGCCTCGCAATCATGCCAAAAGAGGGTTTGAGTCTTGGAAGAAACTGGTCGCTGCCTTGAAGCTCAATACCGGTGATGCTTCTATGGTGCATGGTCTTGACGGTACAATTTCACCATCGACTTCTGCTTTGCCTGTGCAGCATCGCCTTTAGCGCCGCTTCCTGCTTCTTTACGTTTTCTTTTTCTTCCACTTCGGGCGTTGGTTTTTAACGGGTTTAATGCTTTGACATATCTGTCCTTTCACGGCATCTTCACAGCGTATGTCCTCTAGTCTTGTTTCTTCCTGGCCTTATGGCTTGTAATGATTGTACATTATGATGGAAATACCCGAATGGAAACAGCCACCAGGCTTACTGTCGAAAATCGCTCACCTTGCCATACATTCTCCTGATAAACGCGGGGGATCGTAATTCCAGCTTCATAATTAATATCTTACCAAGGGAAATTAACTAGATTTACAGGACTTAGTTGAGTCTGTCCAGCTCTATCTCAAGTTCTCTAGTCGGCTTGTCTGCTGGTCACGAGGTGGTTCACTCACATGATTTCACTTCGTCTAGTCACGCTTCACGCAACTCTCGCAACAAGGAGCAAGCAATAAATTATTGACTGAGACAACTTTGCACAAGAATATATTCAATACTTAACTTGGCAAGACTGAAAGAAACCACACTTTTGGATGCTACCAAGAATGCACCGCGCCGCACTTTTGCCTGAGTTGTTCCAGCCTTTCTATCTTTAGTATTTCAAGTCTCGTAGTTTCCCATACTTAAATTCCCGGAACTCACATTCAGATATGATGTGCCAGACTAAGATGAGGGACCGACTCAAGCACATATTTCGTTCACCACTATCGCTGCGCCGGGGCCAAAGGCCACCAAGCGATTCAGCCGATCATTTACAAAAGAGTGGATGCATTACGGCTTTACCGCTAGATACACCAGCGGATTCATCTACTCTCCCGGTAGCGGACTTCTGGCAGAAGGTGCTTCACAGGCTTTCTATGGAAGATCAAGTGTTGATACAAAAACATACTACAACCCGATCAACTCCATGTATCGTTAGCGATACGCCGGTCTTACTGCTGGAAGAAGTCAAGCAGAAACGGGAACTATTTGAAAGTAGAAGGTGGAATGTCAGTTTAAACGGCTACACTTTCCGCTTGAGCGATATTGCAAACAAGGTCATGACATGGTTAGAAAAGTTGAAGGCTATTGGCGATATTGCTGTCAATGCAGATCAAATACATTCACGATTACCATGGGCAGGTATCAGAATGTTGTTTCTGGTAAGACCACCCACTGTGACGAAGTCAAAGATGGCTTTTAATGACCGATATCTACTTAGGAAGCCACAGCCGATCGCGAGACTATGGGCCCCCTCCTAGTAGGGCTTGATAAGGTTCTCTACCTCATTGATCTGTGTACGGTATACGAACTTTTATATCCCTACGATCCAAAGATAGAGCACACATATCATAATTTAGAAGCCACAGTCATAGAAGTCTATGTCCTAATCCTGCAGTTTCTACGGACTGCAATCCTGGCGTATGAGCGAAGCACAAAGACAAGTACTTCGGCGACGTTTTGGACTCTCGATTACATTAACGATTATAACGCACGCTTTGAAGCAATCATTCCTCGCATCGATTACGAGGCTCAAAACTGTGAGCGATGTTATAGCCGCCTCGATCGTGTTATTTCTATCGACCAAGTGAAAAGGTTAAAGCGCGTGCTTGAAGACATGGAGAGAGTCAAGGCCCATCAAAACGAGTTTCGAAATATGAATAGTACTTTCCAAAACATATGGCGGTTTCTTGACGATGGAAAGCGAGAAGACGTCCTTAGGTGGACATCAGACATTCCATTTGAGGATCATCACTCAGTGGCGAGGACTGGCCGTACAGCAAATACTGGTGGGTGGCTCTTTAAGCAGCGGGTCTTCCAAGATTGGCAGATATCTGACGACTCAATGATATTTTGGTTACACGGTATACGTGAGTCTTCTAAAAACGATATTACCAAGCGCGTCAAGCTTATACTTTCTTTTCATAGCTGGCGCTGGAAAAACGAAGCTTGTTTCCCGAGTTATTGATGAGTTCCTGCAGGTCCAGGGTCAGAAGCTGGTATATTTTTATTGCAATCGAAATGAAGGACTTCGTCGGAAGCCGAAAGAGATTCTTCGCAGCTTTGTCAAGCAGCTTTCAATCACGGATGATCAAACCGTAATCCATGAGAGTCTTCTCCAAGTCTACATGGATAAGCGACAAAGAGGTTTCTCGTCAACGGACTTGAGCCTCGAAGAGAGCGAAGCGCTCCTAGCTCAGTTAATTTCCATATATCCGAAGACAATATTAGTGCTAGATGCCCTGGACGAAAGCGAAGAAGGCTCGAGGCAAGGTCTCATCAGTTATTTCAGCCGACTCGTCGAGCAGATACAAAATTTGAAAATCTTCATCACCAGCAGACGAGACGAAGATATAGCATGTCGGCTCAAATCTAAGGCTAACGTTGGCATCAATGCAACAGATAGTCAGGATGACATCGCGAAATTTGTCTCACAAAAGATAGATGAAGACGAGAAAAACAGGGCTACCCCTATCTCTGTTGAACTGAAATATGACATTGTCCGTATAATTCTAGACAAGAGTCAGGGCATGTAAGTGTTCTACCCATCACGCTGTGTTGAGTACGAAATGACCTGAGTCGAGATTTCAATGGGCGGCCTTACAAGTTACGGAACTCTTATCCCTAGATCTAGAAAAAGATATTCGTGAGCGTCTGGGATGCTTACCAGCTGGCCTACCTTGCGCATACAACGAGATCTACCAGCGCATTCTAGAGTCCAAGGCAAGCAAGCTTAAGATCGCGATGAGAGCCCTGCAATGGGTTATATGTTCAGAGAAACCTTTAACAGCAGATGCCCTCGTTTTCCTTGTATGCCAGGATCCCGAAATTGATACTTTGATAGCCCCATACGTGGATATCCGATTCATCCTGGAGTCATGCTCTAATCTCCTTGTCATGGATTCCCGGCAGTTTTGTCATCTGTCTCATCTCTCCGTGAATGAATACTTCGAAAACCTTTGGGGCATAGCCATATGTCATGCCAATGCTGCAAAAATATGTCTGACACTTATGCTAGTCGCCAACAATCAATATTCACAAGAATCGTCCATGTATAATGTTATGATTGACAACTTTCTCGCCTATGCAACGCAGCACTGGTTTCTGCACATAAGAAGATATGAGTACTATATCAGGAATACAGGTGACAAGATTGATCCCCGTCTGTCGCAGCTTGTTGAAAGGTTCCTCGGCCGGGTCGAGGAAAGTGGGCCCGCCTATAGGTCCTGGTGCGAACGTTGCGAGCACTTGCCAGGCTTCCCCATAGAAGATCTAAAGCCTTTCTGTAATCCGGTGCTAGCAGTTTGCCGATTCGGCTTTTACCGCATCCCGCTCACATTGTGGGAATCCAAATGCATAAACACTAATCAAACCAACAAAGCTGGGAACTCGCTTCTAGTGCTAACGGTCTTCAGCGAAAATGAATATGCCGTTCAAAAGCTATTGTCACTTGGAGCAGACATCAATGGACAGCTTGATGGGTTGCTCTGTAGTGGGTCCGCTCTCGGTGCTGCCGCATCAATTGGCAATCGAGACATCATCAAGCTCCTACTAAGCGCAGGAGCTCAGATCAATCAGAAGCACGCCGGAGGCATCTACGGCGGTGCACTGGTGGCATCAGTCGCAAACCCAGAAGGTAGGAAGGCCACTCAGCTGTTGCTAGACTCGGGAGCAGAGATCAATCAAGAGCTTGACTGTGGGATATTCGGCAGCGCTCTTGCTGCTGCCGCTGCTCGTGGAGCCGGAGGATACAACAGTACAATTAGCCAATCACTACTCCGTGCAGGAGCTAACGTCAATCAAGCCCTCACTAGTGGGAACTACGGCAGTGCCCTTGCTGCTGCCGCTTCAACACCCATAGGCCATGAGACAATAAAGCTATTACTTGCCTCAGGAGCGAATGTCAATCAAAGGCTCATATGGGGGAAATATGGTAGTGCTCTAGCAGCAGCATCATTTGGTAGCCCCGCAAACACCTCGCTCCTTCTAGACGCAGGAGCAGACGTCAACCAGTTGCTTACCTCTGGTTTATACGGCAGCGCACTTGCGGCAGCAGCGTATAGTCAAGCAAAACACAGCGTCCAACTCCTACTCAACGCAGGAGCCGATGTCAACCAAAAGCTCACTGCGGGGCTTTATGGAAGTGCTCTTGCAGCAGCGGTGGCCAAGCAGGGCGCCGATGAGGAGATTGTGCAGTTACTGTTGGATGCAGGGGCGGACGTGAACCAGAAACTTTCCTCGGGACTTTACAGTAATGTTCTAGAAGCAGCACGAGCACGAACTCGCCGAGAGCTTTACGAGATACTGTTGGGGGTAGTCATCGGGAAGAATCAGAGAAATTTCGGGTATACCAGCTTAGAGGCCGGTAAGTACAAGGACAGGAAGTCGGCATGATATGAAGCTCTCAGATGTCGAGAATAGTGAGCCGCCGCCGAGAGCTATGGTAATATATGTGACATTCTGCAGTGGCAATGCCCATACGAACTCAGCTCTTTCTGAACCATTGTTTGTCCAATCTCATATGAATGAGGCCATTTTATCGTTTTTTCAGATATATTTTCAGGCAATTCAGTAATTATTTTTCTTTTCTGGCTTCCTTCATCGTTTTACATTTATCTTTCTTCCATTCCCCTATCCCATACTAAATCTTTGAAAACATGGTCGAAAGAATTCTTTACCATAGTATTGCGCGGAAGCCATTTTTATGTAGTCATCCTCCCTAGTAGAATCAACTTTTTTACATACTTTCACAAGTGACCAACTAACACTTAAGTAATCTGAATAGATATAATCTCAACAATATTACTGGATACTAAGCTCTTTACATTGGTCTGTCTGGCTTATATCACGAGTACACGCATTGCCCTGTCTGGAGCTACCTAGCAATCGACACAATGCTTAAATATTAAAGAGAACGGGAGATTATAGGTAGGTCTGCATATTGAGACTTGTGTGTTCAAGAGGGCTTTAGAAATTAGATACACCTTCCCTCAAACTTCCCCTGTCCCAGATATAAATGGCCATTGTATACCCCATGGCAGCTACGCGCGCTAAGAAAGTAGTTCTAGGGCGACAGTCAAGGGTATGTGATCCATTCAGAGAAGACATTCAATGCTAACCCTTGGGCCCATGCCAGATTCAGCTTGTGACCATGTGATTGCTGTGCAGGTCGCCCCGTCCACCATGCGTCTTTCTCCGAGACATTTTGCTTACCCCCTCGCAACTACTATCAGAACTATATTAACGGGAGAGACTTGTACTTCCTGATCCCATTGTTCATGTGTTGTTGCTAGTCGCTTTTGCTTGTTGACACGTGCCTATATCTCCCAGCGACCACCGTAGAAAGCCAGAGAGCAATATGGCAAGCCCTACAAAGCAAACAAGCAGACCTTCTACGAACCCGGACATCAATATGGATAGACCAGAAAGACAGGCCTTAACAGGGACCAGCACTCGACTACAGTTTTTCTTCTCATTCAGGCACCATAGCTAAGATCTATAGATTACGGCACTGCTATGCAAACCCAGATCTCGAGCCAAGCACACAACCATCGTGAGAAAAGTAAGTGAAGTCGTCTCCCACCGAGATGCAGATGTGAATGACCACGAGGGATCTCGCGACACTTCGGGGGTTAATGGGCATTTTGATATCAAAATTGGCAGGGGGCGTAGGAAGCACACCTTGTATTCCTGTGACTGGCATTATACCCCAGCTGAGGAGCATCCAGATGTCTGCCCAATCTGTAGTGGAGCCCCCGAGTGTCCTTCTTGTGGCGGGTCGTCCGATTCTAAGGAAGGGAGAGGGAAAAGGTACTCCGACTAGACGAACACCTTATTTATATGGAAGTGTAATCCGCTAAGATAGAGAAACAGATCCCTTGAAACCCAGAAAATTACAACACTTAATTTCTGTCAATGCTATCGACACGAACACAAACATGATTAAACCCATGCCTTAAGAGAAGGGAAAAGAAGTAATGGAAACTTGGAGAAGAAAATAACCCACTAACACGCCCATAAAAGTCCCAAGAACACCAGTACAGTCGTTGAAGACAAAGCCCTCTTTCCATGCCATCCTTTGTTAATACACCGCTTATTCCATGAAATGCATCACTGTCCTGGTTTCGTGTCCTTTTGTCGCTGCTGCCGTGTTCTAGGGAATAATGTTGAAACCCCGATCATGTAACAGCAAGAAAGCTCCCCGATTCATGCAAGCACGCTCGTCGTCAAGAAGGTGAGATCTATATACGCTGGTGATTCAAGATATGAGGTTGTTTTGTGCTGGTAGTCATAGTCAAACTTCTTGAGCCCATCGACGCTCGCGGAGAGGCATTTCTTCGCCGGCTTTGGCGCGGCTGCCGTCGAGCTCTCGACGCCAGGCGTAGTATTCGCCGAGGCGAGTTTCAGCGTATGAAGCGTAGTCGAAGTCGATTTGCGAGATCTGGGCTTGGATGAGGGCCCATATACCCCTATTTAATATTAGCACTGGGTCATAGATATTAGCATTGAAAGGGAAAACAAACCAGTATAATCCGGGAATGCCGCGGAAGCGATCAACGTCCTCATAGAGTCGATCGATGATCTGCTTCTGAGACGACTCCGGGAGACCTTTGTGCTGGGTATAACTCCTGACATACTCGGTCAAGAACTGGCGCCGAACAGCACATGTAGGCATCATGTTGTAGTCACAGTCGTAGCCACCCCATTCAGCGAAATGGTTGGCGATGTCGAACGCGGCTGGGGATGGAGTGGCATATTCATAGTCGATGAACTGCACAGTCGTTGTGGGCTCACCCGCGGATGTGACAGGAGCATCTGAGGACGGTACAGCTATGACATTGGCGCAGAGAAGGTCGCAGTGGGCAAACACCAACTACCGAGGGGGGTTAATTATTGGCCGTAATCCCTATGGCTCAAGGATGGAATGTGATATCTACGTACCCCGTCTTCACCGATGCCGTTGCCGTCGTCCAGTTCACTGACAGCCCATTCAAGCTCTTTCTGAAGGCCCAGTCTGCGCTTACGCTGCTCATCTGTAGCGGAAGGCAAAGCAAGGATCCATTTCTGGAGAACAGCCCACATGCTGGGTCCCGATTGTTTTGGCTTGATCAGAGGAAAGTCAATGTTATGCTTGGACGGATGGACATCTACTGAGTTCAGAAAAACATTCTCCGCTTCAGACTGGGCAGGGGCGGCGGCTCCTCGGATGGGAAGGACTGCATGCCACTGTCCAAGCCTTCTAGCAACGCCACGCCAAATGGAAGCTGTCACTAGATCTTCATGAGTGGCGGGGCGTCCACGAATGAACCTATAGAGCAGGCCATTCTGGAAGCGAGCCAAAAGTGAAGGGGCTAGGCCATAGCTGGCAAGTAGGGCGTGGGACTTCATTTCTCCTATAGACATCTACTCAGCATTGGCGCAATGGGCAAAAAGGAGAAAGGGCGTATGTCCCGAGTCTGTCTTACTTTCGCGGTCTATAAGAATCTCTGTATGGTTACCGTACGCTCTCATCAGTACAGCTTCGTTGTCTATTTGTTCTTCGGTCAAGCCAGGCTTGCGATTTATGATTTTGAGAAGCTGGAAGCCAGTTAGTCCATGAATTTGATAGTTTGGACTCTATCTGCTGCTGCAGAGCAAGTTCGGAACACACAGTATTAGTTATACCGTCCGTGAAGCGCACGAATTCGATGTTGTTCTCTGGACCTTCCCAGTGAGGGTTCAAGGTCAAAACCAACCTCAGCGCAGACGCTTGAGAATCGGCATGGTTGTATGACTGTGCGATGTAGCGCAGCGCCGTGAGAGGACAACCGTTCGGCTCAGATGTCGAACCCATCATGGACGTTTATTAAGGGGTGAGGGGCGAGATACTGTATGGAGAAACGGTCAACTACAACAGTTCTAGATTCCAGAATGTCAGCAAATCTCACCAGAGGTGTATGATAAGTTGTATGCAGCGACAGTATCACTTAGGTGTAAAAAAAAAAAAAAGTACAAAGCATTGGAGCGTATACTGACCTGAACGGCGCCTGTGGCACTTTTTTTTTTTTTATCCGTTCACTGAGGGCTTCCCCTATTATTAGTGAGCGATAAGGATCGCAAACGATAACGATATACGTAATTTTAAAGAGTATTAAATTGACCGGCAACCAATACTCAGGGAACACAAGCCAGAAGAAAAAAGGGGGAGTAGTATTAAGCCGGCATGAGAGGAGAAGAAAGAGGAGAAGAAGAACATTGGTCTCGTGCTTGCATGGCCATGATTGGAAGCTACGCAGCCTGAGGCCCCTCAGGCAACGAGCGCCGTCGCCCCCTCGTTTCCTTACCAGGCTGTAAATCCGAAATTGCCTCCCCCATGACGAAATGCCAGGGACGAAGCCTACGTATGCACCTATTCTTATACAACTCGATCGCCCTATGTGAATTTTCTGTGGGGTAACACCGACAGTTGTCAGCACTCAAAACTAGCCTATGATCAGCTCTTCCGGAGAATGTGGTTGGCATTCCTTGCCCGTGAAAAGGAGGAAGTTAAAGTAAGGGATGGTTGACAGGTATGGGAACCTCGTTATGGGTGTAAGGTACGGGGAGTACACGCCGGTATTACTCTAAACCCCTTTGGTCACCGCTCACTCAACCACTTTGCATGTGATTCTCAACCATGTGACTGGCAACGCTTGGCACTCGCCTGAGGCATCACCCAGATCTCCAGTCTCACATGACTTTTGCACCCTAAGCCCTAGGAGCTACTGCTCTCGGTAACTAGCTAGTCCCAAAGGTGTCCTAGTGGCTCCACTCATGGCGGACTACAAAAGGCCATCGTTGGCGCCGCCAATTTTTCCTTCTTTTTTCTTTTTTCTTTCCTCATCATCAGTAGCGGTTTACATTGACCATATGTAAATCAATACCGGAGCTTCATACAATGTATGACACGCTGAGGGTTATCCGTGTGGGATTTTGCTCGATGGGTTTCCTTCCGTTCCCGGCTTCGGAGAGTAATTGTGCTTTCCTTTTTTCAACTTCCAAATTATGGCTTAGCTAGGGATTCTTTTCGCAAGATAAGAGCCCCAGGCGCTTGAGCTGTGGAGGAGGCGCGACATTCCAATTTTAGAAAATTATGTCTGTACTGTGAAATCATGGTTGGACATCTTCTATCTTGTAGACGTGCTGCTGAACAGGGCACTTCTTGTTCTCGGGGTTTATATGCTGAACCTTGGATCAGATGTGTACATCTCGGATCAATCTTCAAGTATACCATGTGTATCTGGCTATTGTTGGCAATGACATATTGGTAGCTTGTTCCGATTGAAGCATCATAGGTGCTCTAGTTGGCCTGCTGATCGCTTAAATACGTCATGTCATTGGCTATGTCTGATATACTGGTTCATTACCAATGTGTTACAAGGTAGCATCTGTAACTTCTCATGAGAGAATGTCATGCGAACACATCCTGTGGATGCTTTATGTCTCGAGCATGTTTCGAACAAATTCGCGATGCGTTATCCTGACATTAGCCAAGTTAAGCCATAGTGCTTGTCAAATGAGTGTTGCATTGTGAAACTCCTATAGCTTTCACTCTCACTTTTTAGGGCTCATGCTTTTTCTAAACAAGAAAGCAGTCTCAACCTCCATGCTTAACCCACCCTACCAGCAGCTTTCAGTCCCATCAATGAGTTGCTCCTCTTGCTAAAGAGCGATCAACACAGTAGGCCATATGTCAATATAACCAATCCTGAATTAGTGCCATCACAATATGTCTTGGCGATACGAGTGAATGTATGTCTCTGAAGCTTAGCAGATACCATGATCCAACCATGTTAGTGCAAGATATGTGTTTCCCGTGTCTCATTTATGCTATATAGTAACCTCAGACCCGTCCAGCCTGTCCGATTTGAATCCTCTCTCCACTCCATTTATCATCGCTCCGCAAGACTGGCCAGCTCGTTCCATCAGCCTTGGACAGCGTCAATTCCATTTTAGTGCCCAACACCTTGAATTGGGATTTTTCGGGATTAATCGGCGCAAACAGCTGATAAGTATCTTTGTACCGCTTGTTATCGGTAGTGGGGAGGTCCAGATCGATCGACTTCTCGGAGAACTCGACCTTAGCCTGGTTCTTATCGATCTTCTTAAGGTACAGCGAGACATTGACCGAGTGTGGTGTTTGGTAAAAGTCATTCCTATATAAGGCATAGAAGGTTAAGACAAAGTTCCCCAAAGAGGTATTGCCATTCGTAAGACGAAATGAGGGTTTCACTCACCTAACACTTTCCACCTTCTCTTCACCAGCCGGCTTGCCCTTTCCGACAAAAAGATGCCCCCTTTTCTCCTTGCAGCCTTCGATCTTCAGGAAATCGTCAAAATCCAGAACCCTCTTCTTACAGCATGACCATCCCTTGCTGCCCTCATGGAAAATCGGCTGTCCGGGATGATGGACACATTTCTCCTCCTCCCGCGACACGGACGAGTTGTAGTTGGCGCCGCATCCCTTCCGACGGCATGTGGCGTTAGCCGGGATCTCAAGAGATGGGTCGTCGGACTCTGATTCTTCGGGGGCGGGCGTAGCTGCGTTCGACGGAGGGGCAATAGCGGGCGAGTATGTCGGCCGTGGTACCCCGCTATCTGCGACAGGTGCAGTTACCGGCTGGGGTGCAACTATTTCAGGTGCAGCTGGGTCTGTCTTCTTTGGGGGTTCGACTGGGGTATCGTCTACAGTCGAATGCTTGCCGGTAGTACAGGGTGGGATTTCGAGGAATTCATCGAAGGTGAGAACGCGGGGCTTGCAGCATTTCCAGCCTGTAGATCACGCGAGGGTCAACGTTGGTGGATCGCACCGCAGGGAAGGACGGAAGTGTCATGCAACGAATCCCAGGGGCCACCGTAGACACCAAGGTCCTTAAACTTACCCTTTTGACCTTCATGGAAGACAGGTGGTCCAGGATGATAGACGCATGGCTCTTCGGGATCGGTGAAGACCTTCCCGCAACCCTTGTGGACGCACTTGGACATTTTTTCGATGGGTGGGCGCAATGCACTTCTCGACGTGAATTATACGGGCAACAGTAAAATCGCTTCAGTCCATGAGACAAGAACTTCGCTGGTGGGGGGCAAATCGCATCGAAAGCCGCAGAAATACTGCCACCGCAGCTGCCGCCCAAAGTGGCTCGAAGCGGCTTAGTCTGGAGAAGCTCGAAGGTTCCATTTTTCTCGGCGCGGAGAGCACGATAACTAACTCTATTGTTTGGTCGACATCACCACCCGATCCTATCGCCCGTTCGCGGCCTTCAACCACCACAACTTTGTCCGCCCTTCTGGCTTAATTTGGCTATCTTTCATCTCTCACCATGTTTCCTACCGCCGCCCGTCTCTCCCAGGCGGTTCGTGTTACGCTCTTCACTCGTGTCGGCTGCGGACTGTGCGACACGGCAAAACACGCCGTAACTCAATTACACAAGCGGCGGCCCTTCGAATACTCCGAATTAGATATTATGGTCCCCACCAACAAGCCCTGGAAGGATGTGTATGAGTTCGACGTCCCTGTCTTACACGTTCAATCGGTCAAGGGTCAATTGGAAAACGGAGAAGCCGACCTCTCGGATCCAAAGAAGCTGTTCCATCGGTTCACCGAGCAGGAAGTCGAAACGTTGGTCGACGAGGCCGAGAAGGCAAAATCATGAAGTCTAGACCGCATATAGCTAATTGAGTCATATCTCAATCCAACCTCCTATATCCTCCCTGCCAAGTATTCCCCAGCATTACGGGCGAGATGTGAGGAGTCATTCGACCTTGTGTCGTCTCGACATGCCGGAATACATTTCCGAGTGATCCCTTGTTTCAGCCTCGAAGATCATGAGCAAAGGATCCTCAGCCTCTTCAATGTCTCCAAACTTTGTGATAATCCCAGCCAATCCCGTTATTAACGCACTTCGTCCTTCTCCAACGACTAGGACGGTGTCGCATGCCAATGTCGGCGTACGATGAGCTCCTCCGTTCAGCGGCAGGAGGGTAGATATGTACGTTGTGGCCGGTTAGCCATTGGTAGGGGTTATTGGAATGATTAGATAAAATTAGGTATCTGTTAGTAGCTAAGGTGTTGATCGAAGACAAGATTATATAAGAACCTCTGATACTCATAGAAATAACGATAATGTTTTGTTTAGTATACAATGCAAGGGTATCAGAGCTTCATTCCAGTGGACCAGCTAAATCTATAGGCAAACTCTCAATCCATCCATAATAACCGCGAGTGTCCTCTACGGACTGCCTCCGGTTCCAGCTAAGGGCAGGACTACCGTTCTCCGTCCTTTCCAGGAGCCGATTTCGAATATTTTCATCCAAGACCGCAACTGGGCCGGTTGATGGGTGAGCAATGTCAGGCCTTCTAATGACGTCCGAGAGATCCTTTAAAGTGTTGCAGCACAACTGTGCTATACGCGCCACCTTGCCATTTGGTCTAATACTGTGGTAATGGTTCAACATGTCGATAGCTCGCGTCAAAGACGTTTCTACCTCCCCTTCATTAATTGTACCGGAATTGTTGTCATTGAAGCTGGTAAAGTTACTTAAACGAGCTGCAAGAAAGACTGTTCCGCAGACCCAAGTATAATCGATGTTCTCCCAACAGGGAGAGATGAGATCACGGCGGCTGTCGTCTGGCCTGCCATCGAGCGGCCCGTCTTCGTGCGTGTGTATAAGACTGATCAGTTCCAAGGCGACCGCCACGCTCTTGATTGAGGCATCGCGTACCAGGCTGAAAACGACAGGTGAGGTGGATGAGCTAGGCTCTTCTTTGGTAGCGTGCGGGCGACCTTCAGGTCGACAAGTGCATTTGGTGGACAGTGCCAGCCCCAAGGCCAGCAGAGGCCGATATAGTCGAAGACGAACATATAAGTAGCGTGCTCGGAGAATATTCCGCTGTCGACACACAACCGGATCGTCCCATATACCGCCCACGGCATCATTTTGCAGATACGTTGGAAGAGATGCCTGCCAATCGTATAAAAGAGTGTCCACTTTCAAGAGTATCTTGAAATCGAAAGACAGTAGTTTCTTTAGGGCGCAACTATTCGGCTGCATTCTCAGCTCATCCTCCCATGCTAAGATATCCTCGACGTGGCTATACAGCCTGGCACAAGCTGTCAAGAACTCTATTAAGGATGGACGATCCGCTGTAACGACGGAGGTTTTCCCGGATATAAAATCGGTGTAGTCTGTGTCCCAATGCGTCGGCAATGGTACTTTCAGTGGATTGGAGGTTTGCGGTGGGAGCCCTAGTTTTAGTGCAATCATCCGTTCCAGAATCATGGCACTATGCCAGAGTCGCCGAGCGAGTTCGCGATCCCTCCTTCCTCGAGTATCCTGCCCCCCTATCTTGAAGTGCAGGCCCAGGACCTGCGCCATGCGGATGGCAAACCCAATGAACATCCATGCCAACCTTGAGTTGCCAGTCGCATATAGATACTGGCTTTGTAAAATATGTGATTGAATACGCTCACATAGAGACCCGCTGTTCTCCATATCCCTGGACATCCTCTGACCGCGACTGAAGAGACTCGACACATCTTCATCATTAACATCGGGTGTACTCAATCCAGATAAACTGAAAATGGTATTCAAGATGCCATGGAAACTACTGGGGGCTGCGGCTATATCCTGTTCGGTTCTGGTAGTCTCGTAGGCCGACTGAAACTGTAAAAGGTCCAGGATCGGCAAGTTTGCATATTCTCTCGTTAAGTAAGAGAGAACAAGATGATCAGCCGTTTCCTGAGACAACTGCACCGGTGGGTCCTCGCCATTCGATCCGGAGATGGAAGGCTGTATAACCCCGTTCGTGAACATGGGAATTTGAGCTAAAAGAGGGGCGTCGCCTGTTAAATCTTCGTCCTTGGCTCTACCTGTTCGCTCCTCGACAGCTCTTTGCAATCTCACCACTTGCAAGGCTTGCGCTCCACCATCATCGAGGTGAAGGCCTTCCTCCTGGGGCAAAACAGCGGTGTGGTAGCTTTGATCCGAATCTATGGAGGAGACTTCAACCACGTCGCCTTGTGTAATATCAGGCGACTGACGCACTCCACGACTTCGTAGGCGTCCTTCATTGTTTGGGGTAGAGATAATAAGAACCTCTAGCTCAGGGAGCGCCTGGCTAGTCATACGTTGTCTTGAGTGGCTACTTTGATCGATATTAGCAGGATTCAATCAGATTAGATTTGAGTCATACGGAGGAGGCATATCCTGGGATCTATAGGAACATTCATGTGACTGGCCCCTTGTCTGACAACCTCCGCATACTATGCACAGTACTTGTTAGTGATTTTATGGTGCAGCGCAGGGGCGCAAGGGAGGATACGGAATTTATGCAGTGAGAGTTGACGAAAGCATACTTGGTTTCTGTCTGTCGCATCTTCTCTTCCTGCGGCGACATACACAACAAGGAGTACCAGGGAGTCTTCTCACGTTGCGCATCCCGCAGGCGCTTGGAGACTGTATATTGCTTGAAACCCTGTCAATTCAGCGTTCAGTATCAATACATTTCTTATAGACACTCATGCACTAACGGATTGCTTGTTTGGATACTCGGTTATACAGTAGATTACTTAGATATGTGAACAATGCGATGTGAGGTTTTCCAACTCTATATTGGAAGCTTAGCTCCTAGCCAAATAGACTAAGGCGCGTCTAGTCAGCTCGGGCCGATATTATTTTCTTCACACTGTTGTTATATAAACTCAAGACAAATAGACATCTGCGCGTATAATCGTCAATGAATACGGACGATGCTGATAATGGGGAGAGATGGTGAACCAACGGAGAGGTGAAAAGGTAATGGCACCGTCAAGGGAAAGGCGATTCTTATATATGGCCCGTGCGCTGGACGTATCGAATTCCATGTAAACAATGTAGATAACTCAAAACAAACTATGACCTATCCTACCAAGTTATAATTTCTTTCTATATATTTTTTCCCACTCCCATAACATGACGGCGTGCCAGGATCCTAGCGATTGGCCCATTACCGCTTATGAAAACTAAAAGCATTGCCCCCAATAGAGACCCCGCTACCGGCCGAGCACATAGAAATGGTCATCAATGATTAAATATTATTAGGTACTATACAAGACCAATCCATTAGGTCAGTTCCGAGTTACCAGATGGCAACCGTAGGTGTGAAGTACAGCCTGCGGATGACTATCAGAGAGCTATCCAGGTCATATCTATCAACCAACCGATCAAATCTCGTAAGACATCAAACATGGCACCCTAGGCTGAGGGATATACACAAAACAGTTGAAGCTGTCCATACATAGAATGAGCCAATATTGCTGCAGAGAATCAAAACCAGCCCCGTGCACGGTGACGGGGGAAAGGGGTAGTTCACAAGAATGAGCAAACAGTTTACCAGCAGCCAGTTGCACACCGACTGAAAAGGATTAAAACGTAGATAAACAAACGCCAGGTCCGTGTTCCGCAAATAGTGGATGCCAGATTGTGCGACATCGATATCAAAATGAAAAAACCATGTCACTACTGCCTGTTCATATGCCAATCATAGCAGTAGTTGGGGGCATCGGTTGCTGTTATTGTACGGCTGCATTAAACCGCATCAATAGCAGAGATGCGTATGAATTGGTTTATGCCTGTTGAAAATGTTGTGGCGCGCAATGATTACTCAGAACCACATGACGCCGACAACTAGGCCTATGACAATAGCCATGCAACTACCGCGTGCAGGCTGTGAATTTGGTCCCTGACCAATGCCCTTGGATCGCTCTTCAGCTGCCACAGGTAAATCAGGGATGTCGGTTGCTTTAGCAGGCGATTGCGAAGATGAAGGTGACAAGGTCGAAAGTGCGGCATTGCTGCCGTTCGATGGAAGCCCTTTGGGTGCAACCTGTTCTTCAATGTCTTGATCAGTCTGTTCTGAAGTTTGTAATGTCTCTTCCGTGGTCTTTTCAGAACGGGACGGAAGTCGTTCTCTTAGGAAAGTCCAGTTCCCAAGATAGACCCTCGTGGCATGGCAGGCCTGCTGCCATAACTCACATAAATGGGAACGAGGGTACTGGAGGCTTTGCGAAGGAGCTTCTTGCGTCGTTGCCGTGATATTGCTGCCGTACGACTTGGGAAGGAGTGCTTCAGCGGTAGGAGGGGCACTGATAACAGCTAAATTGGATACATTCGAGGTGAGAGAGCTAGGTGCTGAGGCCACAGAAGAGGCGCTCCCCGTGGCAAGAGGTTTAGATATCTGGCTATCTCCCGTCTGTTTTATGAAGAGCGATTTGAAGGCGCGTACACCTCGCGCGAATGTTGATGGTTCTTCAGTAAGGTATGCTATCGAATCGGGGTCGAAGGCAGTGGCAGCCTCGAACGAGCTGCGTGGGGTGTCTGGCACGGAGCGCCGCGGGCGATGAACACGGTCCAGGTCTGGCAGGCAGTAACCATTTATTGTCCACGACTTACACTGACTGCCAGGCGTCCGTATCCTCGACCGAACGTCGAGTGGACCATCTCTAACACGGGAAGGTTCTATATTCCACGCAATGTGAGATCAATGTTGTAACCGAGCAACCACATCGGGATAATAGACACTTACGTCGAACATCGTTATGATGGTAACCAATATACCCGAAGCGCAGATTATAAAAGTCCCATTCCTTTGCCAAGGACAACAAGCTGAGCAATGAGAAAACAAGAAGAGCAAGAAAGGGGATGGCACCAGGTTTGTGGAAGCCTGACCGCATTATACACGTTCATAGACCTTTCGTCCACGCTGGCGATCCTCGAGTAGGCGAAATTCCAAAGTCAACAGAGTTCCTGCTTGCTTGAAGAGCTTTCGGGATCAGGCAACTTCATTGCCATACGGTTTGACGAATAAGCTGAGTATTAAATCAAGAACCGAACGTTGTATGCGGAATAGCCTCCAGTTTATATTGAATTCCCCATGTGCACTTATATTTCTTTTCGATGGCTGCCTCTTCTCTCTTTCTTATTTTTCTTTTTTCTTTTTTTTTTTTCGCCTCGTGTCGGGGGGGTTCGGTCGGTCGGTCGGTACCTCGCGAAATTGACTTGGGAAATGAAGCCCCGGCAACGAGAAAGGCACAACACGCAATGGTGGGGTTGACGCCAGATGAGAAGAGGATATGGCTTTAAACCGGCTCGGGGTGTTTATTCTATGTCGGGGAGAAGTTTTGCAGGATTCGATCGCTACTGAATGACGTAAAGGACGTGGTCGACGCAACGTAACGTCCGGTCGCAAGCGGATGTTGCCAAGTCGATAGAGGCCAAGGATGAGTGCCCGTGGGGAACAAGCTGGGAGAGAAAGAAGGTCACTTCAGGGTCAGTGAGGAGGGAAACAACAATGAGGTCGAATCAGAGCAGCATCCAACCCCCTAAGCATGCAAGTATGACCGGTGATTATTTTTGGCAGAGGCGTTTTGGCAGTTCGATTGGCACGAAGTCATTAGCCTTTTCACTAGTCCTGTGGCCGATCTGCACGTTGTCTTTCCTTTATTGAGGCTTTTTTTTTTTCCTATTTTTCTTTCTTATTCCCGTCGTACCGCCTCTGGGTATTTTACCGTAGCATCGGTTAGCGTCATCTGCCTGAGGCGACCCAAGTGCTGCCTTGTGTTGCAACACCAGGGTCAGGTACAATACTTCTTCCTTGGTTCATGATAAAGTGTACTCATCATCCACTTCCTTTACAGGTACTCCCAGGTAACAATCTGACACTAGTATACTCCCATCAAAGACGAAGGCAGGATCAAGACTAGTTCGCCCAGTGCTACATCGGCTTTTAGTTTCTTTGTTTGAACCAATGTCTTCTTTTACTCCGGGCAATCAACTTTCCACAATGCTATCTTGGCCCTTGTATCACGTCTTGGTACACTCATTGTACCACAGTAATACGAACGGCAACACGGGTCCCTCAGACTGAGCCGGAGACAGACTCATAAATAAGTATTCACCCAGCGAAGAAAAGAAAAGTGTTGGTTTGATTGTCAACATTCGCCCTTCTTCATCCTCTACATATATGTGGACTTTGGGAGTTCTCCACTTAGGGTTTTGGTCTTCACTGTCACTTCAATGTTAGGCTTTGGAGCATGAAACAACACTACTGTAAACGGGTATTGACACCAGTGTCCAAATTGGACCCAATCAGCTGTTCCTTCTTCTCCACTAAGAAGCTGAACAGCGGGTCCTCCTCCAAAGTATCAAGAACATTCGGCTCCAATGTGATCAAGACGTCCCATGAAGGCTGTACCTTGCTCTCATAAAGGTTGCCAGGATCTTTGATACGAGCTGGCATGATAGCACAATTCCATCGACGAGTTCCAACTGGAACCATAGGTAATCAGTAGCACCCAGTTGACCCCCAAAGTTGAGACTGTACATTCTCAGCGGTCTCATATCAGTCACACAGGATTCTGCAAGCCTAGTGGTAGGCTGGGTATCGTTCTGCTTTCTGAAATGGGAGCCTGACTAAGGTTTAAGGCAAATTTCGTGAGATGCAGCAGGCCAAATCCCTTGTAACTCAAAATTCCCACCCTCGGGGTAATCATCCTTCTGTATCGGACTAATCTAAAGATTGGCCATAAAACTACCGAAACACTTTTCAGCACCGACTTTCCGGAGCCTCGGACGCAGATTCATAGCTGGCACAAATCGCCCTGGCTTCTTCAGGTTGGATATTAGTCCGCTTTGCGTCGCAGCAGCCCGTCTCCTTTTGATGCAGAGGGTAAATGCTGTACGCACCATATCTGACTACCAGATAGATCTAGCGATACTTTCTCAAGGCAGGGCGGAGCATGGGTAGATATCTCCAGCGAGGAATAAAATCTGTTGGATTAGCTTGGCTACCTCATCTTCTAATGGCTAGATTTCCGCTTTTGAATTTGTAGAGTGAGATAGGAGAAGAAAGGCTGGGTTGCCCCGTGGTGGTGCAGAGTCGAAAGCTGTCAAAGGGGGTAGTTGAAGGAATCCATGCCTGCGAACTGAATGGTGTCTGGTTTGGGCGCTTAGAAAGGAGTACACATACTAGAAACAGTCCACTACTTAAAGGGTCATTAGGAACGCGAATGGAAACTTTATTCGTTATAGCTGACTGCAGAATCCTGGATTTGACTTGTCGTTCTCAAGTAGTCAAATTGAAAACTCAGGGGCAAGACATGTTGGCGTACGTATCAACACGTTGAAGCTTGCGTAATATACCGTACAGCAGTGCATTACAATAAAGATATAAGCACTTTTTGATATAACCGGCTCATCAATCGCGATATGATACAGGAGTGTTAGGAACATTGCTCCTTCTCAGCTGTCATAATAGATTAGAGTGCCGTTTATTCCAGAATCTCTCTCCATGGGGAAGCAGATAATGCTCATCACACTCGGTATTAACACGTTAGGATATCATGAAGAGGGACTTGAATGATTCTAGTGAGAGTGTTTTGTCTTTATAGTACGGTCTACCGAAATCGAAAGGCAAGCAAGGAACAATGTACGTCCCAGTACATCGCGTCCTTTGGCTAACATTGTGGGGTTGGATATTACAAAACGACTATCTAAAATTGCCGCATTAGAGGTATACGCGCCTAGAAACCAATAAAAGAAAAAGAAGGCACAAGAGTACATATAGTCGCTCCAAGCAAAGTAAAAAGACGAAAGACAAAGCCAGTGCCACAGTTGCGGATGCTCTTTGAATTTTATCGAACACCCACACTGCAGCACATTTGGCCATCATGTACAATCGTGTCGATATAGTCACAATTAATCATCAGCACTCGAGCTTGTAGTGATATTTAGATTGGGTTCATCATGGTGGGGTCAGGAACGGCCGGAGGCAAGTCGTTGCTAGTCTTTGGCGATGCTGTTACCGGGGGCACTGGTGTGACTGTTGCCGGTGTATCGCCAATTTCGCTCCTCGAACTCCCGCCCCGAAGTGTCGCAGAGGCCGTGCTGCTGCATTCAGTGCTGCTAGTCTTGCCCCCACGCTTAACCATCTTCCCCAAGATTCCAACAATCTCAGCGGCATCCGCGAAGCTTTCATCATCCATAGCCTCTTGGGCTTTATAAACATCTGCTATAGCTTGTTTGGCCACCCGTCGACAAGCATTGGAATCATGGAGGCAATCATAAAGATACGCTGCATATTCGAGCTTAATAGACAGACGTATGGGGTGAGAGCCTGGAAGAAATCGTTCAGCCAAGAGAGCTGCGTGATTGAAGCATGCCGTCGCCGTAGGTGTGTAATCGAGAGCAGGCAGAAGAAAGGACGACGCCTTGGGCGGTTGAACGGGTGTAAGTCCAGGGGGGCCTTGGATAGCAGTGTACCGAGAGGCGTTCCCCGAGCTGTAAGCTGGCTGTTCAGGGACTGATATTGATTCTGCATTCGATCTAAATGAGAACCTCGACCCCGGTTCTTTAGTTGGTAATTCGGCTTTGGATGCGTCGTTTAGTTTGGTACCATTGCTCGGAAAACTGGTGATGCCCGGACAGTGAACTGCGGGCTGATTGTGAAAAAGCACAAATATGTGATAAAAGGATGCTCGGAGTTTATAGGCTAGGATCTTCAGCTCCACATATCCCTCAACCATTGGGAGAACGAATTCTTCCAAGATCAGTAACCCTTCACGGGAGAGCCATAAGATATGATGATATAACTGGAGCGACTTGGTTTCTCGGCTAGGGTCCAGTCGCCGTAGTCGTCGTGCACGAAGTAGCTTCTTCGAAAGCATAACCGAAAGGCCTAGAACTCTATAGAGCATTGCGGACAGGAAGGGGTTTTCGAGGCTGGTTAAGGCCGCAAAATTGCCCAAGGCCTTCTGGTCTACCTCGGAGGAAGCCATCCACAGTGCCAAAAAATTAGGGTCTATGACATAGAAGCCATCGCAGACATTAGCCATGTTCATTGCATACTGTGCCATGTTGGTGAAACGATTTTCTCCAGAATAGTCCAAGTGCTTCAGATGATGACCCAGACCAATCCGCACTTAACTGAGCTGTCAGATGCACGAGAAAGAAGAAGCCTTCGTCGTTTCGACGATATTTCGAGTGCGACAGTGGAAGGCAGAGAAATGGACCAGAAAGAGTGCCAAAGAGCTTGTCATCTTACCTTGGAGGTGCGCACAAGCGAACGGTAGAATAAAACCAGTTTGTTCAAAAGCGGTACAGTTCGCTGCCCATGCCAGGCGCTTAAGCCGGATGCACTTCTTTTTTTAGGTTTGTCGATATGCAATGTCGGCACTTAAGCGAGAATTTCTTTTGCGTACTGTCACTTCGAAGCTTGCTTCGACTGTGTGCTGTGATCTCCCTTTGCGTCTGTCCTTCGAACTCGCTTTTGAATTATGCCGGAAAATCAATGAATTAAGCACGAACGACAAAGCGAAGCGCTAGAATCACAAAGCCACCGATTGAACCGTAAAATGTATATGTTACAACAGATCAGGTACTGAAGGCCTCGAAACTTTTCGCAATATGCAAGAATTTGTGGCGTAGACTGTACAATGCCACAAAGGGAGCTAGAAAGACAGGACAGTGTTTCCAATCAAAAGACGTTAAACGCCGCGATGGCTTTTCGATAGCCGGGGCTGCATGCAAGAACTGGAAATATCAAAACAGTCGGTCGATATAAGGAGATGATTAGCGACGCAAGGCACACGGAAGGGGGCAACTGTCAATGGCAAAATATTGAAGAACAAGGAGCTCGTGGTTGTGAGGCAGGAAGCAGTTTTGATGCATCGTGTGCAACTGGCGCGGTAAGGCGGTAGTCTGTGCTTCTCAGCCAGCGGTTGCTGGCAATGAAGATGGGGGGACACAGTCAGAAAACAAAAAGAGATACGAACAAGCCCTAGTATTAGTCGTTGTATGGAGGGGAAGCGGCTTAGATGTAGCGATTGTTCGACAAGGTGGATTTGGCCCAAAAAGCGGTATCAGCCACAGTTGACAAAAGAAGTGGACAGCCCGGCCACTGCTGCCCGTGTATTGGGGGAAGGAACTGAAATAGTAAGGTCGTAGTGAGAACCGGATGATGCAAGGGAAATTAGTACCTGTGCGATCGGAATTTCCCCTGATGCAGTATGGAAGTGGATGGAGCCGCGGCAATACTGTGTGGGTGAGTTCTGTCTTAATCTACTCCGTATATGATGTCCTGTTGTTTCTCTCAATATTGCAATGCCGTCATATGCATTGAACCTCACTGTTGCCTCATTCGATCTTGCTATCCTCCATTGTGGGAACTTTCCTTTTTCTTTTTCTTTTTCTTTCTTTCTTTCTTTCTTTTTTTTTTTTTTTTTTTTTTTTTTAATTTCTCTCCCTTCGTGTTAATTCCCAAAACACGGGAACAGTCGGGCAGCCATACAAAATCATCCACAATCAAAAAGAATCGTCATAAGTAATTACGGGGGAAAAAAGAAAAGTGGCGAAATTTTGACTGCTGCCGTCCCCCAAAGTCCAAGCATGACGCGGGAGGACAACGCATCGTTTAGTTCGATACGTGTCAGAATCTGAGTGCTGATTTTCGCTGCCTTGCAGCTTTCGATCCAGTCGATTGATGAGATAGGATTAGTACGGTGGATCGCATATCGTCCGGCAGAAATAAGTAGCACTTAGGCCACAGATAGTGCTGCAGACTGCAGATAATATCATTATAGGACGGTCAGTTCAGAACAGGCATGATCTCTGTGCCTGGGCCACTCCTTCGCGGAGTCCGTCTCATGAACTAAACCACAAGCGTTGGAGCTCAGCGTCCGCGCGCTTGTTAGCATTGGAATAGCGGCAGAAATTAACTCGGACGGGGCGCAACCATGACAGTTGGCAAGTATCTGCCAGCGTGGCACCGACATACTCGATGGGTTGGCGGGGGCTGTGAGACATCAGCTTGCAACAAGGTGGCACCGTCTTCTTTTAACAAAAATCAGTTTATTGGTCCCCTCACTCTATGAACTGCAGTTGAGTCCTGTAAGTGTAGTCAGTCAGTTTCCATGTGAGGATGGAAACAAAGAGGCAATTTAAGATCCAACACATGGCAGAGTCCCACCGCCTAGTTGACCGCTAACTTATCTTATCGGCCTCCTTGTTTATGTACTTTAGTGTATACGGAGTACATTTTACTGTATACAGCATGTTAATTAAAGACAATCGAGGTTATGCTGTGCATTACTAAATTCAGCGTGTGTTAGTGCCTTTTATGTCTAACAGAGATTAATTGTCAGAGTGCAATTCCTTTTTGACATGCATCCGCACATCTGAAGCTATTATTCAGCAACACCAGCATTATGAGCTAAGAGACTACTAGTACTATATACATATAGCAACGCTGGCTCTTTGGAAATTATAAAACAGATGTCAAGAAATAAAGCCAGTCCCTTTTCAGTCTACTATATATTCTTGAGCCCCACTCCATCGCAAAAAAAAAACTGAATCATTCTGACAGGTCATCAAGGTCATCACTATCCAGATATCCTACAAACGCGCGTTCGAAGAACGTTCGCCATACTTTGTTCTGGTGTTTCTTCTTTTTCTTTTTCTTTTGGCGTTCAAAGTCATCGTCATCATAATCATCGACATTCGTACTGTCTGCCAGAAAATCATTCTTTTTGGAGGATTCCTTCGCAATTCGAGTCGCCAGCTCGAAGAAACTGCGCACTGTGAGATCCTTCATCTTGTAAATCGGATCATTTCTAGTATCGTATTCGACCTCAAAGACGAAAGCATTATCATTATGGCTCGTTTCACGAACCTCGTTAACTTCGGTGTCTGTAGGATTGATGGAGTCACCCGCAACTTCCCAGCTGTTGGTCATGTGCTCGTTAATCTTGCTTAGGTTGGCGAAATATTGAGTGTAACCCAACCATGTAAACGGTTGGTTCGAGTACGCCGGTCCTGGTGGAGCAGATGACGACGGGGGTTTGGGGACCTTGAAGTGGGGCTGCTTCTTCTTCTTCTTCCCCTTCTTCTTTTTCTCGATGAATGCATCATCATCATCATCATCATCATCTATCACATCGGAGGATGGCGAGGCCACTGCAGTATCTTGATCCCGAGACTCGGCCCAAGTCGTGGCATCTACTAAACCAGAGATGTTATATTCAACGACCCGAAGCGATGGAAAGTAATTGGGAACTACACTGGCAGATACCAATGATACGCTGTATCGCTCAGCCCAGGGACCACCGATCTTCTTTAAAAACTTGCGTTTCTTTTTGTTTGCCACCAGAACCTCAGGATCAGCATCTTCGGTATGCTCGGTAGAACTATCCTCAAATAATTCATGTAAGGCTGACATTCCCGGGGGTGGTGACGGCATTTTAGACCAATCTTCCCTAAGATCGACAAGGTAACTTTGGCGGGACTGAATAGAGACCAAGGGAGACGTATCGGCAGATATGGCTAAAGAAGCCGAGTCCTTGCTGGCATCAAGGATATCCACTTTATGGCTGTCCTGGAGCATAAAATGGTCGATGTTCATATGCCCATAGGCAGTACCAACAATAATGTCTCGATACTGCTGGACCCAAAGAGTGTACTTCTGCCAACACGTCTCATCCCAGCTTCGTTTGGATCCAGACCTCGCCGGGGGAACATGGCCTATCAGGATTGCTTTCATGTGCCGTGACCGCAGCAACTCTAGTTGCACACGCAGCCACTCCATATGTTCAAACCCTGGCTGTGATTTGGCGCTACAGCCGTCGACCGCGGAGTTGGAGTCAAAGAAATACATCGTGTTCAGGCTAATGACTGCCAACCTGTTGGGAACCACCTCCGACGTAAACCAGCCGCCCTCCACGAAGGTGTGGCGCTGGTGCTCCGGGATGAACTTTGCCCATATATCGACAAACTTCTTAGTCCATCGGTTTGGACCATCGTTAAATATGTTGTGTGGCATGAAGTCGTTGTTTCCCAGCGTAGGAACGATTGGAATAGAAGGGGTGCGACTGGAACCCTCTTTGAAAGTGTCAATGAATTTGCTAGCAATGATCTCGTTCATGGCAGACACCTCCTCTTCTGTTCGAGGAATTCTCTCATCATTATCATGACGAGCAGAGTCGCCAGTCCAGATGACAAAGTCGATATCACCTTTGAGGTTCTTCTCTATCCAGCGGAATGTTTCGTTTATGAGGGTAAAAGGCGAGTCGCATTCGCTCCCTTCCGCCCCAAAGTACCCCGCAGGGCCTTTTCCCCAATGGCATGCGTCATCCTCGTCAACGGATCTCCCGGTCTTGTAGTGCGAGTCTGGATGTAGGTCTACAAAGGTTAGCCTACTTCTCCGTTTGCTGGAATAAACGACTCCATACCTGTTATATGCAGAAAGCGGCCGGTGAGTCCTCGGCTAGAAGAGGAGTCCGGTGGCTTGTCAATGCTGTAAAGGTCGCCATTTGAGTGCCAAAGCTGGTTGCCTAATGGCTGTTGGTCTGATATGGGTATGGCGAGGACACTGCCGATCAGGGTAGAGACAATCGGGAAAAGCAGAATGGGAAGCATTGGTATTTCTTTCCAGACCATAAGAAGCCCCAACCGGGCGGCAAAAGAATGGTTTAGCCTCTACCAACAATCCCAAACATGAAAACAGGAAGTAAATACGCGACCTGAGAAGTTGAGGAAGCGAGAGTAAAAAAAATAAGAAATAATGACGGAGTTAACGTCACAACCGTTAGTTGATGAACGGGATTCGGAGACCGATTAGGTTTAGCCTGCCGAGTACCGTGCTGGACCACTTTTCGAGTCGGATTTCTTGGAATGTCTTTTCAGTATTCAAACTTTTCACACCCTTAACTAAAGATAGATTGGACAAATTCACAGGCCTTTATGCGCGCTCCGAAGGAGGGGTCATACTCCATGCTCAAGTGGTCGGATACCTATATGGGAGGTGCCTACTGACTCTCTATCAGAGTATACAGTACTGGCTATGCAAGCGACCCGCAGCGCCAATCCTTTAATGTCTACCCAACCAAATGCCAGACCAAGCCTCTCCTGCACTTCGGGGGTCCCCACGTGGGTGCGAGGGAGCAGTTGGTTTGCTCGACTGGGTGTCAACCGGGAGTAACATGACCCGTTTATGAGTGTGGGAGACCTGGAGACCTTGTGAGCACGGGCTGTAGTTGTGGGTTCCATGGTCGATGCAAACGGGAAATTTCAATAGGGCACCGCTAAGGGTTGGGTCAGTCGAATTCACTAGCGCGAAGGCTTAAGATATCAGATCTGGCCACCCCATCGTCCGCAGATCATGTCTCGTGACTCATAATCATTGTTTCGACACACCATTTACTCCGTGGACTATTTACTCTATTGTTCTATAGGCATAACCTATTTTGCAGTAAACTGTCACAGTGTTGCTCCAAGGGTCTGTGCAGCATTCCGAAAAGACTGACATTGCCTAGCAAGGTACTTAATCTGCGTCGTCATGGTGCATCTGTAAGTTCAGTGCACAGATTATTACAGTCTCTTTGGTCCAATGATGTGGTCAGCACCTGTCAAACTAGTGATCTACCAGATGACTTACAGATCCATGGATGTCTCGACAATTCAAGCTGGGGCTTAAAATTGCCGACGCACAAAAGACGCCGTAATTGGCACACCTAATAATAACCCACAATCTTCGGCTAAGTTATAGCTACAGAAAAGAAAAACACTGTGTTAGTACTTCGAAGCGATTCGGGCAAAACGAGGATCTCTCTCTCTCTCTCTCTCTCTCTCTCGCAACACTGCAAAAAGATGGTCGACCATACTGTCTTATTCATACCCGAGAATCCTTCGCTCATGTACATCCAACTATCTCAATCTAATGACCACACCGTTTATTTGGGAAGTTGCCGATGTGCGTGTTGGATGTTTAGTATGCAGTGACCCGTCGGATGCTGGTGGAAGTTCAAGTGGATTGGATTTGGATTGATCAAAATTCCCCAAGCCTTATGACTCAAGTGGTTTTGGTACACTATAGCGTATGCCAATGAGAACGTGGAATAGAGCAATATTACTGTCCTTGGGAGAGCTTTTCCTGTATATATAATATAACAAATAGATTCTTAGGGTGGAGAGTACGGCAAGCATCCATAGACAAGAACAGCCGAGATTGAGGAAGAATATCCTTGGAGGTTTCTCTTTGTTCTTATTCTATGATCCCCGCTAGAGATGGAGCACAGTCCACATATACGACTGCGGAAGTGATACTCTAATCCTAAAATGAATGTCGAGCAACATCACCGGCGTACAATGGACACAATGTATTGCAAGCATGAATACACTGGCATATGGTACGACTTCACGTGGAATTGGTGAACAGAAAGGATACTGGAGATTAAATGTCGATGGTGTTATAGGATAAAAGCCCCTCATCGTAATCACTCCACTAGTGCGGGGTTCAATTGCGCCAGTCGAAAACTGTCATCTCCTAGGTGCATCATCAAATTTTAGACTCATTTTGCCTTCTAAACAATTCATTGACTTTGCACAACCCCTGTTCTACTGTCACTGGCTCTAGTAGTTCGTCACTCGCAAGCCATCATGTCCGGATTTCCCACCCTTAAGCCTGCCTTCACCGTTCGGGTGCGTATGCTGACCAACACCAAGACTTGTCTCATGTTACTGAAATCTGACTTGTAACTAGGTGAACATAGATGCTCCTCTAGCAGTTGGTGGGTCATGTTTCTAAGCCTTTGATACCAAAGAGCGGCAGACAACTAATCATGTGCATAGGCAGCGCCTCTCGGTCCAACCCTCTGCAGGTTGTGGTATGTCAACCTATCCCTCACATCTCTACCTAACATATAGACAGAAAGAATCTAATTGTACATTTTTGGTGGGCAAAAGCCAATGACCGGAGGTACCGTCAAGGGTGACTCTGGTTTCTCCCCCGCGCTCGACGCCGAATTCGTCGGTGTAGGCAATGACTACATCCACGCTGATGCCGATGGCAAGCACCTGCGATTGAATGCGCATGGAGTTCTTAAGTAGGCATTTACCTTTTTGCTCCTTCTCCATTCCCTTCTTTTCCTGCCTTCCTATATCCAGAATTTGTGTTCTAACTATCATCGTAATCCAGGACCAAGGATGATGCTGTAGGTTATTCTAATCCGCACGCACCAGCACATCGGAATGGAGGATAAGATACTTATCGACTGTCACAACAGCTCCTCTACCTGAACTACACCGGTGTTGTCACCCTCACCCCCGCAGAGCAGGCTGTCTTCGCCGGCACCGCCTCAGAGGGTTCAACGCCTTTCGGCAATATCTGTGAGTACATCGTTGGGTTATCCCTTCCAGAACCATCACTAACAGTAGCACTAGTCACCCATTTTACCTTCGAGGCAAGATAACGCCCTATTCCCACATTGAAGACAATACCATGTTAACATAAAAGCAGACCGGCGACGAGCGTTACAAGGACCTCGAGAACCGTGTTTTCGTCGGCCAGGGACGCTTCAACATCGAGAGCGGCAAGCCGGTCGTCGAGTACAGAGTCAGCCAGGTTCACCATGGTTAAGTCAGATTCTTTCACAATATCACGGTAGGACGAGCGTCAATCGATGTATCCACTCCAAGCGGAATATTAAACATATCCTCAACTCCCAGAAACAATTTTCGTAGGCTAGATTGTAGAGTAATGCCATGGCTGCCTACATACATATCAAGCATTCAGTCACCATCCAACAATGGTGTCCTCTCAGAGTTCCCTTCCACATCCCCCACCGTACGGACCCCACGCCGACGTAAAACCCCTCGCCCTTCCCAAGCACTCCAATCCGTATACCCACCCCCAAGTTTGCCCTGTGCCCAGGACTGCCTCAGTCTCTTTGTAGCCCATAACACGAAATACCCCAATGCAACAGTAGCCAATGTGCCCAGGACGGAGACCACGGCCGTCAAGAACGTAAAGGTACTAACATTGCACCCGAATGGCATAGCGCGGAGTTCCCATCGCTCCTTAGATCCCAAGGGACAGATATTCGAGGAGCCAAGAGGAGCCAAGATGGGGAAGCGAGCGGGATTGGGCACGCAGGTTGAGGTCTGTTAGGTTCAATTTAGACATATACTAGTAACTAAATATATGTATTGTTGAAGCGAAGTGGAGAGCATATAAAGAGAGAAGGTGTTATGTCCAACTGTATGAGAAAACGGTAATATCAACGTACCACTGAGCACCAGCTACAAGAGGCATCGCCTTGCAAACACCATCCGCAAGATTGTCTGCGCCAGCAGAGGTAAAAGAGCGGATCGTTTGTTTGGAGTGGGTATGACGTATTCGGGTCCATGGCCGGGATTGTGGTTGAGTTCGGAGAGTGATTGAATAATTGATTGTAGATTGTGATCTGTGTCTCTTTTATGCCCCAGGATGAGGGTAGAAGGAACTCTAGACTACTGTCATTACGAGGTTGATATCGCATGATATTTTTGATGTGTGCGGGGCGGCTGCAGGTTAATTTTATTTATATTGGAGATAAGAAGGTACCTTTCGTAAGAATGAGGTCTAGTCCAGCCTCAGTAGCTTAAATAGTGGTACTTTACGGGAACGCCCGATTGGCTTCTTTTTTGTCTCAAGCTGTAGGGTATTGGAAGTGCGCAAGCTGGGTAACACTTCTTCAATTGAATGAATTGTTTGTAGATGACTTAATATACTCGTGACTGTGCACATAAATTCATATATTTGACCTCGTCACTACGACATACTCGAAGTCTTTGATTTTGGTATAGGACACGCTCCATTGCACAAATGCCTAGAAAACCCCCATGAAATGCCCGGAAACATAAATTAAACCACGCGTTTGACCTGTCGGATCATAGTCAGTTATCGCCTAGTAAAAAGGGACAAGCAACCGGAGACGAGGAGCTTGTGTCCCATATAACTCACCTCAAAAAATCTCTTCAACCACCACACCTGGAAGATGCCCTCCCCGATAAGCACCGCAAGCTGGAAGATACTCCACCACTTCACTCTAGCATTTGTGCTCTCGGCGGTGTTTCGGTGTACCCGCTCTCTCACCACAATATAAGATTGCTCATCCTTAACCTGGGCCAATGCCTCCGAAAGACGACGAACTAGTAAACGGGAAACGATTAGCTGCTGGAGCGTCTCGAGCGCATATTGTGTTTTCATCCATACCTTCCACCTCCAAAGGATCTTGGGGCATTTCCGATTCGGGGACGTAGACAATTCCATGAACATTGAAGGATACCTCTTTAGAGTTCGAAGTCCATCCCTCGTTGCTGAAGCAGTAGACATATTTACCATCCGCGTGAGCAACAAACGAGTAGTCCTCGGAGGAGATAGCTTGTTTATAGTACTGGCGGTTGTTCAAGGGGTCCTCGACCTAGCAGCAAAAAAAAGAAAAAACGTCAGCGCTCAGTTCATTCAATTCCAGTCAGTCCAAGTATCCGGTTGTTGGATTCTTATTGAATGAGACCCGCCATCGACCGAGGCCCAATCTGCATTCCGAAACAGCATAATGAGAGGGAAGGGCCGTACCCAGAAGTCGATCTCCAGATTGCCACTGCCTCCGAATTCCCGATCACCGACTTGGAAGCTGACCGTCATCTTGTCATCTTTGTGGAGTGATTCGTGGTAGCATTCTCTCGAGTGAGCCTTAAGCTGGATGGTGTGTGCGGTCACGGCGGTCATCCACCCCAGCGCGGTGATCAGGAGAGTTGTTGCGGAAAATCGCATGGTGGGTGTAGGGTTCCTTTCCTGCAATCGTAGTTTTCGACTGAGGGAATAGTATGAGCCTTCGAAAGAAAGCAGGTAGTGGTGGTGGACGATTGCGGCCTGACGGTTGATATTCCCGACGACGCGCAAGGTGGTCTTCTCTCATTCCGTCTGGGAAGTTGAGGCGCTCGGACCACCAAAGTGCGGTGTATGGCCTCAGGTGTCACATTGTGAAGTTTATGAAATTATGCCAACTATACAAACAAGCAATCAATGAAACAGTTTCTAAGAATAATTAACTAGGTATTGTTACATTTGGACGACAATTAAAATTACTCAGTCACTCCATCTATGCAAAGGTTGCCTATTCAAGTAGTAACCTGTTTCTAATGGCATATCTAATCCATTTACTTTACACACTAGATGCTTCTCAATATAGTGAATTAGTGAAGTGTTCTAATGACTTATTACATGTTCTTTCCCCACATACTAACTATTCAGAGTAACTGACATGGACATATACCTGTGGCATATGGGCATTGACCTTCTGAAAGCTAGCTGACGGTATATCTCTCAAAGTATACAGTGATATGTCAGTTAAGAGAATGTCAATCACCACCCCCCATATATTCCTTTTTAGGAAGCCACTGTCTGCTCCCCCGTCATTGCGATCATGCTTATGGACCTCGCCCCTTCATGTTTCCTGGCGATGCCCATATACATAAATCCACAACGGACACATCAGTCATCCCATAATATATTCATGAAACCGCCTCTCTGGGTGGCCTAAAGTGTCCGAAATCCATGAAAGCTTGCCATGCCTGTACTTATAGTGGACGGTGAACGTTACCGAGTGCCCTTCATGCCATTCTTCAGAGGCTACAGAACCAACAATGAAAGATGGCTCACCTATAATGCTAAAATTGTGAGAAGTATTAGTTTGAATTTCACATGAAGAGAAAAGTCCATGACCATTACTTTTCAATTGCTAACGGTGAATATATGCAGCGTGGGAAAGTTACACCCGAAGCTCCTGGAAGCACCAAGTGGTCTGCTCAAGATGATATAACCCTTCAGGACCTTAGAAACTGCAATATCCCATGGAAGTATATATCTGCTGCGATGAACAATAAGCCCATCGAAGAGCTCAAAGAGCGATGGCTGAATCTCCGAGATGGCATCACGCAAGAGATCGTTGCAAAACCGAGGAGAGAGACCAATCAGATGCATTTCGTCTGTGAACTGCCAGGGAAAGTTGGGCGGAATGTGTCTTTCTCAGATCCATTGGCTACGAATGACAATGTGAGTACATTCACTCTACGAGGTTAGCTTGAGCTACTCGTTACCTCTATTTCTGACAAGCCATCCCGGTAGGCTGATGACTATCTTATTGCCTCCCGACCGTCAAAAGTCAAACATGTGCTCTATACCGATGAGAACTTTGATTTGGAGGACGTGCTGCTTCTACATGCAATTGCTGCAAAATGGGAAAGAGATAAATGGTTGGCCGTTAGTACACAATTCAATGACAGGACCGGGCGCAGTATTACCCCAGACGAGGCGAAATCGATGATCGATCCAGAAGAGGTCTGGGATTGCGATTGCCATTGGGGAACCTAAAAAAACCTTGATTATTTCGAGACCCAGACCGGGGGTTTTCGGCAACCGGAAACACCATGTGGTCGGTACATGGAATGTTTGATGGCTCGAGTACTTGTCCGAAATAGGTAGGTTAGGTGGACATGTCAAAATAAGAATGTGGAAGTTGTTGCATGAAATTTTTCTTTCCTTCCTGTTTCTCGGGCCCTCTCGTTCTCGATGCGCCTTTGACTCCCTACCAAAGGTTCGGGTGGATTAGGGATTCGCGTTCTAAGGGTCTGATTGTCACACCATGACGTCGGTCAACGGGTATCTGTTAGAAATGAGTAGTAGCCACAAACTTGGACCGAGGTTTCCATAAGACCTTCCCATGTTTCTTGAGAGCGAGAAGTATTCGGTGAAGGCCGAGAACAACAGGATGAAGCATCCGCATCTGACCGGATGAGAAAAATCATTCGATAACGCCACGCGATGAGTGAGACTCGGGCTTTGGTCGGTACCAGTTCGGGATGCCAAATCGATGCTGTAAGGAGTAGCGTGGCACCATTAACATTAGTACGGGAGTACCTAAAGGCAATATTAAACTGAGTCGGTCATGGTAGATTATGTCGACAGAGCATAGTAAACTGATACCGAACTTGATTCCAGACCCTGAAACCCTGCAGAACCCAAGTCAGTAGCAGTGCTCCGTCGTAGTACTAATCGCTGTGGGCCAGGTCTTAACTTCCTCAAGTTTAGTGGAGGTTTCAGTCGAGAACCCAAGAATAGCATTGGCTTATAGGGATCGCCGGGTCACTTTGCGTCTGCCACTGAGCAATCCAGAGGGAAGCGTTGGCAGACAACAGGGACGGCTGGTGGGGACCCGAAGGGTCTGGAAGGGTTCAAAATCTCTCAATGCGATTGTGGATTGGATGATTCTGGTGGACCCTGGCATGAGTGGGTCAACTGGAGCCTTTTTCTAATCTTATGATTGGCCAAGGCTCCGTTCTCTTTGATCGTTCACTTCCATTCACCCCAGGAGATTTGCTGTGACTCTGTGTGCTTCAGGAGGCAATTCTTACCCAATCCAACTCCACACTTTCTTTTCTTGACGTACAGCTTCTATTCTTATATATTCCCAGTCCATCCTTCCTACCAACTGCCCCCCTTCGCTATATTGTTGTTATTTTGGTCTTATTCCAATTTCTTTCTTTTTATTGTACTTGTGCAGACCTCCTTTTCCTTTTTCTTTTTTCACAGTACAAATAGACAGAAGGCGTTTTATTCCCTTCTCCTTCGCAGTCTCTACTCGTAAACTCATACTTTCTTTCCTTGACCGAGCGACTACATCTCCGAAAATGCGTACCGCTGGTCTTCTTTCTCTTTTACTCGCAGCGATTCCCGCTGTTACCGCGGAGCGGGGTACCCTTGGTCTCGCCCTGGGTAACAAGAATCCTGACGGCACCTGCAAGTCTACTAGCGACTATGAGGCCGACTTTGACGCGCTCAAGAGCCTGACTACCCTCGTTCGTACATACTCCGCCAATGATTGCAACACCGCTGTGAACATCGTTCCTGCAGCCAAGAACAAGCAGTTCAAGGTCGTGCTGGGTGTCTGGTAGGTCATACATGATATAGTCGCTGGAGTCCTCGGGGTATTAACATAGCTTGTTTCGTTAGGGCTGATTATGACGAATCCTTCAACAATGACTTCAATGTCTTGAAGCAGATTGTTCCCGGAAATGAAGATGTTATCCCTTCGATCACTGTCGGTTCTGAAACTCTTTACCGCAAAGGCCTTACTGCCCAGCAGCTCCTGGACAAGATCCGTACGGTCCAGAATGCGTTCCCCAAGGTTAACGTTGGCACGGTGGACAGCTGGAACATTTTCAATGATGGTACTGCCGATCCCATCATCCAAGGAGGTGTCACTTACTTGTACGTTGTCTGAAATCGGTGTCGTTTCAGATTCACCGCCCTAACTAACCTCCTCATAGCTTGGCCAATGGCTTCGCCTATTGGCAAGGAACGGATATTGACCATGCCACCGAGACCTACTGGAATGACACGAGGCTTGCTAAGGAGCATATTGAGAGGATTGCTGGCAACAACCAGGACAAGATTATCTTCGGAAACGGCGAGACTGGTTGGCCCACCGATGGCGGTTCTGACTATGGAAACGCCAAGGCTAGCACTCAAAATGCTGAACGGTACTGGAAGGACGCTGTCTGCGCTATGCTGACCTGGGGCGTCGACGTTTTCTACTTTGAGGCTTTCGACGAATCCTGGAAGCCCAAGAGCATTGGTGACAACGGCGAGGAGAAGGATGAGACCCACTGGGGTCTTTTCACTGCCGACCGCAAGGCCAAGTTCGACTTGTCTTGCCCTAACTAAGCTTACTTTCATTCCTTCTGGCATCGGCGGGATGTCCGGCCGCCGTTGTTCACTTTGAAATTCTCCTGTATCATATATTGAAGTCTTAGCTCAACAGGCGAGGAACCTGACCGCGCATTTATGCGTCAATATCTGTGCAAATTTTTGGGCGCACTATTACTATGAATCATGTAAAAGTAAAGTACCTGGTATTAGTTCAATTGTGATGATAATTCTATAAGAATACTGAGTAACCTGGTCCTTTCTTTATCAACGGTGAGAGTGATATCCTATGGAAGCCGCCAAGACCGTAATACCACGTGAAAGGCGGGAATGTTTACATAATCAATACTACGTATGTCAGGTACTGTACATTGAGTGATACCGAGCAGGTATCTGCGTATAGGTATGGTATGTATGGTAATGACTTGCCCAAGAGAACCGTGGTTTCCGCAGTGGTGGAATTTACCCCTGAATGGAGGACACGAACCAAAGAGATGTGTTTATTTGTTTATGGGGTCGAACATCACTCAGGGGCTGGCCTATTGCCTTTGCTGACGGCCTCTGTGGACTCTGTATGTTCCAGAAAAGATGCAGCTCATATGGAGTACTTACATGTGTAAGCAATAGTGAAGCAACCAACAGTAATTAGATCCAGACTCCATACGTGTTTCCACAGGAGAGTCGGATCACCCACCACTTATCTCAGACTGTTTATCAGCGTCCATAGATAATCGGATATCTTTCCAGGGAGAGTAAGAAGTTAGGCTGACCACATACCGATTCTTGGTATGTGCATCAGATTGGAGTTGGTAGGAATGCATGAATGCATGAATGTCTTGAGTGTATGGATGTATGGGCGTATGGATGTGTGTATCACCCACTTGGTACAGAGTAGGTGTGTATTGTCGAGATGGCGGTCAAGTCAAATAGTAGTACTACTAGTAGTAAGGCTAGTAAAGTAGTCACTTTGAACCTCCGGTATATTCTGACTGTAAAATACTTTACTTTTCCCCAACGGCCGCGCTTTTTGAGGTCTCTCCGCCTATGATATTCTTCCTCGGCCGCTTAAGTCTGAACGGGGAAGTTTAGTTCTTTTGGCTGATCGTGTCATGGTCTGAGTCCAAAGATTAGAACCAAAAGAAAAAAAAAAAAAAGACCGAGCGAACTGATTATTATCTCTCTCGTCTTTCATCCTTCTTCCCCTTAGTTCCGATTTCGTTCTTTTCATAGTCCAATTTCGATCCAACAGAGTCCTTCGTGTATGCGCCATGTCGAATTATTTCGCATACCCTAGGTTCCTGTGATCTGTTATTCATTCCTTCTTTTTAACCCCCTGAAGAGGATCCTCTCGCTCTACCCCAAAACACGTCTCACCGTCGCAGTTCGGCCTCAACCTGCAACTCCCCTCGTTGCCCTCTTACGTGTGCCGATCGGAGGTAATCTGCGAGGTGGATTCGGACTCGGTCGTTTAATTTCCATGCTTCAACATTCTGGGCGATAAGGAGAGCAGCAAGCAAGTGCTTGCTGCTGCAGTCGACACGGAAGGTGTGTGTTTGTGCATGTGGTCCTATGGCTATATCCTTCGAGTCCCTTTTATGGACAGTTTCAATCAACTTTCTTGCCGTCCTTTCCTATTTCACCAATAGCACTGCATCAGGAACTAAAATCTCAAATGTTCAATGCCTCTAGATCTAGACCCGTCCGTATCTTTCGCCAATTCGGCGCATTCTCCGCCGTTGCACTCCATCGATACCTCCCGCCTGCGTGACGATTCTCTTTTGGCTGCTCCATTGACATCGTCCTTCACATCGCCAGGTGCGTCGAGTCTCTCGACCACTGGTTCTCCTGGCCGTCGGAACTCTTTTAAAGGGACCAGCATAACTTCAAATCCGCCGTCCACCCTCCCCACGTTGCCGAAGTACCGGGCTGCTTGGGATTCGTCCACTTCGTCCCCAGAGAACAGAAAAGCTGAAAGCAGCATCTACTATACGACAGCCTGGGGCTCCCCGTATGCTGCACCTAGCCCTCGGAGACTCTCGTGGTCATTGAGTCAGCACGCTGGAATCGGCCGAGGCTCTAGGGATAGCTCCCCGACTTCGATGCGCAGTGGTATTTACAACGGGTCCGAAACGAATAACCCCGAATTGGTCTTAACGTCCGCCCCCGAAGAGCCGACTACCCATCTGCACGACAGTATTCGCAACCGCTCTCCAGGAAGAGATATATTTGGCAGAAGAGGAGGGAAGTCGATCAAAGATTTCACACAGGATTGGATCAACCAATATCTCTCCGGCCAGCCAAGGACCGAACGCAGCAACTGGCTGAGCGACGACTCTGGCAGCGAGGCCCCATCGTTTTTTACAGCTCAAAATCATTTCGCAGACGACCTCTCTGACGACTGGCTTGGTTTCGAACAAGATAAGCGCGAAGAAGACTTACTTAGAACTCCGACATTGGCCGACTTTGCGAACCGAGGAGCAGGAACTGGTAACGGAGAAGGTAGTGCCGCTCGTCAGAGAACTAAGGAATATTTACACAGAAGAGCGGAGACACTACGACAGGAAGACTTCTGGGGTTTCGCATACGACAAAGATCCCCAAACCATCACTATGGCGGATACCAAGGAGGTACAGCTCCCCACTGAACCGGGAGCCAAGGCGCTGCCTTCAGTTGAAAAGCCACTTCCTCCTCCCCCAGCAGATGCATTGAACGAAAACCCTTTAGCTATGGAAAACACGACAAACGCGGAAGCCAAAGCTGTGAAGACGCCAGTTTCAGACAAGCCTGCACAACGAATTAGAAAAAAAGTTGCTTGGCGCGGAAAAGCATGCTTCGTCGGGCTTCCACCGGAAGATAAGCGAGGCAGCGAGGAGTCTGGGCACCGGTTATTGACTGTCGAAGATGTCAACAGGCGCCTAAAATCATGGGAGGAGAAAGGTTATGACGTGCGCGGATTTAGCGTCGGTGCATCAGAGGATTATTTGAATACAGAATTGGGCGGACTTAGTCGTCCCACCTGGCCCGATGCTACTGAAGTCCAAGAAGAATGGAATTCCCGGAGCTATACCGTTTGCTTTCCCAATAAAGCCGTATGGGATGCATATGTAAACTTCCTTCAGGAAGAGAAGTTACGAGCTCTGGGTGTATTTTTGGGTGATGATGAAGTACAACCGTCAGTTTCACCTGCATCGGCCGCCATGAGCCAGATGGCACCCTTCCCTGGTCTTGTTTCCTCACCACCAATACCCACGGCGTCTGCGGCTAGTAACCCACTGTCGCTGTCTCACCCGTTCTCTCCCCAGTTGAGTCAATCCACAAATGCCCGCAATGGTATGGGTTCTTTGACTTCTCCTGCTTCACAGTTCGGTGTACAAACACCCTTTCTGGGGGTGGATCAGAACCTTCTTCCTGGATATCATATTCCTTTCCAACCTACACCTCCTGCACAGGGTTCTTTGACCCCCCAGAGTTTCTTCAATGCACGCCAAGCAGGCGCGGCGTCTACTCTTGCTGGCACACTGCCAAACTTAACCTCTATATTATCACCAGTCTCTCCGTTGAATGAACAGAATGCGTTCCACCCCGGCCTGAACGAACAATCTGGACTACCGAAAGAAACATTCGGCGATAATATGGGTTATGACATGCAGGATAACATGACGGAAGGCCAGCTACTGCGTCCTATACGCACCCCTACCGAAAACCCGGATAACTTCCATGCTTCGACTGTTGAGATCGCCCACCCCACGCCTCGTGGCCATAGTCGTGGTCACAATCTGAGCGAGACACTTCAGAAAGGCCTTGACCAATATGCGCAGTCTGAATACCACTTGGAGGAGTCGATAAATAGACAATTGGATGAAGGTGACCGCGAACCTCACGGTTTCAATAGTTCGGATATATTAAAGTCTCGGTGGGCTCTACCAGAGAATACCAACCACGATATCCAACATTTGCCTCAACATGTGCATCAATATTACGGCGAAGCATACCCTGGAGATAACGCACAGGAAGGCTCAGATATCGATACTAACCCCAGTCTTTCCGGTACACCTCATGGACCGCTTGCGAACCATATACCTTGGCATGAACCAAAACCAAGCGCTGGGTCATACGGCGGCGGACACCGCTCGAAGCTTTCGTCTTCTACTTTGAATGTTGATGCGAAGGAATTTGACCCGACAGCGCCTTCTTCACAGGCCTTCCAATATCAGGATAATTCCTTCCAATTCCCGGCGGCGGGCCATCCTATGTTTGCATTTGGCTCTGGTGCGGGCTTCAAGCAGCCCGCAGGTTCTTTCAATGTGACCGCTCCTTCCTTCACGCCAGGCTCTTTCAATGTCGCTGCCCCGGTTTTCAACCCAACCAATAATCATTACTCGGCAGACCCTGAACAGTCATCAGGCGGCAGAACTAAGATCTTTGATGATGTCGACTTGTCCCAAGCGCAGAAGCTTACCAAAAAGTCGAAAGCTATTCCCATTGTACGCCCGGATGATAACGAGGCTAATCAGTACAACGAAGAGGCAGCAGAGAATGAAAATGGTCGGTCTGCCGCTCCTACAGATCGCCACAAACGTGCCCGCCGTAGTCTTGAGGGCCCTGATGGAGAAGCGCAGATTAGCGTGTCTCATGCGCTGTCAGAAAACATTAATGCACAAGCAACACAGTCATCTAACACAACCCATGTATCTGCAGGAGGCAAAGAGAACACTTCGCCTGATAAGGACGGTGTCAATTCAGTGGAGAGGGAAGTCGTTCCAGCCCAGGATCGCAAACCCCAAGAGCGAAAGGACACTCCTGTCAGTGAAGCGTCAACCTGGATGCCTTCTGATACGAAAGATGAGAGCGCAGACGCACGAGCAGATACATTGGAACAGAACCAGGCGGCGACAACACAGCCCGGGCCCGAAGAAGCTGGTGACGAGAAAACAGACCCAAAGCAACCACTAGCAGTCGAGGCAGGTACCCCTTTCATTGTTCCCAAAGAGAAAGAGCAACCCATGGAGGAAACTACCGATACTCGTTTGAACGGATCGGTCCTTTCGGCAGACGCAAAGCCATTCGAATTCAAACCATCAGTGCCTGATTTTATTCCCGTTGTGGTCGAACAGCCGAAGACATCTCCTGAAGACGTTGTCAAGAAAGGTGACATCATGGCTTCACAGAATGCTGTCGCAAGCTCACCAGCTGCACACAAGGAAGACGTGGTTCCAATTGAGCCGACGCAATCAGGAACCGATCCATCCGGTGATGAGCTGAGAACAGGCGCTCCTCAATCTGAACGAGGCGTAGGACGTGAGTCTGAGGAGGAGTCCATGGATGATGCGGAACTGAATGCTGTTATGGAACAGTTGAATGAAGACTCGGATGTAGGAATTGAGAGGTTAAGCACACCTCATCCTACAAACCGATTCCCTGAATCGGTTCTTGGGCCGTCAAAAGAAAAGCGACATGTCCACGCAGAGATCAGAAGTGAAGCCCCAAGCCCCAGTCCAGGAAGGGGTCAGATGTCCCAAGCATTGAATGTGCCCAAACTTGACTTTGATGCCCAATCCCAGTTCTCAGCTACCCCCTCGAAGAACTTCGCCTCCACTATCCACTCGCCCATCCGACAGTTGGTTAGCCGAAACGATCACATCAGTGACTGGGACAGTGTTATCTCATCGGGCGAAGACGAGAAGCTAGCGAACCGGAGCAGATTTTTTGATCGCCGCATTCATGAGCTTGTGGGCTCGGTTGTTGAGGAGCGCCTCTCTCCTCTCGAGCGTGCATTGATAGCTATTGAGAACTCCATCTCCACAATCACCTTCGGAGGATCTCAGAACAAATGGTCATGGAGTGCCTCTGTCGAGGGTGAGGAAAGCGATGCCGACGACGAAGAAGAATATGAGGAGGATGCGTCCTACAGAGAAAGATCCCCCGCTCGCCAAAGAGGTCGAAAGTTTGACAAATTAAAGAACGTGGTTCTAGAAGCATTGGCGAGTCGTGACGCTCAGCATGCCGCAGAGAAGCCTGCCAACTCCGAATTCGCCCAACTTCAACAAAGTGTTACAGACCTACAGGCTTTGACACTGAAGAAACTCTCTCAAGACTCTACGACCGATCTGAGAGAAATGATTGAAGAGGTTGTCTCAGCCCAATTCAGCCAGCAGAAGCCTCGCGCCTCGGAGGCCGAGGAGATCGGTGCTGATAGCCTCATGCTTCAAATTGATGGCCTGAAAGAAATGCTAAGGGTAAGCGATGAGCGTGCTGAGGAGGAATACAAGAAGCGTAGAGAAGCGCAGGACTCTGTTGTAGAGCTTCAGCACCTTCTAAAGGTTTCTGAGGACAACGCTGCTCGCCACAGCGAGGCTGCCGAATCTGCCGAAACTCGTCTGCTCCAGTTCAAGGAAGAAAAGATTCCTTATTTCGAACAGGTCCAGTCAAGGTCCGATGCACTTGAGCAAGAACATGCCAAACTCAAGTTAACTCTAGCCGAGATTTCTTCGAAGAACATATCCCTCGAAGGGACCTTGGACGAATACAGATTCTCTAGTGACCACTGGAAGCAGGAGAGCGAACAGTCCAAGGCCCAGATCGAAGAAATGAAAACTGAAAATAAGGATCTACGTGTCACTATCGATCATATGAAGTCGCGGATCGAGGATGGATTGAGTGTAAGACAAAATCTAAGCGAAAAATTCGACCGCCTTCAAGACGAAATGGCGACCGTGACTCGGGACATTACTCGCGACCAGGCCTCCTGGCGCAAACGGCAAGAAGAGCATGTAGCCAGGTATAACGAACTCCAGGCTGCTTACAACCGTGAAGTGAAACTTCGGGAGAAACTTGAGGTCGACATCAGTGAGTTGGAACAGCAGGAGCGAGAAGCGGCGAAGCTGAAGTTTATCTTTGGTCAGTCTCAACAAGAGAATGCCCGGTTGGAAGAGCTAGTGGCAAACCTCAGAATTGAGAATCACGACCTAGAGATAAAGGCGGCTCGCTTTGAGCGCGAGTTTAACGAGGCACGGGAGAGCAGTAGAGTTGAAATCCAGCGTACCAGATCTTCGTTGGAGACAGATGTTGAGGCTGCTAACAGTCAGGTCAACATTGTCCGTGCGGAACTAGAAGCACAAATCCTGCGTCTCCAGGGTCAACTGGATAGTGTCCGGCTCGATAGTGATACTGCACAACAACGCTACGAGATGCTGCTGGAGGAGGCCAATGAAACTAAGGCCAGTGCTGTGGCCTCGATGGCGAACACCCATGAACTTGCTATGGAAGAGCAGCGCAAGCTGCATGAGCGCATCCTCAATGATCTTCGCGAGCGCCATGCCCGCGCCTTGCACAATGCATCTGAGGATAGACAGCGCGCAGAATCTCATTTGACGGAACGCTTGGAACTGTCGGAAGATAAAGCTAAGCACCTTCAGGATCGTGTTCATCATCTAGAAGAGAGGCTCGAAATTGCTCAGTCCGCTGCTCGTGCTGCCGCTGAAGCCGCTCAGGCAGCCCAGGCAGCGAAGGCAGCTCCTGTGGCCTCGTCTTCAGCACACTCTACATCCCCATCGTTGTCATTCAGCGAGGGAACTATGGTCCCTGAGAAGATCTCTCCTCAGGCCTTACGTGAGTCAATTCTTGTCCTACAGGACCAACTGCAGCAGCGCGAAACCCGCATCGAGGAACTGGAGCAAGAGGTTGCTTCTTTCGACAAGGATGCACCGAATAAGCTCAAAGAGAAGGATACAGAAATCACCTGGTTACGTGAACTTCTTGGAGTCCGTATCGACGATCTACAGGACATCATCAGGACTTTGTCACAACCATCGTTTGATCACAACACTGTGCGTGATGCCGCCATCCGTTTGAAGGCCAATCTGCAAATGCAACAGCAAGAAAAGGAGAGGGCTTCGTCCGGACAGAGTTTCCCCAGTTTTCCTTCCCTTTCCGAGTTGACTGTATCACCGCGCTCTCTACCCCTCGCTGCCGCTGCCGCATGGGGCAACTGGCGCAGGGGGAGAGAAACCCCTAATACCGGCACCTCTGAACAAACACCGTCCAAGCCGAGTAATGCAACTGCTTTCCTATCCGGACTTTTGACACCTCCTGGTTCTAACGCTAGACAAGCCACTCCAAATGCGACTGCTCCTGTTACAAGAGGTTGGAGACAACCATCAGAGAGTCGCCCCCTCAGAGGCTATGATACTACCCCGAGACAAACGTCAGCACGTGCGAGCAGAATGCAAGAACTACCAAGAACTCCCCCTCTGCTGCGCAGGTCAAGCTATGACCATGATGCCGAGCCCACCGACTATGGAGAGGGCTCTTGGGCAGAAGAAAACGAGAGTACGGCTGATGGTCTCGTCTCGGCGTCACCTAAAGAGACCGGAGATGGTCCATTTGGACCGCAGATAGCATCTTAGATTGTTTATATCTCTTTTCTATCTCTCACTTTGGACTGATAGCTGATTAGCTCTTTTTTCCAGCCCAGTATTTTTACCTGTGACATTATGCTGCATACTAGCTTGCTCTCTTTTGATATTTTGCGTTTGTGTATTTGCGATTAAGCTTCTCTTGTTTCTAATGGCAGTGGGATTACGATCATTTTCTTTCACTTCCACACCACTTTTTCCACTTTGGTCTCTGTCTTTCCTCCTCTGATACCAATACCATCTGTATGAGTTTGCGGCAATCTTTTGTACAATTCTTTGGCTTCCAAATGTTTATAATGGACTTGACCTCTCGCTCGTTATCTTAGCACTCCCATCACTCTCGTTTCCATCTGCCGAATAGTGACACGTTTGCCTTGCGTGTCACATCCTACAATATTCCTGCATCTGTTTACGCTTTCCCCTCCATGTGGTCCATTTTGCTACCAGCCTCGGCTGTTAGTGTATGTAGATACCCATTATTAATTAATTGAACATACAGTAATACATTCTCTCTGGCACGGGACACACAAGATTGAGGTTGCAGACCTTCCGTAAGCATTCCCTAATCTATCATATTATAACTTATATAAGTATTCATTAAGACAACATCTTGTCCGGATCTATCCCATCAAATATAAACAACCTGAAACACCAATCTATCTGAAAAAGAAAGCAAAAAGAAAGCAAAGGAAGCGGAATTCGTAACATCCTAAGCACTCATCCGCCACTCCAGAACCTGTCCGCCCGAATGCGCGGTCACAGTATATGCACAACTCTTCGAATTGACAACGCCATCATCATGAGTTGGCCGTTTCACTTCAAGAGAGTCAATATCAACGGGCACTTTGTCAAGAAGGAACGGCCAAGAGGGAACGATATCCGGGGGCGGATACCTGGCATCGACGCTGGATTTGTCCTCGGGGCCAGTAGCCCGCTGATGGGGAAGGGAGGTCTTCTGGGTTGGCTGTTTGAATCTCTGTGGACCCGGTTGGTATACGGGGTGGCAGTTTTCAAGACAGTATAGGTATAACGAGCCTCCGGAGACGATGGCAGGGGAGTAGTTGCCGCTTGGTTCGTAGAGGGCGAGGATTTTGTGGTCGGTGGAGATGGATAGGAGGGGGGATGAGAAGGTTGCGGATGGGAGGTTGGCTGCGTTCCACCGCGGGACTGTGTCTAGGAGGTTGTATGTGATGTGTTGCTCATCGCAGCGGCTGGATGGGAGGGGTGGGTTGAGTGGTGGGAGTTCTTCTGTGCGGCTGCCTGTGATGCCGTCTCCGGGGCGGAAATAGGCGGATGGGAGGAGTCGGTGTACCTTCACTGTTTGGGCGGAGTTGGATGTGAGGGGGGTGGCGAGGCCGATGCAGTAGCTGTGGATGACGCCTGACTGCAGTGATGCGACGAAGTAGCGTGGCGTTGGAGGTGAGGTTTGCTGGTCTTCTTGTTCTTGTTGCTGGGTTGCGGGGAATGATGGGGGGAGGAGTCGTAGGCCTCGGAAGATCAGTCGGTATTCGTCCTGTCCTGCAAGCGCCACTGATAAAGCTGCTGAGTCGAGGTAGATCCGGTTGATGTTTGCTCGCCAGTAGTTCAGGTCGGGTTGGCTGTGTGCAAGGTCCGGGCAGCCCAAATACCGCACTCGGGTGGGTTGATGAATGGTTGTTTCTTTGTGGATAGAGACACGAAGGAGAGTGTCGTCGTCGGCAAATTCTAGAGTATCAACGACGCCGTCCGTGTCCTCGTAATGGCCTCGTGTGGTGCTGGCCAATGAGTTATCCTGGCCTAGTACATATTCTGCGGGAGACAGAAGATTTTGATCCTTGTGAAGGCTGTATATTTGGATGGTTCTCCCCAGCCCTACCGCGATGAGGTCCCCCTGAGAGGAGACAGCGATACTTTGTTTTGCGTATCGCTGATTGATGGACATGCAGCCTGCGGTCCCCCCTTCTAGCATGGCACGGGCGACAGAGGTCCACTGCGAGCAAAGTGTTATACCGCGTGAGTACTCCCATGGACTCGTCAGGTTTGCACGCTCGTATACGGTCACCCGCCCTCCTTTCAGGGTCACCAGTTTCCGTCCATCGCTTGAGCTGCCCACCACAGTGGTTGGGGAGCATTCCAGGGGAAGTTCCCGTTGGGTCACTGACTTCTGAATATTCTGTCGGCAATGTAGTAGATTCAAGCGGGTGATCTGCGCCAAGTACGTGGTCCATTGATCTTGAGTCAGGGTGGTTATCGTTGGAGGCAATGACACCGGGACTTGCTGTAAAGCTTTCCTGAACATGTATGGTGCCGACGCCGCATATCGCCAGGAGCGACATGCCTGCCGTGCGGCAACATATGTTTCCACATCGAGGTGGAGAAGGATGGACTGGATGATCTCTAAAGGGAGATACGCAGCCATTGCTTGCGTGGAATGATGCAATGGAAGAGGACTGATCACGTATCTATACTGAAAGATATAAAATTGAGACTGCTTAGCAGTGATGGATGATGATAGGTGAAGTGTATATGGTTCATTATTATTCTACCCTTATAGATTACTTTCGTCGATGAGAAGGTGCCGAATATATAAAGACGAGGCTAATGCAGTGATAGCTGTCAAGGATGCCCCTGAACCAAGGGTCGGCATCTGATGTGTGAACGTATGATTCATTCCAAGGTAAAAAACCAGGATGTCATCCATATGTATCGCGGTATCGATATCAAGTTAGTGCAGCTGGCGGACGAATGATAGACTCGGCAGTCCCGTAGTTGCGTGATGGTGGGCCGATCGGAACTGGTGATAAACTAAATATAATTCCCGACAGCGAAGAAAACCGGCCATGATCCGAAAGCCGTGTACACGAAACTCAACCTTATAACAACGGTCATTAAGAGACCGCTTGGTTTGGTTGCCAACACCGTCACCGTTAATGTTGTACAATAGAACCCGTGTTCACTCTCTTCGAGCGCCATGCGGGAATTGGTGGTATGGCTAAATAGGCTACACATAATCCCAGCTTCTAGATCCTGAACAAGACAGGGAAGAGCGCCTCAATTGGTCAGCGTACGCAACAGTGATGACCGTTCACACCGTGAAATCCGGCTAGACACGAAGATCCGACTATTTTTCGTTGACCGCATATCTATCAGTTTCCCATCAGCCTCACTTAGGCCCTGAACCGGAGGTCTGGCGGTGATGATTCGGTCGGCTTCGGAGTTATGTCGGTGCCTATCGACTAATCGTGCGACATTTATTATCGCGCACTTCCATTTGTCCTTCGGTGAGTTTAAAGAAAATGGACGACTCGCGATAAGTCACTAGCCGGAATCCGCTGCGCCGACAGGAACTGTACCCGGCCACAGTTCTCTCAGATAATTATGTTCTTCTCTCGCTTGTATAGGTCTTTCAGAAGTTTCAGTTGATTAACGCCCATACTCTGACGAGGCACGCTGCTTGGTAGATCGACTATGGCCTTCCTCATTAATGCCAGACCGATATGACCAAAGAAGCCGACGATCCTTTCAGCAGAAGATTTGAGCATGGCCGAAAGCAGGATAACGTGTGTCTCCTGAATCTCGCTCGGGGGAATCATCAAAATTTTGTGCATCGCAAGCCAAAACATGTGGTTGGGAAATGGATTCTTCCGTGGGGTCTTTCCAAAATTGCGCAGGGTGAGCGCCGCAAACCCAGCACCAAGAGCTGTCATTCGGTCCATATGGACCTGTTCACTGATGAAAGGACCTCCTGGTGCTTCTCGCCACCATCCTAAGGCACGCCTACCGGCTTCGGTCTTTTCGTTGCCGTAGAATCCCCAGAGCGCCGGACAGACGACACGATATTTGGCCCAGAGTATGTCAACCATATGATGACCTTTATAGATAAAGGCGTCCGTGGAGAAGATCTGCGCAGCTACGATGCCGACTGGCTCTGCGTGGCCGGGATTGATAGAGGCTTCCGTGATCAGAGACGAGATTAAAGATTTCGAGAATATATTCAGGGCGTAGATCAACAGAGCTGGCACCTTGTTGTCATCAGAATTGGCAATGTCCTCTGGTGGAAAGGCCATGAATTGTCGGATATCGACAGATGGTTCAGGGATAGAAGCAGCTTTCTCGAGGGTCGCGCGAATTTCTTGAAGCTAGAAGGAATATTTTGGTTAGCTAACCAGTCTCTAAGCACTTTTCTTTTCTTTTCTTTTCTCTTTTTGACAAACAAAATAATCCCACGTACCTGGCCCTTGTTAGTCCCCTTTCCTTCTCGTAGTTGGCCAACACATTTCTTGATCGATCGACGCATGTCACCCATGTTCTGTTTGACGACCATGTTGGATTTTCCTTCATCCTTCAGGTATTGCCTAAATTTCTTGAGATGCTGGTGGAGCTCGACATAGCGTGCTTGCACATTGATCTCTTCCTCCGTCAGACGCGCCCCACCGACCTTCTTCTGTTGCTCTTCCCGTGATTTTTGTGCAGCTTCAGCTTTCAGCCTTGCCGCTTCTTGCTCCGCCTTGTGTGCCTCTGCTTGACGTTTGCGGTTCTCTTCCTCCAATCGCTCCTGTTCTTTCCGTTCCTTTTCCTCTTGCGCTGCCCGTCGTTGCCTTTCCGCCTCTGCTTCGGCCTTCTTTCTGGCTTCCTCTGCCGCCTTTCGCTCCGCCTCTCGGCGTGCAGCTTCTTCCTGCTCACGGCGTAGCCTTTCCGCTTTCTCACGCTCGATGCGCTCCGCCTCCTTGCGGGCTTCTTCTTCCTTGCGGCGATTCTCCTCCTCTACCGCTCGCTGATGCACTCGCAAAGTTTCTTCGGCTTCTTCCAGTACTTGGTCATGTAGTTTGGCAACTTTATCGAGGGCTTCATTGTGTTGAGCTTCTAGTTCACTATCGATCCGATCAAGAGATTCGTAGAAGGATCGGCGTTCATATGCTTTGACTTTCTTCAATTCAGTATTGTGAACACGGAGTTGCTCTAGATCTCGAGCCAACTCTAGCACGAGTTGCCGGGACGGACTGTCCAGCTCTTGAGGGTAGCTTAAGCGCCCCATATCGCAGACTGTGCACGTAATAGGAAAGCTTTTATCGAAAGTGTTGTGTATCCCGAAACAGCTTGTCAGGGCTAGGGAAAGGTTCAGAAGTGTCAAGGGAGGCTCCAAAAGAATGCCCTAGAGATGATGTCCAATCAATTGTGCAATGTAAGTTTTAGAACATAGCTTGTACACAATGACCAGAAGAAACCGCAATTCGTTATCCAATGACTTTGGACTCAACCGGAAATACTTATATTCCGAGTTTTTAGACCGTCACCTTTGATGGAGCCGTCAGTCTCGTATGACAAGACTCACACAGTTATAATAACACTCAATGGCAAGGAGTCGAAGCGGTTAGTTCGGTGTTTCCAACAAAATGGGACAGGCCTCGAACTTCGAGAAAGTCGCCGGTGCGCTACACGAAGATCCTAGTAAACGAATGAAAAATCGGGGTAAATATTCCCGCGATATGCGGGATGAGGATGTACGGAGACTGAAAAGGAGTGTGACCACGGAATAGCTGTCAATGAACAGCCTCACGGGGGATTTGGTAAGTCTCCGATGGAATTAGCTGTACGCGACCTTTGTTTGCAGTCGAATGCTTCGTCAAATCAAAAGTGACTTAGTCATAATTTTTGAATGAACCACATGATGATTAGTCAGCAAGGGAGAAAATACACAAGTGGCCGTATGGGTAGCCGTAGGCCGGCGTGAAGGAGCCTTAGAAGTTAGGATCTGAAGATCGCCAAACAATTTCAAACCAACAGCCTCATCGTCACCATCATTGGACTACTCGAATGATTGTCCATTAGTTCGGCCCCCCGTTCCTCGGTTTGAAGGGCGGGAATGGGGCCCTTTGCATCATCATGAACACCACGAGCGTATTGGAGAAAGTAAGCTTCAAAAGGTCAAGCCATGAGCTCGGTCAGTTGACCAAGAACTTTCGCCATCCGATCAGAGACATCTTCGCCTTCAGGTTTCGGTGTTAGATTGAACATTAATCTGTCTCTCACAATACGAACAACGAAAACACACACTGGATACTGCAGTTGTCCAATCTCAGTTTTATCCGGAGCCCCGCCAACAGCTATTATGGGTCTTTTGGAACCAAAAAGAGGGCAACTATTGGGCCGGTCGCAGCGTAGGGAAGGATTATCAATACCACTGGATACAAACTATACCCGCATGAACTTTCTGGTAGGCCGGTACGGAGTACTAAGGTAATACCCCGATACAGGCTTGCTAGACTGTTCTTAGGTTAGTGAGCAAAGACCGGAGATCACCCAAGGTACCCTACCCTACTATGAATAGGTAATACAACGGTCTCCTGACTTGGAAGCAAGATGCACCCAAGCGGCTCGTTGCAAGGGGAGAATTTTAATTTTAGAAGGATGAGAATGGTTATGCTTAAATCTTCTCTCATTTCCCCATGTGCTATGTTTCCTCGGGTATATAGATACAGATTAAATCCCTCCAGTTTTTGTTATAAGAGACTGAGGAGAAGAAAAGAAAAGAAAAAAGCGACAGGAGCGAACCAAGATACAACCACTTCTGAACCATTGGACAGACCTTAGGTATTGCAGTTATGGTAACTTTGTCTTAATACTTCATGACAAGCTAAAGCAGGTAGCTCAAGTTCTACTTTTGCCTCCTACCCTTATCATCCATCGTAACCAACGATTGTGATGATGGAGAATCGTGAACAAATAGACCAGACAGAAAAGAGAGAATAATCCCTTCTTACCTAGATAAACCATAAAAACTATTTTACGCAATCTATTTGTTTATATAGCTGAGATGCACGATGAACGCTTGTTTTTGATTACCTCTTCAACGGGTTTGCTGTTTTTTTTTGTCTTGTCGTATTTTCCCCCACATCACCGTTTGGGGTACTTCTATAGGGTGTACCTACTGTATGGGTGGTATTGTTCACTTGGTCTGATTGATTCCCATTATACCATTACCACCACCACTAACTACTAAGGAAACTCGTACACTAAGCTCCATCTTCTTTCATTCTCTCGTGAATCTTCATCTTCTTTCTCCTCTACTCTCTTCTTCCCTTCATCTCCCTCCTTCTCTCTTCTTTGATTTAACCCCTCCCTCTTTCCTCTGATAGCAACTTCTCCGATCATTCCTTCAGGACTGTCAATTATTGTTCACCTTTCCATTCTATCAGATCATTTGTCTGTGTCATTCCCTCTCCGTGGTCAGATAATTCGTGCTTCTGCCTCGTACATTTTGGTCCATTACGAGATAGAGGTTACTTGACTGTATCAATCTTTCGATCAGGGGATGAACGTATCGTCCTCATAACAGAAAGACACCAACTCAACAGCTTCTGATCTTCAGACTGAGTTGCCCCCCTTTTCCTCGTCTCTGGACTATTTAGGAGAGACCCCGATCTCTTCCGTACATTCCACATCAGTGAGGAAAACGTGTTTAATCCAAAAAAGGCAAACAAGCGATAACGTCAGAAATCGCACAAGAAGAAAAAGAAAAATCCAGGAAATTCTCGAGGTTGTTCTGTTGAAGTTTTTTGGGGGTTTCAGACCGTGGTGTGGCCTGTATGGCAATTGGGTCAGCTTTCCCATCCGCTTATTTGGTTCCCCTCTCTGCTTCCTTCCCCCAAACCCCCCATTCGTCAAGCTTCATCTCTCCTTCGGCCTCTTGATTCAGAGGCTATTCCTCCGGCAATCGCCTGTCCCAACATCATTTTTTGATTGAATATATTTTGTTTCTTATTGTGGATTCTTTCGGCATTGAATCCCTTTTTTACTCCTAGCTTTTTTTTTCTCTTGCTGCGGGTTCACTGTTTCACTTGTATAAAAAAGCAATTCCCGCTTCGTGCGAAAAGGGGAAAGGAGGCGAGACAGCAAAAGACGTCATACAGCGACATTTCAAACAGTTGGACGATCATTTAACAGGTAAGGACTCTGAACGAACTCATCGTGCTCATGGATGACCTCCTATTCACCGACATTCTGGCATTGTCTCTTTCCTCCACTTGTTTGTTGCTTCTTCCAGTGTTCATATCTTGAACCTAGGCAACTGCCATGACACCATCGTAGCTTCCATCTGTCTATGATAGCTCCTCTACTCCCTCTCCCTCTCTCCTTTCGTTGGAAAAGCTATGATTTCGTCTCGTTCGCCCTCGCTCACCCTCGTCCTGCTTCTTTGATCGCCACGCACCTACTGACCTATCGTTGCTCTGTTTAGTATACTACTCAATAACCATTTGTCTCCATTCCAAACGTTTCCCCCGGTCGGCCTGCGCGGTAGACAGCCTCCTTACGAGTCATCCTTCAACACTCTCTTGTCTTCGACGCAGAGAATCCATCTCCTACATACATAATCCGTTCTCTATTTTTCCGGGAAGATGGATCAACAAGGTCAATCCGGAGTTCCCGGCCCCGCTGGCCGCAAGCTTCATATAGCTCATCGGAGGAGTCCATCAGAGCTAACTCCCCTCATGAGTACGTGTGAACAAAACCGAAGCTTTCCCCCGCTTCGTAATCCCAGGCCGGCTCGCTAACGACCGCGGTAATAGTGGAACAATTAGCGATTCAGCAACAGATTGAGCTACTTCAACAGCAACAACAACAAATCGCTGCTACTCACCAACAGTATGTGAATATGGGACTCTTACAGCCTCAACAATTGGGCCAGGTTTCAGCGTTCTCTCCTTCACTCCAAGGGGGTGCGTCTATGGGCGGAGTCTCCCCTCAGATCAATGCCTTCCAATTCCCCCAAATCCCCCAGCAACAGCTTGGTGTCCCGATGAACAGCCCCGGCCAACACTCGCATCGCCGCAACCAGTCAGCTCTCCCTGGCTTGGGCTTGGGACCCCCTCCAGCTCCGTCCTCCGGGGCTTCAGGATATTCTGACTACAATCAGCCGCAGGGCAACCAGCCAAAGAACGACAATGGTGGTCACGGCCGTGGTCGAGGGGGGCCTCCGGGTGGTGGCCACCAGCGACGCCACTCGCTTGCACTGCCTGAAGCTAAGAAGGCCGCAGAACTCGCTCAGCAGAAGAGAACGGCGTCCGGGTTCCAGTTTCCTGCCCCCGGTGCTGGAGCTGAGTCATCCGATAATGCAGCAGGTTCGGACGATAAGTCCACCGCTTCGACGACACCGGGCCCTCAGGGTCTCGGTCTTCACCGGGCCGGCAACATTCGAGCTGGCGGTCATGGTCGGAGCCAATCTATGGCTGTGGGCAGCAATCGAGGCTCGCTTTCTGGCCGCGGTGCTGGTGGATTTCAATTCCCATCGTCGAACGACTCGGAGAACCCACGCCGTGGAAGCGCCCATGCTCGTACTTCATCCAGGAACTTCGATGGCAACTGGCGTCAACCAAATAACCAGAATCAGGGTCAAGATCAGCAAAAGAGTTTTGCGCAACAGGGCAGTGGTTTCCAGCCCGGTCACCGTGCACGTGCATCGATGAATCAGTCCATTGGCTCCATTGGTTCGTTCCAGTATCCTGGACAGCCACAGCTTATTCAGTTACCTCAGGGACAGGTCGTCATGGCACCGCCGCAGATGTTTGGCGGCGGTCAGCAGCTGAACCCGTTGCAGCTTGCACAGCTTCAGGCTCTTCAGCAAAATGGCCAGCTTAACGGTCAAGGACTTGGTCTTCAGGCTAGCCAGCACGCCCCTCCTCAGTTGTCTGCTCAGCAGCAGCAACAACAGCAGCAACAACAGCGGAAGACATTGTTCACCCCTTACCTACCTCAGGCTAACCTACCCGCTTTGTTGAGCAATGGCCAGCTCGTGGCCGGTATTCTGCGGGTCAACAAGAAAAATCGTTCTGATGCGTATGTCACAAGTCCTGATTTGGATGCCGATATTTTCATCTGTGGCAGCAAAGATAGAAACCGTGCACTTGAGGGTGACTATGTGGCCGTGGAACTCTTAGATGTGGATGAGGTCTGGTCGCAGAAGAGAGAAAAAGAAGAGAAGAAGAAGCGCAAAGACATTACAGACGCTCGGGCTAACAACAACGCTGGAACTGATAAACTCTCCCGTTCTGATTCCGGCGCGAATGGAGACCGCCAGGAGGTCGGCCCTGATGGCAGCATTCGCCGCCGTGGCAGTCTCCGTCAACGCCCCACGCAGAAGAAGAATGATGATGTCGAAGTGGAGGGCCAGAGTCTACTCTTGGTCGAGGAAGACGAGATCAGCGATGAACAGAAGCCGCTGTTCGCGGGCCATGTTGTTGCTGTGATTGAACGAATCGCCGGACAGATGTTTTCGGGCACTCTAGGACTCCTCCGTCCCAGTAGCCAGGCGACGAAGGAGAAACAAGAGGCTGAACGGCTAGCCAGAGATGGCCCCCACGGCCGTTCGCAGCATGAACGTCAGCAGGACAAGCCGAAGATTGTCTGGTTTAAGCCTACGGACAAGCGTGTTCCCCTGATTGCCATCCCTACGGAACAGGCGCCCCGTGATTTCGTCGAGAAGCACCAGGACTACGCCAACCGCATCTTTGTTGCTTGCATTAAGCGGTGGCCTATCACGTCTTTGCATCCTTTCGGAACCCTTGTTGAGCAGTTGGGTGAAATGGGCGACCTGAAGGTAGAAACCGAGGCGCTTCTCCGTGACAACAACTTCGGATCTGATGAGTTCTCTGATGCTGTCCTCAAGAGCATTGGCTGGGAGGACTGGTCCGTCGCCAGTCAGGGCGAAGCTCTCCTTGCCTCTCGCCGGGATTTCCGTCAGGAAACGACCTTCAGCATCGTTCCCAGTGGAACCAAGGAGCTTGAGAATGCTTACCATTTCAGGCCTCTTGGGGACGGCAAAGTGGAAATTGGAATTCATGTCACTGACATTGCTCACTTCGTGAAAGGCAATTCTCTAGTTGACCGCGAGGCAAAGAAGCGAGGCACTGCTGTCTATCTCGTTGATCGACTAGTCAACATGCTGCCGCGGCGCATCTCCACCGAGCTTTGCTCTTTGCTTCCTGGAGAGGACCGTCTCACAGTCAGTGTTGTGCTAAAGGCTAATCCGGAGACGGGTGCTATTGACGACGATGTTTGGATCGGCAAGGGCATTATCAAGAGCGCCGGCAGGCTGAGCTACGAGGAGGTAGACGCTGTGGTTCAGGGAGCTTCGGATCTTTCTGTGCCTGAAATAAAGGCTGACACTCTTCGAGCACTATATGTAAGTATTCAATGCTCACCCGCCCTGTAGGCGGTTCCTTTCCCTGACTAACAATATTGTAGGCCGTTGCCTCCAAATTCCGCGAGGCGAGATTCGGCAACCGAGTTGCGCATATACCTCCTCTGCGACTTCTCCATCAGATGGATGATGAGAACGTCCCCGTTGAATACAATATCTTCAACTCCTCTCCTGTGCGGGACATTGTGGAGGAATTGAGTCACAAAGCAGACTTCTTCGTTGCTCGTAAATTGGTGGCTGCTTTGCCTGAAAAGGCATTCCTCCGTCGTCAGCCGTCGCCCAATGTGCGCCGCCTCCACTTGTTCATCGATCGGATGAACAGGCTTGGGTTTGACTTGGACCCCACAAGCAGTGGTACCTTGCAGAGCAGTCTTTGCAAGGTCCAGGACGATGATTTGCGGAAGGTGGGTTCTTCTCCCTCGTACACCGATGAGGGGCAAATACCTCTTCCGGATTATTAAATTTTTTTTTTTTAATAACACAGCCCTACTAACGTCGCGCAGGGTATGGAAACACTCTTTGTTAAGGCTATGCAGCGTGCCAAGTACTATGTCGCCAGCAGCGTTCAGGACGAGCAGCGTCATCACTACACTCTCAATCTGCCAGTCTACACTCATTTCACCAACCCATCTCGCCGTTATGCGGATATCATTGTTCATCGCCAATTGGAAGCGATTCTGTCTAATGGTGCCATTGAGTTCTCTGATGATATCGAGACCCTGAACAAGGCTGCGGACGTTTGCAACAATAAGAAGGACTCTGCGCACAATGCTCAGGAGCAAAGTGTTCAAATCGAAGCGTGCCGTAATATGGACAAGAAGAGACAGGAGATCGGCGGTGATCTTATTAGTGAGGGCATTGTCCTTTGCGTCTATGAGTCTGCTTTTGATGTCCTCATTCCGGAGTTTGGCTTTGAGAAGCGTGTCCACTGTGACCAACTACCCTTGAAGAAGGCCGAGTTCCGCAAAGACTCCCGTGTCTTGGAGCTCTACTGGGAGAAGGGTGTTCCGTCCTCGGCATACATTCCTGAGGATGAACGTCCAAAGCCCGCGAACTCCCGTGCTGCTCAGGCTGCGGCAGCTGCGCGTGAGGCAGAAGCTGCCAGAGAGCGTGCTCGTGAGAGGGAGGAGGCTATGCGGAAGCAGACTGAGACTGGAACCATCTCCACCAATGACGTGGATGCCCTGTTCGATGATGATGACGATGACGTCTCCGAGGTCACTGAGATGGCTGCAGGCGTGTCGTTGAACTCATCTGCCGATCGCTCGACTCAGAGCATGCCGCCTTCCCCAACTCGCAATGGTCATCTTCAGCAGTCGCCCCACAGAACCCGTTCTGATCCGAAGATCGCTACAATCAGCGGCGATGCCCCCGAGGCGAAATTGACCAACAAAGAGAAGTACCTACAGCTCTTCAAGCTCAGGGAAGAGGACGGCGAGTATATCCAAGACGTCACTGAGATGACCCGGGTCCCCATCATCCTGAAGACCGATTTGTCCAAGAGCCCTCCGTATGTGCTTTCTAGTTTGTCTTACGTGTATGCATTCACTAACCTTTGTCTTAGTTGTCTTACTATCCGCTCTGTGAACCCCTACGCTCTGTAGAAGCCCAAGACTCAACATGGCGCCGTCGAACAAGAGTCTGCATACTTACGAAAGCCGATTTTGGCCTGGTTGGCAGACCTATCGCAACGGTCGTATATTGATATACATTGGCTGTCATACAGTACCATCGTATTTGCTACCGCCAGATGTCAAACGATGGACCGTTGTGGATCCCTCCTCTTTCTTCTGGTAATATTGCTTTAATTAGTCTAGCGTGTTAGTTTGTTATCTCCATTATAATGGCTATGAGCCTCCCAAACTTGCAGGAATATTTCACTGCACCGGTTGCTGTGTGTTGTTTATATCAGTCACAGCATTACTCATGGGGGAAGTATACTATTCCTCGCGCGAGGAACCAATCCAAGAGCCAAAGGTTCCCGACAATAGGGATCGGGGGGTCGAATGTTACGAGATAGGGGTCTTCATTATTATTAGTATGGATCGAAAAGTCGATCGTGAGCATCAAGGAAAAATTTGACTATTCGTTTTAGATGTTTACTTGATTTACTTCTAAACAAGCGGCTTCGCATAATAGTCTCTTCGCTCCTCACCTGTCATTTGAGGCAAAGAAAGTAGTAGTAGCGTCCGTAGTCAACAGAAGTTCTCAAAACAGTTGCGCTTGCCATGTCGCATGTTCTGGAACCTCAACACGGCAATAGTTATTATGTATCATGAATGAACAATCAGAGATTTTCGGAACAAGTTCTCCAACGAGTATGCAAAATCCCTTCCCAAGTCTACAAAGGCAGATACAGCCACCAACGCTGACCCATTAATCCCAAACGCCAGGTCCAATCCTAAATGCACCAAGAAATCAAACATGTCAAGAAAAACTTATTACGATGTTCAGTCGTGAGCCCGATTATAGCCTGCGAATACCTATACGTGGTTTCGCTTTTTTCATATTGGAGCCCGATACTTTTCGCGTACCAGAGACTGCCTTGGAGGTTTTCGAACTGGACGGGGCAGATGTGGAGGACGGGGCGAGTGAAGTCGGAGGGCAAGTGGGAAGCGCTTGTCTGGAAGCAACACCAAGCCCTTTCGGGCCGGCCAGGGAGCCATGGTTCTCTTTGCCGTCCCCGCTATGACAGCGGTCAAAGTCAAGCGGTTCTGAAGCGTCTTCGAATATCTTGACTTCTTCCCGTATGCGTCCGGACGAATTGACCCCTTTACTACGGACGGACAACTTCGGCGACTTTCTCTGCGGAAAAGGATCGCGTTCTGGGCTGCCACCATAATTATTTGCTGCGATGTTTTTCTCAGATGCCGTCATGCCTTCCAGGTCACTGTCGTCTGGATCCATTGCGAAGGGGTCGGTATCTAGAGGCAGCGTTAGGACAGATAGGGGACGTTTGCCTAGGGCGTTTTTCCTGGGGCTCGGTGGAGCAAATTTGACCGGGGACGGTGATAGTGCTGGATCGTTCTCTTTGCTAGCATTGGAGAGGTTTTCAGACTCGTCGTCTGAGATTGTTGAATCGGCTTCACGGTGGATCTCTGATTGTTGCTCTTCGGCAGGGGTCTCCGGTCCCGGACTATTGGATTGACGCTGTGATCGCGATGATGCCCGCTCTCCATTCTTCCGAGTAGTCTTCTTCTTCATCGTCACAGATTGAACTCTAGTGCCCTTCCTTGAACGCAACAAGCGAGGCTCTTCTTGCTCTGGGATCGTCGTTCCGGCATCTTCTCCCTTGGTCTTTGCCTCCGCTGCTGCACTTTTCAAGTCCGTCGGCACCGGCGCATGAATGGACGTCATCAGTTTAGCCTGTCGCGCAAAAGCCTCATAGTTCTCCTGAAGTAGAGCTCCGGCCGCAGAATTCAACGCAGAATCCGGGTTGGGATAAATGAGCAGGCATGAAATCGTCTATACGCGCGCCGCAATTCATTAGCCTCTGTCCGATTATACCCCTCACAGCGACGGTGCATACTTACAACCAAAACATCCTTCAACGTCAGTGTCGCCTTCCAGTCCCGCTTCAGTGTATCGACGCAGACCGCGCCCGTCAACTCCTCCACATTGGGATGCCATATGCGAGTTTTGAAGGTCGCCTTCGGCGGACTTTTAGGATAGTCATCCGGCATCTTCAAGTGTACGCGCCATAGGCCTTGTGAGTATGGTGTTCCCTGCGGACCGGCCAGCAAGGTCGTAAGTTGAGTGAGGTCATCGCTCGACGAGTCCTCCGATGGGAAGAGATAGTTCGGGGGCAGGTCATCATGCAATGCGGCGTGGTCCGCAGCGAGACGTTTTAAACTTGAAACCTGGACGTTTTATGCAGGATTAGATCCGAGGTGTTCTGCAGATCAACTGTTTAGGACTGACACTAGTAACTCACCATTTTTTTTTTTTTTTTTTTTGGATTTTAATCACTGAGTTCACAGACTCAAATCCCGTTGTAGCGTTCACTTAAAGAACAGATGTTTGTAACCAACTATACTCCCCCAATCAAATATAGACCAATGAAGGGATACCCTTGTCTATAGGAAAAGGCAACCGGAAGCAACCCCCCAGAAAAGAAAAAGAATGCTGAACTTGTTTAACGAATTGCGGCGGACCCAAACTTCGGTTGCCCCCAACAGCCCTCTTTTGTTTTGATGATGCGAAGCTGACGGCACTAGACCCAATACGGGTGGTTCCATGGTTCACAAACAAACGCGACACTCATGTGACTGACGCGTCGTCTGCGCGTTTTAGGAAGTGTTATTGGTTCGATCGGTTCCTGATCTGGTACGGAGGTTGGTGGACACCTTCCTATGTTGTCGAACATGGTAGTTTTTTTGTTTGTGTATTTACCGGGGTTGACTAGTGGTTCTGATTGATGTATGTGGTGGGTTGACACATTCTTGGGTTTCACTTTGTCATTAAGGGTTGTCTGGATGGTTTTTGATAGGGGTCGGTAGTACTAGCCCTAGTTGTCACTGTCAGTTGTCAACCTAAATGCTCTGGAATGGGACCTGCGTCGGAACTTATCCGATGCAATGCTCGTTGAGATTAGGTGATATTTCAAGTTAGCAACTATCATGTATGCATATGTACTGTATGTATGTACGGGTGTATGTCCATGTCCATACATACCTGCTTTGTGATCTCTCGATTCTGGATACAATCATCTTTAACCTATGAATGAACTTCCCTTGGAGTTTTATTGGCTTTCTAATAAAGTGAATAGCAGACATGCATGGCATCCGTCATTTCAAAAGGTGGACGTTGATTATCTACTTCGTGCACTGTGGGTTGGTGTGGCTTACTGCTGGGCGCAATAGAGTGCCTCTGAAATGTAAGGTACTGTGAGAGGAGAGTTGAGATATTAAGGTAAAGTTCAATGAATGGCAAATATCCGTACTTCGTTGCAGTCACTTTACGGAGTAGTGTTGGACGCCGATTTGTTCATCCCTTTGAAGAGATCGTCGTTCTAGAAGAAAATAGGTTGGTTATTAGGCTACCTACGCTTCATGTTAATCTGGTCCACTTGACGGGCCCACTTCTCCTTCCCAGTAGTTTTGTTTCCCCTGTCTTAGTTTTTGACTTAGTATCTTCAGTTTAAATGCTGATATAAGTATACTGGATCAGTTTCCTTTCATCTTTTTGTACCGAACTGACCGAATATCGTTCAATTGAGTGTGAGATGGGATATTACACCTGCGTTTGAACAGACTTATCAACGTTTACACTACATGTAGATCTACAGGTGACATCAAGCGTCATACAGCAAAACAAATTGTCATCACGGATTTCCTCAGAGAATGGAATTCCTATTTACCTGTAGCGTAGCATCATTATGGTATTAAGATTAAACTTCGAAGAAAGACAAGTTTGATATGTGCGCGGCGAATATTAAGCGTGTCTTGTGTAACAGCGGCGACTTAATGTCAGACGAGAAAAGAAAGGAAATTGGAATAAAAAGCCCTTCCCGGCAATGATACATATGGAGTATGAAAATGAACTTCAGTATCCGTATGCCTCATCTCTTTTCGTCCCGCTATCCCCGGTAGCTGGGATAGTCGGAGGGGGGAGGTCCATAAAGCACAAGTCCGCTTGGGGAGCACACTAATGCTTGAGAACGAAAGCGATATTGTCAATCGACCAAGCGTTTAATGGATCACGAGCTGTCCATTTACAGGAGAGCAGCGATGGCAGCACCGGCAATGAGACCGAGAGGACCGGCAGTGGCCATGGGGACGGCAGCGCCCTCAGAGGTGCTGGAGGCAGCGGCGCTGGACTTGGAGGAAGAGCCCTTAGTGCTGGTGGATTCGTCGGTCGACTTGGTCTTGGTGGAGGTCTCAGTCGCGGTGGCAGAGGAGCTCTTCGCAGCGCTGCTGGACTTGGTAACGAGGGTAGAGGAACCAGCAGAGCTGGAGCCGGTCACAGCACCGGAGGACTCGGCACCGCTGCCGGTGGGGGTAGTAGGGGCTTCAGTAGCCGTTCCAGAGGGGATCACGGGCTGAGAGGTGACGGTGGGAATGACAGTAGAGCCGGTCTCAGCGCCGCCAGTGGCAGTGGCAGTGGCAGTGGCACTGCCAGTCTCAGCAACGCCGGTGGTCTCGACATCGGAGGGACTCTCAACCTACAGCGGGATTCAAGTTAGCATAGTGAAAAGCTTGATGATGAGACAAAGTATGCTCTTACAGCAGAAGAAGTCTGGGCAGCGGCCACAGCAGCGAAGGCAGCGAGGATGAAAGTAGCACGCATTTTGACGTTTGAAGTAGATCCGTTAATCAAATTTTTGACAGTGAACCGGGTGTGGAGATGATCAGACGATGACACGCAGAGGAAGGCAAGCGAGTGTAATTGTTGGAAGGAATAGGAAACGAGTGTATGGGTTCCTTTATATTATTCCGGGAAGGAAAAGGATCAAACAAAGAGTGACAGGGCGCAGGGGTGTCTTTAAATAGACAAGAAGGACGGGGTAATAAATAATAATATGGATTATAATAATAAAAATAATAATAGTAACCAAAATTAATAAGGAAGGAAGGAAGAAAACGAACCATCCATGAACGCTAATAATAGTCAAATGAATTTTTTTTTTTTTTTTACCAAAAAGTATAAAAGAAAAAGAAATAATAATAACCACAATAATACAGTCACCACATGTGAAGACTTGAGTCCAAACTAAGGATCTTTTAGGTGTCAAGTCGCCCTCCCCGTCAGCCCTGTCTGCATCTTTAGTGGCAATCGTATCTGCATCTCGGGATCCACTTGGTCTAACGAAGGGTTGGCCGAAAAGGTACAGTGCTGAGCCCAGAGAAAAGTCACAATTCAAGCATCATTCCCGACCAGTCTCCCAGTTGGGAAACCTCTGGGTCCAGGACATCCTTGGTCTAAGCTCTGTCAATAGGGTTATATCCATCGGGTAATGAGCACCAATCAAGAATCCCTGTTATTGGAGAAGAATTCCTCCGTATAACTAAAGACATCTCAAAGGTTTGAGAGGTTGCGTATGCTTCATACTATTTTTGGTGGCCACCGCAACACATCGTCAGCTGCGGGTTCCACTACCTTGCCGGCCCGTGACCAATCAGATCCGGCTTCTATACAATTCTAACAGTCCCCATCAAAGAAGGTAGAATCAGGCGAAGGTCTGGTTCCTTTTTGTTTTGATTATTTTTAATTTCTATTTTCTAAATTTTTGTTTTTATTTCCCTGTCTCAAAATACCCCCACTTTTTTCTCTCGTTTCCTTTCTTTTTCTTTTACCCTTTTCTGGTTTTACGGAGTACACCTTCGTCTCATTTACTTTATTGACTTTCTGACTAGGGACCAGAAGCAAAACGATGTATCCGGAGTACAGAGGTATTCAAATCCGGCCACGAATATAATACCTATCCACGTAGGTACCAATAGATCCCCTTACTAGACTAATAGTAAGATCCTTCACTCGTCATCAAGAGCACACGTAATGAGTCACTTCTTCTATTTTAGCCCTGACGGTCAATCAAATTACGAGGAGGGAGATCTTTCTTCCCCTAGTGACAAACAAGACTTCTCCCCAAGACGACCGGGCGATGCACATGTCCCATGTCTGATCCGCATGGACCAAGAAACGGGACGACCGATGGATAATCTAATTTATTCCCGAAAGAGTTTAGTCACCCGGGGCATGGTCTCAGCCTCCCGTGTCTACTCCTTCAACCTGAGTCAAGCCAACCACTTTGTCTCTCGTCGGGAATGGGGAATTGGATGGCGCGATGGGGTCCTGGTACAGTACGTGTACAGGTTCCAGTACGTTCGAGGCTCAAGCCTCGATCTTGCCCAGTGCCGCCACCGATTCAAACCTTACTGTTGTAACACCCTTTCGCTGTCCACACGTTCATTCAATCGATCAGGTTGTCATGGTTTCATTACCGCAACATTCGCCATCGCTTCGTTCTTTGCCGAAATATGTACGGGGTACCTTGAATTTCTCATGACCAAGTCACACCAAGGGGAGAGAGAGAGAAATGATCTTTGCATCCGTACCTTGTACAGTACAATTAAAATTAGTCTACCCGGTCTACGTATGTAGCAACAACCATTTGACACTGACAGTGCCGATCAACAACCATTCCATCCAAGACATGGCGACAAGGGCCAGAACCAAAGTTTCTTATTTCCCTCCCGTAAGGTACCAACCAGGACACGCAGGGCGTTGTAAGTTGTAACATACAAACAACCTTTGGACTAACAAGTCAGAACCAGAAAGCCCCCTATGGAAAAAAAGAAAAAACAAAAAAACAAAAAGAGTGCCAAGGAAATGGCCAGACTCCCATTACCCCAACGGCAAATGCAAGGGTAAAAGCATGTCACAATATTAAATCTCGGTTAATGAAGAGAAAAGGGTCATCATCTCCACTGAGATCCCAAACAAGACCAAATAATGAAAGGTTCTATATTCTCATTGATTTTGCCCTTTGAAATTTTGGATTCCCCCCTCTTTCTTCGATTCTGGAAATGGGATGAGGGCATTGTTAGGGCTTTGTCCTCCTTCAATGTCGTCTCCATCAATCTGCCGCATGGGTGGAGTCTGGCAATTTATGTGATAATATTATTATGGGGATGAGAAGTATGTGGAACACTGGAACAGTCACACGTACCCCATAGTTATACCGTCTGTCTTTCTATCTTGGTTACTCAGCTCGTGCGGCTTGGACTGGTTCACCGTTCCTGTGGTTCCACATAATGGGGTAGGGTTCGTGTTTGTCTCTCACTGCCGCTGTCGTTGCAACATTTATATCACATCTTAATACATCCTAGTAAGAACCGGTAGTGTAGAAGATTAGAAGTATTGACAGTGATAGGCATAGTCTTGTATACTTCCTCCCGTTGTAGATCTATAGAGCCTCAAGGCTAATCACATCTCATTCTACGATGCTATACTCCTTCCTTCCATCCCCATTGGCTTACCATCTACAGAGTACTGGAACTGTACCCTATACCCTATTCTTATTCCAGAAAGCAAAGAAATAATCATCAGCATCAGTACCCCATTTCAAAGTCGACTGAAAACACTCACGTCCCCACAGTTCAGAGCCCGAGCGAGAAACCACCGCAGATCACAACGGTAAAGGAAATATGCAGCCACACTGAACCCATTCTCGCAACAACTCTCTCAACTTAAACCAAACAAACACCATATGATCCCCTCAACACAGAGCACAGTATACGTGTACACAGGACCCCTCGCCATCCAACAAACCCCAACGACCCTTGCGAAACCCCCGACATCCTATCCTAACCCTCACCATTCACCCACAAGCACACAACCCCAAACCCAACAACACCTTGAACCCACCCTCCAACAGATTTCGTGGGAAGGGAACCAACACCCCAAGTCCCAGAGTGAAACCGACCTTGCTGATCGTTGACATAGCGCCTCCGTAGAATGTCAATAGTCTCTCACGAGACCCATATTGTTGACGGTGGGTGCAAGACAAGATCAGCTTGTGTGCCATGGAGGTAAGGATACATGGCCAATTGACATGGCTATGGAGCTTTGGGGAAGCTCGGTTGACCTTCTATTCTTGTGGTGGTAGTGTGGGTTGGGGGATTTGAGACATGCTCCATTTGCCTTCGGTTTGGGCCGCCGTTTGGAGGGCGGAGTTGGTGTCTCGTGGGTTTTGGGGGGAGGGTTTTGATATATTGTGTGGATGGATGGTCAGGTAGGGTGCTTACTGTAGGGGGTTTTGTCTGTGGTGGAGGTATTGTTGTGCTTAGAGGTGGTTTGGATGATAGATTGCAGCTACTTGGGGGTGTGGTGCTTGGGAAATGGTCATGGCGTTGTTGTGGCTATTGTATGATTCTATGTCCGAGGGTTATCATTTAAGAGCTGTGGGTTTAGCTGTTCAACGCACCAAAGGAGTCATGGAGAACCAAAGATGCAATACTTGTTTTCTGAGGCTTGAACAGATCAGAGGTACTGCTAGACCTAAGGTGAACTCAGGCAGTGCATTGAAACAGTCAGTCGGCTATCCATGCTGTCCTCAGATTACTGAAAGATACGGCAGAATGGCTCCAAAGTAGGGCCAGAAGATCGATATCGAAATTAAACAGCAGACGGCACCATATGGCGAAGAGTCTTCCGAGTTCATGGCACCAGACACCCTGTAAACTGCATCACACTCGATGTCGACTCCACACATAGTCAGCTGGAAACCAGCGTCCAAACTATCAGACCGGAAGCAACGCAATACGAATAGCAAAACAGACTCAGAAGCAGCCACTTATTCATTAGTCTTGACCGAGACAACTGTAAATAAAGGTATCGTCCCTGACAGCTTTTGATAGCAAACCATCCATCACTCATTCAAAGGATTCTCACCCTTGACCCAATCCGCAAATTCTTTCCGCTTGGCCTGGTACAGTCAGAAACATCCTTATAGACCAAACTCCATCGAAAAGGGAATTAGCACCTACCCGCACGTCCCAGAAGTTATACCTCTCCTCCAGCCTCCGGTAGGGGTTTCTGCCGCCACCCTCCTTCTCGATCTCCCCAGCCCATTGGCTCCAGCTAATCGGCTTCAACTTAGGCGCGCCCAACACTAGGCCCACTGAAACGAGAACGAGGGATACTAAAGCTTCGATGACGATATCCTGCGGAAGAGCGGTAGACGCCGAGAGACGGGCATTGCTATACAAGACCGTATGTTCATGTGCGGAGTATCCTCTGGTTCCCGAGAACTTTAGTGAGCAATTCTGTTGCAAAAATAACAAGGAGATCTCATTTGGTAGGGAGATCGCGGTACTCACGCATGGGCAAGGAGCACGAGCCCGAAGAACGTCACCAGACGTGAGATGAGTCCCATGGTAATCCAGTGTGACCTGATCAATTAACGGAGAATTAGCTATCAAGACTCGGGTATTTCTGTCTGCTTGTGTCATAAAAATGCACAAGTTCTCAGGTGGATTCGAAGTTGACTGAGAGTCAGCAAGGCTTAGTAACGATGTTCCGGAGCAGTCTAGCTTCTACGGTGGACTACTGAAACCACTTGTGCATATACGTCCGGTCCTTCCCACAAACCCCACGTTCACCAAGGACAGTTGGGCACCATTAGGTACAGCATAGGTACCATTCAATCGACATTGGCTAGGTCCAATTAAGCATTGTGTGACAACAGCACATCCTAGATGTACAGGTTTACGGGAATGAACCACAGATATATTATTGTTGGGGTATTTTTTCATTTTTTTTCATCAAAACAATCGAACAATGCCGATCGAGCTCTAGTTATTTGTTAAGTTCATGACTTTGGTTTCCGTTCAATCACATGAAAAATCTTTCATCACACCATTCCCTTCATAAACGTTTCATTTACAGCTTCTGCATAGCAGCGATATCAGTGGACTGGACGTGGTCCTCGTCCTCCTGGATCTGTTCTTGGAGCTCATCAAGGGAGACCTTCTCGTCCTCAACGACAAGGTTGATCTGGAGCTTCTTAATACCGAAGCCAATAGGAACCCACTTAGAGGCACTCCAGACAAGGCCGTCCTTCTCGATTGCACGGACGTTGGCCTCCATCTCCTCAAGGTTGGTCTCGTCATCTGCAGAATGGTTAGCATGTGTTTTCATCGGGGAGCAGCAAGCGCGGGCTACATACCCCAAGGCTTGACATCGAGAGTGACAATGGACTTGGCAGCGGGCTTAGGGCCCTTAGCCTCCTTCTTCGCCTTGTACGCAGCAAGATTCTCTGCATGCTTCCTGGCAACCTCAGGGTCCTCCTCCTCGTCGTCACTGCCGAAGAGGTCCATGTCGTCATCCTCGTCGGCGGGCTTGTCCTTAGGGTTGGTGGGGAGCTCAGTGGCCTCGGGGCCGTAGGTGGTGTAGGCCTTAGAGGCATCACCAGGGAGGGAGCCGAACTCAGCCTCGTAGGAAGCGATGTGCTTGTACCAACGGGCAACGTGAGGGTACTTCTCAGCGTCAGGGGCGCCAGAGAAGGCCTTAAAGGTCACGACATCGGCCTGGGAAGGAGCATCGCTGGTTGGCCAGTCAGTTAAAAGGAATTCCAAGACATTCAACTGTAGTGGTCTTCAAGAGAGTATAACGACAGGCAACGAATAGCAGGAGGGAAAAATTTTTTCCTGGTTATCAGAAAAGCGATTGCTCGCAAAGTTGTGTAATCTTGCAGCGGGGTCTTAAGCCGCCTCATAAACACGGACCAATTTTTTTCATCATATCGGATAGGAAGCATATAATTCCAAGTGAAGAGATGATGCAAAAGAACTTACCCAATAACGTAGCTTCTGGTGGCGAACCAGTTGTTGGCAACTGAGGGGTAACATTAGCTTTCAAGAACACCCTAGCGATGAAGAGCAGGGCTTGAGGAGAGAAAAGGAGAGAAAAAGAAGAAACGCACCAGTGAGGCCAGCCTCAGAAACGAAGTCGGTGAAACCCATTGTGACGAGTGATTTATGTGTGAGAGAGATGTGGTTGGTGTGGGAAGTAAGGGGGGAGGAAGAGGAGTGATATATATAGGAAAGGAGGAGGGGGAAGGTGTTCGAAACTAATTTTTTTCGGCAGCGGATCCACTCAAAGGTGTGAATTTTGAAATTTTCGGCCAAGAAGCCCCTCGATGGGGCCTCACGTGATTGTTAACGGAGCTGTCGGCCGTTTAGGAGAGCTTCCGCCACTCACCGTTGCCGCCGCGGTGGAGCTTTCGAGAAGCGTCACGATGCTTGGGGTTGCTGGGGTATATAGCCATCCCATAGTCTCTCGCATGGAAGACCTCGATTGGTACTTGAATCAAACTTCCCAATCTCGAATCAATTGCTAGATTTTAGCTAGCCATGGCTTCAAGGTTGCAGCTCGCTCGTGGTCGACTGCTGCGCTCCCCAGCGCTATCATCGCCAAACCGTATATTTCACCCTACTCAACAAATACGTTTACCTCCGCACACGCGGGTCCTACCTTCCGTCATAACTAAAACATCCTTATTTCAGCCTGTATCCCCGGCTCGCAACTATGCGAGTGGACGCCCTCACCCCCCTGGCGGTACTCACCGCATGAATTTGGGAGGCGAGCCGGAGAAGTCAGCTTTAGAACAATTTGGTGTTGATCTTACCGCAAAGGCGAAGGCCGGCAAGTTGGACCCCGTCATCGGGCGAGACGCTGAGATCCATCGAACTATTCAGGTTTTGTCAAGAAGAACGAAAAACAACCCGGTATTGATAGGAGCCGCTGGTACGGGGAAAACAGCGGTCTTGGAGGGTTTGGCTCAAAGGATTGTCCAGGGAGATGTCCCGGAAAGTATCAAGGACAAACGTGTCATCTCTCTAGATCTGGGTGCGCTTATAGCTGGTGCAAAATTCAGAGGTGATTTCGAAGAACGCTTGAAATCTGTCCTCAAAGAGGTCGAAGAGGCGCAAGGTGGTGTGATCCTATTCATTGACGAGCTGCACACTTTACTCGGTCTCGGAAAGGCAGAGGGTAGCATCGATGCTAGCAACCTTCTGAAACCGGCCTTGTCAAGGGGCGAGCTCCAGTGCTGTGGCGCTACCACTTTGAATGAATACAGATTGATCGAGAAGGATGTCGCACTAGCGAGACGGTTCCAGCCGATCATGGTCGGAGAGCCGTCCGTGCCCGCCACTATATCGATCTTGCGTGGTATAAAGAACAAGTACGAAGTCCACCACGGTGTACGGATCACAGACGGATCTTTGGTGGCGGCAGCAACTTACAGTAACCGTTATATCACCGACCGTTTCCTTCCGGACAAGGCTATTGATCTAGTGGATGAGGCTGCCTCAGCCCTACGACTGCAGCAAGAATCAAAACCAGATGTAATTCGTGAACTAGATCGAGACATCACCACTATCCAAATCGAGCTCGAATCCCTGCGCAAGGAAACCGATGTCAGCAGCCGTGAGAGACGAGAAAAACTACAGGAAGACTTAAAAGCCAAACAAGAAGAAGCCGCCAAACTGACGGAGACTTGGGAGAAAGAGAAGGCTGAAATTGAGACTCTCAAGCGTACCAAGGAGGACCTAGAGCGTGCTCGTTTCGAACTTGAGCAGGCTCAGAGAGAAGGAAATTTCGCAAAAGCTGGCGAGTTGAGATACTCCACCATCCCAAGTCTCGAGGCCAAGCTGCCGAAGGAAGGTGAAGAGCAGGTTGCAGGATCTCAGAGTCTGATTCATGATTCTGTCACAGCCGATGACATTGCCAACGTTGTTTCGCGAACTACCGGCATTCCTGTCAATAAGCTCATGGCCGGAGAAGTTGAAAAACTGATCCGAATGGAGGACACTCTGCGGCAGTCAGTTCGGGGCCAGGATGAGGCACTTTCTGCAGTAGCAAACGCAGTCCGCATGCAGAGAGCAGGTCTTAGTGGCGAAAACCGGCCACTGGCATCGTTCATGTTCCTCGGTCCTACAGGTGTTGGAAAGACCGAACTCTGCAAGAAGATGGCCGAGTTTTTGTTTTCCACCGAGACAGCCGTTGTGAGATTTGACATGAGTGAATTCCAAGAAAAACACACGATCAGTCGCTTAATCGGTTCTCCCGCCGGCTACGTGGGCTATGACGATGCCGGCCAGCTCACAGAAGCCGTCAGACGGAAGCCGTATGCGGTCCTTTTGTTCGATGAATTTGAGAAAGCTCATCGTGACATATCTGCCTTACTGCTTCAAGTTTTGGATGAGGGCTTCCTCACGGATGCTCAGGGACACAAGGTTGATTTCAGAAATACCCTTATTGTCCTCACCTCTAACCTGGGAGCGGATATCCTTGTGGGCTCGGATCCCCTGCATACTCTCAAACAGACGGATAATGACGAGATTTCCCCTGATACCAAGAAAGCAGTCATGGATGTTGTGCAACATGCATATCCCCCAGAGTTCCTCAATCGGATCGATGAATTTATTATATTCAAGAGACTTTCTCGGGAAGCTCTTAGGGACATTGTTGATATCAGACTCAAAGAGCTTCAATCAAGGCTCGACGATAGAAGGATGACACTGCAGGTGGACAGTGAGATCAAGGACTGGCTTTGCGAAAAAGGGTACGACCCTAGATATGGTGCCCGTCCCCTCAACCGCCTAATCGCAAAGGAAATCGGCAACAGGTTGGCCGATAAAATCATCCGTGGTGAAGTTACCTCTGGACAAACCGCCCATGTTTCATTCAACGCCGACAAGAGTGGGCTTGAAGTTACTGCGGAAGGAACAAAGACTGAAGATGCAACAAATGCAACGTACCCAACAGAGACCGAAAACCCATAAATGTGTGAGATGAATTCTTGATCTTGTTCTTGTTCTTTTCTTTTCTTCACTGGAGTCAGATAACCCAAGCAGGTTCGGTAGGTTGGGGAATATGGTGTTGGAACGTCTTTCTTAATGATGTCTATGTATATTAACGAGATCTCCGCTTTTGTGTGTACATTACTACAGTGTTACTTAGATACATATGTATATGAAATTCCTATGAGAATCCTTGTTATTATCTTCTAGGCTTTCATTATCAAAAGCAAACCTGGTCACATATTCGGGGCCTTAGGCCCCAAGTCCCTCACTCTAGTATACCAGTAGCTTTTCGACCACATTTACCTTCCATGTACAATCACTCGAGTACCATCATTGACTGAACACTATGGAAAACCGAACAAAGAAAAGACGAACAACATATCACTCATACGCCACACCACATTCTTCCCATTCTAGATTTAGAGGTACACGGTCTAGTACCTCTGCCAATCGCCCTTCCAGCTCGCAAAGACCTCCAAGACCTCCCGTACTGAGGCAACCATTGTCCAATGATTCCCGAAACTATTTATCTGGTGGTCTGATACAACAGCTCACTGATGACGATCTTGAACAAGTAATGGTAGCCATTGACATTAGAGAATCTGGCACTGTGGGTTGTTCATACTATTCGGCACAGGAAGAGACAATGTATTTGTTAGGAGACATGCAATCAGCTGGCACAGAGATCCTTGATAGTTGTTCGTTAAACAATCCAATTCATCGCTTCAAAGATACTAATCAAGCCCTAGTGGTCATTCAGATTAAGCCTACAGTACTCCTACTTTCACCGCGAGTCGACTATCTCGGGCCACAAGACACAGACGAGTCTGAGCAGGGAAATAGTAAGCTCCAGGAGTGTCTAGCAGCTAAGGGTTAGGGGTTGATAAACCGATGAATAGGTAGTCAATCTTACCTTCCCTATCATCTCGATGTTCGTCCGTCCCAAGAATTTAGCTACCTCAACGCAAAGAATAAACTAGCGGCATTGGCGATATCCTCGGAACACGAGCAACGCATCAGGTTCCTGGTGCCCCACAATGGTCTAGTCGATCCTGAGCAGATGGACACTGAGGGTCTGGACTTTACTTTACAAGATGGCAGGTTCTTACATATGCGCAGTTCGATCGACATGGAGAATAAAGTGACGATTGGTTGCGCAGGTGCTGTTCTCACTCACCTTCAAAGGCGAAGGACAACGATATCTACTTCCAGCGATGAGACTTCATCATACTTCCAGGTGCGCGCTGTCGAAATGCTCAGTTTACAAGGTACCATGTATGTTAGTTTCTTAACAATTACTTAGTACATTGATCTTGACGTGAACTAGGTTTCTGAGTGGAAGAACATTGCTGGCACTTCAAATCCTGGAGTCGGAGTCCCATCCAAGTATGGTCAATCAAGGACCAGGAAGGAAGTCATCCTCCTCGAAGGAGGGTCTTTCGGTATACGGTTTATTCCAGCGCTTTGCCTATAGCCCCCAGGGACGACACCGACTTAAGCAAATTTTTCTCCGCCCAAGTATAGATACAGATGTTATACGCGAACGTCATGCATTTATTAGCGTATATTTACGACCAGATAATAACGATCCGCTAAGTAAGCTTACGAGGAGTCTCAAACATATCAAGAACCTCCGACCCGTCATGATCAACCTTCGAAAAGGAATAAGTACTGGAAGTGGGAAGATAACGGGCTTCAAGACCACAGTATGGGCCACCTTGCTAGCTGTATGTCAAGCAGGGTAAGGGTATATATAGCAAGCTACTAAAGGTATCTTAGTTTGCCTTCTATGGTATTGATATCCATGAGGCTCTCAAGGAAACTGCTTCCGGGAACGAACTACCTTTGCTTCAAAAGGTAAGTATAACACTCTAACGCTATGTGCACACTGACATTTCCAGACTCTTCGAGTTTTGGAAGCGGCTCTACTATACAAAGTTGGACGAATGATCCAAGAGATAGTAAGTAACCTAAGCCTACTTGTAGAAGCCTCGACTAAGGACTAGTAGGTCGATATCGATAGCACCGAGGAGCAGGGCAGGACGGTGGTAAAGCCGGGACTAGACAGGGAACTTGACAAGTTGAAAGACAGCTATGATGGCTTAAGCAGTTTGTTGAAGCAAGTTGCAATAGATATTGCGAGTACCATTCCGGAAAACCTTGACATTGATGTGAATGTGATATACTTCCCTCAACTTGGCTTTAATATCGCGATCCCGCTGAACGAGAGGGCCGAGGCAGCCTTCACTGGCTCCGATGATGATTGGGAGCTCATTTTTGTCACAGAGAACCGGGCATACTTTAAGGACTTTAGAATGAGGGAGATGGACGAGAAACTGGGTGACATTTATGGGCTAATATGTGGTATGTGTAAGGTTATATAGTATTTGCATATTATACTAATTCTTTGTTTGCTCATAAGAAAAAGAAATTGAGATTGTCTACGAGCTAGCACAGAAAGTGCTTCAATATGAGAAAGTACTCCTTGAGGCGTCAGATATATGTGGTCACATTGATAGGTAAGCGATCTCAACGTCTTGTTGATAGATATGCACTGATTTCCTGTAGCCTCCTTGCGATGTCACAGGCAGCAAGCTTCTATAGACTGGTTCGCCCCAAAATAGTGCGAGAAAATGTCATCAGTATCAAAGGAGGCCGGTAAAATAAGCGATGGAAAGTCCTGTCGGTGCTTGCTGACATTTTTGCAGCCATATTCTCCAAGAATTGACTGTCTCGTCATATGTGCCGAACGATACCCTCTTGGTTGGCGGGAAGCTAGGTGTATGGGCTCCATGTTCTTCATCAAAATCCCAAACAGCGCTCGAAGCATGGGGTACTCCAAGCATGTTGCTATTAACAGGCCCTAATTACTCTGGAAAGAGCGTTTATATGAAGCAGGTAAGTACGATGCTTCCAGCAAAGGTATTCATTCCCCTTCTAAGGAACATCAGGTTGCTTTAATCATTTATCTGGCACAAGTGGGAAGGTATGTGAGGCAGTGAATCACCTGGTCATGTTAGCTACATGCAACTGAGTATAGTAGCTTCGTTCCAGCAGAAAGTGTCGAAATGGGGATAGTAGATAAGATACTAGTCAAATCTAATAGCCAAGATAGTGTCTCCCAGGTGAGAGAAGCAATCAATCTATGTTCACTGATGAATAAGTCTAATGCCGCTCCAGATGCAGAGCACATTTATGAACGACCTGCAACAGATATCATTTGACTTGAAGCAGATGACCGAACGCAGCCTGTTAATAATAGATGAGTTTGGCAAGGGTACCAGCGAGAGCGGTCTGTTTCTTGCACTTGCACTAATTCACGTCAGACACTGATATTTTTTGCTATAGATGGCATCGGGTTAATCTGCGGAATCCTAAAGCACTTACTTATAGTCGAGAATGCGCCAAAGGTTATTGCTGCAACACATTTTCATGAGATACTCGAGAATGAGTTTCTCAAGCCAGGGCCACGACTGCTGCTCGGTCATATGGAGGTTCAGGTTTGCGAAGAATCCTGCAATGCGGAAGACCAGATCACATATCTATATAAGTCCGTTCGAAGCTTCAATTAAATAATAAGAACTTAATCGGCTAACGAAATACTGACATAGCTTCCATCTGGGCCGGAGCGACAAGAGCTATGGACCGATGTGCGTTTCACGTACACGCAGGATGTCTTAGTCTTATATCTAACTTGTATGGATGAGATAGTTGTGCGGCGCTGAACGGAATCAACGAGACAATCGTAGAACGGGCAAATGAGCTGGTATCTCTCGCTATTCGTGGAGAAAACTTGACAGCGGCTTGTGCCATGTTGTCAGCTGAGGATATGCACGACTTGGAAGAAGCGGTAGGGCATTACTTATATCTTTCTGGCTTTTGTGTAGCACATAAGAGACTGACATTATCGAAGGACATGCTTGCGAGAAATTTTCTAGGTCTAGATTTGTCAACGGAAGGATGCGACGAAGCTGTGAGTGATATGCTAAACACGCTTGTCGGAGAAACCGATGGGAGATTATAGTTTCACTATATCGGGAGGGAATTTGTTTTGTTAGTAGAATGTGCCTGTTTTGACACCAGACTGAGGAGAAAAGGGGACTCGAACAGAGGTTTTATCATATGAATTATATATGTACACACAAGTCCTTTTTGATATCACGAAATCGAACGCCCGGACTATACGTATCCACTCATACCGCAAAGAAACAACAAAGGAGGAAAGTCTATAGCTTGACACTTTTAACCAGGTTCTTCTTGATACCAGTAAGTTCACCACCATAACCACCACGACCTTCGCCACCCTTGTATAACTGGCGGATACTACCCAGCTTCTTCTTCTTCTCCTCGAACTTCTTCCTCTTCTTGACACGGGGATTGCGAGAGTCCTTGCTCCGCTTGGCCGCAAGACCCTTATTCTTCTCGATTTGGTATGTAATGGCTCGTTTGCCGTCTGGTCCGATTTCCTCTTGAATTGCCACCTCGCCTCCTTCACGGGCAGCAGCAGCGTAGGCTTCGGCACGCGCCTTCTTATCATCCTTACGTTGCTTGGAGCGTGCAGCAATCATATCGTAATAGTCGTCATCGTCTGATCCGCCCTGGTCTCCTCTAAGCTCATTGGCAACCCGATGATCTTCGTCGTCACTGTCGCCGCCCAGTTGTTCGGATTCCTTAGGTTTCTGTCTACCACGCTTCTCAGCTTCAGCGTTCAAGCGAGCTTGACGATCCCTCAAACGTTCACGATAAGGTATATCCGCATCACCACCAGCATCGCGACCAGCAGCAGTGCGCTTGTTTGCCTTTTGTGCGAGTTGGGAAGTATAGAAACGGAGAGAGCGCTTCTGGTTAGCTTTCTCCTCGGCCTCCTTAGCAGTAAGAGCATCTTCATCACCGAAATCGGAGTCATCAGCAGCCTTAGAGGATTGTTTAGCCTTTTGAGTGGATTTCTTCTTGCCAGACTTGGTGACGAGATTCGAGAGATCCGCAAGATTAGCCTCCGTCTCCCGCAGTCTCTGTGCCCTACGAGCTTCTGCCTCTGCCTGGGCTGCTTCGGCCGCGCGTTGTGCTTTGGAGACCTTCTCCTTCTTTTTCTTGGGAACTTGCACCTCCTTATTTTCGCTCTGCTTCTTGGAGACAGGTGCGTCAGATTCCTCACCTTCGCTGTCCATATCCTCCTCGACATCCGACACTTCGGGGGCAGTAAGGTCCTTGACAGACTCCCAAAGCTTGCGGAACTTCACTAGCGCACCCATGACGGGGTGCGATCGAAGCTGAGCCGGGGACAAGGGAGCCGGATTCCCAGAGGCATCGCGAGAGGATGTTAGGAGCATAAGATACATAGTAAAGGTACCAAGATAAGCAGACAGGGCACGGAATTTAATGACAGCAACTGGGGCGACTTCCGGGACTTCATCTTTGGTAGTCTTTGCAGCTTTGGCGGCTTCTGCAAGCGTGCGATGTGTTGTCTGAAGGTTGATGAAATCCTTTGCCAATGGCTCGAACTCAGGGTATCTCGACTTCAAGATCTTCAGTTTCTCATCTGTGCTCATATCGTCTGTGATTTCCAACTGCGGGAGAACCTCCGTTACTTCTCCAGCATCGCCTTCCCCATCTTCTTGCCCTTTGCCAGATTCGACCCATTCGGTTTCATCAAAGCCAAAGTCTGCCTCATTCATCGCCTGCAAGTGCTTCTGTTGAAGTCTCTTGGCTTCTTCCTCTTCCTCAAGAGCATCCGCTTCCGTTTCTATTTGATCCGCATTGTAAAGGTCTTTCTTCGATGAACCCCAAGCAGCAATACCATCCTCATCCTCGTCCTCGGAATCAGACCCCGCAGCACCACCGCGCTTTGTTCGAGGGCGTAAGAGTTCTTCGTCATCTATCTCATCCTCTTCGCCGTAATCATGCTCCTCGTCCATATCCTCGTCGTCATCTAAGTCGTCTTCGTCCACCGACTCGTATCCCAGGATTTCTTCATCAGAAGGCTGGAGCATTTCCTCTACAGAGTCGCCTTGTCAAAAATAAATCATAGCCATGATGAACCGTATCGACTAACCTTCCTGAATCACCTTCCTCCGTCTCTTCGCCTCTGGTTCTTCCTCCAGCAGGACATGATCCCGACCAGTCTGGAATTCATCTTCAGAGTCGTCAAACCTCTCCTCAATGCTGAATTTCGTACGTTCTGGGGCGGACTCTTTCCTGGCCGCTGGGCGACCACTCGCCTTTCTTTTCCCCATGGCTTGACTTCTGGATGGACAGAAAAAAGCTTGATCTAGTCCAGGCCAAATCTGCGGAATCGATAAACCTCCGCGATAAAATTTTGGGCGGGACGCTTACCGCCCTTAAGACACTAGGCTCTTGTAGGCAAGGTTTGCAGTGTTTGATCGGCGATACAGATTGTTACAGGCGGAATGCCACCAAATCGGAAGGCCCCCACTGTATGCTTTGTAGTCCGGAAGCTCCTGAAGGCTTCCAAAGTATCTTGATGATCGGCAACTGAATTTCGACTGAAGAGGAAGCAGCAGGGCCAATTGTCCTTCCTTAACAGACTAACTTTGTTGTCCGGTCAAGTCCTTCACCTTATCTCCCTGGAATCCTCTTCTTCTTCTTCTTCTTTTTCCCCATGCATCAAGTACTATCCTTCATACCTAACGACCAATCTCCCACCAAGTTGGGAGTTTCCGTTATTCTTTGCGGGTTCTTCCTATACACATTTACCAAGATGGTTTCTAGGATATTTCCCGGCTTGAAGATGCTGGGTTTCGGACCTCAGCAGAACGAATTCGTTGTGGAGGGCAGGGTATGTGATATATAATCTCTCTCTTTCTCCGTAAACAAACTATTAATCATCTCTATCCTTCTTATAGACCGTGGTGATTACGGGTGGCTCTGAGGGTATGGGCAAGGCTGTCGCATGTCAGCTTGCCGCAAAGGGTGCGAACGTTGTTCTCGTTGCACGAACAGTCAAGAAGCTTCAGGATGCGCTTGATGATGTTAAGGTAAACCGCTATGTGTGCATGCACTACGCCAGAAGATGCTTACCCTCCCTAGGCGTCGGCTGCGAATCTGGACAGGCAAAAGTTCCATTATATCAGTGCCGATCTTACGAACGCCGCGCAATGCGAGCAGATCATTGAAGAGGTCACTGAGTGGAATTATGGGCTTCCTCCTGATGTCGTGTGGTGCTGTGCAGGTTACTGCAACCCTGGATTCTTCGTTGACACTCCAGTCCAAACGCTCAGAGATCAGATGGACACGGTCTATTGGACTGCGGCGAACACCGCCCATGCGACACTTAGAAAGTGGCTTGTACCTGTCCCTCCAAGCCAACAGACGACAAACCCACGAAGACACCTTATCTTTACATGTTCTACACTAGCTTTTGTGCCGATCGCCGGGTACGGGCCTTATTCTCCTGCAAAGGCGGCAATTCGTTCTCTATCCGACACCCTCAATCAGGAGATTGAGATGTATAACGGCACCCGTCAATCAAAATCGCAAATTAATGCTACTCCTGCCGATGTCAAGGTTCACACGGTTTTCCCAATGGGAATTCTTAGCCCCGGTTTTGACAACGAACAGAAGCTGAAGCCTGAGTTAACAAAACAACTGGAGGCTGCTGACAAGCCACAAACTCCTAACGAGGTTGCGAGAATAGCGATTGCAGCTCTGGAAAGAGGCGAATACCTTATCACGACTATGTTTGTTGGTCATGTAATGAAGGGGAGCGCCATGGGAGGCAGCCCAAGGAACTCTACTGTCCGCGATACATTGACCAGCTGGCTCAGTAGCTTGGCATTCTTGCAAGTAGTCCCTGATCTTCGAAAGCAGGCCTGGAACTGGGGTATGAAGAACGGCATCCCGTCGTCCCGAACGTCGGAGTAAGGCGTGGTGTTGGGAGATGGCATGTTTTGTTGTCCGGTGTAGGGTTAGGTACCCATGAGCATCCTTAGGCATCCTTATTCGCTTATCCTTAGATCCGTGCCTGCTATTGGTGTTCCTGTCTATGAGTTGTCCTATTATGTGTTATTAAGCCGTACCTACATTAGATCCACGCTAAACACGTGCCATTCAAATGTTTGATGTCTTGTCCCTGGAATGAAAACTTTGTCGTCTAATATGATGCCCAGCAGGTTGGGTGAAGGTAGAGATCGACGATGGTTTGTACAAGTGTTTTATAAATATATTTGTCTTTCTTCCCTTTTTCCAAAGAAAAAAATTATTTTCTTTTAGTTCTCTCTCTAAGGGAACAGGGGCTGGCACGTGGTAGGAAATTACGAACGATCGCCATGACAGATGTATGATGAATTGTCTAGTTGTATATCTCAATAAGGCTGTGTTATAATGCGAGAGAATAAAGTTAAGTGGTAGCACTATCTTAGGCACGTCGGGCAAAATTAAATTAGGGCAGAAACAACACCATTCATTAATTTCATGAGATGTTGGCATGTGGATCGTGAGTGTGACGTCGTGTCGCTCAGCCGCTAAGGCTGCAAACGGATTTCTTACCCAAATCCACCATATAGTATGTTCATGACCTCCATTGCGACAATGACCTAGACTTAAATTTATTTGTTCATGTTTTCGATTACCCCGGTCGTTTGTTATAATATTTTTCTCCCTTCGCATACATATAATGCATACGAAGCCGAACATATAAAAACAGAAATATAAAAGATAAACTCCTTCGATCAAAAGTGCGGTCACCACTGCAACGCACAGCACACAATGGACGCGCTCCTCTCATTACCAGTGCTTTCTCTATTCCTGGTCCCCACGATCTCCTCATATAGCACGAGTCTCAATATAATCTTCTTCTACATGACATGGACGACCCTCGTGCTGTCGCATCCTCCGCTCCGAGTCGAACTATTCGGCACCGCAGCTGTGCGACTCCTGTTCTTTCTACTTCCGTCGCTGCTGTTCTTCCTATTCGATATTCTGACCCCCTCCGCGGCTGTTGTTGTAAAAGCGCAGGGCGAAGCTGGTCTCCCGTCAGGAAGTAAACGGGGGAAAGTCAGAATGAAGGATCTCAAGGTTGCGGGATGGGCCATTCTCAACATATTGTTGGGCTTCGCGGCACAGGCCGCGATAGAAGAAGTCCGGACAGAGTTAATCGGGATGCGGAGTGCATTAAGGGTCTCGATGAAGTTACCGATGCCCTGGGAGATGGTGAAGGATCTACTGCGAGGATTGTTAGCAAGAGAGGTGAGTTGGTCTATCCCAATCCAATTCATAAATACATAAACCATGAATATATCGAAGAGAACCATAATGAAACACCGCAAGGCCAAGGAAAAAGCTCTAGAGTAACTAACATCTTATTGTTGGAGTAATAAACTAGATCCTAACCTACAACATCCATCGCTTCATCCTCCACTCCCCAGACTACCAAGTCTCCAAACACCATCGAAAATGGTACCATTCGCTACGGGCTCCCTTCCCCCTCACAGCACACTACGACCATCCACTCGCCTACCTCCTCTCCAACTTCGTGCCCACTTACATGCCTGCCATGTTCTTCCGCTTCCATATGCTTACGTACCTCCTCTACCTCACCGTGATATCCATCGAGGAGACATTCGCCTTCTCCGGGTACTCTGTTATGCCGACGAGCTTCTTCCTGGGCGGGATCGCTCGCAGGATGGATATGCATTTGCTCAGTGGGGCGGAAGGGAATTTCGGCCCGTGGGGGATCCTCGATTGGATTTGTGGGACTACTGTGGGAGGAGATGAGGATGAGGAGGAGTTGGAGGAGGCTCTGAGTGAGAAGGAGATGATTGATGAGCAGATCAGACGGGCGATTGAAGAGTCTACAAGGAAGAGGCGGGATGAACGGTATAAGTTGAGGAGGCGGAGAAATGATTATTAGGGTTGCTGATGCAATGTGCTGTACGGATATACGGGTCATGTTCTAGAAGGTTGGGGTATGTGCCCTAACCGATGATGAGTGATGTCTTCCGGTTACGAGTTTTTGTTTTGTACATGGCGCGACGGGAATTGGATTCTTAGATGCTAAATCAATTATAATAGAGTCTTGATCATGTATAGACCGCGGGTTGTACATATTGTATTGGATATATCGTATCGGAGTCACATAGGGAGCTGGAGAGTCCACAGGCACAAAACGTGGTCAGGCGCAGATCACTACAGAGAGAAGCGGCATCTGGAATGCTGGTATAGTGAATCTTAACAGAAACTTGAATTCCCAATTTTAGATTGTCACCCGAACCTGGAAATCGATGACGTATCATACTAGACATGACAAACTCCCAGCCGCACGTTAAAGGGGGATCATATAACAGCTGGAAAAGGTATTATTCTTTTTTTTTCTTTTCATTTCGGCTCATTTATAGGTCCTGCAAATTGGCGACGCAGGAGGCACTGATCGTGAAACAGAAATAACAACCGGTTTTCCGAATTGACCGTAATCCTAATGAGCAAAGACGGAGCCCGAATCGAGTTACATATTTCATGAGCTGTTCCTCCTGCGCTGCAAGCGCTTCCCACATTGGGAATGCCAATCCGCATTCAAGCCGCCCCTCACATGAATTCCTCCACAATAACTACCGAACCCGCGGCCGCCGCGTCGCACGTTTACCACTTCATCTCGTGGGGCTTGTCACCGTTGCGGAGGCTGAAAGTGCTGGCGAGGTAGCTGCCAAGGAAGTTCTCCTTCTTGACGGATGCCAGGATGGACTGGTCAATGGCCTTCTGGTCGCTGGCGCGAGCGCTGGCAACCTTCTTCTTCTGTTGTTGATTCTCGAATTAGCATCCCACAAACCATCTTACCGAGCAGTCATCGGCCCAGATCTATCATATATATCCAGGTCAAATGACGCGGTACACGTACCTCGGGCTTCTCTCCCTGCTTGAAGAAAGCCTCCTCGGTCTTCTTCTCGGCCTTCTTCTCCTTGGTGAAGTAGTCGGGAGTGGAGACCTTCTCGACGGTCTGAGCGTCGACGCCGCTGATGTCGATGCGGGTGCTGGTGGCGATCACATAGCGGGCGTTGACACGACGAAGGGGAACACCGTTGATCTTGAAGGGGCCGGTGACGAGGAGGACACCCTGGTCAAGGTGCTTGAGGAGGACAACACGCTTGCCACGGAAGCGACCGGCGAGGAGGATCAAGATAGTACCGGGCTGGAGGCTTTCCCGGAGCTTGGTGGGACGAACAGCCTTGCGGACCTGTTTGAGAAAAAGAATAACCATGTCAGAACGCTCGTTCTTATATTCCCATAGATATGCAATTTCCGAGATGTTGTAGATAGTGCCAAAGATGCGATTTCCTTATCAACAAAAGTTCCGTATTCACTGGTCTTGTTCCAACCACGAAATGGCTCATTGACCGGCGCAATCGTCGCACTCGTTCATAAGAAACCGCATCTCCATCACCAATCACTTTTTGTATTTTTTTGCACAAGGGTGTACTGACTTTCTTAGGCTGCGACTCGTCATCAACGGGGTACCATTTCTGGGCCTTCTGAGCCGGCACGGTCCTCTGGCCCTTTCCAAACTGCTTCGTCTCCGACATATTGGCTGCTGGGACGAAGGAGACTGAAAAGAATGAAGGGAGGGGGTGGTGGTGGTTGTCGACGGCGGGTGGTTGTTGGAGTTGATGAGACTACTCGCGGCCTAGGCGGGAAAGTGCGAAGGGAGAGTGTGTGCGTTAGGGCTCGAGCCGAAAGCCACTAGTGCCGAATTGGGCCGAGTTATAAGAACTTCTCCGACTTGGCCACCGCCTTTCTGCCTGAGGCGCTCAATGACTTAGTAACCTTGATTTTGCGGCGTCGCAGAGAGACCCAAGGCGTAATGGAGCTTGACTGCCTTTACCGCCTGGGCACCTCAGGACCTCCAGTGGTAACTGACGTATCTTGCTTCCATCTGACTTCGTCCACATTCCACGTTACCCCGTTGAGATTCTCATCTCACGACGAAAACCAACCCCATTTGTCTTCTCTAAACACGCCATCTATTTCTCTTGACTCGTTCTTCAATCATGTCTATAACTCCGATCATCACGTTCAAAGCGGGTATCTGTGACTTGGAGGTGAGTTTCATCTGAGCTTCAGCTTTTGGCATCACTCTCCAACACCCCCACCACTCATTCCCTTACCTTATTACTTTGACTTACTGGATCTGGTTTGGTAGACATCCGGCGATAACTCTACAGTTAAGCCAAAGCCTACCCCCGGTTACATTTATCTCTACTCCGAAGATGAGCTAGTACACTTCTGTTGGCGCCCTCGGACTGCTCCTCACACGGAGCCCGAATTGGACCTGGTGATGGTTCCATCTGATGGAACTTTTACTCCCTATAAGCCAGCCGGGAATGCGAATCCTACGAACGGTCGGATCTACGTACTGAAGTTCTCATCCAGCTCTCAACGGTATCTCTTCTGGCTACAGTCCAAGTCTCAACACGAAGGAGAAGACCCTAGCTGGTTCAGCCCCAGGGATCTCAAGCTTGGAGACATTGTCAACACGCTACTTCAAGGCGAGGATGTAGATGTGGAACACGAAATTGCCAACCTCCCTAGAGGCCCGTCTGATGGTGATGATGAGACTATGGAGGATGTCGAGGGTGTGGACCATAACCCCAATCATAACCACGGTGGCAACAGTGGTGGTGCCGGTCCGGATGCAACTGGAGGAGATATTAGAGAAGAAGGCGAGGAATCGCGGGAGGGTGGTGCCGACGGTGGAAGAGCGTAGGTACATATTTCTGCGTTTACATTTTCTGAGCATAATGCCCGTCTGCTTAATTTGTTCCCTGGGATATAATCTACCTTCTTATAGAATGCGCGCGCTATTCTCTATCCTTCTCTTTCTCTATTCTAGCCTCCCCTTTAGACGTTGGATTTGACTGTCGGCTGACTCGCTGGTGATCGTACAGGGCGGCTGCTGATTCAGATCCCTCCTCTGTCGTGCAGAGCTTTTTGCAGTCTTTACAAAGAAATTCGAGCCAGTCCCAGGACCCCGACAAACCGTTTACTACCCTACAAGATCTTCTACCACCGGCAGCTACACTCCCTTTCCTAGAGGCTGCAGATGATAAAACTGTTGATAATCTCTTGAGCTTTTTACCGCCCGCATTGCTCCTCTTGGCACAAGATGTAGAGGATGTGTCTTCTATTGATGACCCTGAACTGACCGAAGCCGTCATGGCATCTCTTGACCTTTCACAAAAGAAGAATATTCTGAGAAAAGTCCTGCACTCGCCCCAATTCAGCCAAAGCCTTGCAAGTTTGACAGTGGCTATCAGAGACGGTGGATTACCGAGCATTAGTGAAGCCCTCAAGATCCCAGTTGAAAATGGAGGATTTATGCGTAGAGGAGGAGTCCCACTAGGCGGTGGTGATGCTGTTGAGGCTTTTCTCCAAGGCGTTCGGAATCATGTTAAAGACTCGGATAAGGAAAACCAGATGGAAACCGATTGAACTAAATTGAATTGAATAGATGTTGAAGCCTGTAAAAGGGATTTCCCCCACTGTCCTTTTTTCCAACAATTACGAAGTAAATACCTGCCTAGTATTTTGGAGAGTGAAGGAGAATGATGTGGTTGATGATCATTTCATAATACCGAAGATTAATAATAGCAGTTATCTTGCATTAGAGTTATTTTTGGATATGGCGGGACCATTCAGTGCTCACTTCAGCTAGGCAACGTAATTTTGTCTTTCCCCCTCTCTCTCCAGGTCGGTATTCGTCAGGTACGGTATTTATGGCCCTGATGAGAAATAGTGCCAGAAGGTAGTAGTAGTGGTACTTGAAGGAGAGGAATAGAATAACAAGAGCAATAATACCTATAATTGAACCGCATAAATTATAACAAACAAAAAATATATAGAAGAACAAAGTGTTACAACTCCATACGCCTAAATTTTGACCAAAGTTCGGTTCTGCGAATAGAAAGTGTGGCTGGGGACCATATTCCGAGGGGACTGTCGCAACATCCCATAAGGCTCGGACGTTTAATGCGCAGTTCGTGGTTCGAACCAATCACCATAGGCACCCACCCGGCCCCAGTTTGGCCGCTTGGGCACAACGAGTCAAGCCCGGAGCTCCGCCGCGCATGCTGTGCAATTGGAATCTGGAGTCGACCACTTGTCCAGTACCTTACTAGTCTTACTTCTTTGTCCCCGTTAGGTCCGTTACGCTGATGAGGACCTGCGATTGATTGGGTTTTATTATTGACGTTTCATCCGGGAGCCCCTGCAGCCCGTACCTTCTTTTTACACAGAATAAATTAAGAAAAAGTCCGTCGGCGCTCGTATAAACAGTCCCACCACAGGTCTCCCAGCGCGATTTAACGCTCCGGGATACAAGACGTATCAGACACCTTTCACCACTTCTGTACTGGCGGTCTGCGATGTCTGCCTTCGGTTAGCGGACCGATCCTGCCTACGATGGCTTCGAATAGCCATGACCGCGGCACCAACGATGACAGTCATCCTACCGAACACTCAATACCCTTACAAGATCTTTCTGGATCGTTGTCGCATGGTACAACAGCCACGGTTGGAAGCAGCTTCCGCCCGGGGAGGTCGCTGACCAGGCGCGGAAGCAACTATGAGAGGCTGGCCGTGGATTCCCCCGTTGAAGGCCCGACTGCGACACAAAATGCACGCCAGCGGCGAGGGTCCGATGCCGCGCCGGTGGATAATCCAGAGGCATTCGCCCAGGCAATGTCTTCAGTCGGACTCAGTTTCGATGGTCCAACAAGCCCAAGGACTTCAGCAAGATATAGCCGTGATGAGACCGGCTCCGACTTCGACATCGTACACTTGGATAGTTTTGGCCAGCAAGAAGCAGCGCATTACCTGTCCCCGAACACGTTCACCGATACCACGCCGTTAACGGACACCCGAAACGTCCAGCCTATAAGCGGGGCGGCGTCCAGTTCTCTCAGCCTTCCGCTAGATGACCGAAGTAGCGCGCGAACCGTCCACTTTCCTACGAGCAACGCGGGGTCACACCTGGGTGATGATTTGGAGGGCGGTTTCAGTGGGAGACGCCGCGGCGGCAGCAGTGCCACCGACAGGGCTCGCTCGCTGTCTCCATCGGCGTCAGGCTCTGCTTTGCAACGCGCTAGTTCAATGATGAAGTCCATGTCTCAGCGTGTCGTCAATTTGAGTAACGAACCCGAAGTTGTTGAGCAGTCGATCCTACGAGAAGAATCACAGAGGAGTGCGCGACTAGATGCACCCCCGTCTCTCCCTTCGCTACCAGGATATGCACACGATGCGCCATCAACTTCGTCGCTGGACACACAAGCAAAATGGAGAGATCACAATAACCCGCTGAGGGGGAAGGCTCTCGGGATTCTGGGCCCTAGCAACCCTATTCGGGTGAAGTTGTGTGATCTGCTTGTCCATTCATTTACGGAACCGTTCATCTTGGTAGTAATTGTTATCCAAATGATCTTACTGACCATCGAGACCGCACGTCCAGAGTTTACAAGGTCAGAGCGATGGGGGGGAAATCCCATGGACTATCCTTACTTTGTCATCTTCATAATTTACACCCTTGAACTCATCGCCAAAATCTTAGTTTCCGGACTTATTCTCAACCCGGCCGAATATAGCACCATAGATCGATCCCTGGGGTTTAGGAAAGCATTTATGGAGAAAGGAAAGAACCTCATTACACCCCAGCGCCAGTTCTCTACGAGGAGACCGTCGACTGTTCCAGAACAGCCGCAAGCATCGATTATACGAACTTTTACTGGCGGCTTGAACCAACTAGATCGGCAAATTGCCGATGATCCTGTCCAGAAACGCCGCGTGCGTCTCGCTCACCGAGCTTTTCTCCGGCATTCTTTCAATCGGCTCGACTTTGTGGCCGTATTCGCTTATTGGATAGCTTTCTTTCTTGCTATAGAAGGGGTCGAAAGCCGCCAGCAGCTCTATGTCTTTCGCATGCTCAGTTGTCTTCGGCTTTTACGTCTTCTCGCACTGACCAATGGCACATCTGTCAGTCGTAATCACCTCATTCCTCTCCAAACATCTGCTGATAAATTGATAGGTGATTCTTCGTAGTCTCAAGAAGGCAGCTCCACTGCTGGCCCATGTTGCCTTCCTTATTGGGTTTTTCTGGCTCCTCTTTGCCATCGTGGGAATCCAAAGTTTCAAATCAAGTTTTCGAAGAACCTGTCAATGGATTGGTAAAGATGGCCAGGAGAGCTTTACTTTAAATGACCCCAATGGGAGTCTTCAGTTTTGCGGGGGGTATATCAATGAAACCACTGGCAAGGAACATCCTTGGATTCCAGTATCTGATAACTCACAATCTCCACCTTCGGCCAAGGGCTACTTATGTCCTGCGGGGTCTATATGCATCGAAAATGAAATGCCTTACAAAGGAACTATGAACTTCGATAACATTTTGAATTCGCTGGAGCTCGTATTCGTTATCATGAGCTCAAATACGTTCACGGATCTTCTTTACTATACCACTGACACTGATTATCTTGCAGCTGCTCTTTTCTTCGTATGCGGATTCATCATCCTGAGTCTGTGGTTAGTGAACTTGTTAGTTGCTGTCATCACACATACTTTCCAAGTCATCAGAGAAGAGAGTAAACGGAGCGCTTTCGCTGTTCAGAAGCTGGACAATGTCGAAAAAGAAAACCTTGATCAGCGCAAGAGAAGCACGCTCAAACGCTTCTATGATAAGACTGAGTGGCTCTGGGTTTGTGTCATCACTTTCGATCTAGTTGTCCAAGCACTAAGAACTTCCACTATGTCCCCTGGTCGAGAAAACCTCATCAACAATACGGAAACCATCGTGACACTTATTCTTCTAGCCGAAATCATCATGCGTTTCGCCTCTGATTGGCGCAAATTCCACAAGAAGCGTCGTAACTGGGTTGATCTGGGGCTCGTGATCATCACCTGTATCATCCAGCTTCCGCCCATTAGGGACTCGGGACGAACATACACTGTTCTAACCATGTTTCAGATTCTTCGGGTATATCGCGTGGTGCTGGCGATTCCTATCACCAGGGATCTCATTACAGTTGTCTTCCGGAACACTGTCGGTTTGCTAAACCTGATCGGTTTCTTGTTCATGATCACATTTATTGCCTCTATTTTTGCAACTCAGCTTTTTCGAGGCTCAATCCCTGAAGATGAAGACGTTGATATCAATTTCAACAACATATATAACTCGTTTCTTGGGATGTATCAGATATTATCCAGCGAGAATTGGACGGAGATTTTGTACAACCTAACTACATACACTTACCCCTACAGTACAGCCTGGATATCCGCGACCTTCTTGATCTTGTGGTTTATTGTGGCCAACTTCATCGTTCTGAACATGTTCATTGCCGTCATCCAAGAAAGCTTTGATGTATCAGAAGATGAGAAACGACTCCAGCAAGTACGGGCATTCTTGAAGCAGAAGCACCTCAATGGATCTTCACAAGGAAATCTATCCCTTTCAAAAATTCTTCGGTTGGGCCGGAATTCAGACCGTTACAAGGAGCCACTAGACTATGGTCCGGCGGCACTAGAAATGTTGTTAAAGGACGCTGTTGTGCAGGAGTTCCTCGACGAGCAGCATGCGCCTGCCGAACATCAACGGGGAGAAAGTGGACCTGCGGAAACAACAACGACAGAAGAAACGGGTCAGCCTGGCATATTCTCGCGCATGTGGACTGCCATCTCCACGTCAATCATGCGTAAAGAGCCGAATCCTTTCTATACTAACTTGAATAAATATTCTCGGGCAAATGAAGAGCTAGATCCGAGGGAAATGGCTAAGGAAGTCGTATCGGCCACTGAACAAAGGAAGCGAGCACAGAGGGAGTATCTCATGAGGCACCCGAACTACAACAAATCTCTATTCATATTTGCGCCAGATAACCCTATCCGAAGGTTATGCCAACGCATTGTGGGACCTGGGCGTGGTCACCAGCGCATCGAAGGTGTGGACCCTTATAAACCGGTTTGGTATGCATTCTCTGCGTTCGTCTATGCAGCCATTATTGCTATGGTTCTTATAGCTTGCATAACCACACCAATTTATCAACGTGAGAACTATCCTACAAGAAGACTATGGTTCGTTTATACCGATATGGGTTTTGCGATCTTGTTCACACTTGAAGCCCTTATCAAGGTTATCGCAGATGGGTTTTTCTGGACACCAAACGCTTACTTCCGCGGTTCATGGGGGTTTATTGATGGGGTTGTGCTTATCACCCTTTGGATCAACGTTGGGGGTGCAATGTTTGAAGATTGGGCTGTCTCGCGATCTGTCGGAGCTGTCAAAGCCCTTAGGGCGCTTAGACTGCTGAACGTTAGCGACAGTGCCAAAGATACATTCCATTCAGTTATTATAGTGGGTGGATGGAAGGTCATAGAGGCAGCTGCTGTTTCGATGAGCTTTTTGATACCATTCGCTATATACGGTGTCAATTTGTTTGCCGGTCAAATGGTTACGTGCAACGATGACAACGTGACAGGTAGTTTGGATGAGTGTATCAATGAGTATTCTAGCTCACCGTACAATTGGGAAGTACTCGCACCTCGGGCCGCATCGAACCCGTTCTATGACTTTGACAATTTCTTCGACTCTCTCTTTATCCTCTTCCAAATTGTGTCTCAAGAAGGATGGACGGATGTGCAGGCAAAAGCAATGAGTATCACTGGGGTCGGCATGCAGCCGCAGAGTTCGACTGCTCCGGAGAACGGGCTTTTCTTCGTTGTGTTCAACTTGCTTGGTGCAGTTTTTGTGTTGACGCTTTTCGTATCTGTCTTCATGCGGAACTACACAGAGCAGACTGGTGTTGCGTATCTTACTGCCGAGCAACGATCTTGGCTGGAGTTGAGGAAACTTCTCAAGCAGGTATCTCCCTCCAAGCGCTCGTTTGATAAAAAGAGCCACAAGTGGAAGATGTGGTGTTATCGGATCGCCGTTAAGAAACATGGGCGATGGGCAAGATGTGTGTCCACGATTCTTGTGCTTCATATTCTATTGCTGGTTTTGGAATACTACCCGGAGCCCTTTATCTTCGAGTTTTGCAGAGGTGAGTGGCTTGGCGCGATGTCTGGAAAACCCCTTTACATTACTGACTTGAGGCCTGTCTTGCAGAGGTATTGTTTCTCATCTTCAACTTTTTCTACGCCGCGAATCTCATCATCCGGCTGTTCGGACTGGGTTGGCATCGATTCAGTAGAAGCTCCTGGGACCTTTATTCGTTGCTTGTCATCCCCGGTACCATCGTGATGACAATACTGAATTTTTTGTCAGACCGGCAAGTCATCGTGGAGCTAAGCAAGCTCTTCCTTGTAGCCGTTACCCTCTTGATTATACCAAGGAACAACCAACTAGATCAACTTTTCAAGACAGCCGCGGCTAGTTTGACGGCAATTGGTAACCTCCTTGCGACGTGGTTGGTCCTTTTCCTTGTCTTCGCGATTGCGATGAACCAAACATTTGGTCTCACCAAGTTCGGCGGAGAGGAAAACAACAATATCAATTTTCGGGATATCCCAAGGTCGCTCATCCTGCTCTTCCGAATGAGCTGCGGCGAGGGATGGAATCAAGTTATGGAAGATTTTGCCACAATGGTACCTCCGATCTGTACGACTAACGACGACTTCTTACACGATGACTGTGGCAGTGCGGCATGGGCTCGAACGCTTTTCATTGCGTGGAACATTATTAGCATGTATATATTCGTCTCGTTGTTCGTGTCGCTGATCTTTGAGAGCTTCTCCTATGTGTATCAGAGAAGCAGCGGGCTCTATGCAATCAGTCGTGAAGAAATTCGCCGCTTCAAGCAAGCCTGGGCGACGTATGACCCTGATGGGACCGGGTATATTTCAAAAGAGCAATTCCCACGACTACTAGGGGTAAGTTATCTGTCTTTTGCCCCCTTCATTCTATGAATCTCCTACACGTCTCATGTTATGACTCGGTAAAATCACTAAACGGTTTGCAGGAGCTCTCGGGCGTTTTTTCGATGCGTATATATGACGATGAATTCACAATCGGGCGCATCTTGGAGGAATGTAGAGTCGATAGAAGAGACTCACTGATCGCACACCGAAGGGTAGTCGACGGGGTAGACCTTGAGAAGATGGCTAAGATTCTGCGACGTATTCCGGTTGACGATGTCCGTGAGCGGCGGCAACGACTCAACACTTTCTATGAAGAAGTCAAGGTTTCTGCGGATCCCGTGCGTGGCATCTCATTCCACTCGTGCCTTATGATTCTCGCACATTACAATGTGATCAACGACAGCAAGAGCTTGAAGCTTGAAGAGTTCTTGCGCCGACGAGCGAGACTCCAACGCGTCGAGGAAGCGGTTCGTCGACAGACGGTCATTGGGTTCTTTGACACCCTCTACTGGTCTCGGGAATTCCGCCGACAAGTCGAGCGTAGTCGATCTGCTCGGATGACCGCGGTGCCGAACTTCACAGTGCCGGAGATTTTTGTGGACGATGGCTCCCAGGACGACCATCCCCACGAAGAGGTAAGGGCGACAGTGCCCGAAGCCGGTGACGATCATGGAGAATCGTCGTCACAGCCCATGCTGTCACCTCTCTCACCCACACGAGGGGAAGGTGGCCCGTCGTCGCAGCCCGGTCACCTACCACGGATTGACACTGCTCTCGCTGGACGGATGTCGGCGACGCATTCCCCTACCGAGTGGTCTAGCATCAGCCCATCTCTTTCGCCGAACCGCCCCCGAGCGAATACGACTTCATCCTATGGAGATGGGCCAGACCTGCATGACGAGTTGTCTCTGGCTCCCGAACGATCACGACAAAACAGTGCGATGAGTGCACAAGACGTGATGCAATCGTTGGATGACTCTATTTGGGGTGAAAGTATTCGTCGGAGCTTCACCCAGCGTCGACGACGGGATAGCTGAAAGGGGGTATGAGCCATGTTGTGATGAAGTTTCGAGACTAACGTTGACCATGTATGTATAACGAATGCTTTTTTTTGTGTGTGTGTGTGTGCGTGTGCCTTTTAAGCTTTTTGATGTTGGTTATGTAAGATTTGTACAGATATCATTGTTTGGATCCGCTAGACTTTGGGTAATTGCATAGCGGTGGCGCGAGGGAGAATTGAGTGATTCTAGTTCATTGTTGTGTGAGAGTTGGCATGTGGATAGATCCGAGTAATCGAGGTGGTGGTTATGAATAGAAGTTTTGATTTCAAGAGAAGAGAGAAATGCGACGAGGGAAGAAAAGACAAAAGACGAAGAAGCCTTGATTACCGGACTGGGACTCAGAAGCAATAGTTTGCCCTTCAGGAGCCCCTTCGCCACGGTAAGGATGAGCGACTATTGGGGTAGGAAGAGATGTTCCCGTCTTTTTGCTCTAAGTAAAGTCAAGTCAAGTAAAATAAAATACAATACAATATTCCGATCAGAGTAAGAAGTACCTGGAAAGACGGAAATGGCAGTTCACGACGTTTGCAGCGGGAGGAGTGGGAAAAGGTTTCTTTCCCCGGAGAAGCTGCCATTCATTCGATCCAATCCCAACCACGGAACTGATCCATCAACAATCCCATTTTCGCTGCGTTCGTCACCCACGGACATTTTCCTCTGTTTTTAAAAAGGGAACTATTGACGACCTGAGCGCAGGAGGAGGTTGAGTGGATTATTCGTTCACGAGCTCATCCTTGCAGAGCATTTCCGATCGATGAATATCCTGGAGATGGAAATCCTCCGATCCTTATAAAGGATCCTGTTATTCCTGGTCTCTCCTCTCGCACGACTATCCCTCTCTTCCTCTCTCTCCTTCTTTCTCTCTCTTGTTCTCTGTCTCCATCGGTCGGTCCTTCGCTCCCTCTCGACCTAATTAATTTAATTGATTGATTCTATGCTTTGATTGATTTCGTTTCATCCATCAATCTCTCACGTTGCTTCGTCCCTGTTCATTTGCTACCGTCCCGTGTGGGTGAGCTGTCGATCGTATTAGTATTATTTATTATTCTTCTTCTATTTAGTATCTCACTTGACATCGTGACTGTCCTTCGTTTTTCTCACCCACCTGAGATGACTCGCTGGTGATCCCTTAATCCATTCATTTGGCCATTACTTTGCGATCTACACCTCGATCCGTCAATCATTCAGATTCATTCTACGTGTCACAACGCAGGGCCCATCCGAACCACCAACTAGTGAGGGCCATTTTCTCCCTTCATTTGAAACCTCATCGACCAAACCTAAACTCAATATCGCCTCCCCCGCTCAAGACGAGGCAAAAGATCCCGGAGTTCATCAACCTTAAGAGTCGCACCGCACCAGTCGATTTTTCTACCCATCACATTTGACCGAACCCATTCATCTGGAAAACTTAAAATCGTCTTCCCACCAGAAAACATGCGTCCCAACCTCAACTCGACTCCCGGCCTTTCTCTGCACACCTCGTTCCAACCTCCTCAAGACCGCGTGTGCAGCGATGGCTATTCCACGGCCAGCCCTCTCAGCTCCACTACCAACAGTCCCACTTCGTCGCCCACCTCTCCATTCCGCCGCTTCAACCGTGGTTACCGCCCGACCTCCGGCTCCCGTTCCGACGCCAGCGATGCCGGCAGTCGCAGCCAGAGCCCCTTCCGTCTGTCATCCGTTTTCCGTCGGCCCTCGCTCGTCTTCATCCGCCATCGTCCCTCCAAGGTCGATCTAGCCCTCAGCGAGGAACGTACCCGCTGTGACGAGGACGCCATCGAGCGACAAGGTCTCGACCTCATGGAGCCCCGCCCCGTTGACCCGGTCGGGATCCCCATGGACCTGAATGCCAATATTTTCTCGTCTGTCGCGGGCGATCGGTCGTCTGGCCAGAGTCAGGCGTCGCAAGTGTCCCAGCCGCGGTTCGTCATGGGTGGTATCTTCGAGGTCATGGAGGGGCGTGCTTGAACGTATTCGCGCTTTTTCACCCTCTTTCTTTCTTTCCTTCTTAACTTGCCTTCTTAGTCTCTTTCTTGACTCTACGTTTGCTATCATCGCTACCCGTGAAGCGATTTGGTACATTAATTAGCGATTCAGGGTGGCTGGCTATCTGCTGCATATATGGACAAGGTGTTATCAACTGGGTTGATTGGTTGATTTGGAGTTTGGGTCAACGGTCAACGGCGTCTACCGATTCGATAATAGAAAGGACGGATGAGATTTGGTAGTCTTTTTTAGATGAGTGTCCATGATGGAATATACTACGCATCTTTCATTTCACTTCGCTGGGCTTTATCATACACATCGTAGTCTGTCTACTTCAGCAAAGGAACAGCAATTGTAATGATCATCATTAATTTCAGGTATCAAGCTCATGTCTAGTCAAGGACCATTGCGCGGTACCAGTACAGGGGTATCCTTCAATCAGGCTATCAACAAAGAAAAGCAGCACCCAACTCCAAGACTAGGAACAGAATGCAGGACGATCGAGATGTAGGGGCCAAATTGGATGGAGAAAGTCCCAACTATGTGCCAAGAAAAAAAAAAAAAGAGAACAAAATAAAGAATTGACAATGAAAAGAAAAGTGCCCTTTAACAACGTAGGGGAACTGAAAGAGGTATTTTGACAGCTCAGCTATCTCAAAACGAGACCAGGACAAGTGGAACGCATCTGTGCCTTCCGCGGGTACATATCAGTAGAACATGTATCGTGATAGCCCCAGCTAAACAATGAATAGTCGTCCATGTTGAAATTGAGAATATGTCGTGGGTAATGCTGTTTATGCTGGGGAGAAGGCCCAGCCTCATCCTGTAGAATATGCACTTTGAAGCAAAAAAGAGGTAAGATCGCTCATCAACGATAGAAACGCCAGATACAGTTGTGTAAACGCTCCCAATGCAACACAGACGCTAAATGCAATGTGTATGATACATACAAAAGAAGTCTGAGATGGTAGTGGAAAGGGGGGTTAGAAGTGAATATGCAAGGCGAGGGGACAATGAAGTTTATTTGGTGCCCTTGCGTTTGCTCGGCCAGAGTTGACCTCGACAGTTATCCTCTCCACACAGGCAAGCGACGACACTAGAGTCGACTTTTTCGCTTCTCTCTGTGCCAGGGTTGTAATCAAACGTCAATTCGGTCATCGGTGGGATATCTTTCAAGGCGAAGAAAGCCAGGTTATAGAGACGCTCGTCTCCGATGGTGTTTGTGACGGTGAACATCCGGCAGTTTGGTTTGCAGGAGTGGTTCATGAAACGAGTTGCACAGCCGAACCTCTGTCCATCGACGACGTAGATGTCTTCTTCATCAACTTCGGGAGAGAAGTCGAGTCCAAAGAGATAGGAATGGCCATTTTTCACGGCAGTCTCTTCGCGAATATCTGCGTGTTGTTTGGTAATAACTTCTCCTAGGTAGCAGTCGATAAATTGGCCCTCTCTGATGTATCTAGGAGACCGGAGGCCTATTCATTGAATGTTAGTAGAGTTTCCTTATTTATTACTGAATTAGCAAGAGATGGTGAACCTACCAAAGCCACGATTGCCAGTATAGAAAATTTCCAATTCCACAGTCCTGCCACGCTGAACAACCCGATTCCAACAGCTCTTATCGCAGGCACACTGCGCACCACATTCGAAAATCATTGCGGTGCGCCTCAGGAATTCTGGAGTCAGGACTAGCAGGTCTGGGCGGTCCTTAGCTCTTTGGTACGGAATGATGTTCTCAGTTGAATCATCCTCCTTTTCAGAGCAGGGGCACCTCTCAGGATCACAGTGTTTACCACAGCTGCAGCCTCCAATGAATTCAGCTGGAGCAGGGGAAACCCCTTTGTGAAGTTTATAGCTATTAATGAACTGAAAATTAGCGGTCACCTTTGCGAGCTTTGGTCCATCAGCTGGCGCAAACGTGATCTTAGGTCCCTTGATCGTAGAAAGCTTGCGTTCCAGAGTACGGTATTGCTGGTCAAGGGCCTCTGGTCTCTTCTGTAAGATGGGCCCGGGTGTGCCAGTAGGCAGAGGGATTGCAGCACGGTTGACTTTCCTCGCTGCTGGATAAGCACCCTTGCGACCGCGCTCTACATGTGCGTTAGTTGGATAGAATTTCTCCAGGACTCCCTTCAGCTCAGGGGTACAACTTTGAGAGCTTGATGCCCACTTGGCAGACTCAATTTCCTTCTTCAGCTGTGACGATGGAGAAGGGACTACAACACTGATGGCCCGTGCCGGCAGACTCTGCTCCTTAATGACCGGACTCGGGCTAGGGGTGCTAGATTGGAGCTTTGTAGTAGCTATGGTACTGCCATTCGGCAGATTGTTCTGATGGGGGACAGAACTTGAAGCCGCAGAGGATTCCACTGAGGGCGCAGAAGGCTTTCTCTTGAAGTTGAAAAAAGAATCATATAGCTCTGACTCTGGACTTCTCTCCGACTTTCTCTTTAAAGGGACAGACGATGACGGTGTCCGATGTGCTAAGTGGGTGAAAAAAGTGGGTGTAGCCGACTGAATGTTTGAGTGCAGCTAGTTTGATATTAGTTGAGAGACAATCGGATAGGAGGTGTGTTGAAGGCTAATTAAAATTGAATGAAAACTGAGAAGTTCCGGACAGTAATATACCACAGAAATTATATGTATTGTACAGCAGAACATGAAGATTCTAAGCATGAATAAGAGAGGGTGGTTGAATAAGATAGAGGCCACTCAAGATGATCCAGACAAAAGTTGTGTGTAGACTACTAGTATAGGGTAGTGGCCATACTAGCTGGCCGTTGTGGCTATTAAACACGGATTTGTTGACAATGGCACGTCCGGGTCTGAATCCCTAGTCTCAGAACACCAAAGAAAACTAACCTGCGAGCGGATCTGGTCTTCAGAATCAGAATCTCCTGTCAAATCGATAACCATCTTGACCGGCATGGCGAGATAGAGCCGAAAATATAGAAATCAGGAATAGACAGGCCGGAAGAAAGTCCTTTTGGAGGGTTGAAGAGACCAGAAAGAACGCCAAAAGGAACTTCAGGTCCAGGAGGTGAAGATCAGGAGAGTTGGATTTGGATCTCATGACGCTAAGACCCGCGCTAGTCCAGGAGCTAAGCCTATTCGGGGCGTTTTCGTTGCTTAGTCATGGATCTTGATATCAAAAATGGATTAATCAGAATCTCATCAGGTCTCTTTAGAAGAGATTTGAAGTTGAAACTTGTAGAGAAAAACAATAAAAAGAAGATTGGTTGTTTCCCTATATTATCATCCGTTACCTTCTCCATCTCTTAGTTGGGAAGCAGGCCATAGCTGTCGGGGGGTAAGAAACCATAATAAAACTATATAAAGAACACAATGATAGAAAAGAACCTAAAAACAGACGTTTCCAGGCCGTCTGGTTTCGCCCTTTTGCGCCGTGTCTTGAGCGCCACCAGTCAAAATGACAAAAACTGACCAATCAGCACGGGCCTCTACCAACCCGAAAAATATATGGTTAAAACTACTTTAACATATAAAGTAGAATTTCCTAAACATGATCCTACTTTTAAAATTAAAATAGAGCCATTGATGGGAGACTGTAGAGCTGCTGAAAGATGTCTGTTTATTATCTCTGCGAATGCTTGGCATTGATATTGGATGACTAATCAGAGTCCACCTGGCTCGATGTCGAAGTAATCTCGAAATCCGATAGATTTGTTTTTCTAGAATAGTTATGGTTCTCATTTGTACGAATTTATCAGGGACAGTACAGCGCAGCCTGTGCCTTAGAGCTATGTCGCATGTTGCTTGCGAGTTGCGCCCGGGACATCAAAAGTTCTCTAGCATGGGCCTTGGCTGGCCACCCAACTATCGCGGCCAGTATCAGAAATTCAGAATCAAATCAAGGGCCAACAAAATACTGAAATACACCAGTAGATGACTAGAAGAATACTACTTCAAAGTTACTTATTGACTGGTTATACTTTTGATTTTAAGGATAGTCTCATGGACAGTAAATAAACTGGAATGACCTGACCTGCCAACTGGTTTTGCATGGTCCCCGGGCTAACCCGAGGAACCGCCAACTGGTCAGAATCCGGTATACTTATCAAGTTATCATCCACTGTCCACCATTCTCTCAGCTGTAAGTCACAACTAAATAGTCTATAATGTCTATTATTTTCAATATAATAAGAGTCTTCAATAAATTAGAAAAGTCAAGAATACATTGTTCTTTATACTTGTGCAGCGTGCTACTGCATGCAGCATAGGCTCTACTTATCATGTTGGGGTTTGGAATCAGTCAATCAGAAACTAGGCTTCTAAAACAGTCTCTCGGGAACTTGAGGCTAGAAGTCGCATTTCCCCTGAAGGGCTGGGCAGCCGCTAAGCCCAGGCTGCCCAGCTCACCGTGGCCGTCGCGCCCGGCGGCCTATGGGTACAACAAAGCCCGGGTTGCGCCCTTGCGGGCCCTAAGCTTTAGGGGCAGCCCTAGCTAACTAGCTAACGGTCGTGGTTTTGCACGCAGCAGAGCGTGTCCCGGCAGCCAGCGATGCCAGCTGACTAGCAGTAATTAATTATTAGGCTCACCGTTGGGAAAGGTAATTCCATGGAATGAATAGCCCATAGTGAGTGGGAAGAGGTTTAAACTTTAAATACACAAGCTGAAGTTTGAACTCTTGGACTCTACCTGATCTCTACTTGACTACCAAAACTTCATGTGAGTGGGAAGTGAAGGAGTCAAGACTAGATGTCTCAACTCTCATGTATATTTTACGGGCAGCATTCAAGCCTGGTCCCCGGAGTCAGCTTAAGTCCTGGACAGTCTGTCCAGGACAGTTTGGTGTGTGTCAGACCATGGTCCATGAACATGTCAGGGGCCCTGGACATCTGTTAGAGCCACGCTCTAGGGTACGTTATTCCACTGGGTACAAAGGCCACGAATAGAATCCATTCCAATCATGCCCAGAGTCATATATACAGTGCGTTCCTAAAAATTTATTTTTAGCATCGTATTTCTATGTTCAGTTTACAATTAATTAGAACTTGGAACTTAGTATACCGTCTACGGTCTACCAGGACCTTCTACCGTAGTACTGTCTCTATCAGAAGCTCTAGAATCTGCAAAGGGTCAGTATACTGTATAACCACATCGGGGCTACTCAACTTTCAACCAAAGTCAATCCATTAGGTAGCAGGTTACAGCTGCCGCGCTACTGTACAATAATGGTCCAACTCTTTACTCCTATCTGGTCGATCAATCCGCCATCACTTGAGCATATAATGCTTGCTTCTCTTCACTCCGCTGCGCAAAATACTGAATAGCATAGCTTACCACATACGGCTATCGAATCAGATGACAAAAGACCTGACCTTTGTATGTGAGAGTCGAGACTCGACTCACCCGAGACAGAAGTATATTTAACCTTAAGACAACAATATATCGATATCCCTCACTGAAGTCTAAAAAAGATAAATCACAATGTACACCTCCTAGTATATACCTACTTACTATTTATACCATCTTATAGACATTTTTGGTCTTTCAGACTTTGTGGCCAATTGGTATACAGCACATCCTTACCGACCATCCTAGATTCCTAGATTTCTAATGGTAGGTCGGTGTATTGCTTGAGAGAAAGCATCAGTCCGTCAGAAGGTGAGCTTAACATGTACAATATAGGCTGACTGCTAATACCACACTCTAGGATACACTATCCCACTGGATAAAAAGAGACCACTATAGTTGATCCCAGTGGGAACCAATGATCCCTGTATCTATTTATATAATAGTGCACATGTTAACAGTTACAGAGGCACTGGCCAATGATAATCTATAAGAATTTCTCATTTTATGGCCATAATTATGGGTCATTATCCGTATCTTCTATATAAGAAGGCTATATCGGATACTAAAGCTCTATACCCGTCTAGTCCTGTCCACAAGGGGTAAATGAGATCCCCGAAGAATCACACAACTCACAACTCATTCACAGACGAGTCCGGCAGCTAACTTAAAGTGAAATATAGTCATTCCAAGCCCTTCTTATGGCCAGACTAGTCCTTTAACTTCTTTGACCGCGGGGATATATCTTTGAGCTCTCGGGATAAGCGACACTTTTGTAAGGTCCTGTGTTATGAGAGATATTTATTGCTTGATTTCCTTCAGAGGAAATTAGTTTTGCCCTTTCCAAATCATCGAAGTATTTATAATTTGTATACACATTAATGGTATCCCAACCACAATCTTGAAGACAATTCGCTCAGCACCCCCTTGACTACTCGGGAAACTTGAATCATTGCGGAAGTCGCGTTGGTCGTGATAGGTTCGATACTCGGTAGATTATATGCTACGTGCATGAGATCTAGCTCTAGACCTACATGACATGCAGAATTACATTATAAGGTGCCATGCAACAACTTCGAGACAAGTGTACAAAACAACGCCAATAGCCACATCGAACAAAGGGCAAAGCGACTGTAATCCATGATGCATCATCCTTGCTCGGTTCTAATATACACCAAGACAGACCAGTAACAGCGGCTTGTGAAATGAGCCAGCTCAATATAATGCAAACCAGAAGCTGACGGTAATTCATGTAGAGGCAAGATGAGACAAAAAGAAAAACACATAGGAAAGATACGACAAAAAAAAAAAAAAAACATGACGCTCATGCAAATGCTTCATGATACCGACCATCCGCATCAACCATAATCCTTATGACTGACAGTAGTGTCTCATGCTATCGTATGAAGATTAAAGATGCATCCTAGAGTTTCAGGGCGTCCAGAATTTTCTTAGCCATCTCCCGGTATTGCCACATGCCGCCGGACACCTTCTTAAATTGGATACCGTGCAAAGAGAACAGCGGCACTTTGACAATAAGGATTTCAAACCGGAGAACCAGGTTCTCTCCGGTGTCGCTTTGAACTCGCGTGGTAGTCTCACCCATGACACGTTCCCCGACTACCACATTGTTGTCGCGTGCAGCAAGATATTCTTCGGACGCCTCTGAATTGGTGACGAAACTATGGTCCGGAGCACGAGTTCGACGTTGGGACCGGGGGGTGTGTCGGATCTCCTCCTTGCCATCATCATGACCCAGGAACCCCCCGAAACTGATACGTCGGCGGTGATTAGACACGTGGCCCTGCCGGTCCGGGCTTGGGGGCCCGACATCAACCACTTTATCTATCTCAATGCTCGGCGTGTGGCAGCAGCTAAAGCCTCCCTTGATTTCATCGTAGTCCACGGAGAGCTGCCTAAGGACACGAATGATATCGGCTCGAATAACGGGTAGTGGCTTGCTACTAGTAGTGGAAACACTGAAAAGACCCTTGAGGTACACCGGTTTCGATAGATCCTCCCCTTCATTTGCACTTTCCAGCGCAGTTCCTGCGCCAGAAATATCTGCATCAGTCTCCTCGGGAACATTTGCTTCTCTAGCAGCATCCCGTCTGGCCCTACGAGCCTGTATACTTTCACGGCGAGCATGGCCGAGTGACATCGTTCTTGAGGCATGCGTGCGACCTGTCCTGGTTTCCTTCTGAGGTGTCTGGTCTTTGTGTGCACTTGCGCTAGAATAATCAGATCCACTGGTTGGGGGTGGCTGGCCTGCTCCATCTTGATCGTTCCTGCGTGCTGCCCGCCGAGCTCGGTAATCAGCCGAGTTGACACTGGTCGATCTTCCCAGGGATTTGTTGGATCGTGAGGCCGGCTCTTGTGATCCTGGAGCTTTGAGAAGATCTTGGTGCTGCGGCTGGCTTCCCACAGAAGGAATATTTGCAGGGGTTGGCTCGGCACGTCTGGCCCTTCTCATACTAAACCCTCTAGACAATGGAGACGCCGAGTCGGCAGGTGGCTGCACGTTTAATGATGGGGCATGCGGACTGGAAACCCTGCCACGGTCTGGATCGCGGCCGCGATCCTTTGTTCTGCGAGTGCTGAATCGCCTCAAGATACCCGCTGCAGTGCTTTCTTTCTTCACAGGGGTTTCTGGTTGTGACGCTGTGGGAGCAGGAGATCCCTGTCCAGGAGCCAGATTGAGATTTTTAACCCCCTCGGCGAGGTCATCGTCGCCATGGGTCCTGGCTCGAGGACGGGCCCTCCTAGTATTGTCCTTCTCCCCTGGCACTTGATACTGATTCGTGTGTGCTGCTTCCGGAGCTGGGAGGTCGGGCATCTGGAGCATAGCGTCTCCGGCTGAGTGTGGAACACCAAGAGCCCCAGGACTTTTCTCGGCCCGTTCTTTCTCAAGCTTCTCCTTAACAAGGTAATAAACAGACAACAGGGGGCTGTATGCATTCAAAGGATCATTTCCCAGTTGAACAGCCTCTGCAGAAGGGGCAGAGAGGGTGTCTCGGCTCGTCGAGTTTCGCCGCTTGTAGAAGTCGAACATGCCACGCTTTTTCTCGCCGTGATTCGGCGCCGGGTGCTCACGTATACTTGTTCTTACGGCATGCTGATAATCTTCGGATTCTAAGATCTTGGTAAGCTGCGCGGTGATGTATTCTGGCGAGCCAAAATCGAAGCCCGTCATTTTCTCGATAACTTCTGGGTCCAACGGAAGCTGCAATGGTTCACGGTGTGGAAGATAGTTTTCAGGAGGACCACTGTATCCTTTGTTCATCCACGGATGATTCATGATTTCCGCTAAACTTGCGCGCTGTTTGGGATCAGTAACCAGCATGCGCGAAATGATGCTGCGACATTCTGCCATTATGCCCAATTCAGTGACTATTCGAACATTAAGAGTGCTGTGAGTATATAGTGTTACTAACCTGCGGACAGCCCCTGCGGAAACTCGAACACGCCCTGCTTGATTTTCGCATGCAATTTTGGCATGCTTTGATCATCGAACGGTACCTTCCCGCAGACCAAGACGTAGAGAACGATCCCAAAACTCCAGACATCCACCTCTGGCCCGGTGTATTGCCTCGCTTGCAATAGTTCCGGAGCAGCGAAGTAAAGACTACCACAGAATGTTTTCAGAAGGCTCCTTGGAGAAAAGAGGTTACTCAAACCGAAGTCGATGATTTTGATGTCACCGGTTTTGCTGATCAAGATGTTTTCGATCTTCAGGTCACGATGCACAATGCTGTTGCGGTGACAGTAATCCAGCGCACCGGCAATTTGCCGTGCGAACTTCCGCGCTTGCTTCTCCTTTAGTTTCCCATGGGATATAATGTAATCCAGCATCTGACCACCATTGACCAACTCGAAGAGCATGTACCAGTGGTAATTGGTACGCACCACATCTCTCATACCACAAATATATGGATGGTTCACAAGGCTAACAATGGCGGCCTCTCGAGCCGTCCGAATTTCCTTCGAACGATCTGCGCGTTCAGCATCGCGTGAACTCCGATGTTCCTCCGTCGACTGCCTGGGTACGATCTTAACGGCCACCTAAGATGAACCATGTTAATTGAACGAGCTCACCGATTCGAGATAAGTAATGCTCACCTGTTCTCCGGTCTCGATGTTCTTCCCAACCTTGACCTTGCCCATACTCCCTGCTCCTAGGGTTTTCCCCAGAGCCCACTGACCTGACGGGGTTGTGATTGTCGTGCGACGCTTCGACGGCATAGTACCCGGGTGCAGGCGCGAACCCGAAGCAATCTGCTGCGGGCCAGCGACACCCTCGGCCATGACAGGCCCTGCGGCAGCCATGTCGATGCTATCCCGCTGGTGACCCTGGACGGACAAGTTCCGGTGATGTTTATTCGAAGGAGGCTCGGCACGGTAAGCAGTAGACGGACGCTCCTGAGACCGCTCTCTCGAGTTACTCCGACGGGTGGATACCGGGTGCTCAAGATCTCGACGAGCTATATTATCAAATACCGCTTGGTTCGAAGGAGGCCGGCGATCATAAGATTGTGATTTGGAATGGGAATGTGAGTGGTAATGCTGCGAGTGATGATGGTGGTGTTGTGGAGAGGATTGATGAGCTGTCGCGGGCCTAACTGCAACACTTCGGGTTCGGTGAGGATTATCGGACGAGACAACAGGGCGATAGGAAGGAGGTCGGGAGGTTGTGGAATGGCTGCGGACGACCGATGGCGACGCTGACGATGGGGCAGTTGTGGACATCACGATGCGAAATTAGAATAGCCCCAGTCAATGATGGCCCAAGCTTTTCTTCAGTCAACCCGAAAATTTTGGGTGATGGAGGAGGGGGTGGTTTTGAAAGCGGATCGGCTTGGGGCAAATAACGTCCAAGGGGAGACCCAATACTAAGTACTACTATTGGTATGTCAAGGACCGGTCGGGGGGAGCGGGGGGGAATGAATGGCCTTTGCTGACAAGGCGCTCAAGCCAGGCGTCGAAACGTCCAGCAGACGGTTTTCGATACACCCCCATATACAAGTCGAGTTAAATTAAGAGAGAAAAGAACAGAAAAGAAAGACGTACTAAAGAAACGCAACGGATAAAAAAAAGGGAGGACCGGTGAGATTAAACACAAGGAAAGAGAGAACAGAAAGCAAGTGCGATGATTAGTAGTGAGAAACAAGCAGTGGGTTAGTTTGACTGAACGATGGATGCGGCTGCGGAGAAAGAGACACGGGGCCAGGGGCCGCAAATCAGTCACAACGGTACCGTTCAGGTATCTTAGTATCATCTGTACTATGTTTAGTACCACGGGTTTAAAGTGGACGTGGTCATGGATATTGCGATAGTCTATTGTTTTGTCCCAATTGGGGGCACCATGTGGAGGTGACTTATGACTTGCCCATTTTACTGCTTAAATTATCATGTACTATATCGTAACCTTGTTCTCAATTTTCTCCTAACATAATTTCGATTATCCCTAGCAATGGCAATATGCAGGGGGAAATCAAAGGCTGGCCGAATTGGCGGTTGCGTCCAGAAAATCAAAAAATAACAATAAAAAAAAAAGCAAAGTTAAGCTAACCGTGATAAGGTATCATGAGGGGCAATCCAAGATTAATACAAGTATCTCGTATTGTCTGTCCGTATAGATGTACCGAGTATGTCCGTATGACATTTACCTTTGAACAGCCAGATGATCCCATCAGCTCTTTATTAGCTACAGGATGGCTATAGCAGGAGATAGTTTTCATAGGCCCATGGACTCGGTTGAGCCACTACAGAAATCTAAATTTGCTGGATGATCCATTCTCAAAGACTCGTTGTGCATATGTTCAACCATTCACGTGGGAGTATAAGGTGGTGGTGTTTCGGGCACCGTGGTATCCCAGCGACAATGAAAGAATTCCTGACAATCAGGGTGGAAATACATACAAAGAGTTGCTTGAACCTGATGTACTATACATAACAGCTTGACGTCACCACAGAGGCATTGTCAGTGATAAAAACAGGGTTTTTCTATCTCAAATGAGGCTGGGCTTACATATAGGTAGATACGTATATACATCTGTCTAGACCTTGTATGTATGTACAATTGTAAGTATACTCTGTAAGGAAGCTCAATTGAACACAGCTACCTATGTAACAGGGACTAGTACATAGTACTTAGTGGAAATACTAGCTTGGGCCCAAACTACTAAATTGAATTGGCCCAGAGCGGTAGGCACTAATGCAATTCATTTCTCACTCGTTCCTCAGTACTACCACCATCCCTAAAACAAATAGAAAAGAATGGAGCATTTCATACCGCAACGTTCATTCTTCAACACAGTCTATCAGTATTAAGGTTGTCTCTTCATCCAATCTCTGGAGCGAACTAACCCGCCAGGGTTCTTCCCTCAACTTAGAGTAAAGTACGGAGTAAATACTCACGACCCTACTCGTTTTTAGGGGCACAAGCCCCTTTTATAAATTTTGATATTTATAAAGATAACTGGATCATTGTCTTAGACCACGACTACGGTAATTGGGTAATCTAGGGCGACGGACTAAACATTAGAAATGTGATGGTTCCAGACGGAGTTCTCCCTCGGAAAGAGCCTAGGTTGCATCCAGTTTAACCAAGTCAATTGGGTGTATAGTTAGGTACCTTCCTACCATACCACTAGTACCAGTATTCGGCAACTACACTAAGGACAAAGTCTACGGAATAACACGTCCTCGTGACACGTGCTTCCGCCACATATATGTGGCGGTCTGTGATGAGCACCGCCTCGTCACATGATATAGTCTGAACGGACCCATGATGCATCCCAGCTGATGTGCCATCGGCTTCAATGCACCTCTGCCGTTGCAGCGACAATCAAAGTTACCGCCGTCATAGTGGGCTTGGGCTTGGATTTAGCACCATATCAACTGCGTTGCTCTACTTAGGTATGCTTGGGCTCGTATGTGTGTGCATACTTTCCTAGACTTGATTGACTGATATGTTCATCACACTAGCCTTACAGAATGCCCAGCTTTTAACGGCAAAGTCTAGCGTCGCATAACCTGAAAATGTCCGGCAAAAGGGCTCGCGCAGCCTTTGAGGCTGACCTGCAAACACAGGAGTCTCCTTATGCCTTTTACGGAACTCCGCTTCCGCCGCTGGATGCCGGCGTCCGCGACGACGGATCTTATGTACCGATCTGGAAACAGGAGGTGACAGATGACCGGGGAAGGAAACGCCTCCATGGGGCCTTCACCGGTGGATTCAGTGCCGGGTGAGCTCACGATTCATGGATAGTGTTGGACAGCGCACTAAAGGTGGTCGCGTCTTTCAGGTACTTCAACACCGTCGGATCGAAGGAAGGATGGACGCCCTCAACTTTTGTTTCCTCGCGACAGAGCCGAGCAAAGGATGCTCGACAACAACGAGTAGAAGACTTCATGGACGAAGAGGATATCCGGGAGGCAGAAGAATCTCGAAATCTACACATTACCGATGAATTCTCCGGGTTTGGGTCCACAGATGTCGACGCCAACCGCCGGGGAGGGCTAATGGACCTTTTTAGAAGTGGCGGTGAGACAATGGGAGTCAAATTGTTGAAAAGGATGGGCTGGAAAGAGGGTCAGGGCGTTGGTCCCAAGGTTCGACGCAGAGCTCATCTTGGTGACGACGCAGCCTACAGTAGTGGAAGCACTGACAAGACGTACTTGTTCGCACCGGAGAATTCACGCATGGTGTCTTTCACACATAAGACCGATCACAAAGGGCTTGGGTTTGAAGGCGAATCTCGTCTTGGCTCGCAAAAGGCCGGGGGCGACGGGTCTGATGAAGATGCCGATCCATTCTTTGCGCAACGACTGACAGGTCAAGGCATTTCCAAGCGGTCAGCCCAAAAGGGGCCGCGTCGCGGAGCATTTGGTGTCGGTGTGTTAAATGACACCGGTTCAGATGACGAGGACCCGTATTCCTTGGGGCCCCAGATCTCGTATAATCGAGTTATTGGGAAAGATAAAAAGAAGAAGAAAAAGTTGCTGGAAGATGTAAAACCAAAGGTGGCATCCAACCCTCTATTGACCAACAAACCAGTCTTCATATCCAAGAAGGCAATTGCCGGTAGGAATTCTACAGGGTTCAGGAAATGCCACGATGGCCGCTTGCCCTTAGATGGGTTTGTACTAGCGGACGGCGTCTCTAGCCTAACGATTTCAGCACAGGAGAAGAAATACGCACCCCCCGAGGTCCCCAAAGATTGGAAATGCAGCAAGACGCCATCAAAAGAGAGGGATGCATCTAAATATGTTTCTACAGCTGAAGCAGCTAAAGCTTCTTCTTTAGATCCCACGTCACGAGCTGCGCTTTTAGGGGAAGCGCAACTTCCCGGAAAATCTATATTTGATTGGATGACCCCTGAGGCCAGGGAGAGGATCGTCAAAATAACAGGGAAGACTGACCTACCGCCAGCATTGGGCGAGAAAGCTCCCGAAGGATACGAGATGTCAGAGGCGCAGAAACGGAAGGATTTGTGGGATCTTGTCCCCAAATTGGATAAGCAAGTAGCAGTTCAGGCCTTGACCCGAGCGGCTAGTGGATGGATGCCTTATTCCGAGGATCCAGATAAGCGATCCCGATATCGAACGTTCCTTCAAGTCCGGGCGGGACTCCGAGAAAGTCTTCCGGATCGTGTTTCCGGGTCGAGCACCGACGAATGGGTTGCTGAGCTCCACGAGTTCGCTCGCGCTGCAGAGGTCTTCAAACCGATGTCCGGGGCCATGGCGTCGCGATTCACGTCTGCCTCCAGTGGACCAAAAGGATCCTCAGATGAGGCTGAGTCATCTGCGGATTCGTTGCTTCAAAACCCTGCCAAGAAGCCCGAAGACCCTGCCGTAGCAGCCGCAAAGATCGGCATGTTCGGCCCGATGACTCGAAGTAACATTTCGTTCTATCCGACGCGTCTATTATGCAAGCGATTGAATGTGAAACCCCCAGACCATGTGCAATCAAACCCCAGCGATCCGGCCAAACCTTCAGACACTGCCCCTGGAGGACGGTTCCAGTCTGCAGGATATCAGACTACTGGGCCTAAGGAATTAGTCCCTCAGGAAGTCATGGATCAGCTTCTGCTTGAAGCAGGCACTAGCAGTGGCGCTGTTGAAAAACCTAAACCGATCGTAGTGGAGCCTGAGCGTAACGAAGCGTTGGAGGCAGAACGACCAGGCGAGGAGATCTTCAAGGCGATATTTGGAAGTGATGACGAGGATGATGAGAGTTGAGCAACTAGATTGGTCTTCTCTTTTTCTCACTGCGGTCTATTGCATATGACGTCCGATTTCTTTCAGAGAAGGAAAAGAAAAGACCTGTAAAGCAGTATTTAGTTTGAAGGGGCACTAGAGGGGGAAAAAAGAAATGAAAAGGGTTTAGAAGGATGGATGACGAACACCTCAACTGCTGATCCGCGTGACAAGCATAGTTTGTAGAAGACGAATCACAATTCGATCTCCACAATGGAAAAGATTAAAGAACCAAACCCACAACGGCGTGGATGGTGGAGACCACATTTAATTAGTATTCGCATTCAACCTAGAAAACATCGGTCTGGATATAGTATGAATTAGAGATTCGCCAAACCAGCGGTCAATTGAATTAATAGAGAGATACAGAGTAAAAAAGGAGAGAGAAAGAGAGAGTGGTAAGAATAGCAGTCATGTAGTGGTAAGCTTTCTATTTTTTACGGCGAACCATCCTTTGGGAAATCCTAGCGTGAGGTTTTTTAAGTAAGATATACAGAGTACGGAGTAATTCATAGTATACGTACGTATGCCTCTTACGCTTCCTTTTCCCCTCTCAATCAATCATAGAATTGAGAATCTTTTTTTCGGTTCCCCTCTTCTCCAGATTTCTCTTTTAAAAACATCTTCGTATTCTTTACATTCCCTTCTTTTTCTTTTCTTCTCCTTCTTCCTCTCCTTTTCTCTCTTCTTTTACTTACTCTCTTTCTCTCATCTTCTTCCCCTTCGAACTCCTTTTCTCTCCCAGCGACTTCTCTTAACTTATCATTCCAGCTTCTTATCAGTCCCATACCAAATACGTCATGCGACGGTTCTCGACCGTGGGCCATTAAATTCCCAAAGTCACTCAGTCATACGATTTCCGCTCAGGTACAAACAAACTGTACATTCCATCCGCTGTACCTCCGTTCTCGTCACTCTTCCGCACTACGTCTCTGTTCTTCATACAGGGCATCTCGGGAATCTTGGAGCTTTTCACATTACTCTTTCTGGCTGAATGGAGTCCAGTCTTCAATATCTACAAAATGGTACAGTTCTCCCCCGTTACTAGTAATGCTAAGCTCTTCCTCTATTCCCACCTTGTGCGATGATTGGGTCACTCCCACTAGCGAAACAAGCACCATCCTTGCAGATTCGCACCCCTCCACGTCAACCCAACTTCCTCTAAAGGACCCCATTTTTGTAGCTCTATTTTGACTTGATTTCTTACAGGGTTGTTGCTTGTCTACTTCGCGTGACAACCGCTCCGCATATGCAACCCAGACAGCCACCGAAGAGCGCCGTCCGGAAGCGTCCTCTCGTGGAGTGAGTTCAACAACCGCCGCCGCTATCCCTTCTAATTCTGCGCGTGTCGTCATTCGTTCCTCCCCGGATCATCTCCCGTTGAATGAGAATTTCAACGCCCCTATCCGCCGTCATGTCTGGTATAGTAAGCGCCGACTGTGGAATCGTGCGCAGCTGGATCAGGAGCGCAAGGAGTTCTTCGAGACGCGTGTGACGGGTAAACCTGAGATCTGGGCCGCACTGTCTGCGGCGATATCACTCATGCATACGGGTGATCTCACCACAGCTCAGAGCATCATTGACGCTGCTGGAGTCACGGTGCCTACGGGTGACCTGTGTCAGGGCGCCTACGATGAGCAAGGGGTCCTTTATAGGTTACCACAATGCATCGTGAGCGATCCAGAGAACTTGGTGAAGTCGAACCTCGGAGAGGATGATTTCGACACCGACGACGGCAAGTTATCATTGGACGAGGAATCGGGAGACGAACTTATCGCAGACGATGCCGAACGTCGCAGAGATGAGAAGGGCAAGGTCAGCGAGCGAGACTTAATCCGCGTGAAAGCACGACTCAGCGATAGGGGCGGGCCTGACATGGTCGTGACTGTCGGCAAAACACAGAATGTTGCTTATATCGCCCGCAAATTGCAACAGGAGGCCGAAGTAGGTCAAACCAGACATATATCCCATATATCTCATAACTAACGCGCAGCGTCCTCACTCAGATTCCCAAAACACAGCGAGTAAAAATCGCCTACCTAGGCAAAATACTCAAAGAACATGTACCCCTAGTCGACCAAGGATGGAAACAAGGCAATGTGATCAACGCATTGGTTGTCGCACGACCATCTCCATCATGCTAACCCCCATTCCATCGATTTCTAAAATCCCATGGAGATCTTTCTAGTCGAAATTACAAAGCGGGGATTGACAGCAATCTGCGAGACATTTCGAGTATTTAACGACTTATCACCATTACGATATCCCCTAGTTTATTGTTTAATCTGCATAATACCCCATATTTTGTCCTTTTCGTCACCTATGCCCACTATCACACCTATTGCACTTGCTCAGATTTACCTTATTTTCAGGCTGCTCGGTTTGGCTGATAGCCACCTCCTCCCTGACCACGGCATTATGTGATACATCACCTATGTGTTTGACTGCAGTTATTACTCATAGGAATAGTCTAATTAATTGAAATGTGAGTGCCTGTGTGGTATTCCAATATGGATCTAGTTCCTGTCCCTTGCAGCAGCCTGTTCCTGAATAACGATAATGGATAGTTATAGTCACGGTTACGTAAATGAACATATAGTAAAACGATCGCACGGGCACAGTGTGTGTTATGGTTTATTTTATAGCGACAGTACATGTTCTAAATATAGTTCTATCTAGGATAGCCTGGAAACCAAAAAGATAGTGCATCATCCGTGAATCGAACACGGGCCTCATCGATGGCAACGATGAATTCTACCACTAGACCAATGATGCTTCAGTTGTGAGTGAACCAGTAGGTTATCTAATCCAACTCCTGATGTTTTTGTTCAACTAGTGCTCTATAATCAATATAACACACTTAGCAGCTTTTAGATGGGTTGGAGTTCGCTTATCGGTGTTGACGATCTATACACAACTGATATACATGCAGCAAGGTATGGCTTAACTGAGAAATCAAGGATGCTATGTAATTTTTGCATCAATCATATAAATGAAACTATATATTCATATCATTTTAGTTGCAGTAATTAGTATATATGGTTTAACCCTTGGATGTGTATGGAATAGTAATATGGAACAACATGCAGCGCGATATATATCGCCCCCTGTCTCCTTCCGACCAAAATGCAATTAAACCAACCTTCCATTCTCTGCCTCCCTCCCCCTAGGTGTCGTCCCAGAACGTCTCTTAAACACCCGACAAACCAACTTCGCACCATTCGCAACACCCCGCACCAAGCTAGTGGGGTTATAATGCTTAACTCGGAAGAGGTAATACAGAGCAACAGTACCCATGACATTGAAGCCGATGTAAGCCCAGCCCAGTCCGTAATTTCGCCACCTCTCACTGTAGTCTGTCCACTAGTTAGCTTGCGGTCTAGATTCCGGTTAAGGGACTTACAGATGTTGCTGCTGGCCAGGTATTGGTCGGCATTACGAAGCTGACAGTACTCGCATCCTTGTGTTGCACTGGGGTTGTACAGTACGCCTGGCGCAGATTGGAGATACGGGGCTAGGTAGTCACCACAGGTTGAACCGGAGGGTGGGTTGAAGACGCTTAGTTCGGCCGTGTCGCATCGGATTGCTCGGCCGTGTAATCCTGTTGCTGTCATGCCCGCGATTAAGTATGTCAAGGGAGATACTCGATACATGAAGATCCAGAACCCTGGGAGAGCGTTCGGCGGTTGCATGACGCCGTTGAAGGTAGTAGCCATGATGAATAGCAATGTCGCGATGGTTCCTCCTGTCTCTGCATCGGGGAGTGCGGATATAATAAATGTTGCAAATGTCGAAGTGAATATGTAGAACTGGACGATGAAGAGTAACATGAGACCCTGCCGTTGAGAGGCCTGGTTGGCACCATAGATGGGGTAATAGTAGCATGCCCATGAGATTACTCCGGCAAGTATCTGGTAAGGTATCTCAACTATTACGTTGGCGATAAGGAACGCTGCCCATGAATATGCCTTCGATGGTCGCTCTCTGACTTCGTATAGGGATCGCTGAACCACGAATTTTGGCATGATTCTGATGCCTGTGTTAGCTGGTGATTATACATAAGAGGCTAGGGCTGTCACATACTGTTGTACCAATGTTGAGAAGATGGAAGTCAGCATGAAGGCACTGAACAAGATGTCCTGGAATCCCTGTTGACTGCTATTGGGCTTGAAGAATGTGAAGCCAATGAAAAGCGACGAGAGGGTAGCAAGAAGGATCTTGGCCCATACGTAGGCAGGCTCTCGCCAATACTGTTGGAAGACACGATGAGTTACGTACCACAGCTGGTACATAAACGGCATGGCGTATTCCGCAGGTTTTCCATGATGGGTGTCGTCGCTACCATTGGATGCTGAGGCTCTCTCTTGATAGATTCTGTCAATTTCCTTTTGGACATTACTGGATTCGGGACTTTCATTCCATACGGCAGACCAGTCCTTAGAGGCTTTACCAGAGGCACCAGCTCCAATAATTTCTAGCATATATTCGGCCGGCTTTTCCATGTTAGTACACAATCGACGAAGACGGAAGCGTGTACTTACATTCTCTTCCGGACCACAGGCTCTTGCCCCATTCCCTTCAAAGTAGTCAAGTAGGGTGCGAGATTGGTCGCCGATTTCTCCAAAATAGACAGTCTTTCCACCCTTTGCTAGAAACAAGAGACGGTCAAATTGCTGGAATAGAAGCGCGCTCGGTTGGTGAATCGTAGAAAGTACTGCTTGGCCATGGTCTGCAAGCTTCCGCAAGAAGGCTACAATAGACCAAGAGCTCTGAGAGTCTAGACCACTAGTTGGTTCATCGAGAAAAATCAGCAATTCAGGCTTTGCAGCCAACTCCACCCCGATTGTCAAAAGCTTTCTTTGCTCAACATTCAAGCCTTCACCCGGTGTCCCAACAATAGCGCCAGCAAAGTCCTGCATATTGAGCATCTCTATAACTTCCTCGACATAATCATACTTCTCCTTCCTCGAGACTGACTTTGGCTGACGCAGGAGTGCACTGAACCGTAGCGCCTCCCTCACAGTTGTTGTGGCAAGGTGAAGATCTTGCTGCTGCACATATCCTGTTTTCCTCTGGAAACTATTGTCAAGCGTTTTCCCATCTACCAGCATATCACCCGTCACAACGCCAATAGAAACACGCTTGGCGAGAACGTCAAGCAAGGTCGTTTTACCAGCCCCTGATACACCCATCAGTGCGGTAAGTGTACCAGGTTTAACCCACCCTGAGACGTGGTCTAATAGGCGCCGCTGCCCCCCTTTCACAGGGATATCATAGCACACATTTCGCCAGGTAAATATGCTCCGCTGCTTTGGTATAACTGATGCAGCATTCTCAGTTTCCTTCTCTTTATGCGACTGAGCGACTTCTGTAGATCCAGAGTCACCTTGAGTTTTGTCAAGGTCGCGCATATGTGCTGGCACATGGCCCCGTCGAAACACCAAGAACTCGGCCTTTGAAGAAGTTTGGGAATTGATCTCCGTGGCCAGTAGATAGATCACGGAGAAGAAGATCCAGAAGCCTATCAAAATGCCAAGGTTCCTCCATTCGTGCGTGTATGTGTACGTATACTGTGATTCAATGAAAGCGTCCCCCGAAACAGTCCTTTCCCCTGCAACAGCACCTCTGACGGAGCAGATGAAGGAATCTCCACTAAGACTCGGGTAAGCAGGTACGAACTGCGAGCATATGAACTGCCGACCATGGAATTCGTTGGCTATCATGGACTCAAACGTGTAGAAGATGGGATTGATCCATCGGATCCAGCTAAACCACGGAATGTCATGCATCTGTGGAACAGGGATTACGAATCCTGTATAGATGACGATGGCTAAAACCAACACACCAGCCATGGCCATAGCTTGCGCGAGGGTCTTTGTCGCAGCTGCAAGGGTCCGAAAGATTCCCGACATTGCAAGTGTACTGAGGAACGTAAATAAGAAGAAAATGAAGAATTGGGACGGCTCATATCGCTATATGCTCGTGTTAGCAACTTCTATATGTGATGACAAGTCATTACCTACCAATCCGGCTAGGAAGTAAAAAATGATATTAAAAATCACGGCTGAGACGAATTTCACTGGTATATCGCTTACGATACCACCAAACGCTTCAGTGAAGGGATGTACGAAGGCATAGGACGCTTGCTTCTCAACTATAGGTCTCTGGTCATAGAGAGAGTTGATCTCGGTGATACTGATGAGAGCATTCATTCTAAACAGGGGGTTAGTCCGGGATTTGGGATTTCCGTCATCTAGGTCACTAAGAAGAGATATGATATCCAAGGGAGTACGCACAAGACAGCAAAGAAAAGAGCGGCTCCTTTACTATAAAATCCGGCCGAAGCAGTGGGTGTCCTATGAAGGTTAGAAGGTTAGAAGTGTATTAGGGGTAAGGACAGTATAGAACCACTCACCCAAAATACATGGATCCAATTATAAGAGCCATGAAGATTCTCCCGAGGACCGTTGTCAGTGTGGATGGTTTGTCATTCCAAAGCCTATAGCTGATTAGTATAGAAATGATTACAGAAAGTGTAGTGGAGGGATCAGGGAATAAATAAATACCGCTGATAAGCTCTGATTGTGCAAAGTTTGACTTGCATCGGAATTGAAATGATATAAGGGCTTTCCGGTCGAACATGCTTTGCCTGTTTAACTCTCTTCATTTCTCCAAAGCTTTGCTCCGCTTCTCCTCCCACTGGGTACTCCATATGATACTCATCGATTTCTTGCTGGAGCGCGGCATATTGAGGACTCTTTTTCCAGTACTTCTCAAAATCATCTGGTGTGCGAGGGACCTTGTTCTCCATTCCATCCCGTGCTTGACGCTCCTGCGGGTTGGTAACGGCTGTCAAGAAATCCCCAGTGGTTTGGCGTGGTGGACAATGCCAGCCCATACCGGTGAAGTAGTCTCTTGCCTCATCACACGGCCCAAAATAGATTTCTCGCCCTTCGTATAGAACAATAGCTTTGTCAAAGACATCGTAGATTGCCTGGGAGGCTTGATAGATAGCAACCGCATGACTAGTGCCAACCAAATTGGAGGAAAGCCGCAGTGCTTTGACGAACTCCAATGCGCTTGCAGAATCCAGACCTCTCGTACTGTTATCCCATGCTCCCATAGGTGCACCGGAAACTGGTATAATGTCAATTGCAAAGTCACCAAAGTAGGAGCGACTTATTACTTACGCGCCATTTCAGCTATGCTGTATGAAAGTCAGAAAAGCACTAACAATCACGATATATAGGGCATACTAACCTAACTCTCTTTCGTTCACCCCCGGAAACACCTCGAATATAATCATCACCCACTGTACATCGGTATTAGCTACTTCGATTCTCGGAAATTTCTAGTTTGCACGACATACCCTTTGTGTTGTATGTATGAAGTAAGCCAAATACAGCCATCGCAACCTTGGTGATGTGCTTAGCGAACTGCTGTCGCTTGAGCCCAAGTAACCTATTCTCGGGGGTTCTCGCCGCTGCAGCAAATTCCAATGTTTGTCCGACGGTCAAATGAGGGAAATGCTTATCCACCTCTTGGTTGTACAGAACCTCACCCTTGAACTCCTTATGCATCTTCTCCATGGAAACCCCATTGTACTGTATCTCAGAGCTTTTGCGAAGCTTTAGGCCATGCAGCTGCCCACATAGTGTCTTAAGAAAGGTCGAACAGCCGCTACCAGGCCTCCCCAGAACAATCAGCATCTCGCCGCTCTTTAGAAGACCATCAAAATTGCGTAAGATATGCTTCTCCGGGGACTTTTTCGCAAAGCTTAGCCATCCTGATGGGCGGAAGGGTTCCAACAGAATCGATCCCACAGTACTCTGATATTGCAGCGCCGAGCCTGATCCAGACACATTGAGATTCTGAAATACAACTCCAGTGGAAGGGGGACGAGGAATGCCTTCCTTATCCATCAGCTTCAGTCTCATCCGAGTCCATTTGTATTGGTCGAATTGACCGCTGGTAGGATCCAGGGAAGGGTGATCGAGGCCAATATCCTCAAGCGTATCTTTGCGTTGGAGACGAGCTTCACTCTCTTGAGAGCCAGTCGCACGACGTTGCAAGGGAAAGTTTGACGCAATGCGCGTCAACTCTGCTCTGTTTTCGGGATTAATGCTCTCGAAGACTGAGGCATCGTCGAATTTTGACCCTCTTCGCTTGTACTGTTGTCTCATGTCCGTCACATCCTCATGGATTGAACTTGACCGGCTGCTGCCGGTGCGTTTCTCCTCTGTCATCTCGAATCATAAACTCAGACTTTGCGATAGATATGAACCAACTAGATAATATGTCAAGACTTGAGCAGTGCGGATGTGAATTTGTGTTCACGTTGTAGATGACCAATGATGCACAACAATGATGTAAGTAGAATGCAATTGGAATCAGGCACAGAAGTCGAAGAAACGAAGAGCAAAATTTGGGCGTAACAATTCCATATAAGGAAGCCCACGCATTGCGCGTGTAACACAATTCATCATCCCTGTACTGCAACCTGAATATTGACTGATCCAGTTTATGATGGCATTACGGTTTGCTAATTCCCTCGCAAGCTGACATTCAATTCGTCCCGCGGTAAGTGGTGATGTCATTGAAATCGAAACACAAATTCCTCAAGAAATACCCCTGTGGAGCAAACCCCAGGAGTTCCGCAATATCGCTGCATATTCTTCAACCTGAGTGGTTATTGTGTTCGTACAAATGGAGCCACCAGGGGTCATACAGAAGGGAATGCTGCCACCTGCCGGATGCGGCAGAGAAGAGAATTTGTCGGCGCCGAGAGTTGAAGAAGCGTATGTATGTACCTTTAAAAAGCCCAGACGATTGGGCTCCCAGCTCTGAACCTGTGTTTCGCATCCCATGTTCGTACGTATATACAATGGACAGTAGGGTGAATTGGGGGGTATGGATATCACTCTTATTCATGTAGTTTCATAGATACCTGTGATCCGATAACAAACCAAGTCGTCACTTTCTATTCTAGGATTTTAGCTTTTCTTATATTGTTAGTCTCCAGCTAACTTTCCAGTAATCACTGTTCCCTATACTCAGTCTCAAAGCTAATTCTGCTTGCGAGTCCAGCGTCATTGATCTCATGATCTCTTGTGAATTGTACTGTAATAGCGCCGATGGATAGGTGGAATCATAAGTTATCAAAGTTCCCCCACCCAGTTGGATCTCAGACTATAAGTGGTGCACTTACATCTTCATCCAATCACAGCTCTAAGCTCCACCCGCCCAAACATCACAAGAGCAAACAGAGCAAACATTAAAAAAAAAAAAAGATTATGTCTGTATGATTGTCTTCGGCATATCAGTTAGACTTACAGCAAACAACAAAGCTACAGCCATGACAGATCTACAAAAGACTCCCTTCGTCAGGGAGCTCGCCTCCAGCGGTATGTCCCAAAATCAGTCAAACCCTAGCTCAATCGCATATGTTCACTTTGCGTCTCACAAGCCCAAAGCTAACATGTATCGCAGACAAGAAAATCCGGGACAAAGCCACCGACTCCCTAACTCTCTTCCTCCGCTCCAGAAGCGACCTCTCTCTCATCGAGCTCCTTAAACTCTGGAAGGGCCTGTTCTTCTGTACGTCCCGCGCGGCTCCCATGCCTACATAAACCCGAGGTTGAAATCCAATTGCATATCGAGAAGACTAACAACCGACTCAATCAGGCTTCTACCACTCCGATCGCCCACTCACACAACAAGCGCTCGCGCGGAACCTCTCCTACTCGCTCGTCCCGACTATTCCCCGCTCCGCCGTCCATCGCTTCCTGCGCGCATTCTGGATCACCATCGGCCGGGATTTCCATTCACTGGATCGGTTGCGACTGGACAAGTACCTGCTGCTGATCCGTTTCTATGTCGGGGTTGCATTTGAGATTTTCCTGAAGGGCGCGCAGCAAAAGGCCGCACAGGACAAGGACAGCAACAAGAAGCGGAAGAGGGAGGCTGAACAGAACGGAAAGTCAAAGAAGCGGTCGAAGGGAAAGAAGCAAAGCGAGGCTGTCGAGGAGGAGGAAGAGGAGCAGAATGATGAGACGAAATGGGCGGAACTGGAGTCGTACATCTCAATCATGGAAGAGGGTCCACTTTGTCCGCTGAACTTTGACCCCGACCAGCCTCCTACTGATGAGAAAAAGGATTATGTCGCCATGCCTCATGGTCCCGATGGGCTGAGGTACCATATCATGGATATATGGATTGATGAGGTGGAGAAGGTACTTGAGTTTGAGGAGGGCTCTGATGGGGTGCGGAAACCGAAGGGTGATGTTCCCATTGAGCTGATTTTGAGACCCATTGAGAAGTTGCGGGCCGACAGCCCGTACAAGCCTGTTAGGACTCGGGCAAAGGAGACGTTGGAGGATGAGCGATTGATCGAGTGGGGATTCCGGACCCGGAAGGTCGATTCGGATGAAGAGGATAGTGACGAGGAATGGGGTGGATTTGATTGATTTTGATGTATTACCAAAAAATTTGATGTCTATTGTGGGGTTTTCATGGTGTTAACTCTTTATACACAATTATAGCGGTCGCATATTTCTTTTCTTCTCAAATTAAAGGCTCCTATTGCTGGTTCCGAGATATAGATACAACAACAATGGTCTTTCTATGAACTCTATAGTAAAGCTGTATACATCACGAGCTATAGTTGTTAGCCAGTTCTGGCTAATGGTATCAAGCTAGCAGAGCCCCAAACCAACTGCATTAAAAGCATGCCTGTGCTTCCTCAAAAGTCTTGCGCGCGGGTATCATAAAATGCGAAGACCAGTAATAGTAAATATATGGATACAACCAAAAGACATCACCAACGACTTGCTTCTGTATCGTGTCTCTTTTTACTTGAAGCAGGGAACCGTGTCAAGCATATTACGGTCTCGGGCCCTCTGCCTCATAAAGATGTCCCGATTTAGAAAGCACTGTACCGAGACCTTTATGGACTTCAGCCTGGAGAGCTTCGAACGGGATGCTTTCACCGTCGACGCTGATATAACCTTCCTTCTGACGAGGGACCAGGCGGTAGGCAGCAGCTTTGCGGATCTTGACATCGGGCATATCAAAGAACTCATTCTCAGGGATGGCAGTCATCATCTTGAGGGTCGTAGTACGGGGAAGTGTTCCGTTGATAGTGACAATGTCCATTAACCCATCGTTGGGCACGGAGGCAGGGAAGAAATTTGTGTCCTTGGATACAATAGCCATTTTGCCTGCGTAAAAGTTGCCCATTTCTTCTCCTGGAACAACTTCCCAATCTTTGGGAAGATCATCCTGGACCGTGCCGTATCTAAGCTCGGGAAGACCCTTGGACTGTCCTGCAGTCTCTTCGGGGGAACGGCGCGGAGCTGGGTTGTGTGCGTATGTATTGTAATGGTCTTTGATCGCTCTTTTATCATCAATCTCCACTTTGATGGCGAGGTCGCATGGGTACACCGTCCGTTGCATGATGCGTACAAGGAAACCGTACGTGAAACGGTGAGCCCCCATCCATCGGATGTTGTCGGTTCCAAGGTCCGATTCCGCGATGACACCGAAGGATTGAGACAGGAACGACAAAGTCCGAGTGTTCCCTTGCGTAAGCGAGACCAGATCCATAGGCGTTCTCAAGCCTTTGACAATCGCAAGCGCTGCCACTGAAACATTGCCCGTCCCACAAAGGTTCCATGCCATGGCATTACCAGAGCCGCAGGGAACCATGGCGACGGCTACTTTTGCCAGTGCTTCTCCAGCATTCGGTTTCTTTCCGAGACCATTGAAGACCTCATACGGTAAACCATCACCGGAACAGCAAACGATAGCATCATAGGCATCGATGTCGATCTGCTCCACGATCTCGGTGGCGTGGCCTCGATGTGTTGTTTGCTGCACATCAACCACACAGCGCGCAGCGGCGAAGACCGGTGCTGCATGTTTGTGATAGATCTTAGAAGCTGCACCTTTACCGCCAAATGGGTTGATTAAAACTTTAAGTCTCTTATACCGTTGTGCTTCGCCATATGCAAGGTCTAACAGTCGCGAAACCCACGTCTGCGCATTTGCCTTTTCTTTCTCACTGATCGGGTACTCAAGGGCAGCCACAGAGATGCTGCCTTTGGTAGCGGCTTGGGCATAGGTGATAGTTAGGCCCGCAGGGGAAAGATCGGCATCAAGAATATTATATAGCCCAATGGAATGGGTAGTTTTAGCTGTAATAGGTACAGTTAGCCAAATCGAACTTTTTTCTTTGAGTTGACGGGTGATAAGTTTCCCTCCGAATCAGAACAAAGCAAAATGTGATAAGAAAGAAAATTAAAGGAAAAAGAAAAGGGAAAGAAGGAAAATATTCAGTGTGACATACATGACTTGGTCAACAAGCCACAACATGCGCGCTGATCTTTTGACTTTGGGCGCTCGTCTGTAGCACCAGAGTTAATCAACAAGGAACTCTACGAGCCATTGGTTCCTAACCACGTACCGACAACGAGAAGGGAGTCACCCCCGATGGAAAGAGAAACCGATTGTGCAACCGTTAAGGTTGAATCGTGCTGCAGCAATCGTTGAGAATCCGGCTGATCCGCATGATTGGAAGAAGGGCCATTGGAGGGAGAAGTCATGATGTTAGTACGTTGGGAAGCGGAAATCGCATCCTACCGAGGGATGTATGGGTAAAAGGAGAAAAAGGAACAACTCTGGCAGGGAGTGATCAACAGGCCAGAGAAAGAGAGAGGAGGTTAAGTAAGTAAGTTACTTAGAAGTAAGTACGGGGTATGGAAGCGACGGGCGGAGGTTCAGGAAAAGGCTAAATAGATGATCATAAATGTCGAAAAATTAATAAAAAAGAATTGGCTGACTTGGTTTCATTTAAATGTTGCAATGAATGGCCCACAGTTCCCTCAGGTACAAGAACTGGGCCTTTTTCTATTTTGAGTATTTCTCTCGCCATGATGGACCTGTCAGGGCGGATTTCCTCTTGTGATTTTTTTTTTTTTTTAATTTTTTTTTTATTCTTAGTTGTATTGTCCCTTTCCACTTCATCCCTTCAAGATACTCTCTCTCTACTACGGAGTACTATCACTTCCGGCACTTCCGCGCGTAATACTAGACTTACTTGACGTTTGACATGGGCTGAAGAACCATAGCCATTGTCGACCCCTACCCATGTTTCTTTCTCAATACCGAGCCCAATCATTGGATCCTTTCCCTTACCATGTGTAATGAACCTTTCCTGAAACCAAATAACCCTTCCGTTGTCTCCTCACCCAGGGTTGGGCCATTCCAACAGCCGAGGCATCAGCGATCTGCGGGGTGTGGAGACCGAGGGATACTTAATTAACACTTGAATGTAATAATAAATAGTACCCATTGTACTGTACATAATACATGGTTAACTGTACCATCGACTGATCGACTATCTGTGCGTTAGCGAGGAGAAACAACCTGGAACCCCATTGAAGGTCTATGTGTAAAAAAATTCTTTCATTTCAAGAAGAGGGAAAAGGTCTTTTCTCATCCAGTACAACACGGTAGAAAAAGGAAACACGTATAGTCAAGAGATTCGTCCATCAGAGTCACACTGAAGAGAGAACAAAACGCAGATCAAATACAATAGATACTATGATAATAAGATAGAATGTAAAAGGGTAATCAACTATTCAAGCGCTGGTCAACATCAATTAGGCAGTCGAGGCCTTGAGGCCTTTCAGGGATCCCAAACTCAATGCCAGTCCCTGCGAACGGCTTCTTATCCGTACAAAACCAGTGATCGGTCCGTCGTCTCCTTCCTTCTCGATGCTCAAGTTTGCAAGTGCGTCCTCGCCTGTGACTCCGTTAGCCGTCGTCCGACGAAATACTTCCATCACGCGGGTTTAAGTATACATACCAAATACGCTCCGGGCATATAGATTAGCACTCAAGAATCGACAGTCTCCTTTCAGCGATGCTTCTGGCGTCAGGCATGCCATGTTGGTGCTGTCCATGAGTTGCTTGAGGAATTCGCGGAGGCTCTTCGCCTTGGAGTTGATGTTGACCTTGTTCTCCCACTCGAACTCGGTCCACATGGTCCGGAACTGGGTCTCGGTGCAGTGAGCGGGCTGGATGTAATCCATAATGTCGGCATGGATGTCGTTGAGAATGACAACGTGCGACTCGGTTGAGCTGGCGCCATCATACACGATATTACCAAAGATGACACCGGTGTCCGTGGACGATACCTTGACTGTAGCCTGCACATTCAAGAAATCGCGGGGTCCGAGGTTGTGGGTTGCTGGCCGTTCGACAACCTTCAGGTCTCCAAGTGTCGCGAACTCGACGGACAGATTTTGCAGGGTTTCCAGAGTTTGGTTGACCAGAAGAACATCCAGAACAATATCGAACTGGTGGACCGTGACGTAGGCCTCGGCATAGACGGGATCCGAGAAACCAGTGAGTTGTACCACACGGCTGAGTTTGGAAGAGACAGTTTCCACTGTGGAGTCCCCGCCGGTGGCCTTGGCCAAATCAAGCTCGATCTCCTCCGCACCTTCAAGAGCGTTCTTCTTGGAGAATTGCCGGATAGGGATAGCATCATCGATCTGCACAGCACTCTTGGCTTTCTCGACTGCCTCCTTAGCAGCTCTCTTCTTGTCCTCTACCTGGACCATGGCCCGGAATGCCTTCCGGGTGTCCTCCAGGAAAGTGGTTTCCAGTTCCTTCCTCTCGGAGAACTCAGCAAGCGAACGTACACAGCACATGATACGATCTACTGAATCCTCATCAATAGGGGCTTTGACGAAATGGGACTGGCCGACCCGGATAATCGAGATCATGATCAGCATTGCTTCCGCCCGCAGTGCGTTGGTCCGAGCAGCATCCTCAGAAACCTCAGAATGGCGCATCACCAATTTCGTCAACGTGGAAGAAAGAACGGTTGCTAGGTAGTAATCACCATCCAAGATCAATTGACGGAGAGGAGGCTTCTGAGCAGCTTTGACGGCTTCAAGCCTGGCTGCAGCCGCGGACTGGCTAGTCAGAGCACTCTCAGTAGCATATGTGCCGTCTGCCAGCACCTTTCTAGACCCTGTTGGTGCCGAAGGCTTGGCATGACCATTGACCTGTTCCTTGAGAGCACTGTCTTCTGGGGTTTCGTCGAGCAGCCGCTGTTCCGAGGCCAAGATAGGGATCTCACCCAAGCTAGCTCTGATCTTCTTCCAGGCTTCACGGATGTCCTTTTCCTCCAAGGAGTATTCACCGACAACCCACAAGACACCGCGGTAAACCTTTCCGGCACGGACCTCACTCAAAGTCGACACCAGGCGATCGACGATGGAAGCGCGCAGGTTAGGGAACTTCTCCACGACCTCCTTGACGAACGAGATCACATCAACGGCAGAGTTGTTGTTAAAGTCCGCAATGAAGTCCATTAGAAGATCAACGACGCTAGCAGCGATCTCCGAGAACTTAATGGCACAGTTGTGTATCGATTGGATAAGAAGTTGACGATACTCGCTATTCTACATAGGCTGTCAGTTGGATGCTTTGTTGCAGGAATCGGAAACATACCTTCTCGTATTGCTCATCTACAGTTTTGGCAAGCTCTTTCTTCAGTAGCATTACAATCTCTTCGACGTTCTTGCTGGAGACCATTTCTAATGCGATGCCAAGGGCCTTCCGCCGAACGTCGATGTCCGGACTAGAAAGGACGCGTAGAATTTCCATTGTGAGATCCTCCAAGACACCTTCGTTGCGGATCCTCAGCTGGTCAACCCGATCAAGAACAATGAGCTTCACATTGTTGTCGGCCTCTCTGATGCACAATTCGATTAACTTCTGGGCAGCAGCCTTAACAGCCACTGGGTTACTGGTGAGAGCAGTGAGGGATGTCGCAGCTTCGTAGATCACGGTACTGGTTGAAGCGTCTAGGAGGTCGAAGATCAATTTGAGGTACCTCGCCTGCCGGTCGTTAGCAGCCTGCAGTAACCTTCTGCTCATCGATGACCCACCTTGTTCTGAGCGTTCTGTACCGCATCTTTCCTGATAAATTCGAGCTCCGCAAGTTGAAGCAATTCATCTGTATTCGGAATACTGTCGAATGTAGAGGCCAAGTACTCTAGGGCTTTCTGGTGACTGATGGACATGAGAGCCGCGAAAGCATTGCGCTTGCACGTGCCGTCAGTCTCGGTGTCGAGGAACGCCTGGATGAGTTCAGGCGCATCGGGAATAAGAGCTTCCGAATGTTGGAAAATAGAAGCGACAGCCCACACGGCATTCTTTCTCACATATGCATGACGGTGTTCCAAGCATGAGCGAGCTGACGAAAGGAGGGGTTCAATGAGTTCCGGTTCTCGGAGCTTGCAAAGGAAACGAAGGGTGTTGCCTCGAATGTATTCGTTGGGGTGCTGAAGGTCATTGCGGATACCGTTGCTGCGCGGACAAATGTACATTAGAGCAGCCACCTACTAACGGCCGAATGGTTTGCCTTACCAGACCAGGATCATCTCTTGCTTCAACTTGCCATTCGCATCGAGCTTCGGGCAGATTTCGTAGTAGAAGTACAGCAGCTTCTTGAGAGGCTTACTCTTCGAAGGCATCACAAATCGAATAATGTGCATCAACAGCTGGTGCATTGGATCTCCATTGAGCATGATCGTGATGATCGTCCTCATCGTCTCCATCTTAGTTTCATCATTGCCCTTCTCCAACTGCACTTTCAAGTCCTGTATGGAAGGCTGATCAGCCGTGTTGTCCAAGTGGACAAGACTGTATGCATTTTCCAAAAACGAGGCCATGGTGACGAGGGTTTAATAATTGAGCGGCCGTGGCAGGAACGGGATAAGGAGGGAGGAGAGCTAAATGTGGTCAGTACAACAGACTATTGTTATTGATTGGATCCTTCAGGGGAGATGGGCAGGGAGAAGTACCGGAATTACTCTCCTCAGATGTTTGAAGCAAGCGGTAGGAAGGAACTTAAAAAAAAAAAAAAAAAAACAATTCGACTCCCCTCACCAGCCTTGCATTCACAGCATGTAATGTTGATCTGAGAATCAACGTTGTCCATTTGCGCGGCGGAGAGCGCAAGCTGTCCGGAGTGTGTGGATGACTAAGCCCCCATCCCGTGCAAAGGCCCAACTCGACCCAGGCACCGGCCGCACCTGATTTACAGCCAACGACTTGTATTGTTCGCCGCAGCCGTTACTGGTGGAGAGACCCTGGAGAAGATGTCGACGCAAAATCAGAATGAACCCTTCTATCTTCGCTACTAGTAAGAAATGGATACTCGTTAGCCCAGGTTTCCTCAGCTGCTGACAAGTCCTGCAGCTCAGGTCACTCTGGGCGGTTCGGACATGAATTCTTAGGTTGGTTTTGCTATGGCATATTGGCTTTCTTTCAGGTACTAATGATTACTAGAATTTGATTTCCGCTCCCTTGGTGATGGTCGCAGTGCCGCCGTGCGGTACGCGAACAACTCCAACTACCGCAATGACTCCCTTATTCGCAAAGAAAGTGAGCGCTAGAGAAGGAATTCGCCGTGAGAAACCACATCGTCGCTAATGGGAATGCTATAGTGTGCGTGAGCTCGTCGATGATTCAGGAGATCAAACGGATTATCAAGGAGAGCGAAATCATGAAGTATGCGATAGGTTATTATGATCAAACTTGAAATGGGATGTTAATGTGAAACAGGGAAGACGATTCCAAGTGGCCCCAGAAGAACAAGGACGGACGACAGGAACTCGAAATCAGACTTGGGAATGAACATATCTCCTTTGAAGTACGTTTCTAGCCCCGGAGTGGTTGGAAACAAGGCACATTTGTTAACATGCACGTTCTTGCGCAGACCGCGAAAATCGGCTCGCTGGTGGATGTTACCGAGTCTGCGGACCCAGAAGGTCTCCGCGTGTTCTACTACCTTGTCCAGGATCTTAAAGCTTTCATTTTCTCTCTGATTTCTCTTCATTTCAAGGTAATACCAGATTCCATGAACTTCGAGGACACCGCTCTGACCATGATTCCCACCCCTCGCAGATCAAGCCTATCTAAGACTGTTACTTCACAATGGTACGAGGCTGTTCAATTAAGGATTCAAAAATAGGGCGTTTTTGGATGATGAGGCAATTGAAGCCCGAGAGTCAGTTTCCCAATACATATACAACGGGCAGTGATGACGCAATACTATAACTGGCAACAAATTTCTACCGAGTGTGTAGCAAAGAAATAAATACCCATCTGATGACCTGATGAAGTGTGCGCAATTGTGGTTGTTCAGTAATGTGTAGTTTTGTATAAAAATAAACAAAAATCAAAATAAGAAGGAAAATAAAAAAAGAATTTGTATCAAAGGGGTGGAATGGAATTAGTAGACCCATAGCCAATAATGGGAGTGGAATGAAAGCCTGGCGATGACCTGAAGGCCAAGGCCCGCCAGGAATTATCCGCTCCAAGCGCTGGTTTGCCTCCCCCGCGCTCGCATGATCAGCGGGCTTATCCCTTTTGGGAAGTGCGTCTTCCGCCCCGGACTTCATGAGTCGAATGGACTTCCATTCACAACCCCTTTCACTTCAAACCTTCCCTTTTATCTCTTCTTAGTATTTTTCTCGCATTGTGCTTACACATCGCTGGCCTGTTTTTCTTGTCCCGTCGTGTGAGACCCCTATACCAACCGGATCCGATGTCATTCCTTTTCTGATTCGCCTCAATGCCGACCCCGAGTGACAACACACCAAGCCTGAATGCCACATCGATCGCTGAAGAAATATCCACTCGGACAACATGTCCGCCTGAAATAGAGAGGCTGTCTTCCTGGCGAGACTCACCTGAATCTACCGTGGCGGAGAGCGATGCTCCCGATAACGCCCTCTCCCCCACCATTGCATCGGCGCAGTCCGTGCTGACTCGGTCGGATGATGCTATAACTCGTACCAACCCAGATGCATTAAAAGCCAGTGCTGTACCTGGTGCTTCTGCCAAGAGTATGGAAAAATCCGACGAAGATGCTGCTGCGGGAAGATTGAGTCCTGCTGGGGAATCGCCACGCTCCTCCAACCAGTCGTCTTCTGTTACTACACCTTCCACTAGTGCGCTTTTGAGTTATGAATTCTCAAATATACGGGTATGCGACAGTCGGAATTAAGTCTTGATCTGTTTTTCTCGCTGACAATCGAAGCTTTTGCCAAATTACACATCGTCCTTTCTGCGACCTGGGAGTAAATTCACCGGCACGCAGCAGTCAGACCGTCAGATATACAATGTCGATGTAGAGATCAAGCATGTTGATATGGTTGAATCATATCTTTGTGGGTATCTTAGAATCCAAGGTTAGTGCCGTACCCCGACATGATTACGACTGCCGTAGATGGTCGAACCTGACCAATTGCGCTTTATACGCAGGTCTCACGGAGGATCATCCTACCCTTACTACATTTTTCGAAGGAGAGATTATTGGAACAAAACATACATTCAAGACTAGAAATGAAGCATGGGGCGCTACGGAGAAGACTGATATGCATCACTGGGCGAGATTTCCGGCTTGGAGGCCGTTAGCCAAGCAGGCGAAAAGACCGGATTTCACATACCGCAACTTCGCCCAACGCGAGCATATCTTCATGCGATGGAAGGAGTACTTCCTTGTGCCCGATCACCGTGTAAGGACAATCTCGGGTGCAAGCTTCGAAGGTTTTTACTACATCTGCTTCAACCAGGTGGAAGGTACCGTGACTGGAATATACTTCCATGCAAAGAGCGAGAAGTATGTGTCCCAATTGCTAGTAATGTTTCCCTTTTTATCTTTCGACACTAATAAATTAGTTTCAATAGGTACCAGCAGCTGGAGCTCAAACACGTTCCGGATCACGGCTGCACCCCTGCTATTGAATTTCGTTGATACCAACTTCTATGGCGCGGGACAACGTTCTGGTCATCAAGTCCCTCGGCCTTTACCTTCTACTTCTTTTTTTTTTAATTGCCTCTACTGCCTCCTCCTAATTCTCTCCACCAGTTCCTGCCTGTGATAAAACACACGGTGTGGTGCCCCCCAAAGCACAGGAATGCTTATTTTCTACCCTTCCGCTCCCTACATCAGACACTTGATTCATGGTTTTACGATGGCTGTTTTCTTAAATTGGCGTCCTCGTTGGTTCTAGGGTTCTAACATCTTGTCTTTATTCCTTCTATCTTCTTGGTCCTCTTTTGTCTTTTATCCTCGATCCACATTGGGGCCATTGTGTGCGAATAGGTAGCGTTATCTGAGGGATCTCGGTTCAACACGTTTGGGCTATTTTCACATTTCATTCATTTTCCTCGGGCCTGAATAGTAGTCATATCCTCTCTTTCGTGGACCATATATGCATATACGAGTGTATACTCCGAATCTGATATCCTGTCGCCATGTTGACTTTCATTGACTCATCGTGCTGTGAGGAGGTATCTAGATTTACCTTGAAGTTTATTTCACAGTTTCATGACAGCTTATAAAGAAGTACACTGGTACTAGGGGCTGAGAACATGCCGCTAACATAGTAGACTGGAGGTTTATTTATGAGATATGCGAAACATGGAGACGCAAACTAAGATCAAATTGAGCATCATGCGTGCAAGCATCGTATGACAGACCCGTAACACCATGCCTAGGCCGAAGTGGAAGAAAACAGCGCTAAAGAAAAAGGAACACATCACACGTTAAGGATTGACAGGGAGAATATGCTTTAGTTATTGTATAAGGGGTATCAAACGCAATTTGTTGATGTGGTGAGCCGACATTTTGGCGGATCATGTGCAGAACTTTTAGGTTGAAGGGGGGTAAGGAAAGGGAAAGAAATGAAGAATAGTTCAGGATCAAAGAATGGGTTAAAATGTACATGTAATTGAAAGAAAACGGGGAATAAATCAAGATCACAAATAGGTGGAATTCTGACGGCTGCCCGAGGTGGAACTGCTTATGCTGCCACTGTGGTCACTGCTAGGGGTTGGTGGTTCAAGCACGACCTGCTGTCTGATTGAGACTATCCATTCGTGCTGGAGCAATTCTGCTGCAGTAGGTCTCTTCAAAGGATCGCATTCGAAGCATCGGCGGAGGAAGTCGATGCCCATGTCGCTGAGTTGATCATGGGTCGGTAACTGGGGTTGGTTTCCTTGGGCAATATTGTACATAATGGCCCATTCGTTGTCTAGAGCAGACCAGGGGCGACGACCAGTTGCCATTTCTAAGATGACACATCCCAAGGACCAAATATCAACAGCTCCTTGGCGGTGGATCAGCTTGTTAGAGTCGCCGCGGATCACTTCAGGTGACATGTACATTGGCGTTCCGGTCATTGTTTTCTGGTTCTTGCCCCGCTGGTTTGCAATTTGGGCATCTTTCGGCACTATGGCTTCCTTATGACCCGCTGAGGCGAAAGCATCCATGGGAACAACAGTCCTGCCTTGGCGAGCAATGATCTTGGCCGCACCAAAGTCGACATATTTAATAATGCCGTTATGGTCTAGTAGAATGTTTTCCGGTTTAATATCCCTATGAACGATACCGGCCTGATGCAGGTATGCCAATCCTTCCAGAAGCTGGAGAGCATACACCATAATGACAGTCTCGTCCTCAACACGGCCATGCTCAAGCAAACTAGCAAGAGATCCGCCCGAACAATACTCCATGAAAATATAGACTTTGTCGCGGTGAACTTCGATGCCATGGTATGAAACGATGTTGGGGTGATCCAACACCTCGAGAACGCCCATCTCGTCGCGGATCTGCTGGGCAATTTTGGGGATGAGCTGAGGATCTTGCAGGCGGATTTCCTTGACCGCCATGAGATAATTGCTATCGAGGTTGATAGCAGCATAAACAGAGCCGAACGTTCCTCCGCCGATGAATTGGCCTTGTTGCCATCGAAGAGTGACATTTGTAGCAGACGATGACAACACGGCGAGAGATCTGTCGGCCTCATTAGATCCTTCCAGCACCCTTCCTAGGGCCTGACGTTTCGCATCTTCGTCCACTCTTCGATCTTCAATATCTTGTAAGTGGGTTAGGCGTTGCTCACGAACAAGCTTAGTCGCTTCTGCATCTGTCAGAATCCGGCCAGAGCCAAATTTCCTTCCGCCTGCACGCTCCTCCATGCGCTGCTTCTCAGCCTGAGCTGCGCGTGAAGACCGAGCACCCATAATATCAAAATGAGAAATAAGAAGCGACATGCACCCGGCTACCTTCTGCCTCAATAGAGCAAATTGAATATCATCCATGGACAGAAGATTCCTACTGGAGGTTATAGCCATTGCGAACTCTAACGCTGACACAGCCCACTTAAAAGTTTTTCTATCAGCGGCGTCACAATCATCACAAATGAAAGACACCCAGTCAAGTGACAACTCAACGAGTCTGGCGGTATTCATTGCACGCCTGTTCGGATCAACATTGGACGAGCGCTTGCCGAACTCAGTAGCAAAGGCGTAGCACGCCTGGATGAGATCGTGATTTTCCACCCCTCTTTCTTTCAGTTGATTTCTAATGATTGCTACACTGTCCATGATGGTCATAGAAAGCTTGAATGAGATCTTCTTGATCTTGTTAAGCTCCACATTCACCCGTCCAAGATTAGCGCGTTGTTCGATGGTCATGTCAAGCTGCATCCCGGTCAACTGAGACAGTTCCTGTCTTGCATTAGACAAGCGTTGTTGTGTGCCCTCAACGACGAGACGCAGTTTTCCCAGCCGCAGGTCCGTAGGTTGCTCCAATAGGCCAACTTGCATTTCCTTGCCAGCCCAGTTCAGGGGCTTCTCCGGACGAATTACTAAAATATAAGGCACATGAGGTGAGTCTTTGGGCATATCCTCCTCACGGAAAGATGTTCCTAAGATGGCTCGGATGTCACCAGGGCGATTCCACAACGCTTGATGCGCAAACAAATAAACCCCCTTTTGCCCAGTAGATGCATTTGACTTGATCAGGAAATGGTCTGAGATCAGGAGCGACTCAAAGAACTCATAGGAAACATCTGCCGGGATATTGTATTCTGTGGCATTCTCGAAGAGCTGCCGAAGGAAACGAGAGAAACGGTAGAGCTTTCGCTGGCGAATCCGGGTTGAATCCAGGACGCTCTTGTAACGTTTGTCCATGTCGGCCGGGTCCTCATTTTGGTGTATTACCAGTTCTCGTTCAAAATGGATCATCAAGCGTTGGAGCGATTTTGCGGTCAATGCGCTATTTGCTTGTCAGTTAAAGGTCACACATGCACGTTACAAATCAAACACTGTACCTAAACTGTTCAGCCACTTCGATATCTCCACCTTCAAGCTGACGACCAATGTGATTGGAGAATTCCCAATCTTGTTCGAGAATCTCCGCTTCTTTAAATGTGTTTTTATTCGCATTTAGTTTCCAATTCAGGAGCCGGAAGTAGTACTTCAAGGCATCTAGAACGACCGAGTCGAAGTTCTCATCAATGCAAGGGGGCAGGTCCCAGCCTGGTTCCGGTTTCGCGATATCCAAGTAACGCTGCTTGAGGTCGACCGCAACCCTCATCAGAATCTGAAATTGCGAAATCATTTGGTCGACCAGGATAGGAGATTGCTGTGCAGGGTCTCTCATATTTTTAGCATAAGATAGCCGAACACGGATGATCTCTTGTATGAGACGCGATGGGAAGTTGATCAACGTGAGAAGCTCCTCGATGTAGGGAGGCAAGTGCCTTTTGGCGAAAGAGTTTGCATTTTCGATCAAGGTATTCTTAGCTTTCTGAATGACTTCACTGACGCCATGAAGCATATTGTGCTTCCCTTGAAGGGTTTTGAGGCCGTCCTCTTTCATGATGCGGTCGAGGAAGGACGACTCGTCGGTGAGATCCCTGTTGACAGACTTGGCTCTCGTCTTGCTGAAGTCAAGCTCATCGTTACCGACCCACTTCTGCAAGATGGCAAGCTCCGTATTGATAAGAATCGTAGTGTTATGCCATGCCAGCACAGCTTCACGACTCGAGATGAACTCCTCCGAAGCGACGCGAGGATGGGCGGCTTCCAGTTCTTTTTGGGTTGAGTAGAGCAGTTCACATCTCTCAATCTGTTCGACGATGTCCTCAACTTGCTTGATTGGGGGCTTGCCAATCTCCGTTTCACCCTTGATCTCAAACTTAATGATTTCCTCGATTATCGGTCCAAGTCCAGAGCGAGCCTCCTCAATCAATTTCCGCTGCATGGCAATACTCCGTCCACATGTCCTGGCCCTGACTCCCAACCAAATTGCATTATTCTGAGCCGACGACCGCTTAGTGTCGGTAGACCCTAGAAGTCGTTGTTTTTCCTGCTTCACCACATCTCCCTTCAATACGGAAGCCAGCATAGAGTGCCATTCGAGTCTTTCCTGGTTTTTCGGGTTCTTCAGCTCTTCAAGCGTTGGTTGATTATCATCTGTAAGGAAAAGTTGGATATCGGGGTCGTAAGCATCATCTTCAAATGGCACCTCTGACGACGGGGATGGCTCTTCTAAGTCGGAATCGCCGACTATGCTCATATCTCGGGCCTCATCGAAGTGGCTGTACCATGCCTGAGGATCCGCACGAATCCTCTGAACATATGCCTTCTCCTGGGCTCTGTACTGAGCATTGGGATCCCGTCTGGAATTACGTTTCGTCGAGGAGGATCTCTGGCGGTCATTCTGAAAGCTGATGTATTGAGGGGGACGGCGCTGGGGGGCGTAGGTATTGGAAGGCGTCCTGGCGGGACCTGCGGGACGCTGAGGCCTCACATCCGACACTGGGAGGCCATCGCCGGGTGGCGCCTTTTCAAGCACGGCTGGGTTTCCGATACTGGAGCCGCGTGGACGCGAGGCTGTGGAGCTGACCCAGGAGGGAAGACCCGAAGGAGGCGGCGAGGAGGAGATTGTGGTAGCTGGCGTTTGTACTTGGCCGTCGAAAGCATCTGTAAAATTCGAATTCGATCTGGCATAGGATTGTTGGAGAAGCTCATCGGATGACCCTGAGCCATCCGAGTCGTTATTGTTCATATCAGGGTGCTCCATGGTCTCAAATCCGCGATCCTGATGAGCCTCCACGTTTCGCATGGACTGGATGGCGGAGTTGATGAGGAGGAGCTTCTGGTGGATTAGATAGGGGTCTGTGGCGGTGCGTCATCTATCGGGGATGATTGTGGCTGCGCCTGTCATGTGCTTACTAATCAATACAATAGAGGGTGATGACTACCGTTCATAGTAATGAACAGTACAGAGTACAGCAGAGCATTTATTTTTATTTGTGCTACAGGTAGCTTTTCTATAATGTGTGTTGACCTGTATAATTACCAACAAGGGGGAGTGTCCACGCCTCCCATTATCACTGATTGTCCCTGCACACCTACACAGAGTTTTAAATCCTTGGCGAATATTAAGAGCCGGTCAGATCCTACAGGTAAATCTCCATCGTGACAAATCTATGCGATGACGTCTGCAAGCCTGAATATATACATAGTAAATTTTCAGACTCCGCAGTTGGCGATGAGACAAGCTCGACGATCAATAGTAGCATGCATCAAAGACGATATCATGTTGATCAGTGGGACCCTGACGCTCGATTTGGCATGTGCGGGTCCCATGATACAAGAAAGCAGTTCAAGATTTGACCTCAGGATGAACCTCTGGGGAGGTCTTACCAATAACGAAAGATGTTTCAAGCCTGACAGCTGTGGTAGAGTGATTCATACCTCCTCACAAACAGGTCTGAGCTTGGGTAGCTATGTAGTAAATGTTGTTCTCAGGTTAAAATGACACATTTAGTATGCTTTTCATAATTTATGCAGTTCCTCTCCAGGATTTTCGATAGTCAGAAAGTAAAAGCAAGGCTCTAGATGTCCACATGTGCCTCTGAACCCAACGGGTCAATGGAGAGTGATTGATCAGTCAAGATCGATGCCAAGGGCAGCCAGTGCCAAGGCTGTACTACCCCAGTAGACCTCGGGATGCCGAACGGCCACTAAAGCCCGGGCTCTGGCCAATAGGAGCTTAAATGCTTATCTCTACTTCATCCATACAGACAGTGTACGAAGTACGTTGAAAGGAGAGGGGAGGAGGCAGGTACCCGGTCCACAGATATACACGATCATCGTGCGATATACTTTATTTATGTTTTTAGAAAAAGAAAAGAGAAAGAGAAAGAAAAAGAGAAATGCACCCTGGGAGCGTCAAAATGGGTCCCTTAGGGCTTTGGTTAAATGGTGGAGATGGTGTCCATACTCCGGAGAACCCTTACTAGACTGTCCAACAGTAGTAACTGACCTCTATGGTTCCATGCTCTTTTACCACCCGATATCAGATCTGGGAATAAAGGCCTCTATTGATAACAACGCAAGTTGTAGTCAGTGACTGTAATAACGATGTGTGAAAGGTAGTGAGATGATAAGCCACCACGGAAAGTGATGATTGGCCCCCAGGGAGATTTGATAACGAGCTGATACGAGCAATTCGAGCTAAAATCAAAGAGACTGTCAGCAAACCCTAGACTGACAGACTGTTGACAAACAAGGTACTCCTCTTAAGAAGGACAATTCAAGTCAAATGAAGCCCTTGATATTCCTAGATCGTTATGACACAGACAGAGTGACAAAAGTCAACCCGCATGAAGATCACTCACTCCACTCTCTGGCGGAATAAAGTGAAAGCTGATATGTGACTCGGGATTTATTGAATTATTGAATTATCTCTTTCGTTATCTATCTTGCTTATGGTCAGGAGGATATGGGGGGATCCGAGCTCCTGATTGGTTGTGACGGTTCCCTATCTCTGTACATGTCCAAAGTAGTCTAACCTTCAATGAACTGCCCTGTCAATCCTGCCACTGTCCTTGTTCTCGCTAATCGTCTCCGACTCCCATGGAAATGTTTGTTAGATTCCCCAGAATGTTCCTTCCGCCGAGATCGCTCCACAGGCCTCTTTCACCCAGAGTATCAGAAAGATTACGGACAAGTTGTTGTTAGCAAAAGGGAAATAAATCAATTCATATTACCGAAGGACTATCTATCGGAAAGCTTCTTATCCACACGGTAATTAATAGTCAGATGAGCACTGGCTCGTAATCTTCCCCAATCTGTATCCACTTTCCTGTCTTCGGGGCAGGTCTTGGCCCTGGCGTCTTTGATATCGGATGATAATCGAGGTGCATCCAATAGTGGAGCTGGCCAGATGTCGAGGCTGAAGTTTGTGACTGGTGTCGTCGATATATTTATGACTCCTGTATCCTGTGTCCCTGTTCTGTCATATTCTCGTTCCTATCGCCCCTCCGCCACCTATCCTTTTCTCTTTCCCTTAGGACCAAACTTTTATACCTGTCTAATTTCTAGAATTGATCCAACCAATTGTCTATCGGTCGATTCTTCCTTCGAGTATCTCATCTGCTCAGCACATTTCAGTGGACTGAACACTCGTTGTTCAACGACAGCCACAGTTTCAGATTGCTTTGCGGTATCCCCTCCGCAGATAACAATTTGCAATGGCAGAATACCCTGTGGCCTACAATGGGTCGGCGACCGGGACCGGAGGTGACTCTCTGACGGAAGATCTCAACATCTACTACAGCGTTGGTGCCCCAGTGAACAGTACTTACAAACGGATCAACTAACTGTCTTAGTCTGGTGACATCGCATGGGTTATTGTTTCGACGGCTCTTGTCTTGTTGATGATTCCAGGAGTCGGGTATGGGAACCCACGGCCACGAAGCCCAGCCCTAACCAAATAATTGCCTTGCTAACCATACAAGATTCTTCTATTCCGGTCTTGCCCGTCGGAAGTCGGCACTTTCGCTACTATGGCTCTCGATAATGTCTGTCGGAATAGTCTCCTTCCAGTGGTTCTTCTGGGGGTACTCTCTCGCTTTCTCTCATACCGCCGGAAAATATATTGGTGACTTGAGCAACTTTGGGTTCAAAGGGGTCCTGGGTGCGCCATCTGTTGGCAGCGCCAAGGTCCCAGATCTCTTGTTTGCTGTCTTCCAAGGCATGTTCGCCTGTATTACGTGAGTTCTAGACAAACCCATATCTTATCCACCTATAACCATCATACTTACAACCGACCAGAGTGGCACTCGCGGTTGGTGCTGTCGCAGAGCGTGGCCGCATGCTTCCCTGCATGGTTTTTAGCTTTGTCTGGTCCACCATCATCTACGACCCTATCGCATGCTGGACCTGGAACTCGAGCGGTTGGGTGGCAAACCTTGGTGGTCTTGATTATGCGGGTGGTACACCCGTTCACATCGCCTCTGGTTGTACCGCATTGGCATACTCGCTGATGCTTGGAAAGCGTCGTGGACACGGCACCCACGAGCTCAACTATCGCCCGCACAACGTAACACATGTGGTCATCGGTACGGTATTCCTTTGGGTTGGATGGTTCGGATTCAATGCCGGCTCCGCCTTGAGCGCCAATCTTCGTGCCGTCATGGCAGCCGTGGTCACCAACCTCGCCGCCGCCGTGGGGGGAGTTACCTGGTGTATCCTGGACTACCGGCTTGAGAGGAAGTGGTCTACTGTTGGTTTCTGCTCCGGTGTGATTGCCGGCTTGGTGGCCATCACCCCCGCATCGGGCTTTGTCACTCCCTGGGCTTCATTCATTTTCGGTGTTGTGGGAGCTGTCGCTTGCAACTATGCCACCAAACTCAAGTACGTGATCAAGGTTGACGACGCGCTTGATATCTTCGCTGTCCACGGTATTGGAGGTCTGGTGGGCAACCTTTTGACTGGACTTTTCGCTGCGTAAGATGACCCATGTCCTCCGTCCGTATTAACAACAGCTAACATAACTCCAGTGATTACATCGCCCACCTTGATGGCTCTACCACAATCGATGGCGGCTGGATCAACCACAACTACATCCAGCTAGCTTATCAGCTCGCCGACTCCGTCACCGGAATGGCATACTCTTTCTTCGGAAGCTGCATTATCCTCTTCATCATCAACCTGATTCCTGGCCTCAGCTTGCGTGCCCCGGAAGAAGACGAGATCATGGGCATTGACGACGCCGAAATTGGCGAGTTTGCTGTAAGTCACTCTTTGACTGGGCTAACTATCGCATGACCTTGAACTGACATGAAAATAGTATGACTACGTCGAGATTACCCGCGACGTGATCAGTGCCGCCAACAGTGAGAGCGGCGAGAATGCTTCCAAGCGTAGCTTGACTCCAACCGGCAACGAAACGACCATAGAGGCCAAGGCTTAGCCGATTACTTGTCTATGATTTGGCCTTCAAATCTCTTTCTGCAACTTTTATTTCTTTATATTAATCATCGTACCATCGTGGAAGGTCGCATGGTAGCTGTCACCTTGATAGCTCGCGACGATACGTTTGTATATACTTATGCACCTACTCATTCTTTCCAAGATTTCCTTGTTGTCATTTCCATCCAACTTCCACTTGGCCATTGGAAAAGCAGTATATGTCACTACTGTCTTGTCCGATGCTCTTAATCGACAAGCTTCACTTCTGTTGATCTCCATTTTTTACCTTCTTGCAGATACCCTTCTCTACCCTGATATTGACTTACATATCTATTTTTTCTTCTTTATTTATCAACATTTCCTATTTACCTTCTAATATCTTCGGTATAAACTTCAAAATACCTGTCCCAAGACAACAACCAACTCCAAAACAGCAAAACCTCACCCACCTACCAATTATATAAAACATAATGGCACCCACACTTACAAACTATACCTCTACCAGAAAACGGAATCAAAAATTCCGCCAAGTAGAAGTATGAGTAAATTCTATTACAGTCCGCTTCTATAAAGGTTTACACATGGCCACTCAGTGCCCAATCTCGAAATAATCCAGACGTGTCCCAATATGAGACCGGCTCTAGGACATGCCCAGACACTTACCATCCCGTAATCCCCCAAAGCAACCACGAAGCTTGCCCAGCGGCATCGTCATTAGTATATAAACATACCTCGCTCTGAAGCTGTCTACTCCATACCTACACCAAAGCACCAAAATATATTAAAAACATCTACTTTCCCCCGCAACCCGTAATAAACCTCCATTCTCATAGAAATGGACTATAGTCATATGCCTTTTCATGGGGTTTTAGATCTTTGTATTGATATTTTCCCTTGGAATTAGCTATGTTTACCTTTACTACCGTCGAGGGGCTTGATGTATCTTTTATAGTATGAAGGCTACCACTGCTTATGTCAGAGCTGGGGCCATGATACTTATAAATGTCTCGATGAATAGAGAAGATACTAAGGTTTCAAGGAATCGAGGTAGGGTATCTCGAAAGACTTAGAAAATCCATTCTTAGTACATAAACATAAACAAAAACACAAACACAAACATTGCTCTAGTCTATCCAGTATCAGCCACCATGCCGATATCCGTGCGGTATCTACTATATCAAACAGACAAAACGCAAAACGCAAAATTCAGAACTCAAACAGAAACACTTTCCCCATCTTCCACTCCCTTGTCGACCTTATGCCGATCGCCAACAAAAGCACCGACAGTGGAGCTTAAGAAGAAGGCTCAGCGGAAGGTGTAGGAGAGGCAGAGGCAGAGGCAGAGGCAGAGGGAGAAGCGGAAGGCGAGGCAGAAGGAGACGAGGAAGGAGAAGGAGGGTTAAAGACGATGTTTCCATTGTAGTGGCACTTCTTCCCATTCGTGGTACCATTCACATTGGAACAGTGCCAGTTAGTGTCCTCGTCGGCGTCATCGACGGTAAACGAGACCTTGGAGGTGCTGTTCTCCCGCTGCACCTGCAAGGTGAAGGTGGAGATGTCGTCCACGCCGTCTGGGAATTGGACTAAGTAGGCACCATCGCTGGTGCGAGCGTCTGAGGGAGGGTTTCCGGGACGCTCCCTGGCCATGTGTGTTAGTTTAATTATAGACCGGAGAGAGGGGGGGCAAATAGAAGCGTACCAGAGCACGTTGGCATCGATAGGTGCCTTGTTGTAGTTAGGGTCGCTGAAGCTGAAGGTGACAAATCCCTGCTGGTCGTTCTGAGAGGCAGAGAAGCCGCTGATGGCGACGGCTTTCTGGGCCCGCTTGCCAGGTACGGCCAGCGCGGTGCCGGCAGCCAGCAGGAGGGTGCCGATAGTGGTGGCCTTCATTTTGGTGGATGATTTGATCTGCCAAATGAGGTTGAAGTAGGACGTGGAGATTGAGGAGTGGACAAGTTATTGAGTGATTGACAATTGAGCTGTATTGTTGAGGACGATTGGATTCAAGACGAGGATTAGCGGGCTTTTATATCCCGGTGACTCCATGATTACAATCTTCACAGGGGCAGAATACAGTTGTGAGATGGGCGCTGCTGCACTCAGCCTACTTGCTGTCTCAGCATGCATATACTAGACCCAAGCTCTAGCGGCTGTGGCTGAACCTCGACACTTTCCTAGGCCTTCTAAATAATCAGACTGGATCATCCATGACCGTGTCGAACGACGATCCCAGGGGGTAAAGTAGCCCTAATACAGTATAGGTTAGGGCGATGTGAAGCTTTGTGGATGCGTCATCTTAGGCGTCTCACCCTGCAGCCTGGGCTAAACTTGAGACGAAAGTAAGCATCCTTAATATAGCAACTATGCGATGATGTAAGATTATGGAAGAGATTCTAGTGTCCGACTCGAGATGTGTAGCCCTTTTGCCCAGTTGTTGTCAACCTCGTTGAAGTAGACATTCATGGCTCTATCTGCACTTGGAAGTGAACATCTAGGTGATTAATAGTAGGGAACAAGACAAGACATTGAATTGGTGACTCTGGAAATAAGGTTCGGCTAAGAAGGTCGTCAGCTTCGTCAAGATTGATGGGGCCAGAAAAGACTGAAGTAGAGTAAGCATAAATCTTACCGAGTTTATAGACGCGGGAGATTGATTATAAATGTGTTCCTGCATGAGTCTGGAAAAAAGAATACTAGAGGCCCTTCAGCTCTATGGGATACCGATATCGCAAAGAATAGTTCCTACAAGTTTTGACAGCAAAAATACATAGAACAGTAAATTACAGCTACAGGGCATTTCTATGATCTTCAATATAGAGATCTTCTTCTATTCAGTTCATAGCTAATACTAGAATCTTAGTGAGTACACATTAACAGAAATGTATCTACTACAAATTAGTACTAACACCTTCAACTCCTTGGACACTCAGCACACGCACTTTTTACCTTTTTGCCCACAATTCAGATAACTGAAAAGCGGCACCGATCCAGGCCCAAAACGGCAACTGTACAACCAAACTGGGAAGGGTCCGAAAGGAAAAAAGGTACCAACTCAATACGAGCATCAACTAATCCCAATGCAGAACTACAAAAGGGAGCACTTGCTCCAACTAGCTCAGCCCTAAGAACCCCGCATACTCAACATTACCAAGCAATCGGCTTCACATCCCGAAGGATTCGGGATCGGATACTCAAGGTAGGAGTAATTAGTAAACCACTGATTTCTCTGATATATAGAAGCCGAACAATACGGTCCCTAATATCACTGAATTATACTATCTCGACCCTTATCGAGCTACAATATATGTAGCCCACCTCCTCAAATATCTGAACAACAAGAAATAAAGAATAGAACACCATGCCCTGCTCACCGAGACTTCTCGAGCAGAAAACCCCTGTAACCCCCATCGGTTACGGGGCAATGTCCCTCAGCGCATACTACACCAACACACCCGAACCGGACTCCAAACGCCTCGCCTTCCTAGACCACGTCTACGCCACCGGGCAACGCTTCTGGGATACAGCGAACAACTACGGCGACAATGAGGAATTAATCGGCAAGTGGCTGGCGCTGAATCCCGACAAACGGAAAGATATAGTTCTGGCGACGAAATTCGGGCAGGTGGGTGGCGGACCGGGGAGAAATGATGCAGCGTATGCGCGAGAGTGTTGCGAAAGGAGTCTGGAGAAGCTTCAGACGAGTTATATCGACTTGTACTATGTGCATCGGGTTGATACGGCAGTTCCGATTGAGAAGACCGTGGAGGGGCTGGTGGGACTGGTTCGGTGGGTTCCCCTTCCCTCTTCTCTTTCGGGCTAGATGTTGATTGGTAATGAGGTTTTATTGTAGCGAAGGGAAAGTTCGCCATATTGGTCTTTCGGAAGTGTCGCCTCAGACTCTTCGGAGGGCTCACGCTGTGCACCCCATCGCCGCAATTCAGATGGAATACAGTCTTTTCGCGTTGGACGTCGAAAAGCCCAAGACTGACCTCCTGAACACCACCAAGGAACTCGGCGTCGCGCTTGTGGCATACTCGCCTTTGAGCCGGGGGCTATTGTCCGGCCGGCTGAAGAGTCCTGACGACCTAGAAGAGGGGGATTTTCGAAGGGGAATACCACGTTTCTTTCCAGAGAACTTCCACAAGAATCTAGAGCTGGCTGAGAAGTTGCATACTATTGCTGCCCGGAATGGCATAACGGTAGGCCAATTGGCGCTGGCGTGGTTGTTGGCGCAAGGCGACAATGTCATCCCCATACCAGGGACGAAGAGTATTGACTACTTTAATGAGAATATGGGGGCATTGGAGGTGGAGTTGGGTATGCAAGATCTGCGGGAGATTCGGGCGGCAGCGGAAAAGGCCGATGTCAGAGGGCATCGATATGCTGTGGAGACGTCGCCAAACTCGTATTTTGCAGATACGCCACCGTTGGAATGAGTGATAGTATTGTGAAGAAGAGTAGGTACTTGATTGTACTTGGACGAGGGCTGTACAGGATACTGCACCAGTTGATTGCTTTTGAACTATGTGCTGTTGGATTTCAATAGTCTCAAGGGCTCTACAGGCCTTTCGAAATTAAGAACAGGAAAGTTATTAAAAACGCTCTGACAAAATAATGTAATGACCATGACCCGTGAACCAGGCCAGAGCCACAGAGAACGTGGACTTATCAAGGGTATTGCTGCCAGATATCAATCCGAGTCTTTAGTGACTGGAAGCTATTTACTCCTCGTGCTCAAGGGGCTCCTCCTCCTCGAGGCTGCAAACTGGTTAGCACAAATACACGAGAGCAGGGCCAATGGGAATCCTTACTATTCCTCCTCGCCCTCGGAGATGGAGGCATCCTGGTACTGCTGGTACTCGGAGACAAGGTCGTTCATGTTGCTCTCAGCCTCAGTGAACTCCATCTCGTCCATACCCTCACCAGTGTACCAATGCAAGAAAGCCTTGCGACGGAACATAGCAGTGAACTGGTCGCCGACACGCTTGAAGAGCTCCTGGATGGAGGTGGAGTTTCCAATGAAGGTGGAGGACATCTTGAGACCACGGGGAGGAATGGAGCACAGGGCGGTCTGGATGTTGTTGGGGATCCACTCGACGAAGTAGGTCTGGTTCTTGCTCTGGATGTTGCGCATCTGGTCCTCAACCTCCTTCATGGAGACCTTTCCGCGGCTATCGAAAGGTCAGTTTTCAAACAACAGAGGATAGAACAATAGAAAATAGGGCCACATACAAGATAGCAGAGCAGGTGAGGTAACGACCGTTACGGAAGTCAGAAGCAGCCATCATGTTCTTGGGGTCGAACATCTGCTGGGTCAACTCAGGAACGGAGACGGCACGGAAAGAGTGGGCACCGCGGCTGGTCAGAGGAGCGAAGCCAACCATGAAGAAGTGAAGACGAGGGAAAGGAACCATGTTGACGGCCAACTTGCGAAGATCAGAGTTGAGCTGACCGGGGAAACGGAGACAGGTGGTCACGCCAGACATGACAGCAGAGACCAGGTGGTTCAGGTCACCGTAAGAGGGGTTGGAGAGCTTGAGGGTGCGCATGCAAATGTCATACAGAGCCTCGTTGTCGATACAGAAGGTCTCGTCGGAGTGCTCAACAAGCTGGTGGACGGAAAGAGTGGCGTTGTAGGGCTCAACAACGGTGTCGGAGACCTTGGGGGAGGGGACAACGGAGAAGGTGGCCATCATACGGTCGGGGAACTCCTCACGGATCTTGGAGATCAGGAGAGTACCCATACCGGCACCGGTACCACCACCGAGGGAGTGGGTAATCTGGAAACCCTGGAGGCAGTCGCAGCCCTCAGCCTCGCGACGGACAACATCGACAACCTGGTCAACGAGTTCGGCACCCTCGGTGTAGTGACCCTTGGCCCAGTTGTTACCAGCACCGGACTGGCCGAAAACGAAGTTGTCGGGACGGAAGAGCTGACCGAAGGGACCGGCACGGACGGCGTCCATGGTACCAGGCTCAAGATCAACGAGGACGGCACGAGGGACATACTTGTTTCCGCTGGCCTGGAGAAGCGGTCAGGAGTTGCAAAGCGTTTTCATAGATGCTGAAATTTTGAGGTACGCACCTCGTTGAAGTAGACGTTCATACGCTCCAGCTGGAGATCGGAGGAGCCATTGTAACTATCCTTGCCGTCAGATCCATTCCAACTTCTAATGCCATATGGTCGTCGTTCGTTCGAGGTGTATACAGGCTGTACTTACACACCGGAGCCGTCAAGGCCGTGCTCGCCAGAGATGGTTTGCCTGCAAAGTTGTTAGCAAACATGTGGCAGATATAACAGGACACATCCGAGATCATGCTTTTGAGGAGTTCCTTGGTCCAAAGCATACTAACTCGAAGGCATTGAGACATACCAGAAAGCGGCACCTATTTGGTTACCCTATCACCAACATACGTTTAGTATCCGTCGCCATGGTCCTGCTAGACGTCAAATCGTAGTCGAACTTACACACTGGCCGGTCTGAAGGTGAACCTATATGATGAAACAAACTCCGTCAGCAACCTTGTAGTATTGGAGAACGGGTGGGGTCCCTATCAGGGGGGGGGGTATCCCCGAAAAACGCGTCTGAAGAGGGGGGACCGGGGGTAGGGAGCAACATACGATCTCACGCATTGTGGAGGGGATATTGGCGTTGTTGGTAGGAAAAGGTGGGTTTGAAAACGGCGAAGAGGTCGTTGGAGAAGGGTTGTTGGATAGACTGGGGGAGACAGTCGACGGGGAGTAGGTAAAAGGAAGAGGAGAAGAGAGAAGGAGGAAAGATGGCCTTGAAGTTGAGCGGTGAGGAACGTCAAGTTGTTCGTTGTGCGGGCGTCAGGGGATCAACAAGTCAACATTGGCTTAGTTTATTTTTCGGCAGGTAAATAGGGGCTCTTCCCCTATTCCGGTTAGCGCTGTCACGAGACTGCAGGAGCGAACCACAATTGAGTTGGCGGGTTCAAGCCACTGGTCCCCCACTAGTGAACTAGTCCAAGTAATACTTCTGAGAAAATAGTTGATTCGGACCTTGTCATCGCATATGGAGTACACCAACATATAAATCGATCGCGGATTAAATACAACTCTACATTCCCCAGAGTAGGTATAGTACATGAAGCTTTCTGGAAATGGACTCCGCAGCTCAGCACCGGTGGAGGGTCCCAACGGTTCGCACACAGTACTGAAGTAGGTTCCTTAAGCTAGAGGTGACATAGCACAACTGCCAGATCGTCAAGTCCCTCATTTGGCCGTGTTCTCCACAGTATGAGAGCTCTCGAGCCAAGTGCCAAATTCAACCAAACGCTGCTTCTCTTCCTCATCCTCATCAGCATCCAATCCCCTCTCCGCCAAGTCCTCAAGAGCCGCTCGTTTCTCGTTGCTCTTCTTGAATCGCTCGCTACCATCGGAGATGTAAGCCTCAACGCGGGTCCCAGCGAAGTACCGGCCATCCATGAGCTGCAGAGCACGATCGTTAGCACTATCCAGACAAGTAGTTTCTTGTCCCCAAAGGACATTTGAGCCAATATACATACCTTTACACAGTTTCTTGCAGCCTCTGGGTCTTGGAACTTGACACTAACTACTCCATCGGTTTCCTTATCGTAAAGGACCACATTCGTCACCTCTCCCAGTTTCGAACACTCATCACGGATGTCCTCCTTGATGTCAAGGATGGCTGCTGGGTCATCCTAGTGGCATTGTCAGTAGATGCAAGCAGGACACGGGGGGGAAACAAGAAAGAAAAAAGATCCATACATCGAGTTCTTTCAGAGTGAACATATGCTTCAAGATGACGACTTTTTCAAACTTAGAGTTGGTCTCTGGTAAAGCAGACGGTTCGTCATCATCCCAATCGGCAAGTTTGCTGTTCCACCACATTAGCAAGTCTCTCCTGCCAAATGACCATTCGTACTTGTAAGTTTCATACTTATTTAATCTCTGGGTCCTTTGAATGATCTTTCTCTTGTCCTTCGCGCTGGTCTTGGTCGGTGCCTCTTGTTGGCTTTTGTAAGAGAAATCTGCAGGTTGAACCCGCATAGGTCCCTGCGGCCCCGTTACTCCTAACCTGAAATCCGAGTCATCCAGCATCTGGATTGCAAGGTTGACAGATTCCGGGCGAAAGAACACAACGAGAGCTTCACCCTTGAATTTTCCATCATCATCCATGTACATCTTAATCCGTGGGCGGCCGCTGTCGATTTCCTCGGCGATGACGCCACACTTAGAAAAGACATATCGGATTTCTTCAAAGTCAGCGTCAAGAGGAATGGATGTGACATAGACCGCTGTGTTAACGCGCTGTTTCTTCGGTTTTTGGCCGTTCCCCTGAGTAGAATCCACCAATGTTAGTCCCCCCAGGCTTGCGACATAAGCCAAAGGTGAATACCCCACTAACCTCGTCTTTTGTCGCTTGTTGCTTGCGTTTTTTCTTGAGTTGCGATGCCGTGACTTCGTCATTGTCATCTACGCCCTCAACTTTATAGGCTTCTTGTTGTTGTCGGAGCAGTTGTTCATCTACCTGGAGAATACCCACGGGCGCGCAAAAGCGGCGCCCACCACGAGATCAGTTTCACGAACCATCCAAAGTCCTTGCAGTCATAGCTATCCCAGCATATTTGCAACGGAAGAAGGTTCTTGGGCGCTTTCACGCGCAGTCGCAATAGAAAACAACAGCAGAGCAGGATTTCAACAGCCGGAAAAACACAACAGGAATCACCAGCTGGAGAGAAAGCGCGCACACACCGTCGGAATCCATCGCTTCAAAGCCGTATCGTATTCAAACTCCTGACCATCATCTGTTTCCAAAATGAACTTGTCGTCCAGTTTCGAGAAGGAAATGCGCGGGTCGCTGTCGAATTCGGAAGGATCCTGAGGGAAGTTGCTCGAGGCACCCTCGGGACTGGGGGATACCATAGCGGCGATGGCGAGTGTGCGGGATTCCTGGAACGCTGAAAAGTAAAGGAGCACAGGGTCTATATGAATAATTAAGTTGATTGTGGAAGACAGGCAGTAGATCGACGTTCGGGAGTTGCGGGGGAAACTTTGGTACGCGGGATTGCTCCTAAGCTCGGAGAGTGACGATGGATCCTAACTTGTAGTACTGGCATGAGCTGCTGTCATGCTCTCCCATTGGTTGGTATCACCGTTGTTGCTTACTAATTGACTAGTAGAAAGTTGCCTTAGGCCGCCTGCTCTTGATTGGCAACAATTAGCCCTTGTTAGTCCCAACGTAATCTGCTTCTCATTGTTTCCAAAGTTTGAAACCACTGCGGGCATCCTTTAATTACACGGAAGCCTATCGTAACAGGCTCAAATTCGTACTCGAGGCGAGTGTCACGTGAAGGACTGGCTTGTACGTATGACGTACAGCTCAGTGGTACAGTGACTTCGGCTCAGTTTCTAGACCTCATACAAAGAAGCCAAGCGCCATCATATGCGGGGTATAAGTGTTACTGAGATAGAGTCTACGATCGGTGCCCGAACATTCTCGCCACGACCTGAGCACATCACTTGGCCTAGTCCACGTATATACCGCTTTCAGTTGCATGCATACAGTGTAGATTGGAAAAGATCTAGCCCTACAGTAGCCACCACTAACCACTTAGACACGAATGTACCAAGGATAGCAAATAAAATACATTACACGTAGAGAATATCTTTCCCTCTGCTCTCATAATTTGAACCTTTATTGATTCACCCCGTTGTACATATACTCGCGCACTGACTGGGCAACCCCCCTTGCATCATGGCGCAGTGCCACTTCCCACCTAACCCCACCTTGATTCGAACAACCATCAACGTTAACCATCAACCAATATGTCCGAGAACTTTGACTTAGATAAAGATCTTGAGGTGTCAGGCATTGTCGTTGCGGGGCACATCGGCGACAAACTCGTTTCGGATGTTCAGCAGGAGTTGGAGAAGAAACGGGATACTATACAACAACGGGACCGACAGATCCAGTTACACTGGAACGCCGAATGCGATGCAGTGATGTTCTATTTTGACATTGTAAGCGAATGTAGGGCACTGCCAACAGCTAGATCTAACTCCTGTTTCAGGTAATCAAACCGTCCATCGCAATTCTAGAAGATAGGCCGTGCTTGAATCGGTGGTTCGTTCAATACCACGATCGTCCGAAGGGAACGTCAATCTACAAGCCCCGGGTCGAGAAAGGCACTTACAACGTCCTGATTGTCATTGAACCAGGGGCTGGCTTTCCCCGGTTCTATGAGGGCTCGCATGTTGAGAGCGAGAACGAGGCGATGGCGCCCGCCGTTAGTACCTATGCTGTGGAAATTCCTCACCAAAAAGGAGCGGTGGTTGTATTTGATGCAACGCTAGGGCGTCGAGATTCTGCAGTGGAGGGTATTGGAGCGTCCTGCATCATGTTGGTATATTGAACCATGCCAACTGCGGTCGCAGAATAGAACATTATCTTCTTAAACATACTGTATTTACACTCATATACCTACAAAAATATCGCAATAGAAAATCAAGACTCAGGTCTACATATGCTAGGCTGTTCCGAAACGAGGAGGGCTCTTCGAAAGGTCAAGGCATTGCTGTCGTACTATCATAGAGTAGCGTGGCTGCTGATGAGCTCGAGGACAATTCCAGGGCGGCATTACGTATTATTATGTCCTATACACTGAAGCCTACTGCCAACCCATGTTTCTGGTTGCACTGTGAGTATAACCCCTGAAACCAGTCATGACCATAGGAAAACATGGCATCCTATCCTTTGATAACACAAGGGGGCGAGCTTGGTAGGACAGTGGGGCAAAACATCCAATGTTCGACTCCATCATCCCACCAAAATCATACTCATGTTAGAAGTACAGTACTTTCATATAATGTAAGGGGTTTGTTTATTGCCAAACATCCGAAACTTGACAATGATTCTGGACAACTGAGACAAGCATTCTGAAAGAAGATTGGGGATGTAAATTATTTCTGAATCTTGAGTCCCATCCGCGGTTCCTTTTCGACAAGGGAGTATTGCGAAGTTCTTGCGTTGGCATGTTGACGGTGGGTTGGTCATTCTCGTGCAGAATATGAACACAGCTGCTTGGGATTTGGGTCTCATGCTTGCGGGCATGCCACTTAATCCAGGTATAGCTTAATTCATGAGTTCAAGCCCCCTGACTAAGGGTGGTCTGCTACGATTAAGACATAGCCCAGTAGCCATGAGGTTTTATATCGGGGCTATAGTAGTTCATGCCCTAGCCCCGTCATACCCCTTGGAAAGTATGTTGGTATCTACCTGGCCCGCGGCTTCATATTAATTGCAAGCTATGCACGGACTGCACAGATCAATGAATCAGATTCTTTATAATTTTTTTTTTTTTTTCATTTATTTATTTTTTCACAAGTATCTATTTAAAACGGTGAATGGTGGAGCAAATGTATATACTTTACATTGTTGGGTGTCGATTTTGTAAAAGCGGCAGCACTTGAGATGAGAAAATGACAAGTTACAACCACCAACAGGCAACAGCACCTTTGCGTATTATCTAATATATCAGTCAATATTCATCCCACAGAGCTATCCACATATTTCAACTGTCTATGAAAGATTTTCACGGTCAGTTTAATGATGCCACTATTTGGGAAGCAAGGCAATAGTCTCGACGAGCTTCTCAACCGACCACGCCCATCAGCCTGGCAGCAGTTCATGAAGCAGCCATGCATCTTTCTCGCGCGCAAGCTTTACACTTGGCAGAGCACAATCGCTGCCCAACCAGTCAAAGACCCTGTCTCAGTTGTATGCATCTCTGATACACATAACTGCCAACCTTCTCTTCCAGACGGCGATATTCTTATCCACGCAGGGGACCTGACTCAATCAGGGCCATTGAAAGAAATACAAGCGACACTAGACTGGCTACGCGCACAGCCGCATACAACGAAGATAGTCATCGCTGGAAATCATGATCTATGTCTTGATCATAATTTTCACCGTCCAAAGGTTGAGGAAGAAACTCCCGACTGGGGAGATATAGTTTATCTCCAAAACTCAGAAGTGTCCATCACCTGTAGTAATGGCCGCCATCTAAGAGTCTACGGCAGCCCCTACTCACCACGTCAGGGTAACTGGGCCTTCCAGTATCCTCGCTCTGAGGACTTCTGGGGCAACAGGGTACCAGCTAATATCGACATTCTCATAACACACGGCCCGCCACGCGCCCATCTAGATTTGCTCAACCTCGGCTGTACATATTTATTGCAGACGCTCTGGCGTGTTCGTCCCCGCTTGCATGTCTTCGGACATGTTCATGAAGGCGCGGGGACCGAGTGGCTGCAGTTCGATGCGCTGCAAAGTGCGTATGAGCGTACTGTGGTTTCTGGCGGCGGTATATGGAATCTTATCTATACGATGAAAGAGTTTGTGGGGAAATTCTTTCGTCCTGCCACCGAAGCTAAGTGTCTACTTATAAACGCATCCATCGTGGGTGGTCTTCGAGATCATGAGCGCCGACAGCCTGTCAAACTGTTCATTTAGTACATGTCAAACAGACTGTACGAGTGCATATGTACAAAAAAGCTCCATTAGAACCGCCTTAGACGGCTGCCCCTTGCCTATTCTTTATACGAACAATTCATAGGGTTACTTACTCTACTACGATATTCATCACCAAGAGCTGCTTACTCTTAACACCCTCATCGGCATCTTTGAGAAGTATCTGTCTCGCCACGTCCGCTCCAACCTAGGTATCACCTTAACCTAGCCCGGTTGCTTTTCAGGCACTACCTCTTGATCCTTCAACTCTTCCTCGATGGCAACATGTATAATGGCTGGGCTACTCCGCTGGAGCCCACGTCCACTCAGTCGATCAAATGCTATCACCCCTTAAAGCGGTAGAGCAGCCAAAACAGCATATCGTCCCAGATGAGGGTCCTTTGGATCAGAAATTCCGGACACCGTCAGGACACTTGATTGAAGCACTCTAGCTTTGTCCACATGCCTTGGACAAATCCAATGACGAGGTATTGTATATGCGGATGCATTCTGAACATGGGACTACGGAATTACATATGGAAGGCTGAGGCGATCATGAATGAAATACGTTCTATGGCGGGAGACTTAGTCAAGGGACAATATATGATTGATGGAGGGAAGACGTCAAGTGGTGTCTCCTTTGGGTCCATTCTCGCCTTGCGAAGAATGTTTATATTCTTGTGCTTTCTAGTGCATTAGTGAATGCAAGTTGGGAATTCGAGATCGGTCTCGGGAAAGAACCGGGTTGAGTTCAAGGGTAAAGGCGCGAGTGGGCAGTTCTTTTAGCTTGAACATATGACAATTAAGAATCTTAAAACTTAAAATTATGAAACCTTTAATAGCTTATGGAACATGGTAAGGTAGGCACATTGAAAAAAAAATTTGGTCGTAGATCTTCTGTAGGATGAAATCATCCTTTTTCTCTCGCTAGCTGGGCTATATCATACCAAAGTAAATCCGGCTTTGCAAATAACACGACAAAGAACAGCCATTTCACAAAAGTAGCGTATATTATCCGTGCTCACACTTAAATAAACGGACATCGGCCTGTTCGTGAACTCTTCAAGTCCTGGACGTACTCCTCCAGGGATGCTCGGCCCTTGCCTTCGAAGTACTTGGGCCCTACATCAGGTGTATAGTAGCCCCGGGGGTAATACTTATCGCCTTCATCGCCTGGAAGAGGCCGGCCCATAGCCCAGGTAAGCCAAGCGACAGGGCCCCAGCGGTTCCGGAAAGTAGGCGCGACGTAATAGGGTGCCGCATCCCACTGGGTGATGAAAATGCGATCATTCCGGTCCGGCTGCTCAGTGAAGGCAGTGAAACGGAGGAAATAAGGCCGGGGGAGCGACAGGTAACGTAACACAAAGCGGCGAACGGACAGAAGCGACGAGAACAGTTTGGCATATGATGCCGGGGGAGGGTCATACCTAGCCTCAGGTTAGTCGTTACACGAGCAACCGTCTTTGGGTTGTACTTACAGCATCGCACGTCGTAGGCGGTCATCCATCATGAACGAGACGAAGTGCAGACCGATCTGCTGGAACGGCTTCGGGACCATGTACAGTAGCACGGCCGTAGTCTGATCCGCGGTCTCCCGGTTCGTGGCATGGGGAACCATGTACTTAGCTTCGTACTCTTCACTCCAGGCCGTGATCTCCTCCAGCCACTGGAGGCCATCGCGGAATCCCGTCTTATGCGATGGAAATGCCTCGTAACTGATTGCAAGACCATCGCCGACGCTCTTCCAGAACGTGCCGATAGCACACTTCTCGAGGTCGGTCAGCTTTCTCCACTCGTACTTCTCGATGAACCGGATGGGTTCGAGGGCAAACAAGCCAAGGGTGTAGAGCATATCATTCTCGGAAATCTTTCCCGAGGTGCGATAGCCATTGTGAAGCCAGCGAGTTCGAGCGATCGCAGTAATCGTGCGCTTAGAAGATGGGGCGTTGCCCATAAATTCCTGGACCAAGGCGCTTGTGTCTGCGTAACGCTTGTAAGATGTCTCCGGATTCGAGAATTGACTGGTCTTGGTGAGCAGCCCGGAGATGGTGGGGATTCCGTAAGTCTTCACTGGGTCAATTTAGGTTACCAGATAATCCACAAAAAAAGTATAAGAAACCAATCAAATGGAAAAAGGAGCCGCACCCTGAAGAGAGCAAATTGGAGGGCTTTAACATAGAGGAACGGGAATTCCAGCTGCAAAAGCACCTTCTGGATTTCCCAGGCCTCATCGTCGGTCATTTTAGCCAGGGATGCCCGGTTGGGGAACTTGTACTTTTGATGAAGCCATTGTACCCGGCGAAATCGGAGCAATGAGACCAGTAATGGATATGCTATCAGGATCGCGAGGACATACGGAAGAAGCTGGCGAGGAGGAGTTATGTCTAGAATTGCTTGTGGGACTGAATTGGTAACGCCGCTGTTAATGCCGGCCGTGACGGCTTGGCTCTCGTTCACCATCGCTTCGCCGAATGTCAAACAAAACCTGGATTGTATGCCGTGGAGTCTATATCAGCTGATCTGACAGGGGTATTCACCACGGAACTCATAAGCCTCGAACCACAAAAACCCGGTCAAGATGGTGAGCACTAGACTTCGTTAAATAAGATCTCAAGGGATGCGGAGGAGCAAAGACGATCACAGGATCGTTAGAACTCGTGTTCAGCTCGCCAAGAAGTTTAGCTTGACATAATAGAATCCGTGCATAATTACTTCTGCATAGTCCCTCCATTTATACTATGCAAACAAACTTAGTACGAAGTATCTAAAGAGTAATAGCAAAGTCTACTATTGGGCAATATTGCATTGTCTAGTGTTCCAATATTGTCTTAGTGTGGCAAGCCGAGGTCCTACACCGAGGACTATATGATCTGATGGCCATTCTTCATCGACAAGCCTAAACGTTTCCCCACAACCTAAATATTCCAGGTGCACTGCCGAGTATCGAAGGACCTCGGTAGGAACACATGAGAGGGGAAGCTTTTAGATAACTGCATCCACCAAGTGAAATGGTCGAGTTCTCCATATGCTAGAAAATATTCACATTCTTATTCTAAGACAACATACATAATAGCAATACATCTAGAGCTTTCATTAACTATGATAGGCAAGGTACTTGCTACCTGCTGACATCTGTACCCTAACCATTGGGTAGCTGATCTAGCTATCCACTTATGGACTAGTTTCATCTTCGCCCGTCATTTCCTCTTCTGATTGTTAACATTTACTTCTAACTTCATCACATACTGAGCACATTCATCTCTTTCTTGCATAAAATTGAATCACTACAGCCTACGTACCTCGAAGGGTCTATGTGTCACTCTCTGCTGAGTGAAAGCTTATCTGATCTATTAACCAAAACAGCCAAGTCCACCAGAAAACGTCCTTGAGACAGAGATATACTACTACCGTGGAGACTGGTTAGAGATCATGAGAGGTAACACATACGTACTTATAAGCAATGCAACTGGAGCACATAGCTTCCATATTCACTCTGATTCTTTATGAAGTAAATATTCCCTGTCTTGCAAAAGTCTGTCTGTTTTTGTAGCAAAAAGAGAAGCTTCTAACATGCAGCTTCAGTCTAGTCTATGGTACACCGTGTACGATGACCGGTCATGCGTACGTACGTACAGAGCTTATTGACTGGAAGTCTTACCTTCAGCAATCTCGTGCAAAGCATCTATCTGAGGTCTCTGAAGCAAAATCCCACATGTATAACCGATGACTCCAATCTTAGACAGGTGGATCACCATGAACGCATGTGGATGGCATCTCATGGAAGCAATGTTCTCTCAGCGTCCAAGCACCCTCAACTCCAACATTCTCAGTGGAGGGAAGGCGAGAGCCGTGAAACCGAAACCGAGCCAGATTCCCAAATCACAGCCTCCATTGACTGCTTTCCCAATCGGCCCCGTATAGTACACTTGATCCTATCAGGAAACAGGGAATGGGTTAGCACTGGCCTCAAGCAGATGGATCAGAGATATACTATACCATCCCTACAATTGCCCCCGCCCAACCAACCAGAAAAGCTAGGGCAGCAGCAACTCCTACCGGCAGCTTCTGTCGACAGTTCCACGCGGACCAGTCATAGCCTTTGCTACGTCGAAAGAGCAGGTCTTCCTCCGCAACAATGGTGAACCAGATGATGATCCAATAACCAATCAGGGGGAGGAAGCTCTTGAAAATCTCGTATAGGAAATCTCGTCCTCCAATGGCGCATGCCGTGTATATCACTGTCGTCGTAACAGTGAAGACAGGACGTGGAATTTTCGACCAAACATTGCCGAGCATCTGGAAATTCATAGCCATTGAATAAGATCCGGGAGCATTACTGGAGACCACTGTCACGACATTGATGAACGCACAGAATTTGCCAAAGCCTCCAAGTCTGCCATAACCAGCCATCAATAGACTCGCCGGTGTACCATCATAGGTTTCAGCCCACTTTGGGTTTTTCGCCACTCCGCTTCCTAGACCAACTCCAAGGAGAAGAGTAATGATCATAGCCAAGCATCCTCCCATCGTGGTCATTGACCATGTCCTCCATCGCCTAATAGTCGGCGGATAGTAGACATAGTAGTCTGCAGCTAACGGTGCCCATGCGAGGGCTACAGATAAACAAAGAGAGAAGAATGCCAGACGTTTGGCATTGACCTCGCCTGAGGATCCAACCGACGGACTCTGAAAATCAAACTGTGGTCCTGCCGACCCGGTGATGATGCAGAGTACCAACAACTGCGGGAACCAAGCATATCTGCGGTTTTCACATTGCTGAGTTAGTACCAGCGAATCTGACAGAGGCAGGCACCAACGCATGCTTCATACCTCTCATAATATTGGAAGATCTGCATTCCAAATGTAGCCATCACCAAGCTTGCAAGCGCGACAATGATAATACCAACAACGACGGATACGGCTCCACCTGATATTTTTGAGAGTAACTGCCCGCCGATCATACAATTCATCATCCCATAACCCAAGTTTGTAAGCACATTCAGCGAGCAGCACACCTTGCTAGGGTAGTACCCCATAAAATATCGGGCAACTATCTATCGACAACAAGTGAGCTGTATGTACTTCTTTCCGTCCATAACGGGGACAGGGGTGAACAGAGATCAAACGCAACGGATGAACCATACAAGAGTACGATTCCCACTTCTGGGTCCCCAAGTGCTCATATACCCAACTGCCATACCCCCCAAAAGATTTCCAAATATTGCGCAAAGAGCAGCATCTGCAAAGCTCAGCTTCATTACAAGCGTGCCCAATGATCCAACCACCATATTGTTCAAGGCCATCCCCATACTGAACCACATAAGCAACATATGAAATGATGCTGATGGGCTAGTCTTCAGGCGTTCCTCAACTGGTATCGGCTCAATGCCACGCGCCTCGAGGCCCTTGATACTTCCCGCCCATCTCTGGTACCTCGATCTGTGACTTCCATTAAGGGGAGTCTGATCTTCTAAATCCTCTTGTGTAACACTCTGAAGAGATGGGGATATACGAGCTTTTTCAGCCTCAGACATCATGCTGGCTTTCAGGACGGGTTGTCACTTGGTAAAAGGAGCCGGATCTGCCTACTTCTCTGCTCCTTCTTGTCAGAAACAGTAAAGTGGAAGCTTGACCGAGCTACAAGTTGCCGAAAGAAGATAGTCAGGAAAGACGAACAACGTTTCACGGTATATATAGGGACACAGAGATGTGCAGGAGAGAAAGGGGAAATTGAGGGAAGGAGTATGTTGCTCACACAGTGCTACAAGTTTGACATCACCCTATCACCTGCCCTACCTGATGCTAGCATTCCACAGCTGGTGTGTACACGGTATCAGGACCCTGCCGCACGGCCCTATCTGCTAATCTCATTGAACAGGCACTCATGATGCAGGTCATCATAAAAAATAAGTTCAACCCCATCCATGGGAAGTGAAGGGAGCCCAGCGCCAAACAAGGGCTCGGTATTTTCGGGTTTATCAAAATTCCCATCACATCTATGACTCTCCAGTCAACTTTTTAGCTCAAACACCCGAATCGGCTCTATTACATTCAAGCTAATGCGGCGCAGATCGTCCGGGTTCCGTGATTTGTTACATCACCATGCCCGTTACATTCCATTACTCATATTGGTATTAAGCTCTCTCCAACACGGTCGTCTGGTATGCACCAGCCAAGCAAGGAGAGACAGTGGGAAAGGTGCAACGTAGCTCAAGGTCTGAGGATCCGGGCAGTTCGAAAGAAAAGAAAAAGAAAAAAAAAACCCCCCGAGCTCATACTAGCCCACTTGCAAGAAAGTTTGACAAGTATGGATATGATGCTATGATCATCCCTCGAAGCTGATTCGAGGTAATTTTTTGTCAACGCAAGGCCTCAACAGGCACCATGAATCTTTCAGCTCGCCACTATGCTGCCTACAAGTGGTTCCTTTTACTAAATCTGAAATACACGCTCTTGCAGATCACACATGACCTAATTATGACTACCGCACCAGTGGAACATTGCATAATACTGCTAATGGATGCATCAGGTTTCCTTTGTTTCAGCCAGTATCGTGATCACTAAAAAGAACCGCAGTTCGATCTCGAGTCATGTCGTGCATAACCTGTGGGCCTAGTGAAACAGTACCATCGATTCCCGAACTACACTCAGAGAACAGAAACTTCAAGAGAATAAGGCCGTGCCTATCTCGCATGGTTATGCCAAACACAGCGCTCCAACTTCCTCCTTCAGAACCCCCATAGCGAACTATCCAAGTAAACCTATCCAATACACCAAGGGAACTCTCGAGCATTCAAAATAAACACAATATAGCATCTACCTACTCAAAACACGCCACACCAAGAGGAACCAAGAAAATGAATAAATAAAATAAAACAAAAAGAAAGAAAGAAAAAAGAAAAGCTCTTCCCTTGACGATCTAATGTCCCTAATAGGAAACTAGCAATGTCTCATTGACATCAACGAAGCCAGTTTTGTTGAATATTTTAGCTTTTTATACAGCCGTATCATCCAGGAATGAAGAATCAAGTTTATCAAACTTGTACTCATGCTTCAATACTTTCAATACAATTGACACGCTAGACAATTGAACCACCAGAATATCCCCATAAGAATAAACACCAAAACCACGATTAAATACTACAAACACCTACTTAGACTAGAACTACAGAGAGAAGATAAACCATAACAGTAGATCCACATTCACCAGCTATAATAGTACAAATCCCGGTAGTACCAAGATCCTCCCATACCAAAGACCCAAACCACCAAAGAAAACGAAGCCAATCCGTAGAAAAAAGATATTAAGAAGATAGAAATTGAAGACCAAGTTTTTAACAATGATTAAACCATCCCCAACACCCAATAAAAGGGGGGGAGTAATACTGAATATGTACAAAGTAAACAAAAAACAAAACACACGAGCCACCTCACTTGCGCCGACACCGAACATACACTGGAATGAGTGTCTATATGATAACAAAACGAGACCTTTTCAACCGTTGTACGCCCGACGGATCGTTAGACTAAAATCATACAATCCAGCAAATGACAGATAGTCGAAACCCCGGGAAAGAGATAGGGAATCTATAAGCACAGGGAAAAGCAGAAAGGGCTAAAAAATGCACTAAGTTACTTTATCGCGAGAGGACAGCCGACCCAGAACTATAAAACAAAGCAACATATCAAAAAAGCAAATCAACGACAGGATCATAATACATCGTTGTGAAGTGGGCGGTCCTAATAATTAAGACCGTTAACGTATCAGAGGTATTATTAAGGGGTTAACTGGGTCTCCGGTCAACTTTCGTTTCGGGATGCGGACCGGCTGTGAGCGGACCGACTGTGTGCAGATGTTGACCTTATGCTGCGGCTAGATGGAGCCCGTGCAGGAGGAGCATGCTCAAAGTACGGTAGGAGGTCTGGGTTCTGGCTTGGGGGCGTCTTCGACGATGAAAGATAGTCTCCCACGATCCGATCGTCTGCTGCTGTCTTGGGGTGAATTTCAATGCCTTGCTGGTTTTCCAAGCCACCGTGTGGAGTGGAATCGAACTTGAATGGCTCTCCCTCTGTTGGCGCTCTTTCAATAGGCGACCAGCCTGCAATACTTCCAGCAACTATACCCGCCATGGCCGTAGCAGGTCCAAATGCAGAGTTCGAGCGAGATCGAGCTCGTTTCCTTGACCGCGACTCTGGAGTAGGGGGCTGAGATGGGGTACTGCTGTGTTCATTGACAGGTGTTCCAGGGACCGAGTTTTCTCTTGACCGTGATGACCTTGAGCCGCTCCGTGATCTTGGAAGGAACTCTTCAGGATGCTGCAATTTGTGCTTCAGGTGTCTCAACCGACCTCCCCGGACCCTCTTCAGGAATTTGAGTTGATCCCGAATCTCAGTCAGAGCAGGGTTCCACTCAAAGCGATCCTCGTCAGAAACCAGAAGCTCGGGAGCCTTTTTGCGGCTGAAGAAGGTGGGGATGAGTTTCTCAATGAGTGCATCTGGAATCAGCCGAATGATGACTGCAATTGGAAGAGAGATCACGCCAATGATCAAACAGACTCCCCATTGCGCACCGTTTATTCTGGTGACAGAGAAGGCATGGCCACCAACAAAAACGATCAAGACCTGCCCACCCATGATGATGAACTGGATTCCAAGGAACCACCAATTGCGGAGCATGCCTTCAAAGATATTGAAACCATTGTCCAGGCGGCGAGAGTTCCACTGGTTGAAGATCTGCATCCAAACGAAGGCATTGAATACAACTGTAGAGAGTACCTGGCCTTCGTAACCGAAGTGGCCTCCTGCAAAGTTCAAGACAAGCGTGACGGCCATTTGATAGATACTTTGGCCGAGGATCATTTTCCACATTGTGAGGGTGATAAGCGGCGCGGATTTGGGTTCGGGTCTGCGGTCAAGAACATGTGGAGAGGGCGGATCAGTCGCTAGAGCAAGCGCTGCGAAAGTGTCCATGATAAGATTAACCCATAGAAGTTGTACTGCCGTAAGAACCGATTCTTCGGTGTCACTAGCCACGGCCGAGATGAATGTTAGGAGGACCGCAGTGATATTGACTGTAATTTGGAATTGCAGAAACTTCTTGACCGCATCGTTCACAGTCCTACCCCAGGCCATAGCCTTGATGATCGAGGTGAAGTTATCGTCCATCAGGATGATATCTGACGCCTCCTTTGCCACTTCGGTGCCAGCAATTCCCATGGAAAACCCAACGTCTGCTGTCTTAAGAGCCTGGGCATCGTTTGTTCCATCACCGGTAACCGCAACCGTCTCACCTAACTTCTTCAGATGAGTAACCAGGATTTTCTTATCATCAGGGCTAGATCGGGCCAAAACCTGCAGTCGAGGGATAATCTGGTGAATCTGAGCGGAGCTAAGTTGGCGAAATTTGGGTCCTTCAATTGCAATTCCTCCAGGCGTAAAGATACCACACTCTCCAGCAATAGCCTTAGCCGTGTTAATATTATCTCCGGTCACCATTCGGACAAAAACACCAGCTTTCTGGCATTGTTGAACGGATTCTGTCACACCAGCTCGGAGGGGATCCTGGATGCCAAATACCGCGAACATGGTCATGTCCTTGAATACGGCGTCAAAATCCCCGAGGCCACTATCTTTTTCCTGCTTGCGTACCCCTTCGGGCGGCCACTGACTGAAATCGCGGTATACTAAGCTGATAGCTCTCAAGGACTTGGCCGCATACCGATCAATCGTCGTATTCAAGGTTTCCTTATCGTCACCGGACATCGGGCGATTAGACAAATCTTTTGTTGGATCGGAGATGATACGCGTAGATTTCGCAGCCAGAATCTCCGCTGCACCTTTGACCAACATCCTGTACTTTCCAGGTCCCATTTTGATCACTACAGCCATACACTTACGACCGGAATCAAAGGGCACCATCTGAGCGATTTCTGCGTTAGCCCGTGCCTCACTAAGCGAACCGAGAGCAAGATAGGTTCTTGCGAAACCCAAAAGCGCTGTTTCGGTCTTTGAACCAATAAACGTCATAGCCCCCTCCTGTTCTCCTTCAAATGCTGTGGAGTTCAGCACGATTGAGTCGAGTAAGAGCTGCTTGACTGGAGCAGAAAGACTTTTGGCAAACTCAGACGGTGACAAGGCATTTGAAACTTCGGTTGCGTCGCCGTTCTCATCCGTTCCATTGGAGGAGGCACCAGCATCCTTAACGAACCTAAAGCTCGTTCCCAAGGTGGCAGCAACGGCAGTCATTTTGTTTTCCGTCAAGGTGCCTGTTTTGTCGGAACAAATCGTTGTCGCGTTCCCCATAGTCTCACAGGCCCGAAGCAGCCGCACCAGGTTGTTGTCCTTGAGCATGCGTGTTGTGGCAAAGGCGAGCGCTAGTGTGACAGCCAGAGGTAATCCTTCAGGAACAGCAACTACGATGACTGTCACAGCAACAATGAAAATTCTCAGGAAAGCTTGACCTTTCTCATCGGCACCGTCATAGGTTTTCAGCTGAGCGAGGAATTTGATAAACAACACAACAAACAACAATAATCCGGCGGCAAGACCGAGTTTGGCAATATATTCAGCAAGGACATTCAGCTTCGACTGCAGCGGAGTCGTCTGGCCCTCGTCCTGGAGGGACATCATAGTTTTCCCGTATGTTGAATGAACTCCAACGGATGTGACCATGAATGTCCCCACTCCTTCGGAGACTTTTGCGCCAGACACGATGAAAGGGTCTTGCTTCGAGAGGTTTTCATGTTGCTCAATAGCCCGGAAGACTTCGTTGGCAGCAGTCTTGCGTAATACATCCGACTCGCCTGTCGCGGAAGACTCATCACACTTGACATCGTGACCATTGATGAAAATACCGTCGACTGGGATTACATCACCGGGTTCGAGATGCATGACGTCGCCGACCAGGACATCCTGAATTGGAATCTCCAGTGTTTTCCCAGAACGAACCACTTTAACCTGTCGGTCATCCTTCTTTTTGTTCAATTTCACAAATTGGCGCTCCTTCTGCCAGTCATTCGCCGCCCCCACTACCACCACAATGACAATGGCCACAATAATAGCGACACCTTCGACCCATTCCACTTTGGGTTCGCCGTTCTTGGCTGTTACAGACTGGTAGATGCCAAGAGCGAGGGAAATAATAGCAGCAACCGTTAGTAGAATCAGGACCTTGTCGTTATATGCAATCCAAGCCAACTCAAGGATACTTTTAGGCTTTCTTTCAGGGAGTTTATTGTTTCCAAAAACACGTTTCCGGTCAGTGTAGCCATTGTCAGGTTGTTTCGCAGGTTCTGTGCCAGATCTCGTCGGTTGCCGCGGGGGCTGGGAAAAAGACCCTTGTGTCGATTCCTCCGAAGCGATTGACGTTGCATCCTCAAAGCTCACGGTTCCATCCAACGCGGTCTCATCCATACTCAACCCACTGTTAATGTCAGTCCGTAGCCCCTTCTCTAATCCACGAAGGCCACCTAGGGCATGGAAGGCGCCGAGATTTTTTGGGTTTAGGAGCTTATTTAGCTGACCCGGTGAGAAGGCGAACTTGTTGTTTTCCACCGTAAACTCATCCTCGCGGCCTGGATCTGGCTTAAGGGCATCCTCATCATTGATGACCATATTCTTCGTCAAATCTGCACGAGAACCATGAGATGCTGTTGGGACATAGGTATCACCGCCATATGTGCTGGATGACTGATGTGTGTCCTCCGACTCCAATGAGTTCCCGCGGGATCTAGTGCCGGGCACCGCCAGGTAATTCGAATGGGACACGGAGTCGTTCATCTTGTGTGTAGGAGACGATACGTTGTGCGGAGAGGTCGGTCGACTCTCGTGATCCCGTGGATCAGATGTGAAAGAGCGTATTGAGCCACCCGAATGGCCATCCAAGGGCGAAACACTGCCGCTGTTCAAGAGAGCGCTCGTATCATTGGCATAGGCATTTTCGCTGGAGACTTGTAACGTGGGATGCGCCGTACTCGGTGAGATCTCTTCGTTCAGGTCAGTATTAATTTTGATTTCGGGGGCCTGCGGTCGTTGCAGGGGTTGCGACTGCTTCGAATCGTTTGCGTTCGATTTGGAATCCGACATGATCGTCCAAGGGGTTCAACGGCCTAGGTAAAAGTGGGTCTCAAAAGGGCGACAAACGTTTCAGACGAAAGGGATATTTATATCAATAAGAATGCGGCTCCTGAAGGAGCAATCAATCCGGCCTCGTTGTATCATCAAAACAAGGCTTGTGTTCGTAAAGAGGTAGGGTTTTCTGTAGCAATACCGCAACCGGTTAAGCTCCCCAACAGATATTGAGTCCTAGCAGTTGTTCAATATAATCATGCGGCTTATGCTGAGACAAAAAATTACCGGTCCTCCTTCCTTGTGAATCTAAAAGCGAAGAATGCGCGAGAACGATGAGGAGCGGTAGCGATCGACATCCAAAGTATAGGGGAAACGGGCACAGGTTTCTGTGGCAAAGCAATTCACTCGAGGAATGTCGAGATATCAAACGATGGGAAACAGCGATCTGGAGTCACCGGAAGTATCCACGGTTATGAATAGGACGGGGAAATCCGTAAAGCGTTAACATCTATGAGCGCATAAAGACCCTGAATGAAAACAAAGGACAGGCGAAACCCGCAATCAGTGCCTTCGATTCTAAAGTGTGAAGCTTTCAATCACACACAAAGGTCAGCCATACAAGCAAACCAGAAACACTCCAGTTACGGACAGGAGTCAACAAAGACACAAAGCGGTAGTATACGGACCGGTATACTCCTCCAGTCGCCTTGACGTTGGGACCAATGAAATTAGGGGAGATAAAAGGGAGCTACCCGGGGTCAGAGGAGGAAAGAGGCGAGAGTATGGTGAGGTGGTGAGGTCAGGTATATCTTGAGGTCAGTAGTCGACTGGAGATGATCGTAGCGTTAGCTCTTGCGATCAATTTGGTTCAATGCGCTAAACATTACAATACGTACCAGCACCCGATACTTCTTTTCCTATATTCCAAACCCCACCAGAGAGAAATCCCCCTCTGGTGGCCAGGTCAGCCAATCACAACCCGGTATCTAGAAGCATTACGGTAAGAAGGCCGTCACTACTGCAGCCATTAGCTCCACTGGCGATCCGCAGAAGGTCGAGAATCTCCTGTATGGTAAAACCCCATACGCGAATTAAGTAACGGATGCCGTTTGCAGAACCGCTCATTTCCCAAGTTGGACGGATGACATCGCTCCCCTGCTTACTGGATCTGGACTTAATCGCGTTTTTCCCCTGGTAATGAAAGTTTTCCCTTTAAACATCTCCTTCACAAATTTTCCTGAAAAGGGAGAATGACTACAAACGACTAAAAAGAATAAAAAGAGAAAAAAGAAAAACAAGGATCTCTCCAATGGATGGGTCCATGGCTTGCCACCGAAACACAATGCTTGGGATTTGCTTCACTTGCTAATAGACCTTGTCCTGCAAGTTCAATCCTGGCACATCACTCGTCCGCTTCCACTGCACTGCCTCACTCCATTTCTCCGTCATCGATTTATTTTTTATTTTTTATTTTTCCACACACTGACCTCCTCCCTTTTTCTTGTTCCTCTCCTTTTCAAGAGAATTAATTAAAAAAATTATTTTTTTTCTCATATCAATTTTCCCACCATTCCTAGTCTAATAACCTAAAATTGGGATGTTGCTCCCGTGACAATGTAACCACTTTGTTGATATACATCGTTTTCGGGCTCTGTTCGATGCAAGTATCCTCATACCACAAGAGAAAAAGTAAAAGCTCCGTCATCATTCTTTCTGGGCCGATTTATATGACCTATACACTTATTCAAGATATTCCCTGCATAACCGGATTTCTTTCGACAGTAGGAGTAGTTGGAGATTCCGATCTTCCCCCTCCGTCAAAGGATTTTGCCGTCTATAAAATTGTTTGACGCCGAAAAAGGGGGCCCACTTGATGATATTACACGACAATTTCCAAAAGGGGGAGGCGAGTCATACAATTCAATATAGATAGACAGATGGATTCCCTGCCACTAATGCACACTGTGGTGTTGTTTGATCCGGAACTTTAATCCTCTGGGAGCCCAAAAGTAATGTTGATGTGGTTGGTAAAAGTTATACTCCAGCATTGTCGATGTGGCTATCAGTATCTACCCCATACATACAGGCGGCCTGCAATGGACACTTGGGGAACGAAAAAATTTTTTGTCTTTCTTTTTTTTTTTTTCAAACCTGCTGGCCTGCCAATATTTTTTTCCCTCCCATGAACCAATCTTATCATGTCCGTTGTACCGTTCAACTCCTTGATTGGGGTCGTTTCATTGCCGCGGACGAATAATGAACTCCGGGGCTTGGCAAATGGGCGGTGCAAAGGAAAAGGGACCCATAACACGTCTCCAACAGTCTAGCCCTTGCGATTCTCCCTTTTTCTGATGACTTTTCTCCTCATTATTTTGATGCCATTCGCGTTCGATCCATCCGCCGAGGCACTTCTACTGGTTCGCTTGGGTAGTGGCATTAGCCTCACTGATTGATTGAAGTCTACTCCGTAGATACACGGAGTAAGTACTAACGTATACATGTACATAGTTACATACTGTACTCCGTACAATCTTAAGTAATCTAAGCATGATAATATGGGTGGATACTTCTCCAAACGAAGCGAGACGCGGGTACGGGAACCAAGTCCGAGGTACCATGCTGTCTCTGAGGATGATATGTGGCAGTTACACACCCAACATCAATGGTCTGATAGGACAAAGGAATGAAGCGTGGTCCAATGTAATGCAGTGAACTCTCTAGAATAGCACAACACTGCGTCATTTGTAACCACGCGGATCTGACAAGGGGGGAAAGTAAGCATGACTATACAGAGGCGGCTATATGAGTGATCGTGCATGTTGTTTTACTTTCTAGCTGCTAGCTTGACCATTTCGACCAGTCTTGGTTAAGCCGAGGCTTCACTATCGATTCTAGAAAGACTACTGCAATCACTAGTTCGACATGTATGACGCGAGCGAGCATCAGGCGTACTTCGGCTTACATTGAACATGTGTTCTGGATGTACCCCGTATGTATCTCGTTGAATCTCTTCCTTAGTTGAGCAATGTGGGACTATCCGGTTTTCTTTCAATCCACAAATGCTCTGTGCTGTGTATTTTGTAAACCGACATGCCATCACGACCACTGGGTAGACATACCGAGAAGTTTATCAATCTTGCTCACCCTGCATAGAAGCATACCCTAAACACTACCCCCTGCTTATCTACACTCGCAAATCAACATACTATTAGAGAAAAATCCCACACTAAGAAGACGGAAAGCCACATGCAAGGATAATATCTCCTCTGCCAAACAACAGCTTGTACTTCCAGTATCGAGAAGGACCCACTCCTTAACACGTACCTTTAAGTGTACTAAATCTCCAGAGGAACGAACACAGCCTCCAAACGCTTATCACAATAGACAGGTACAGTACAGTAACTGGACGTCCACCTTCCTCTTTAGTACCTACTAATGGTATCCATGTATGTATGTATGTTTGTACCCCAAGGACATCTGAATTAATACCGCATACAACGCCAGAAACCCAACCCAACATTCCACACTTTCAACCTCACCCTTAGGAATTCAACCTATGACACGAAATAGCGGTCTGGGGGGGGCGGATTCACTGGATTAGTTGTGAGAGGGGGTAGAGTTCGCCAACTCACTCCATTATCTGCACGTCATCTGGTCACGATACCCCATGGATTCGGGTCGATATGTCTCATGGAAGGGATTCGGGAAGAAACAGACGGCGTCCCGTCCAACCTTTGCTTGCTTTACTGAGCAATTGTCTATCGAGATGCTTCCGTTTACTCGAACAAGAAACGAACGCATCAAACGTCCGTCGTCTAGCGGTAATCTAGACTGCAACATTTTCATTCAATTCATTAGATCTTTAGGGCCTTCCATTCGTATTCTCCGTCGCGGTCGTAATCGTATTGCTCGTTCGATGGAGAATCCAAGCACTGCCCTCTTCGATGGAGCAATACACTGCAATGATGTACACACTACGGAGTACACAGTGCACATCATTGTCCTACTTGATGGGGCTTTTCGATTTCTTGACAGTCTAGTCTGTTGGATAACCTTTCTCTGTTAAGCAAAGCTTGAGTGTAAGCTGTGGATATTGGGTATCTGGCTAGACCCCATGACGGCTAGTTTATGGGTTTGGTATTAAAGTTTTGATTTTTTTTTTTTACTCGGGATTCGGGAAGCAAGCTTATAGTCCATATACTCCGTATTCAATAGTTTGCGGACTGCGCCACGATGCCGACGGGGTTGATGGCGTGGATACTGGAGGATTTACCTTGTTTATTGAGCTTTATTGGACCGGTTTGAGGTGAAGTACCCGGATCAGGTCAGCTATGTGTACGAAACATGATTGCCCAAGATTGAGCAAGGAGTAAGGATTTCACAAGTTCCTATGCGAGATATTAACTAGAGAGCGAAATTTCCATGAGATATGCGATGCCAATTCTTGATGTGATATTGTAATCGAGCCAAACCCCTGACAAAAAGCGCCCGAATAATAAAACAACCCCTCTTAAATCCTGTCCAGATGCGATGGTTTGACCAGAACCCTCCTGCCAAAGATGGGAGAACATAAGAAAAGAGGGTAATATACACCAGCTCATTCATAAGATATGTAAGTACATGTACGTTTCACTGCGCCTCAGGGAGGCCATTGTCCTCATCGGGCACGTCGACATTCCAAATGCCCAAAGACTCGCCTCCCAAAAGCTTCTTGCCGGGCTTCGCCTGCGTGTTGACCATGGCTTTGCTGGACAAGGCCAACGCGTCCACGAGCTCCGCCATCCGACGAGAAGCCACAAAGGCGCTAGTCAGATACTCGTTTTCGGACACCTGCATTGCCAGGTTCATGCACTGCACCAGAAGCTCGCTGGTAAGTACATGTCCAGCATAGTACAGCGCATTGTGATAGTCGAGGAAAAGTTCCGGGATGTAGGTCTTTCGGATTTCTTCCAGCTCGGCTTGTTCAGTTTCTGTACGGGCCACTGGTGTCAGCATACGTCTTCTCATGTTTCCCAATGACGCCTTACCATCCTCAGCCCCCATGAGCCACTCATCCAGCAGTGCGTCAACATGCACAGAAACTTCGTCTAAAGACTCCTGAAGCTCGTCCTTCAGGTTTTTGATCGTACCAGAATCGCGTCTGCGTTTATTCCTGTAAATCGTTAGTCGCTGTGGGTTCATCCCGACATACTCCCCTGATCAGGCGGCCAGGTTACTTACTTATCCAACTTCTCACAAACCACAGCAAACCATTCAAGTGCATTAAACGCCAGAATAAGCTCTTCCAAGTCACGCATAGTCTGCGATTGTTGGACCAAGAGGCTTGTTTGCTCGTCGGATGGCAGTCTATTCGTTAAGGATCGGTTGCGCTTATGAGGAGAGCCGAACAATTTTGACTTAGTCGGGCTAGAGGGCTCTGGAGTCGACGCTTCTGCCCCATCCCCAACGCCAAAGGGGATTTCTGTCAGGTCAAACCCAAATGACTCCCGTGAGATATCCGACAGCCTCATGCGTCTACTCAACTCCCGAGCAGCAGCAAGTCTACCAGTAACTGTAAAATTATATAAGTCAATACCATGTCCGAGGCAGTTGGAGGCATAGAGACATACCATAAAATTTTCTGTACAGCAAGGCACCCAGTTGACAGATCCTCCCCCATTGTCCATCAACATGGCGAAGCCACTCCAAGCTTCTAATGACGCGTTCTTCCGTACCAGATACATCGGTTCCAATGTAATCCTTCTTGACTGGTACCACCTCAGGCAGGCCATCCTTGCGACGGACAACCTTGGGGTATCGCTTAAGCGTACTTGAATGTTCAACCGAGGAAACACTAGCGCTAACCCACTGCCACTGATCACGCAAGACAGCTTCAACATCGATACCATGATTCTCCATGAGCCTGACTTGTTGTCGTCTCTCCCGCGGGTCGACTACCTCAATCAGGATCTGGCCAAGCACAGAGTGTGCCTGGTATGTTGGTAGAAGCGATGCATAAAGAGGGATGATATCGTAAATCCGGGCTTCCTCCAAGTTAGCAATATATCCAATGACATTGATAGACGCGTTAGTCGAGAACTGCGTATCTGAGCGCACATAGCCGAGCGAATTCGCAATGATGTAGAGATGAGTCGCGATCCTCAAGGCATCGCCGTCCTCAGCCGCAATCAATAAAGAGTCGTCCACGGCAGCTGGCGGAAGATCTGGTACGAAAGACAGATCTCCCTTGCTGGCCGCCGCTTGTGATACCGCTTTCGCCAGAGAGTGGAAAAATGAGTCGTACCCTTTACCCAGGATAGCCGCCTGGATAGTCCTATACGGGTTGCGTGCCTCGACCCCGACGCGATCGTTGCCCTTCGTATACAGCACAAATTTGTTCACATCAGCATACCCAACAGGCTCGGGAACAAATGCGACAGGAACAGTAGGCGAGTGATTAAGTTTCCGTTGAAACTGCTTGCAGAACCCTTGGTAGCGGGAGAGCACAACGCTGTTGAAATAAACGTAAAGGTAGTCATCCCAGCTTTGACAGACCTTAAAGGCAGCTTCTGTCTCGCCACAAAGCAATGCATAGACGGCGCGCTCGAAATCTTCAGTTCCTTGGCTACGCGCCAAAGCAGAGCAGGCGTTTCGCCAGGTAGTTTGTGACCGCCAGTTCATCATGCGCGTGGTTCCATCGTCAACAGGTGTCCGTTCCCCGCGAGAAGAGCTTGCGTCCACGCTCGAGCCACACAAGCTAACAGCTCGCCAGTTCTCCAGGCAAGATTCTGCCCACTCCCGAATCTTTGTCCAACTTTCGCCCTGTCTCAGCATCTTCCAGCAAGTCATCCAAGTCGCGCGCTCATGGAACTGATCCTGTTTCTGAAGCTTCTGTTTTTGTCGAGTGACCGCATCTGGATCCAATTGGGTAATCATTGATTCTGACTTCTCTGAGACTAAGAGCGAGGCCGCGACAGCGGGATCGTTAGGCTCGAGAGGTTGAGGCCAAGCTCGCAGTCGCTTTTGACCTTTGATAGTCTCCTTAGTATAGAGCCAGCCGTGGGTCCACATCCCTTGGCCCCTTTGAGCCTGCGCCTCTAACTCCGAGATTATCGAGTCGATGTCCTGACTTGCTGACTTTGAAGTGTGTTCCAGCCATTTCATGATGATCACGCATTCCAGAGCATAGTGATCAGCACCCACGAACTGTTCCCAAATTTCGCGATCGGTCGAGTAGCGGTGAAGATTCTGGAAGGCAGTCTCTTGAGCTTGTTTGGCACTAGCCCTGCTTGGGGGATCGTTGATGCTAATCAGATTAAGAAGGAGCTGCCAGGTGTTCGCTTCTAGCTGTAATCTTTGAAGTTCCTCCTGTGTCTTGGGATCCTGCGCCGCTGTTCCATTGGTCCGGCTGGTATTCCACCCCATCTTCGCGCGCTTCAGGGTGTTTTGCTTGGAGATATCCTCGATAGAATCATTTGCAAGATTTTGATAGCTCTTCACCAATTGGTAGGCAGCTTGGTAATTCTCGAATTCACTATCTCGGTTCTCTTTTTGTTTGAAACGGTCGAGCTTTTCTGCGAATGCCTCAATTTGGCGCGTGACCCGATCCGCAGTTCGGCGAAGAGGATGCAATGCCTGCTGTGCGCCAGCCGACGTGAATAGTTCCGGAGTTGTCATGTCGAACGCTTCTGAGGTCCGTCAGCCTTTCACCGGAACCAGTATGTCAAGGGATCAACCGTACTGTGACCATTTTGAAAGGAACCAAGGTCTAACGGCGACTCGCTGCCGCCGTTTATCCCATTCATTTCCTCAAGAGAATCGTTGTCTTCCTCATCCTCCTCGTATTCTTCTACCTCTTCTTCCTCTTCATCATCTTGTTCATTGGCGTCAACGTCTTCCTCATCGTCCATTGGTTCGTCATCGTCGTCGTCTATCTCGATGATCTCCGGGTCATTCGACGTCGACCCCCGGGCAGCCTAGAAGAGAAATTAGTTGGCGCACCGCCAAAAGAAGTAGTCGCCAAAACAAATAAACTCACATTTACTGACGTAAAGCCAGCGGACCCCGCAGACTTTATTAAAGGAGCCATGGCGCGTAAGTATGGCCACCGTCGCTGTTCTCGGCAGCGGTTTGCAATGCGGTTCCGCTTGATGAGAATCTGTAGCTTTAAACAGGGTTTGGGGAGAGAACTTCTGTTCTGCTCGAATGCTGAACGGGCGTGTTTTGGGGCCGACCGCCCGCTAACTCCGATTTAGTTTAGCGCTGTCGGCCAGCACACGCCTATAAAATTCTCAACACTTTTTTCTCATTCTTCTTTTTCTTTTCTTTTCTTTCATTAATGTCTTATAGGCAATCATTAGAGTCTCGGAACGAGGGCTTCAATCTTCGTTCAGGTCAATCGGCCTCTCTGCGTGCTCAAGATTGTCTTAGAGGAATTATGGCAATTCTTACAACTAGTCAAGAACCTCCTGACGCATGAGGGCTGAGACTGCAAAGGGGTTGTCACATCGCTTCATATATCTTCAATTTTTATTCCTCTCCTGGAGTACTTGATGCTGGTCAAGGCTTAAACAGCTCGTAGTTTATATATGAACAGTAGTATATACAGGTCTTGTTGCGTTGTAACAGACCAGAAGTATCCATGCGAAAAAACAAGGGAAAATCTCAGTTGCCCTGACCGCGCTGTTTCATCCTCAGCTTGAGCAGACTGGGCTTAGGGCAACTGGGTGTCTTTGCATCCTCCCCTTGAGCTTGATAGAAGGCGTTACAGCATTCATACAAGGCATTTATCTGGTTTTGGCACTTTTCTTCCTGATATGAGTTCTTCGTCAAACAGCCTGCGTTGGTTAGTCATGAGCACTATGAACTATATATATACAAGGTGGTTGGAGTCTGTAGTACTTTGAATTGCGCACTTGGTCCATCAGTAAAAAGTTCACTTCACCACGAATGGCTAAGAAGAATAGACTTACTGCCCGTGGATGGCATGGAGGGTCGTATGCCAGATCTTCTTTTAGTCCTCCCTATACCATTGTCATTACTGGATCAAGTGAAATATCATTTTGTCTTCAGAGTCTCTTACCATGACGCAATGTTATCAAGGTGTAACCAGCAAAATGAGAAACAAAAGTGAAAGGAAAGAAACGTGATGGTCTAGCCAATTACTAGGTACATATAACACTATGCAATTATAAGATTCTTTCAAAGAAGAAACAAACACATAAATCCCCAAGTGTAATGAAACGTGGAATGTCAGAGATTCGTTCACAGAGCAAACAACCATATAGAAGACCGGAATCAGGACCTGCGCCGCAAAATAGATTATCCGCGAGCATTCATTGCCGGTGGTGGGGGTCGCCTTCCCTTCGCCGCCAGCCCGTTGATATCTATCCATTCGCATCTTCAGCTCCTTCTTTCTTGTTCTCAGCTGAATCCTTTCCGTTCTCTGGCATCTTCTTGTCGTCGCCGAAAAGTTTATCAAATCTATGTAAGTTCTTTTCCATATCTGTCAACTCTTACTTTCCTCGCACCTGTTGCGACAAAACTACCGCACCAGAGCTGACAATCTACTCAAACACAGCAATAAACCACCTACTTCAAGTTCATCGCGAATCCTTCACATCCTCACAGTCCCAAAATGGCCGATGCAGGACTCCCCACTGGCGATGCCCCTGCTCCCGTTGAGCATCTCAATATCAAAGTGACCGACAACAACAATGAAGTCTTCTTCAAGATCAAGCGTTCGACGCAGCTCAAGAAGCTGATGGACGCGTTCTGTGAGCGTCAAGGGAAGCAGATCTCCACTGTCCGTTTCTTGTTCGACGGAACTCGTGTACGCCCGGAAGACACGCCAGACACTGTATGTTTACCTCTACACCATGCGCATTTAGATCACTGGGCTAACAGTTGCTTCTTACCCCGCTTCAGCTGGAGATGGCCGACGGCGATACCTTGGAAGTTCACCAGGAGCAGATCGGTGGTTAGGAGGCCCATCCGATCGTTTTGTTTCACTTCTTGTCACTTCCTTTTTTCCTTCATCCTTCGCATTTTTTTGAGACACACAGGCGCAATGGTGTTTTGGCCCGGTCGGGCTTTAGCTGGAACGGGGTCGCCTACGGGCTTGACTTAAGCTTAGAAAAGCTTTAGACACAAGCGAACTAAAAACATGCTGGGCTGTGGATAGGCTATTTAAGTATTACGAATTAACTACTTACGACATAGTACTTCTCCCTAGGTTAAGCATGCAAATTTGGTCGCCGTACCTAAGTCCTAGTGGTAGTGTTATTGTCCTTGCTATTTGTCTAATCATTCACACAAAGAACACCAAGTAAAAAAGAGGACACCTTACACCCGTCCAGGCTGTACTATACCTTAATATAATACACCTGCGAATGATTCAACCCAAAATCCCCATATGAGAGACAAGCAATTACACCACACTATACGGAGTACACGACCTCCAAGGAAAGGAACGATATTAAAAAAGCCAGCGTCAGGTAGTCAAATATATAAACGGCGAATATAAAAGAGAGAGAATCCTAATCATCCCAAACAGAAGCCTTTGCTCGTTCCTCCTCCTCCTTAGCTTTAGCTGCCGCCTCCCGCTCCTGATTCCGCCGCTTTATCTCCTTCTCTTTCACAGCACGATCATACGCACGCTGCTCCTCAGTCCGCTTCGGGGCCCGAAGCCCCAAAGCACCTGCAATCATCCTCCCCGCAACAGCAGTCTGCTTCTCCGGCCTCCGGGACGGGGACCTGGAATTCGATGTCCGAGACGACGCACTGCCAACATCAGGATACACCGGCACAGAGCTCCATGTCTGGGAAGTCTGGGGAGAAATCGGAGTGGGCGGGGGGTCTAAGGGGCCCTCTGCGGTGGTGACGGATGGCGACAGCGAAGAGCTAGCACATCCTGGGGAGTTAATGTCCGGTTCCGACTCGTCCGCCTCGTCTTCCCATGAATCGGCAACAACAGGGGCCTTCTTCTTGGCAGTTGCTGCCTTGGCCGTTGCAGTTTTCACCGCCGGGCGGGCGATGTCCTTCACGGGACTATTGTTACTGAGGGAGAGTTCGCGGAGGGATGATTGGAGCTCCGTCGTGGTGGCTTCTGAAATAGACATTAAGGGCGGTTTGTCAGTGAGGTTGGATAGTATAATAGATAGATAGATAGTAATATAGGTGTACGAAGGGGGTTAGGAGTGTGCAAGTAAAGTTGAGATAGGAGTTCCCAAGGAGCGGGCAAAGTATAACTCTTTGGATTGGGGAGGGAAAGTAAAAAGCAGGCCAGGCCGCACAGGGTCAATGGTTGCGAGGGAAATCACGGACCCTTGGATTCTGGACCAGGCTTTCTTGCCATGTCAGTCGTTTCTCTTAATAGTCGGCCAGATGGTCGGAGTCGTTTCAAAGATCCGCAATTGACGGGAAAGAGGATATTAATAGCATTGAGGTGGAAATAATGAATGTCGTCAGTCGTGGAGAAGTTGAACCCCACCATTCTTTTCGGCCGTCGCCTTCCATTGGTCTGTGCCGGGGATGTCCAGAACAGTCGCTTTGTTCATGGGTGGAATTTAGGTCTTGCGCAGAACACCTGATGAGAACACCTGATGACGGAGGAATCCCTCAACAATGCCAACCCAACACAGGAGAATACTTATCTGCCACCATGTCAGGTATGACTCCAACTTACTCAATCCTCTTTCCTTTCTTTCTTTTTTCTGGAGTATGATTGGTTATGCCTGAAAGCATTTCTATATTTCTATTGGTACTACACAGTATATTACTTTCAAATCAACCCCCGACCAACCCTTGAAAAGCTACATCAGTCCAAGTCACTGAGTGGACCGATAACCATCCAGATCCTGTAACCGAAAATATCACCGTCCATGATTATCTGTTGTTGTCTCCTGAAGCTATATGTACAAGGTTCTTATGAGCAAATATGACTTCATTCTGAGGCAAGTCTTATTATTGAAGGCCTCTGACCAATCGCAAGTCCGCCTATTCTACGTTGCTTGTACATCAAAGTCACATGGACAAGATGATCGACAGCGTGCCTTGAAATCACCCCGGATTGACATCGTTCCAATCGCATGGGTCAACAAAGAGTATGAACAAAGAAAAGACTAACTGAACATGGTAGGCGTCCATGCTTATATTTTCATGCCGAACCACAGCTATGGCCCGGGTACGCAATCTTGGATTGTGGGGAACGCAACCCTTACCTAGCAACTATCAAGGTGTGTCGGCAACTCGATACACCAGTTTAACGCCGCTCACATTCCCCTGTTGCACCAACCCCACACCATCTAGTACGCCTTGCAAACCTCCTTCACAAACTCTGATTGGATGAGGCCTCAGCTTGTTTTCAGCGAGAAGTGTTTCCGTCAATTGGGTGAACATCTTCGCAAACTCAAAGTCCTCAGCACTTGGCGGAAAATGTTTGCCGTACAAGTCGAATGGCTCGCCCCGAAACGTCATCATGATGCTCCGCGTACAAGCGACATCCTGTCGTGGGATATCATTGAGAAGAATCGTACCGTATCGGCACCCTGGCTTTGTTGACAGCGCGGCCATGCAGGCGTGAACTCCTTGATCGGAGCCGATGGTATCCCAGACCAGCTGGAGCTCCCCTTTCGTGTAACGATGGATCTGCTCCCCACATGATGGATCGTTATAGTCAAAGACTGCTTCAGCGCCGCGTGATCTGACCAGATCTACATTCCTTGGAGAGCAAGTTGTAAGGACAGAATAGCCGGCCCTTATGTATCTTGTGAGAAATCCGCATACTCAAATCAAGTCAGCAGGGGCGGGCTTACAGCTTTGCATATTGGATAGCAAGGGTTCCCGCTGACGTGCTACCACCATAAATCAGGATGTACTCTTTCTTTTGGACAGGATTAAGGGGAAGATTCAGCCCCAGATTCTGAAATAGGCCTTGACCGCATGTAATCGCACTGACGCCGATACCAGCCGCTTCTTCGAAGCTCATGCCATCCAGCATTCTCATACAGACATCCCCCTTTACGACGATAAACTCCGTGAATGACCCGTCATCTGGATTACGGCTATTAGCACCATGAGTGCAGCCACACACTCGGTCGCCTTTATTCCAACGCTTGGTGACAACTGGTCCGATTTCTTCGACAATACCGGCGAAGTCGCAGCCAGCTAGGCCATCTTTGGCCCCCCTTCCCTGGCTGATCGCCTTGCAGTCAGTCGGATTTAGGGCAACGGCCACGGTTTTAATGAGAAGGTAGTCGTCACGGAGCTTAGGGATAGGCTGTGAGTACACCACTGTAGCATTTGTTCCATTCAAAACGATGGCTTTCATTTTGAGCGTAGATGAAAATAAGTTCTTTGCGCATTGCGCTACATATTGAAAACTACTATAGCTACGAAATGTGCTGTGTATATAATTTACGGCTACTGAGTATTGATAGAATGCAATTAGTCATGTCATGCATTGAATCGTTGTATGCTTTGATAATCTTGCGTTGTTGGTTTGTAATCAACGCCTCCTGTACCTGCACTCATTTAGTTGATAACTCGATAGATAAGCCAATTAGAATTGATCTTATTTGGACTTTTGGGTATGCATATGTCTGAGAACTCTTCCATCCTACCCCACATGCAAGCGACTTTAATTATTCACAACCGACAAGAATATAAGCTAAAGCTTTGGGCTGTCTCGACTAGAAGGGTACAGTACAAGGAGCGGATGTTGTCGGGAATACGTTGCATATAAGTAAAGAATATACTTCCGATGCAAATTAGTCTATCATGTACATGTCTTTGAGTAGTGTTAGTATATGATATATCTTGGTCTTAAAATGTTTAGATTTCCCATAAACTATTAAGATTTACTGGAGTTCTGTCCTCTTGCGAACACACACCCCATCCATGAGAATTAACCAAAACTTGCATGATGAACCATAACTTACGATAACTTAAGAACACATCACAACCGCTCCAACATTCAAAACACTCCCGGAATAGATTCCAACCCAGACCGCCAAGAAACACAGAACAAGTTCCGAGTGACAACACGGCACCCTAGTTCCGAGACAACCAATCGTGTCCCATCGTGGGGCGCCCGCAAAACCTCGGAAACTATCGGTGTGGAGTCCGAGACCGGCGGACACCCTCTCCAGTTCGATTGATCTCCCGAGGTATTGTTTCTCCTCTTCTGATTCACTCCCCGGGCACTGCATCTTCTTTTTTAGACTGCATTGACTCTGTTCACTAGCCTGTGAACATCCCAAGTTGTTTCATTTCGATAATTCATCTCCACTACTGCGCTTAATCAAGCGGATATCACCAGGGTGGCTACTTAGTTACTCAGAGCGTGCCACCGGATACTTCATTGGTACATCCACAACCAGTATACGAGACGCAAAATGACGAACTTGCGATCTCTCCCTGCGCGGGCGCGGGGAGTGCCCTTTTCACGCTTGTCCGCGAGACAGACGAATGGTTTCTCTACCTCATCGCGGAGTTATTCCTATGCTGATACGCTTCCGAACTTGAAGATCGGGGCCCATACCAGGGTTCTGTTTCAGGGATTTACAGGTGAGATATCTTTGTTTGAGAAAGTTTCCCGAAAAAATATACTAATCTAAGATTTACAGGCAGACAGGTACTGTCAAAACTACCAGAATCGCTAGCCAAACAGAATAACTAACCAATCAGGCCACTGCCAACGTAAAAGAGTCATTGGCCTGGGGAACTAAGATTGTTGGAGGCGTAAAGCCAGGAGTCGAAGGCGAGCACCTCGGACTTCCTGTATTCCCCTCCGTGAAAGCGGTACGATTCCTTATCTCAACTGTACAGATTAAATACTTATTGAAATAGGCCCAAGAAAAAGCGAAACCGGATGCATCGGCTATCTATGTACCGGGGAACCAGACAGCAAAGGCGATTGAAGAGGCCATTGAAGCTGAGATTCCTCTCGTCGTCGCTGTAGCGGAGCATGTGCCTATCCATGACGTTCTCAGAGTATGGTTTCTCTTCTACACTGAATGCATACTGGCTCATGCTTACAATATCCACAGATTCACTCCATGCTCCAGACACAGTCCAAAACGAGGCTAGTCGGGGCAAACTGTCCTGGTATTATCTCGGCGATCGGGAAGTGTCGTGTAGGATTCCAGCCGTTGCCGTGCTTTTCTCCTGGTAAGATCGGTATCGTTGCGAAGTCTGGGACCTTGAGCTATGAGACTGTTGCATCGACTTCACGTGCCGGTTTGGGGCAAAGCCTCTGTATCAGTATGGGTGGCGATGTCTTGGCTGGGACTAATTTCGTCGATGCCCTGAAGATATTCGAGAATGACCCCGATACAGAGGGTATCATTCTCGTTGGCGAGATTGGTGGAACGGCGGAGATAGACGCAGCAGAATGGATCAAGGATTACAACAGAAGAACCGCGAATCCTAAGTATGTGCCTTGTACCTCGACCTGCTAATTGCCCCTGATGCTGACTGGAAGACAAGGCCAATCATGGGCCTAGTTGGTGGTTTGCACGCTCCTGCCGGACGAATCATGGGCCATGCAGGCGCATGGACTGCTGTTGGAGAACCGGGTGCACACGCAAAGTATCAAGCTCTCGAGCGCGCCGGGGCAGTCATGGTTAACCACCCAGAGAAATTCGGAGAAGGAATGAAGACCCTACTGAATAGTCGACCACGGGTGCAGAACACAACGGTAATCTCACAATATATCCTGTGCAAACCAAGACACTAACAATATCCCAGTCTACCAACACCCCGAACCAGAAAAGGGGCCTACACACAATGAGACGTGTAACTCTACAAAAGAACCAACGCCCACCTGTATCGAAGCAGAGCCGGTCCCTCTTCATCAAGCAATTCCAGGCCCTGGACATGTTGAAGGAAAAGTCCATTCCAATCAACGAAACAGAACCCTCAGAATCCGACATTTTCCTAAATCTCACAGTCGATAGAACAGCATTATCACCCTGCGTTATAGCTTCAACATCTGCTGATTTCGCACCGTCGCACACTAGCAAATTTCCTTTCCCTTACTTTAACACAGACTTCAGCAGCAGCGATTCACCAATCATCAAATCCATCGCATCTCACCTTCATCTCCCCGAAACCACACACGAGACACTAGCAGAACTAGTCCAAGCACTTTGGCAAATATTCAAAGAAAAAGAAGCCTATCTATTAGAAGTCCGGGTAAACCCATCTACAGAAGGACTCGAAGTCCGAGGCGCACGTTTCGGCTTCGATGACGCCGCATTCCGAAGCTCAGGACGCCAGAAGGAAGTCCACAGCCTGCGGAACCCGGCAGAAGAAGTGCACGAAGAAGTCGAAGCAGAGAAAGACGGCATAGTCTACGTGAAGTATGATCCTAGTACCATCATTTCCACATCCAGAATATAGCACTAACTAACACACCATAGACTACAGGGAGAAGGTAGCATCGGAACTCTAGGTACGTCATTCTACAAATCCAACTAAAAATCCCTAAACTAACACAATCAGTAAACGGCGCCGGACTCGCAATGAACACAGTAGATGCACTCACTATCCACGGCGGCCACTGTGCCAATTTCCTGGATACAGGCGGCAAGGCAACGTCTGAGACGGTTAAGTCGTCGTTCCGGATTATCACTTCAGACCCCCGGGTCAAGGCTATCTTTGTCAATATCTTTGGGGGCCTCACGCGGTGTGATATGATTGCTGAGGGCATTATTATGGCCTTTAGGGATCTGGATATGAGTGTTCCGGTGGTGGTGCGGTTGAGGGGGACGAATGAGGAAGAGGGACAGAAAATGGTGAGTGAATGTCGTGACAGTTGAGTGTGAGTGGTACTAACCGTAGAAGATCGCTGAGAGTGGACTTCCGCTCCATGCGTTTGATAGTTTTGAAGGGGCTGCGAAGAAGGTGATTAGCTTAGCGGGGGGAAAGCCGTCGAATTAGTGCTGAGCTGTTGGAGCATAAAGCTTTGTACATGCGAGAGCTAGGATAGGGATAGAATATAGTGAGTTAGATACGGAAGCTTGGAGAATACACGTTCTGTAGTTATCATATCATCTTGAACACAAGGATATACAAAAGAACAAGGTAGACATAGAGTATTGATGTCCTAGTTGGTACGGAAATTGAGAATGAAAGATATGACAAAGCAAATAAATGACATAGTTCCTTATATACGTTAGATACAATTTGGTGACCAACACCTTCAGACCGTTTCCCTTTCATCCGCACTGAGCCCAATGACCATGACAGAAGACGACTTGCTAGCTATGGCAACACGGCTTCCAAAAGAACATGTACGAAACCTGTATTCTACAGGTAGATGTATAAGTTTCTTACCTCCCTCCATGATCCAGTTATTATGCACGTATACACCTTCTCCTACCATCTTATCATGGCACAAGTCGGGGTTGGCACCGAGGATCGAAGCAACTTGGAACTGACCTTCATTGGTGCGAACGTACGTTCCGTCTTCAGAGAAGACCATAGACTCAACACATCCATCGATTGAACGTTGTCCGAGACATGTACCAGTAGAAGTATCCCACAATTTTATAGAATGTTCGGCTGATGCAATCATGCTCTCACTTGGAGAGAATGCAATGACTGGACCTCTATCTCCATGGTCCATGGAGTGAATCAGGTTTCCTGTCTGTGTGTGCCGAAGCTGGAATGATGAAGATCCATAGTAAGTCGACGCTATGAAACTTCCAAGGGGCGAAATCTCATTGTCCTTAGTATCGCCTTCTTCTGTGAGTGCGAGGAGAGGCTCGGTCGAAGTCAGGTTCCAGAGCTCAATATGACTCGTGTCTTTCCGCTCATCAAAACATCCTGTTGCCACCAGCTGACCATCATGTGATAATGCCATATTTTGGAGTTTCGAAGTGTCCTTTCCAAGTTCCAGCCTTTTTAGAACCTTCCACGTGGGTATATTCCAGATAACACATTGCCCATTATACGTTCGGCATATCATGGTTTGGCTGTCAGTTGAGAATCTTATCTTCTGAAATTCCGGATCGTCCACCCCTCGCAGACATTTCATATGCGTTCCTGATTGCGCTTCCCAGAATCTGATTGTGCCATCCTTGGCGGCCGATGCAACAACAGTACCATTCGGAGCAAAGCTTAGACCAGTAATGGTATCCTCATGTATATCACCGAGCGCCTCCGAAACCTTTGATGATCCATTCCAAATCGTAATCTCTTCTGTCCAGCATGCAGAAGCTGCTATTATCTTGCCATCTGGGGAAAAGGCAAGTGCATCCATCATCCTACCAGAGAATCTATATATTTCCGTCAAGACTCCCGGTATAAATGTCCAGATGTCTTCCGGTCCATCGGCTACCAAAGAAGCCGCGAGTTCGCCGAATCGTGGGAATGATACCTTTCCGCAGTATAGGCTGTAATCCACTGAGTCGCTTATATGGTGTATATTGCTTTTGAATTCATTTGTAGTCCAGTCCCATACGTTGATTTGACCGTTTGTTGAAAGAGAGACAATGTTTTTGCTGTCTGGTGAGAAACCCGCGACCAACGATTTGTACCCAATATTAGTATAAGATCGCAAGATATTCTCCGTACAATCCCAAAATTCAACTGTGCCATCATTGGATGCAATCAGCAAATTTCCCTCAGGGGAAAATTCAATCGTATGGACCCCCCGTCGCTCATGTGTGTGTAAAACCGCCCTCTGTGAAACATCCCAAACGATAACAGCAAGATTATTCCAAGATGCTATAAATCTGCAATCCGGGGAGATGGAAACTATTTCACTCCTTTCATCAGGTATTTCTAGTAGCAGTCTCTCCGATACTAAGTCCCAAGCCTTGATATCCCCATGAGATTTAGCTGCGAGCTTTTCACCATTTGACGAAAATACCACGAAAGTCACCGCACTTGAAGCAGATTCGAGAAATGTTGATCTCCCAGTGTGTGTATTCCAGAGCCGGACGGACCCGGCCTCTGATACGGTTGCCAACTGCTTGCTGTCTGGTGAAAAGGCAGCATCTCGAATGTTACCTTGATCTTCAAATGATTTTACACAAACCCAAGTTGACGTATCCCATAACCGACACACATGTGAGTACATATACGAAGACACTACCGCCATTAATCTGCTGTCAGGTGAGAATTTTAACTGTGTAATAGGGTCACGGCTAGGCTTTGGGATGGTATGCAGTAATGGGCTCCAATATTGATGAGCACTTGGCTTCTCAGATATCCAAGCAGGAATCTCTTCTTCAAACTCACGTCGAATGATACTTTCCTGAGGTGCAAAGAGCAAAGCAGATGCGTAAATTTGCAGAGGGGCTTTCTCATACACTGATCTGAAGCTGACAGCGAACCGTCGTGCATCATGAACAAGTCTCCGCAGTTTCGCGTTGGTCTCAAGCTACATCCATTAGTATAAATCCAGCACTGAGGTTATGGCGTATTTACCTGAAGAGTGGTTAAGTTATTTAATATCATGATCGCGATTGGGATCCTCCCCATAACAGCCATAGCTTCAAGCCAATGGACAAAGTGTGTTCTTAGGAAGTCATAGAGCACTGTGTCATCAGACGCCACAATATCGCTCCGTTGAAGATGGTCCACCCAGTGACTACAGGCATACTGCACCTGCTCGGGAAGGAATTCATGCACGACTGAAGGTTTCATATCTGCTATGTGAGTATCTGGGTCCTCAAGGCAGCATATATTACGCCGTAGGATATTAGACATGATCTTTAGGCAGTATTGGTAAAGGTTGCGATGCGCTTGTTTCTCATCGATCCAAAAACGATTATCATTGCATCGCTGAGAGGCTAGAAGAAAATCCCTGAATGATAGATGTAACAATTGAATGGGACCGTGATCACCTTGGGGCATTTCCAGGACCGAATAAAGGTGCTCCATAAGCCATCTTGTGTCACTAAGCTCGACTTCAACGAGCCTGCTTAGGGCTCTGATGGAAAGCGGTCTGGACAGAACAATAATGGAGCCAACTACCTGTTTAAACAAGTCGGACATCGCCTGGTCGTTGTCTACTTCTCCGGTAAGCACGACCTGGAGGATTCTAGTGTACATCCCATCCAGGCCCACATCACCGTCAAAGATCTTCCCTAGGCGATCTTCGATTGTCTTTCTGTTGGCCATTGCCAGAAATCGGCATACTGTGGCTGCATAAATGAACAGTCCATCTGCTTTCTCAGCCAGTTTATCGACCCTCTCCTTTCCAGGCCAGTCCCGCGGGAGATCATTCCTTCTTCGAACCTCCGACAATTTATATTCAATTAGACGGGTAATGTCATCTGCTTTCACTCCATCGCCATCTAGTCGTCGAATTTTATACACAGTTTCATCCCGAATTCCTTCTGGTATCTCATTGAATCTATAGCGCATATGTATTCCAGGACGACTAGTAATGAGTACCCGAACTCGCACGGTCGTTAACTCCCGAACTTGACTGAGTAGAGCCAGGATATCGCTGATGTCATCCTGATCCTCTCTAGTTCCAGCTTGACACTCGTCCAGTGCATCAAGAACGAAAAGGATTGTCACAGGGAGCGTTGTCTTCAGCATCTTCAGAGGGTTGAAGATCAAATGTTTCCACTGGCCATCTAGGGATCCTGCATGGGTAGCATGATGGCTACGAATACCATCACATAAAGATTGCTGGATCTCTGGTAGGACATCCACTAGGTCTCTAGCCAAGGTAGGAAAGAGTTTCCTAGGGTCCCTGCAGTCCTCATCCCTATGGTCGAAGAAAAAGCTACCACCAAGACACGCATCATTGGGTAGTGTTTCCTGACCTAATAAAGATGTCCCATTGTAAAATGCAGAAGCCACGGTTCGGGCAATTGTAGACTTGCCAGTACCGGCCATACCCTGGAGCCACAGAATAGGCTCCCCCTGGGCATCGTTACTCCAATCTTGAATTAGTTGAAGTAAAGGCACCTGAGTACCGACAAGACATGTTTCCCTAGCTTGTTCATAAGAACCAAAGGCAGCGCGCGTAACCGGATGGAGGATATCCAGTTGATCTTGAGCTGCTTGAGTCTGGATTGACCATTAATTAAGTTATGACGTGTAGACAGTAAAACCCCGAAAACCATGTATCTTACGTTGATAGTGTCAAGAACAATGTTCAATTGCCTTTCGACCTCACGTTTCATTGAGGTGATTTCGGCATGAATCTCCTGGACTGTCTTCTTTGACCAATCCCCTAATATATCTTCGATCGATTTGTCAGTGCGCTTGATTTCCGTGAGCATTTCCTTCCAGTCATCAGCGGTCGCGATATCTCTCATGTATTGGAAAAGTCCAGAGCGAGAGAGTTGCTTCGTCAGTCGGATTTGGTACTCTAATACCTGAGAGTATAAATTTATAGTTCTTTCCCTGAGCCGAAGGCCAAATTTGGATATATCCTCTGGAGTACTATATGATGACCTTAGAATATGACTTTATTACCAGATAGATCCTGTCATTCAACAGTGAACGGTAGAGCGAACCATGTATGTACCTTTTACCCAGGACATCCATAAAAATTTCAACATGTGAGTTCTGGATGATATGATATCTGATCAAAAGATCTGAGATGAACTCGAGTCCTGCCACAGCATCTTCACGCTGTGTAAAGGGCTTCAAAAACAGCTTAAAGATGATTTTAGTGTTATGCCTTGAGATACAAAGTAAAAAGGAATCGCTTACTGGGAGCACCATCACGACTCCAGCCCATGCAAGTGCAGCATGGGGCTCAGCGCTAATTGCTGCTGTAACGAAGTCTTTCGCATAGAGAATGCCATGAACAGTACGACGAACATAATCCCCGATGACACCTTGCCTACTTCTTTTCGGAATATCGAACCGACCCTGTTCCATATCCTGGAGTCTACAGAAAACCAGGTCTTGGATTCTCTTTTGTCGGTCCGTTTTCTCCTGCGTAGTCGAAGATCGTCCACCCATATGATCGGTCTCAGGAGCCAGTAAAACCGTCTCATATGATTCGACTAAACTGGCATTATCGCTGTGGAGCTTCTTATATGCCTCACTCCACAGATCCTTCATCACCTTTTCTCCCAGCCTCGCAATGTTCGCTTCGGCTTGCCCTCCTTCCTCTTCTTTGATTGGGGTCCCTTGCGCAGACATAATTGATCCTGCCGAACCACTTAATTTTCCTTCGCTGGTATCAGGTTCATCCTTATACTCTGTTTGACTCAAGTACGGCTGAGTGTTTGCTTCTTCTTGATCGAGTTTTGTGGGCTTTGTTTCTGCATCTTTGTTCTTATTGCGATTTGAAATTCTCAACCATGATATCGAGCGACGACGCCTTGAATCGCTGGTTTGTAAATGGTCGTCTGGTGTCTCCGAACGTGTGTCATGTCCATGAGAGGCAATAAGTCCTGCAGGGTCTGTGTCTGTGTCCGCTTTCTCGCGGGAATGCCGGAAGCTCAGCAGCGGCCAGAGGCGATGGTTCTTTGACATAATGGCATTAAGCTGAATTTATATAAGCCTGAATCTAATAAAAGAAGCAGCTCATGGTACACCATGAGCAAAGATTGATGCACCAAAGCTTTCTTAGCTTCGCAATGTGTGGACTGATAATATAGAAGCCAGTTAGAAGAGCCGGTGCTTCTCGCAAAAGGAAGGGATAGACATCTTTAAAAGGCCCCAAACATTCATGAGGGGTTTCACCGTTTGCTTGACGTGTCAGCTAAGCCTAGCTCCCCGTGCGTACTATAGTACCCCACATTTCCCCCTTGTCTGTCCTCTCAGCTGTGTTGGTGAAATCACACTGCAGGCTCCCCTGTCACATTCTATAATGGGTACATATTTTCACAGAAGGAGAGAAATTCGATCCTGTATGACGGATAAAACAAAAACATCATGAGGGCTGAGACTTAATATGAATTAAGTTTGTACAGTATACCTTGGTTCTTAGCTGCAATTCCGAAATGACACAAAAGGCTAGGGTTGCATTTCCGTATGCGCTAGTGGAGCTGGGTATGTATCTAGCCGATGCGCCATCGGATAAATATGAACGACTGCTTGTCGTTTCGTTCAAAAAGAAGCCCCCCAGTAGCGGAATATCAGCTAACGTAGATATCTGGATGCCTACTCTCAATTTCTTCTTTCGAAGGCTCCAATAACGTATCATGTTAACTCGATCACCCAAGCCGTGGGAAAGTTGCCCTGTGCCTAATGAGTATACAAGTCAAAAAAGATTACCAAAAAGAGTTGCTTGAGATTAGCATATTGGCTCGGGTTGACCTGATTACTAGCATTGAAAGCTTGAGATTTGACTGTTACACTTGTTTCAGTGGTTCCCTGTTAGGCGACAGCGTTGGATATAACTTTCGTTTTAATCCAGTTGCTGTTGTGTCTTTCCGGAGACTGCAACCTGCCTTGTTGGGTTTTCTGTCAAATACTCTGGTAGTCTAAAACAACCAATAGTCGGTGTTGACGATTCTAGTACGTCAAGGGCCCCAACGGTCTTCTCTTGCTCTTTTCTTCAAGTTTCATTATATCTTCATTGAAGCCTTGAGTAAACCGTTTTCTGCTCTTGCTTGTATCTTTTTGACAGCCGCGCGAGAGACCATCTAATGATGTCTAGACTGGGCTTCTTGTGCTCGAGCTTTATCCCTGATAAATGGATTAGCAAAATCGCTGAGGTCATCCATGTAGCTCAATGCCTTGATCCGCACAAGAGTCCTAGGGATATAATGTAGTCATCGGCCATCAATAGTTTATCGGTTGGCAAACGAACCCATCAACCCAAGACCTTGAGTCTCTGTCGATGACAGAGAACTGTGTATTGACACCTTGAGGGTTTCTTAAGTATTGATGACTGAAATCTCCTCAATTACTGGGAAGATATGGCAGGTATCGCAGAGACAGTATACTGAACTCCCAAAGTCTGACCAAGACTCTCCATCCTTTTCTGTCGCTTATCCTGTTAGAGCTCCGATAGAACCCCACCCCCACGTAAAGATGATAAATTTGAGTTGATCCTTTTTCAGAATCTACCTGGCAGTGAGTGGAATACCCGGGCTGATGTAGAGCCTGGGCTATTGGATGACCATCTCCAAAGTATAAGTTCATACGATCGACGCTGGCTGCCTTCTATTGGCTTCAGGATTTGATCCACTGCACGGGCAATTAGTGCGATGAGTGGATAGCGTGTCGATGCCGTGTTATATCCTCGTGTTAGCAGGTGGGGGAGTATCTGGGATATAGATAGATAGGGAAAGAGCAAGAAAAGGTTATCATGATGCAGGGCCCATGTGACTTGCTTATACGACGTTAAGCAGAAAAAGAAAAACGGCGGGAGAGAATAACAAAGAAAATAAGAGAAACAAAGAGAGAAAAATCGAAACAATAAAAAAACAGGTGTGACAATTGTTCAAGCCAAGAATGTATATCCAAACACCTGGATGATCATGATTTCAATTATTTACTCAAATAGATTATGATTATGCAGCAGCATACGCACACCGAAGGAATGGACCCCCGCGATCGGCGCCCCGCTGTTTCAGTCTTCGGCATTGACAGCCACGTCCTTTCCTTTTCACCCCTCCTGATTCCTCATCACAATACTTAAAAAATTTATATCTTCAATTTCCTCAATTGCTTTCTTTCCCGAAATCACTATCCTCATTCATTCCACCATCAGCTCTCTCCAACAATGTCCACGTAAGTCTATACATCCTTGCCCTCCCCCACCATGCAGATACCCCTCCATCCCGCAGCCACTAACATAATCACCAAAAGAAACATCACCTTCCATGCCAGCGCCCTGACGCGCAGCGAACGCAGCGAACTCCGCAACCAACGCGGTCTCACAATCTGGCTCACCGGTCTCTCCGCCTCGGGCAAGTCTACCATTGCCGTTGAGCTCGAGCACCAGCTCCTCCGAGACCGGGGTGTCCACGCCTACCGTCTCGACGGTGACAACATCCGCTTCGGACTCAACAAGGACCTCGGTTTTAGCGAAAAGGACCGCAACGAGAACATCCGTCGGATTGCAGAGGTTGCCAAGCTCTTCGCCGACAGCGCCTCTATCGCCATCACCTCGTTCATCTCGCCCTACCGTGCAGACCGTGACACCGCGCGCAAACTGCACGAAGTCCCCACCCCGGGTGAAGAGACCGGTTTGCCCTTCGTTGAGGTCTTCATCGATGTCCCCATTGAGGTTGCCGAGCAGCGTGACCCCAAGGGTCTTTATAAGTTGGCCAGGGCGGGTAAGATTTCGGAGTTCACCGGCATCAGTGCGCCTTACGAGGAACCTGAAAAGCCTGAGGTGCATATCCATAACCATGATTTGCCAGTCCAGGATGCTGTGAAGCAGATTGTGGATTATTTGGATGCTCAGGGCTACTTGCCCCCTAAGAAGGAGTAGGTCTTCTTTTGTGTCTCGTTCTTCGTTGTACTTGGGTTTGTTTTTGCGGATATTTGCGGACTAGATATGTTAGATCGGTGATCTATATATAGAACTTTACTCCTTTTTGAGGTCTTCAATTGTGTTTCATTCAGATATTCAAGAGTATGATGCGAAGCAAGTAAGTAAAGTATATACGCTACAAAACAAGGTATCAAGTGTACCGTACCCAGACAGATATCCACAGGATCTTGCCCCTCTAATTGAGCTCGAACTCATAGTACACATATGCTGTGTACTCGCCGCCTCCCTCGTGTACTTCGCTCGGGTCGTCTTTCTTGACCCGACCCTTCTTGTCCCGTCCGAACGCATTCCCGGCGAGGTAAGAGTACTTCTCATCCAGGTTGTGTTTCGCCTTGTCAGCTTGCTTGGAACCCGGTGTCTACAGCATGTTAGCCCTAAAACGTAAAGACCACTAATCATAAACACATACCCTGATAAGAGTGCAAACGAAGTCAAGAGGAAGACCGTAGCGTAGTACAGTCTCAACAAACACACGGAGAACGAGAACATGGATCCAGACCATGACGGCCTCGCTCCAGGCTGTCCGTCCGAGCCGCAGTGTCTCTCCCCATAGCTTGCGCTCGTCGCCTCCTACGCGCTCGACTTCCCTGCGCTCCTCTTCCTTTCCACCTTCCACATACTTGAATTCACGGGGAATCCACTTGTGCTCACGGGCCTTGTGGACAAACTCCAGGCTGTGTTTCTTGAAGGTCGTGACAGCATATAGTGTGAATTCGTCATCCGAAGCGACAAACGTCGCAGAGCGAGGAACTACCATGGGCGAAACGGTTTCGTACGTCTTGAGGAACTCTTTGACCTGTTGAGCCGGGACGGCGACGAGATGTGTCTCGAGGTATTCCGAATTCTGGACTACACTGCGGGGGTCGACAACCGATGCGAGGGACTTGGTGGCTAGGTTACCTCTATAATAGACATCAGTATCCCGTAGGTACAGATTAGGGGGATGTCGCACGTTTGCTTCCGTTGAAGAGTGGCCAGGGTGGTCTTGACTTGATTGTACTGGGAGTACTTCGACCTGATGTCATTGTCGATACTGGCAGCTTCCTATTCACAGTTAGACGCCCCAAACAGCCCGTTGAGCATTGTAAGAAGCATACCTTCTGGAGAAGGTCGATAAGCTCACCCAAAGACTTATCGGCCCTATACTTGACTTTGTTCCACGTAAAGGTCCGCAGGTACTGATCCACCGGCTCTAATAATTCAACGTTAATACCTTGTTCAATGCCGATCCATCGGTCCGGAACAAAGCATACTATCATTAACAGCCTTCATCTTGCTGATTTGCGCTTCATCACCCTCCAAGATATTCTTCAGCGCATCGCCGACCTTAGACACAACAACCTGGCAGGCGGTCTCGAGTTTGGCCAGCTCATCGGCCTGCTGCACCAAGGCGTCTAATGTACCGATCTTGAACTCGGGAATAGGGAATGGGGCGACCGATCCATTTTCTGGGGCGACCGTGGCGGAGACAGCATCGAGAGCGTCGTCGCGGTGGTGAGACGGGGTGATGGAGGTGGGGAAGGACACGAGGAGGTACTTAGTGGGTTTGGACATGGTGACGAAAGACCCCAGTTGTACTGGCGAGAAGGGGGGTTTAATCGAGTAGAAGGTAACGACCTGTTGCCACGCTCAGCAAGCGGGCATGAGGCAGTCGAACGGAGGAAGCGGACAAGGAGGAGGGAGGTTGGGAAGGCTGGCCGTCAGTCAGTGTCGTGGAGTTAAGGTGTTGGAGAGCTTCCCAGCTGCGGATCCCGGGAGGCGGTCGGCGGCAAGTTAAGGTCACGCCTATTTGATAATTTCTATACTAAGTTGACGTATGTTTCCACCTTGTCTCTGAGCAAAACCAGTCACATTCTTTTTCATTATAGAGTAACCTATGTTTCGCCCGTTCGTATATGTGGCTAAAAGCATTGCAATCGGTCATGTTCCTAAACGAAGAAGTTTTGCTCGATAAAAGCATATATGAATTGCCCCTTTGCAACACTGCTGGGCTGCATCTAAGAACTAACCAAACCAAATACTATACAGTCACTATATACAATTCCACTGAAACAAACCAGTCTCCATCCGTCTATACGCCTATCCAATAAATGCATATGTTATGTTATTTAAATTCCCAGAAAACCGACTCGATCTTGAGATAACCGAGGCTCTAGTTGGTGATGTTGTAAAGACTGGACATGGCCTGGAAAGAAAGGATATTAGCTTTCAGGGTCTTGATTCTCTCGGGCTGATAAACGTACCGCAGCTTGTTTGGGCTCTATGAACAAAGCCTTTGCCTCGACCAAAACCGCGGGCTCCTCTCCCTCCTTCGGCAAAGTCTCAATGCGCGCCTCCACCCAGGCTTTACGGCCCTCGACCTTTACAGTCTCGGCCCGCAGAACAGCATATGATTCCGCCATGGCAGGGCGCCGGTAGTCGATGTTAAGATTGGCCGTTACGCCCACCTTGTTTGGCAGAGCGGGGAAGCAGCACCGTGCCATCCCCTCGTCGAGCAGTGTGGCTAAAAGGCCACCGTGGACAATGCCCAGGTGGCCACTGATGGCGGAACCGAGGTAGAAGATCGAAACCAGGCTCTTCCCATCCTTCTCGGAAAAGACGTGCGGCGGAACAACAATTCGATCAGGACCCGAAAGGGTGCCCGCCGTCAGATGGCGGTCGCGCAGCTCGGCGGGGATTTTCAAATGCGGCCGGGACTCGGTGAAGGCAGGGTTTTCCCGCAGCTCCACGGCTACCGGATGGTTGCGGATGTATTCATCGACCTCTTGCGAAAACTGGTCGGCGGGAACGAATGCAGTGAGGGTTTCCTCATCTGTACGTAGAGTGACCGTCATCATGCGAGAAACGGTCTTCTGGGTTTGGTAAACGAGTCCGGCAGTGAAGGCGATTAATGCAATGGATGTGAAGCCCACGAATCGACGTAGACGGGACCGAGGTTTAGATGTCTGAGGAGGAACTGGCGATGCAGCTTCTGAAGCCGGGGCAGAATGATTAGTAGTGAAATCCGAAGTGGAGATGGGATGCAGTACCAGAAGAATAGAGTCGCTGGGAAAGATTGCGAGGTAGAGAAACCTTCCAAGGGTGATGCACGAGCCATTGGGTTTTTATAGGGCCGTTTGACTTGAGACAGAGCTTGGTCGTGGTGGGGACAGCCCGAAAGAAGGCAGAGGATGGGACTCGTGGCATGGCGACAATGAGATCTAGGTACGCACCCCGGGATGGCAAAAAAATGAGTTTGTCAGAAGGGCTATCGGCCAAAACCAGCCCTTATGGGGAGCTCAACTGGTATTTCGGGAGCTCCTGGTGAAATTCTTCTGCTTCTCTGACACCCCAACCGAGTGGTGAAGGACTGATCCCTCAACAAGGCCTGAAGATTGGGTGTCTGGGAGCCCTTCTGATTGGCGGCGGTAGGGGCAGCGGATAAATCACTGGGCTTTAAACCTCGGCTCATTTTGAAACTCTTCCTTTATCACCACCGACAATCCTCGGTCCTGTACCGATGCCACGCGAAACCGTTGAGACTCGGACTCAGTGACGACACGGGCGAGAAATCGACTAATTGTCTGCATAAAAGTTTCTCTGTGTGTATGTGACGGACCGGATGCATTTCATCCGTCTTCGAGAACCCTCGAACATGGATGAACCTATCATATTGTTTCACAACAGGATCGCCCAAATGGAACTAAACTGGAAGATCATCTGAGGCAGATCACCACCTTTCAGTGGTCCCATGATGGCTGTTTATATTATCGCAACTATTGAACGTAATTGAACCTTTAGCGCCACGTCCTGCGGGACATCGGACTGATCACAGTCCGAACCATTCAGAGGCATCGGACGTATCCTAGTGCGTTGATCAGCAGGGGCATGCATACCGTTGAAATTAATGAGAGAATGCCAGTTGCCAATATACATACAGATGAGGACCATGCGCAGTACATCCATGATACCTGCACCTGCTATAACCATGGGCTTTCCCCTGGAGTCCATTCCCCCCTGGATGGCGTGCATATAGTACCTCTGCCCCAACATTCCAGGAAAGAGCATTCCTGATCGTCCATAGTCAACCCCCTGATCTTTTAGCTAATCGCTCCTTGTTATTGCCATGACACGCTCCTTTGATTTGTTACAAACTCTTAGAATAGTTGTTATTAATGGCGTCGTCTGTTCTCTGGTCGATCTTGATCGCTACTCCTCTTGCCCTGGGCTACACTAACCCTCGCTCCATTTCAATTCCTGAAGACTACGATGTATTGCAATATGTTGACCCGCTTATCGGAAGTTCGAACGGAGGTATAAATCTTCCAGTCGGTCTCAATAACAAACATTGCGATTGGCATCTGATCCCCTGTATTATTTAGGGAACGTCTTCGCCGGCGCGTCACTTCCCTATGGCATGGCGAAGGCTGTAGCCGACACAGATTCTGTGAACAACCAGGGCGGCTTCGCATACGACGGGAGTAACATCACGGGGTTTTCCAGTCTGCATGATTCAGGTACTGGAGGTCAACCGTCGCTTGGGAACTTCCCCATTTTCCCCTATGCGAGCTGCAAGGATGACGATGTCAATGGCTGTGTGTATCCCAAGAAACTGCGCAAGACGCGCTACGACCCCGGGTCTGTGTCTGCGAGCCCGGGTTATTTTGCATTGACCATGGCATCGGGAATTCAGGTAGACATGACTGTATCCCACCATGCATCTCTCTTCCGTTTTCGGTTCCCAGCAGATCGCGAAACCAAGCCCCTTATCCTGTTGGACCTTAGTGACTTGTCCGACACGCGACAGGACAATGGAACCATTGATGTAGATGCTGACACGGGGCGGATGGTCGGCCATGCTCGCTTTTTGCCCAGTTTTGGAAGTGGTTCCTACACTCCGTACTTCTGCATTGACTTTCGCAGTGTCTCCGGTGTCAGAGACAATGGTATATTCGTCAATTCACGAGCGAGTACGGATGTAAAGAATCTCACCATCTCCCGGAGCATCAATGGCTACCCTCTACCGGTTTGTTCAGGCACCGAACCTGTTAGTGCCAGATAAAACTAACAAGTGTAGGGAGGTGCTTTCGTTCGATTTAACTCGTTGGCCGATCGTACAGTTCTAGCTCGGGTAGGCCTTAGCTTCATTAGTAGCGAACAAGCTTGCAGCAACGCTGAGTCTGAAATCCCTAATTTTGACTTTAATGCGACGCATTCCGCCGCGGTGGATTCATGGACAAAGAAGCTGGCCCCAATTCGAGTATCGAGAAATGGGGTTAATTCTTCCTTCCTGTCCACGTTTTATAGTGGAATCTACCGTACCATGATCAATCCGCAGGACTACACCGGGGAGAACCCACTTTGGAAGAGCACAGAGCCATATTTTGACTCTTTCTACTGGTATGCGCACCATCTGTCCGTAGAGATCTTCTCTGATATGTGCTAGTCTCTGGGATTCGTTTCGGTCTCAGTTGCCGTTTCTGACCATCTTTGATCCTGCATCGCTGGCTCGGATGATTCGATCGTTGATTGATACCCAGAAACATCTGGGCTGGCTTCCAGACTGCCGCATGTCGCTCTGCAAAGGTGCGGAACTGTAGCCCTATTATTAGAAGCGGGCTGACCGGTCTAGGTTACACCCAAGGTGGCTCAAACGCGGACGTCGTCCTTGCCGATGCGTACCTCAAGGGCATTTCCGACGGAATAGACTGGCAGGCTGGCTACTCCGCCGTCCAGAAGGATGCTGAAGAGGAGCCGTATGACTGGTCGAATGAAGGACGTGGTGGCCTGGACAGTTGGAAATCGCTGAACTACATTCCAGTAGAGGATTTTGACTACAAGGGTTTTGGAACGATGACGCGGAGCATCTCCCGCACGCTGGAATACTCTTATGATGACTTCACTATTGCACAAATGGCCCGTGGCCTCGGAAAGATGGATGATGCTGAGCAATACGAAGCTACTTCTCGATTTTGGCAGAATCTGTTTCGCGATGACCAGGCCTCGTTCATAAACGGAACTGATACTGGATTCAAAGGCTTCTTCCAACCTAAATACCTGAATGGGACCTGGGGATATCAGGTTTGTTCTCATGACCTAATCTCCATGAGAGTGTCTACGTCTAATCAAGAAAAAGGACCCCATCACCTGTTCCAACATCGACACGAGCGGGAGAGCTTGCTCGCTTCAAAACAATGCAGCCGAAACCTTTGAGGACAGTATATGGGAGTATCAATTGTAAGAGAAAGCTAGTCAAACGATTCAACTAATCCACACTGACCCCTCCAGTTTCGTCCCCCATGACATGGCCGCCCTCATCACTCGTCTTGGAGGCCCATCTCAATTCATCCGTCGCCTTGACTACCTCCATGACACTGGCATTACATACATCGGCAACGAGCCCTCTTTCCTAACCGTCTTCCAGTACCACTACGGCAGCCGTCCCGGCAAATCCACCTCCCGCGCTCACTTCTATGTCCCCAAGTACTTCAACGCAAATCCAACCGGCCTTCCCGGCAATGACGACTCAGGCGCCATGGGCTCCTTCGTTGCAATGACCATGATGGGTCTCTTCCCGAACCCAGGACAAAATGTGTACCTGATCTCAGCTCCCTTCTTCGAGTCTGTCCGCATCGCCTCGCCACTGACGGGACGGACCGCCACGATCCGTGCCGTTAACTTTGATCCCGAGTACAAGAACATCTATATCCAATCTGCGACACTGGACGGAAAGCCTTATAGCAAGAACTGGGTGGGACATGACTTTTTCACCGAAGGACGGGAGTTGGTGCTTGTGTTGGGAAGGAATGAGAGCCATTGGGGTACCGGAAAAGAGGATCTGCCGCCGTCTCTGTCGACAAGGGGTGCTCTCTTTGACTAACTGCAAGTGTATGAACTAACTCTGATGGTGATTATGGGAACTGGGTTAATTGTACTAGACATAGAAAGACTAGTGGTCTTGAGTCTGTAATATAAAGTTATTGCTCTAGGAGCAAGATGGACATCACTGACCTCCTAGACTGGACTGCAAGCAGACTACGTAGCCAACTGAACATTACAGGTAGCAACTACATAATACTACCGCAAACCAAGAACAAACCCATTAATGAAATATTTTAAATTCTTTTAATTCATTCGTTGAGGATTAATCAAACACCCAGCCGAGACAGGGCATCCGATTCGAGACGAGTTGATGGCAGTCTCGCACAAATGCAGTGAAAAGGGGAATCGTAATATCTACAGTACATCACGGCATGAAACAATTCAATAAAAGGAAAAAGGACTAGAAACCGCAACCGCAACCACAAAAGCCTAAAAACCAGAACAACAGAGCTCAACCCCATTATGGGATCTAGGCCTTGCCACGATAGAACTTGCTCTCAACCCAGGGCATACTGGTAACAGTAGCCTTACGGAGCTTGTTACGGACCAAGATGCCAACCTCGGTACCCTTCTTGTGGAGACCTTGTTTGACGTAGCCCATGGCGATGTTGGTACCGCCGAGGGTAGGACTGGGGAGACCGGAGGTGATGATGCCAACGGGGGTACGGGATTCATCGTTGATATCGACGATGACAGCGCCTTCACGGGCGGGGGAGCCCTTCTCGACGGTGAAGCCTACGCGACGCTGGGAGAGGGTCTTGGCGGGGGAGGCGAGCTGGGGGAGGATGGCGGAGGCGCCATTGAAGTTGGCGGTTGCGGGGTCGCGACGGTCCTTGCCGACGACCCAGCCCAGAGATGCGCCGGGGGGAGTCTGGGCGGTGGAGATGTCGTGGCCGTAGAGACACATGCCGGCTTCCAGACGGAGGGAGTCGCGGGCTGCTAGGCCGGCGAGGCGGACCTGGTCTGCGTTTGTGAGGAGGAGCTCGGTGACCTGCGCGGGCAGGGAAGGGGAGCCTGCTGTTGGGATGGAGATTTCGAAGCCGTCCTCGCCGGTGTAACCGGTGCGGGAGATAAGGAGGGGGTGCGGGGTGCGCGAGCCATCGGGGAGGGTGAGGTAGAGTTCGCGGCAGTTGCCAAAGTAGAGGGTGCTGAGGTCTGTTTCGGGGCCGGAGCCGTGAACGTAGGACTGGAGAACCTCGGCTGCGAGGGGACCCTGGAGGGCGACCAGAGCGCGGTCTTCGAGGATGGTCCATTTGATGCTGTCGGCGCCGTGGGCTTGCTTGTAGGCGGAGATCTCGGCCTCCAGGAAGGCGAGATCCTCGTCGCGCCGGCCGGCGTTGGTGACAAAGTAGAAGGTTTCGTCAGTACGACGGGTGATGACGGTATCGTCGATGATACCGCCGGTGCCTTCTTCGAGCAGACAAGAGAGAGTGGATTGGTTGTGGCCGAGCTTATCAAGGGATGATGGGGTGACCTTCATCAGAAGCTCGATTGCACCCGGTCCACTGAGTTCGTGTTGAACCCTGCAATTGGTGTTAATCCTTGATTCTATGTATAAAGGGGTTCTCATGGGTGTGTACGTACATATGGCTCACATCGAACAAGCTCGCCTTTTCTCTGGTCCATTTGTGGCTCTCAACATGGCTGAGATCGGAGTACTGCAATGGCATGTCAAACCCCGCAAAGGGCACCATTTTCGCGCCCCGGGCGAGATGTAGATCATAGAGCTGCGTCTGTCTCAGCGGCCCTGAGGGAGCCGCAGACGAAGCAAATCGCACAGCACCATTAGAGGAAGAAACAGAGCTGACACGGAGGAATGGGCGTGCAGCAGTCGGAGTGCGGAGACCGCGGTGGAGCGGAGATGTCAACTGCCGCGGCAGCAGAGTTGAGCCATTGGCTGCGATAGAAGCGGGCTGGGAGAGCGATTTCGATCCCAGAAGGTTGATACCTCGTCGCAAAGGTCGTACGGCCGACATGATGAGTTTTTGAAGCGATTAGATGTGATTATTTACAGAAGGAAGTTCGTGAACAGAGGAGGACAGGGTAGAATTGCGGAGGAGTATGACCGATAGCGGAAAAGTCACATGCCGATAGGGCAAATTCCGCGGGTAAGCCGTACTCTCCGCCCCGTCGGGAGGATTACTTACTGGATTTACGCAAGATAAAGCATCTACGATGGTGTGAATCGATAGGCCAGATTGACATCTTCAGCGAAAAAGCGCGACAAGGGTATCTTCCCCCCCTGTACCACTGGCGGGTGTTGTGGAGTCTTCAGAACGCAGACAGCGCCGTCTGTCTGCGAGAGACTTTACTTCATCGCTATAGTGATGATATCTTTCATTACCATAATAACACGAATAGGTAGTCATGCAGAGAATGTTGCGAGCCCAAACCATAACATTAAAAGAAGTCCTCTCACGGTCCTTTGAAAACCTCCAGGGTCGTACACGTCGGAAGACACACACTTGTGATCAACCCGCAAAGAATGGAAATTTAGATCAAACAACGTAAACTCATTACAATCCGTTATCGGCGCAGGAGAAAGGACTACCCACTGTTCCAGCTTGATAATTTAGGACTACGCTGTCAACAGCAGCCTGCAAAGATCGTTAGTCATGACTACAAACCGCATGATCTAGAAGGTCAAACTTACATAGGTTCCCGGCCCTAGGAAGAAAAGGCCGACGAAAATCAAGCCGACATTGACAATAAAGCCAATCCAGCCCCGGATTCCCCGATTCTTGTAGAAATTCGGTCCGTAGTCTTCACGACGCATCCGGAGGTAGGCGACACCCCAGAAGATGAACCCGAAAAATGAATCAAACAGTGCGCTCATGATCGAAAGCAGATCGGAAAAGAATGGAATCACTTCGGCAATGATAAATGCCCCAATCCACAGAACGGCTAGGATTCCAGCCCAGGCGGCCCATCCAACGACGGTATGGTTACCCTTGTGGCGCGTTCCCTCGAATAGACGGAAGAAGAGGAAACGGGCAGATACCGAGGCGTACAACACTCCCAGGAAAATCAGAGTTGGGACCATGAACGAAAAGGACACCTTCTTGTACACCTCATTGCTGATAGAGCCGAATGCTGGGGAGGTTATATACTGATTGCCGGTGTAGGCATATACGATCGAACCCACCAAGCTGAACACGATGATTTCCGCAACAGTGACCGCCGTGACAGATTTCCAGAAGTCTTTCGGCTCCTTCATCTCGGCGATGAAACTCGGGAGTGTGATCTGACCAATGAACGTGTAGCTGATGTTCAGAAAAGCATTGACACCAGAGACGAACGTTGTCCCGGCCACGGGGACTGCGGTCACGATTGGATCGCCTTTTGCGGGAGTGTAGCCAGCGGGATGGTCTTCAATAGCTGTGAAGATAACGGCCAATATCACCGAAATGAACGTGAACAACGCTGAGAAAGTGGCAATCTTAGACAGCGTGCTGAATGTTCGCGGAAGCGAGCAGACGAACGAGACAATGGCCGTTATCAAGGAAAAGACGATGGTACACGTCCCATGGGAAGAGACCGTATTGAGCCACTCGGCGCCGACCAAGCAATGCAAACCCTAAAAACAGTATTAGGACTAATCATCCTGGATCTTAAGATGATATTGGGCGAGTTACCTGAATAAAGGTATTATTCAACAAGAACATCACTGCGGTCAGATACCAGGCAATATTCGAGCCCCAGAAGAGATGCTGACCGATATCACACACATCGCGAACATGGGGGTGGCGCAGGCAGAATCTCCTAAGGTGACTGTTAACATTGGCTTCAGGGGATGCAGAGTCGCATTCACTTACCAGATAATCAGGGAAGTGTACAGCACAATCCCAGCAATAACCACAGTCAGAATCAACCCCGGAACTAACCCGAGAACGGAATAAGACCAGGGAAATGACATAATAGCCAGGCAGATGTACTCGGAAAAGAGCAACGCGGCCGTCTGTACGTCCATGTTAATCAGGAATAAGCCACAAATATATATTTTTCCACTTGCGGACGCACCTTTTGCCAACTACATGTTCGGTATTTGATGGAGTTACCCGCCTCCATTTCAATTTGTCTTCCAACATCGTCTGTGTCCGAATCGGATTGCACTCCGGGCTGTCGCTGATTCTCGAGATCCTTCACCTTATCGGGAGAATCAGCTCGTTCCGAGGCGAAAGACTGACTGTCTTCGTCCCCACGCCCGTCAAGGGCCTTGGATGTATGGGGCGCAGCCATTTTGAGGAGCGGATGGACCGCTGTTGCAGGGAAGTGGTGGAGTGGGTCGTAAAAGTAGAATTGGAGGCCTTTGGATGCATGTACTGCTCCTCACGTTGAAGATTCAAATAGAAGATCTAGAGAATCGCAGGTCAATAGTCGCCCGGAGGAGTCAATGGATGCGCGATGGGACACGCCAGCCAGGTGGGACCAGAATCACTCACCTTAGGGACAGAAAAGGATTTATATCAGAAGAAGATCGGTAAATCTCTCTAGACGGAAATGAACAAAGGCGAAAGGGAAATAGAAAGAAAAATCTATTCGGCTAATTAGCGTCAAATGCGTATGGCAAATGCTGGGCATGGGCGTACCAAGAGAGCTTGGAGGCGTCCAAGCAATCGACCCCAAGACACTAAGAGGCGGGAGAGAAGGAGAGAAGAACAACCACTGGGATGGTTGTCAGATGGAGGAGGCGAAGAAGAAGAATAATAATAATAAAAAAAAAAAAGAAAGTAAAAAAGTAAAATAGCGAGTAATATTTTGAATGAACCTTATCATGATTATTATTCGATTAGTATTTTTTTAATTCACATTAGTCTCTAATACTATAATTTCTCTTTTCTAAATGATTTATTTCTATTTAGCATTGACCTCAGCGGCTGATAAAGACACAGGGCAAGTCCGTTTCCAGAAATCCAGCTTAAGCTTCTCTGAGCTTAGCGTCCACCCCCAGCGGATCCCGTGTGGAATGACCATCGACGCAATGAGTCGGACGGCGACACCGAAGTTAATGTAAACTTGAAATCCTAAAACCCATGACGTGCTCACACCTGTGTGGGCCATCGATGGTACGCATAAAGTCGGCTCTTTGCGCGTCTCATTACTTACTTGTTAGGGCAGGAATCGCTCCAGGGTAAAATTATGCTCTTGAGGTACCGAGTTAAAACAGCCAGAGTAATTCAAGCTTCCCGACCGCGGGTCACGGGAAGTCAACCAGGGTGACAGTCAAGATACCTGAGATCTGAGAGAGGTTGAGAACTACACCTACTCCCGAGTACCTGGGAAAGACTTCGTATTCGGTGCACTTTTCAGGGCAACGATCACCATAAACTTTCCAGGCCTGAACAATACCTGCAGAGGCAGCTAGATTAATTAGAAAAAGCAGTCGGGAATTATGGATACCTCTGGCATTGGACCAGCTCCCCATGCAACTCACGAGTCCCCGCTGCCAATCATTACTCAGATGGAGGAGCCCATCCGAACCAGTTGAGTGCCCCGCATCCGTAAACTGAACTTTTCTCTCCCTCGAAGCGGATGCGCCCCACTTGGTTCTTGGCCTCAACCGAAGACGTTGTCCCGTGCTTATCCAGTAACAGCCATTTCCTTTGCCGGACTAGAGTCCTTGACGAGATCTATGACTGCGATACTCCGTACATTGGCTTGGATTTATTGGATTGATAATCTTTTTTTTATTTCATTTTTCTCTTTATGTATTTATTTTTTCGCCTTCGCTTACTGCTTACTCAACTTTATGAAAATAATGAAATGCGCCTTTTGTCTTTTACGCTTCTTGCGCTAATTCTGGGCACCTCGACCGATCTGAACCTTTCCCCAAACCTACTCATAGCACCTTACGGAGTACAGTTACATACACAGTAGCCTAACAAATTAGTTACACAACAACCGATATTAAACCTCGCACCAGCTTCCCTTTTCTTTATACTACCATGTACTAATACGATGATCGATGATTCTTTCTTTTTCTCGTGTTGGCTTAAGCTTGAGCACGTTATGCACTAGCAGATGACGTGATCCCCACGTGCCCAGTCAATCACTGCCACTTCCTGAAGCCTTGGGATGCTTACTTTGCGTCGAGCGAATGGTGTGACACGCCAGCAGAGCAGATTTTGACTCGATCTTATTTATCCCGGTCGATAAGTTAATTCATGTCAGCAAGAACAGCTCGCAATCGCAATTTCATGCCACCATGATGTAATGCAGGCTATCCAAGTTCGAGAACCATGTGGCGCCTGGGTTCTAGATTCGGTCTTCTGCTGGGGCGGTTTATTTTTTATTTTTTTTTTCTTTGATCTTTTTTTCAAGTAAAAAAAAAAGAATAGAAAAGAATAGAAAAAGCCTCGGTAAATTTGATCAGGTACCTGCCTAACTAAGGCCGAAGTCTACTACTGGTACTGTTAGGTTGGTTTAAATTGTTCAGGGACGTTTGTATAACATATCACCTGATTTGGGTTTCTATTTCCGGATAGGAATGGTCTGGAACATGCCATCATGGACCTTGCTTGTTTACTTCTGTGCAGTGCAGGGATTATTACAATCGCTGATCTCTATGCTTCTGGTCGTATAGGCTTGGGTTGAAGAAAATGCCCTGAGATAGACTTTTTGTGGTATCTGTAGTATGAACAACGCCTTGCTACATAGCTGTACAACAATCTTCCCCTTACATGCCCTCGTCCTCCCCGGCCAGCAGGGCCGCATAGTCGTCCACCGAGGCGAAGGTCGGCAGATGCTTGAGCTTGCGTCTCTTCTTCTTCTGATCGGGCTTGTCGTCCTCCTTCGGGAGCTCCACTCCGCCGCCGAGTTCCACGTCCGAAGGTAGGTCCTCGTCGCTGTCGAGGAAGGCCTCGTCGTCAGAAACATCCATGTCAAAGTCATCATCCTCGTCGAAGGTATCTTCGGCCTTCTTGGCCTTGGACTTGGTAGCTGGCTTCTTGGTCTCGAAAGTCTCTTCCTCGAAGTCGTCCATGTCCACGTCAGACTCGTCGTTGAAGATGACTCCCTCGTCTTCACTCTGTTCAGCCTCCTCATCCTCACTTTGATCGTAGGCCGACTCGAGGTCATCCAGGTCAAGGTCATCATCGCTATCAGCTCCTTCCACTTCAGGCTTCGAATCCACCAGTGCCTTCCAGATCTCCGACTCGGCATCGCTGAGCTCGCCATCCTCTTCAGCATGTTCGACGGGATCCTTGGCCTTCTTGCGGCTCTTATCCTTGTCCTTCTCGACACGGTTGAAGTACTCGTGGAAGAAGACATCCTCCGCGGCCACCTCGTCGGACTTCTTCTTCCAGAAGGCCTCGGAGTTAAGCGGAAGTTCCTGGGTCTGTTTGGTACCGGACACCAACCGATCCTGCGCGTCACTGCCGGCAAGAGGCTGCATGATAGAGGCACCCCGGGTAGCGGCAGAGGCCTTCGGCGTCTTGTAAACAAAGCGGTCGAGGAAGTGCATCAATGTGTGTATCGTCATATCTGGCTTTCCGCTCATAGTCTTGTGCTCTAACAGTTGAGCCGCATTGACCGAAACGGACGGATGGAAATGTGACAAATAAGGCAGCTATCAAGCGCAGTATCAGTATGTAAAGTATGATAATGATAGAGAAAATGGGATGCACTCACCAATTCCCAGAGACATGTCTTGTCAGCATTGCTGTGCTCCGGGTCTCGTTTGCGAGGGTCGTAACGGCTTGATGGCTTCTTCGGCTGGGCTTCAGGCTGTTCTTGCGTCTCATCATCCTCATCGGGAACATCCCTGAACACCTCTTCTTCATCACTCTCATTGTCCTCGGGCTGATCGTACAAGGAGTTGAGACTAGAGAACGTCTTCTCTAATTCCCTGATCAAATACATGACACCACAGATGAAGGCCGGCTGATGCAGACCAAGCACCTGAATAATACGCTTCACGAATGCCTTTACACGTCGGGCGTTCACGTCGCTCTTCAAAGCCTTGAACAATAGGTTAAGATAGAGTGCCTGTTTCGAAGACGTGGCCAGCCGTGGGTCCAGAAGAGATTCGTATAATGTCCGGTAGAAACGATCAGCAGCAATTTGGTGTGAGGATGTCAGTTGCTGGATCAACATAAGGGCTTGAATGCTAGTGTTGAAGTTCGACGAGTGAGTGATGCGGAACAAAGTATCGACGTGCTTGGACAGTCTGTGCATGGATTAGCTATAACCGCCTTAGGGAACTGAAGAGAAAATACATACCGTTCTGAGTCAGAGCTGGTGAAGGGATAAGCTCGATTCACGCCGGTCAAAACGCCAGAAGTGAGCTTTTCTTGCATTTCCTCATGCTGAGCCTGACCCTTCTCCTCCTCCTTCAGGGCCTTCTGGGCCTTCCTGTTGAGCTTACCGTTCTTGCCATGCTTTTTATTCGACTGGTACTTGTTCTTCTTGGTGGGCTTCAAGAAGGCAACAAAGAGCGCGAAATAAATGTCAAGTAGTTGGGCCGCAACTTGCTCCTCCCTTGTACTCAAGACAGTCTGGTTCAAGGTGATAATGGCGTAATATTTGGCGTGTTGGCTCTGACCTGGACGGAAAAGAACCTCCTCAACAGCCTTGATGATGGTTGGCTTCATCAATGGGTGTGTTTGCTCGAGTTGTAGCAAGAGGTAGGAAGCTCGAGAAGCGATCTTCTTGGCAGTATCGCCAAGTTTGTTAACCAGTAGTCGCAACAGATTTGTTTCCTGCTCAGGTTTTTCCTTGAGCAGCTCAAAGACGTAGCTCACGGCCCTGGAGCGAGAGAACTCAATCTCGTCATTACACCATACTTCCAAAATCTTGAGGACCTCGAAATACTGTTCCTTCAGGAAGTGCTCAAATGCCCAAACGATAAGGTGGCGCTTCTGAAGACCATTAGGAAGGGCATCTCCTTCAGACCACTTGCTTCCCGCTCCTTGGAATGCAGCCATGAGCGATGGCTGATTCGCAAAAGACCTGAGCCTACGGTCGTTCGGAAGTAACGTGCCCTGGGCGAACATATCTTTAAGAGTCCTCAAAACTTCTACCGCCTGGGCACGACTGCGCTTCTTTCCTAGAGCGATAAGGTTTTCCAGCGACTTCGTGTTATGCACAGGCGACTCCTGTATAGCAAGTGTCAACGCCGAAATCTTATCACTAAGGGTACCAGTGGACATAATGGTCGTGTAGAATTTGTGAGAAGAGGAGGCCAAGGTTTTCTGCGCTTCAGAATACAAGTTGGATTCTTCCTCGAGCAGGGATACAGCGTAGTTATAAACACGATCAACCAGGTGTCGGGGCAAGCCGTTCGCATGTTTTGCGGAGATCGGAGGAAGCTCGGTCATGAACCAGTCTGATCTAGGTGGGACGGCCTGTAGTTTGGTTAGAATGGCATCTGCTGGCAAATTCATGCTAAACTCACAAGTTTGCTGTATTCCTTGGGAAGAGGAGGCTCCGCAGAGTTCTTAGCCTTCTCATTTTTCGTCGGCTCCTTAGCAGCTGGAGTTGGAGGAACATCCTCATCGGAGCTTTCTTGGTCCGCCTCTTCACTGTCATTTTCATCTCCAGAGTCAAGATCGACCTCGTCATCCTCCACGTCTTCTTCATCGTCTTCTTCCTCCTCATCTTGCCCCGCCTCGTCTTCCTCGTCGTCGGCAATATCATCGGGAACAACTTGACCTGCGGCAGCCAAAATACCAGACAACTCCTTTCTCAGTGCATCCTCCTCAGACTTGCTTCCGGAGCCCTTAGAGGTGTTCTTAGCATCTTCGACTTCGGACTCAGAATCAACCCCCGCAAGCATGTCATAGTCTTCCTCGGTACCTCCAAGAGCCAAAATCTCCTGTCGCAGTGCATCACTTTGGTCCGCTTCCTTGGATTTCGAGGATTTGTCCTTGCCGGAGGCGTTCTTATCTTCCCTTGCGATCACCTCGCCATTGCGGTCCCGCTTCTTGCCCTTGTTCTTGTCGGTATCGTTTCGCTTTGTGTCGAACTTAGGTGTAGATTCGTTGTTCTTTTTCGGGGTATCGTTGGGAGCATCCTTCTTATTATTCTTTGGCTTTTGCTTAGCAGCGTTCTGATCTTTCAACCTTTGTTCAATCTTCTGGCGCAGGCCGGCAAACGCACTCTCCTCAAATTGAGGGACAGCATTCGCACCAGCGTTGGAGTCATTAGCTCCTCCTTCCGGGGCAACGGCAGTCACTCCAGAGGAGCGCTTCCCCTTTCCTTTGGCCATTATGGGACAATTTCCTGGCCAAAACACAGTATCGATGGAATGGTGAAGTCCTACATTTTTTTTTCTGCCGCCCGAAAACCCAAAAAAATTATGGAGACTCTCCAGGCCGCCGGAGAAACGGTTTCACCGTTGGTCAGCGTCCCGGTGCACGGGCCAACTAAAGCCTTCAATGCGGACCTTTTATTTAGATCTCCAACTAATCATATCCATGATATTGGAGATAAACGTTCCCTTCTGTTTATCATTCTGATCATATTTCCCTATTCAAAGACTTCGAAGAATTGTCAGTCGCAACACTCATTAATTCATGATATCCGGCTTTCGCCCGATTCCGGGCCGCTATTCCGGCGCATATAGAGCATACTGTGGAGTCTTTCGATTCCATAGAACTCCATCATGCAGCTTCCATGTAGGACATTGCGCATATACCTGCCACAAGACTTATTCATTAACATTGACAGACTGATGGCCGAACTCGGGTGTCTAATTTCTGGATTCCTACGGGAGGCATCTCAAAGAAAAATATTCAGGGTGAAAAAGGTAATTTTAAAACGCAATTACTCTCGAGGACAACAATTGACAACGGGTTTAGAGGACGTGAATGACCTCTTAGTTCGGGGAGGCTTCCTCCGACAGGTAGTAAACTCCACCTGCATAGCATAGCCAATTCTGACTTTGTATAGGCTTATTCGGGGATTTTTCATATGTTACCGCTAGGATTGCGAGTGCAAGACAAGCTTGAGCGCCTGATAGATAAGCACATGCGCTCAGTTGGTATGCCCCCCTATGCTTTCTGCGCTAGAAAGTACAATTTCCTAAATGTGATTATAGGAGCGTCAAAAGTTTCACTGTCGTCCATATCTTCCCAAGAACTCTGGGAGAGGTCAGGACGCTTAGGAGAGGGTTCAGAGGTACAGTGGTATCTCCGATATCTCTTGCAAAAAAAACTCTAACATGGCATGTTAGGTGTTCAAATTTCATGACAGAAAGGAATCTCGTTTCCTTCTTGCTCCTACTCATGAGGAGGAAATCACCACTCTAGTGGGCAGTCTCGCCAAATCGTACAGAGATCTACCTCTACGAGTATACCAAATCTGTGAGTTTACATGTAAAAATCGACGGTTTTCCCGCTAACATTTCTTGATGCAGCAAGGAAATACCGTGATGAACCAAGACCAAGACAAGGTCTACTTCGTGGGCGAGAATTCATCATGAAGGATCTCTACACGTTCGACTGCACCGTGGAAGAAGCTTTAGAAACGTACACCTCTGTGAAAGCTGCGTATACACGACTATTCAATGACCTTAAAATACCCTATCTGGTCGCTGCTGCAGATTCCGGCAATATGGGCGGCAACCTGAGTCACGAATTCCACGTTCCCAGCTCCAAAGGAGAAGACACGGTCATCAGCTGTACTAGCTGCGACACTGTTTATAATGACGAGCTTGCAGACGGAAAGATTCATGAACTCGGAGACAATGAAAGCCATCAGGCCAGTCCAGGGTTTGACACGGGGGATATGTCACCCGAAGCAACTCCGACCATTTCTACAGGTCTCTGGATGTCGATATCCAAGGACAAACGGACACTGCTGAGAGGATGGTATCCGAAATTCTCCATGCAAGGCGAAACCCAGGAACCAGTGGAAAGAGAAGTGAACTCTCACGCTGTCAAGTCTGTAGCTAATGCTGCAGGTATCGATCTTGATCTCAGCGTAGAGAACCCATTAGAACAGTGGGCTACTAATGTCAAGTCCAACAAGGCTTCCGGCCCTTACCGTGTAGTGGACATGTATGACTCGCAGGTGCGAGTGTACAAACGTCCACCGCTGAGTGACTTGCTGGATCAAGCAGGCTGCAAGGTGGAAGACATTGACTACTCTATGCTGGATCGATTCCCTGGCACAAACAACGGCCTCAGCCTTGTCAAGGTTCAGGACGGCGACAAGTGCGCCAAATGCGCTCAAGGTCGTGTGAAAACCCAGGTCGCGGTTGAACTGGGCCATACCTTCCATCTTGGCACTAGATACAGTGAAGTTCTACAAGCCTCTGTCATGGTGGACCAATCCTCATCTGGAAGCTCAGAGCATCAGGTGGTGCCCATGCAAATGGGATGTCATGGAATCGGTGTCTCACGTATGATCACGGCGGTCGCTGACAGTCTAGCTGACTCCAAGGGCCTCAACTGGCCCCGCGCAGTGGCTCCTTTTGAGGTCATTGTTGTCCCTGCGAAGGGCTTGGAGGAAGAAGCCGAAAAGATATATGACACACTTACTTCAGACCCAGCATCTCCAGTCGACGTCATTCTTGATGACCGGGACAAGCAAATGGGGTGGAAATTGGGAGACGCCGACCTGATCGGCTACCCTATCATTGTTGTGGTCGGTAAAGGGTGGAAGAAGGAGCAAACATTAGAAGTGCAGTGTCGTCAGCTGGACAATCTACGGGAGAATGTACCTCTAGAGCAGCTCTCGACATTTATTCGGTCCTTGCTGGAGCGCCTGTAGAGTTAAGGCTTCTGGGATTGTATTATACAGATGATCAATTGTACAATATTCATCTCTTGTCGACGTCTATCCACACCAAATCATGAACAACCGAGAGAAGGCAGCGATACATTGCCATGCAGCCAAGAGATAATGGGTATAATATGTGGTATTTAGCACCTGGTCAGCTGGGAACTTTAGAAGGCAAGGGCTCTACGGCGGCAGGTTACAGGCTTTCACCACTTTTCAGCCTTCCCGATATGGGTCATCAGGCCTCTTAACTCGTAATCCTCCAAAGCCAGCCATGGTAAACACCCTGGTTTGCCCATTAACCTACTGCTCTCGGAGTTCTCATTGATCTGCTCCGCGGACTAAGCCCATTGAACATGGCAGTTTTCCCGTGTTTCTCACAGTTAACCGGCCAGTACCACCGCACTAGCAATGACAACAGTCTGGAGAATTCCTCCTAGATGTTATGAAAACGGAAACTCCAAACAAACACAGTCAGGGATTCAACGCTGCATTCGTCGGGTTTTGTTTATGTAGGGCAAAGCGGGGTACTCTCCCAACTATATATAGCCATCTCATTGTGAAAAGAAGCAGACCACGACACTAGTGGATTCAGCTGAAGAAAGAGATCGGTCAGAAGTGTGCCTTGCTGAGGCTCATTCAGGGTGGGTCACGGTGTATCCTTGTCGAAGATCATGAAAAGGTCGAGTTCAGTCTTTATGTCGTACATAAGGCAAGATTGGGGCAGTGACATGCTCCGATTGGTTCGCACGGAAGTCCAGGTAACCTCCCAGGTTCACAGCCCTAGGCTGGAATTTATCCCCTTTGACTGGTAATTTCAAGTTTCTATACAATATAAAAGAAGGCCCCCTTTCTCCTGCGTTCTGATAGTTGCTCTACACAGCGCAATAATTGCACATTCCTTCTTTCCACAAGACCTTCACTTTTACACTCTATCTAAACATTTACTTATCTTTTTGATTCATAACTTCGAATCACAATGAGTGCGCAAGGACAAGTCGTCAGAACCGGAGTCAATGTCTTCGTGTTTAATAATCAAGGCCAATTTGTGATGGGACTCAGAAAGGGCAGTCATGGTGAAGGTATGCTTCTTCAACCCCCCCCCTGCCCCTACGTTAATATATCCCCTTCGCCGTCCATATTAGCTCCTATATATATTGGTGGAGTATACTAATATTCCCAGGTACCTGGGGTCTCCCTGGAGGTCACATAGATTTCTTCGAAGAAAGCTTGGAGGCTTGCGCAAAGCGCGAAATCGATGAAGAGACGGGATTGGACATCTTCGATATCGAACTTCTCACTGTTACAAACGATGTCTTCAAGGAGGCGGGGAAACACTACACTACCAACTTCTTCGCAGCCAAACTTGTAGGTGGCACTGGAGACCCTCAGGTAGGACTCAACCCCAATCACTAAAATGCCTTAAGTCTTTACACTAACAACCCAATCTCATGTAGCTCAATGAGCCCAAAAAATGCTTCAAATGGAAGTGGTTTACCTGGGAGGAAGTCGAGGATCTTTACAAGGCACAAGATGCTGCTGAGAAAGCGGCTAAGGAAGCGACTGAGAAAGGGGATGAGATCCCTGAGTATAAGGGACCGAAACTCTTCCTCCCTACGGTGAACTTGTTCCGGCAACGAGCAAAACTTCATCCACTGAAGGCATATAACGCGATACTGGAAAGTGAAGAAAAACCTGTGGTCGGTCCTGCGTCCAATTGACAGCTCTTTAGTCTTTCTGTTTCTTTCTTTGTCTGTTCATGGCTCACTTGGTGGTTTAGTCAAGGACAGACTGAATGACATACGCCATGCTTTCTGAGACAGATGAGAACTGGTTCATGGACTTTTCTTTCCTTTTGATCTACGACATGCAATACGACAAGACACTTTCAATTACGACGAATTGTTTTTGCTTACTTCCTTCACCTTCAACAATACGTGCCTCTTTCGTGTGCTAGTCACCTTGTTTACGCTTGTTATCACTTTTAGTATGGATTATGAATATTTTGTCAATTATCTTGATCCTTCAATTCATAGAATAGAACATCAGGTGCCAGTCAATCTCAATAGACTTGACTATGAAAGTTAGTTAAGTTAGTAGTAACTCTTTCCTCAGTAATCATGCATATCTAGTGAATATATATTCACAGCTCAAATATACCAACCCCAACAATCATACGGCACCTTTCTATTCCCCAGCAAATCAATTAATGCAACTAGACTAGAATCAAAACAACACTTTGACCACTCAAAGAATAAAGAAATAATGAAAACATGAAGACCTCCATCCTACCCACTTCTATTTAGTCCAAACTAAGCATAAAAAAGCCCAAGCCTGACTAATCAACATAGTAGGATCCCGCACAATTACATAATCTAATTAACGACCATACCCAAAAGGGCAACCTGCTCTCGCCCGTCGCGGGCATAATCAATTCCCAAATCACAGCCAAATGATATCAACCAACGGACGAGGAAATAACCCAATCCCTCGCACCGTTGATATTCCAACCAAGGTCAACTTTTCCACATATACATAACTCGGGTTTACACAGTATCATCCGAAAACAAGGAAACGGGAAAGTGAAAACAAGCGCCATTGCATAAATTAAAATGGCCCCTCAAGACTCCCCCGCATCGGATGCTCCTCCGGGCTCAGGTACGGCGAACTTCTCATATATGGCTGGTTAGACCTGGGGCTGCCTAGCTAATGATGAAATGAATCGGTAGTTAATATCAACTCGCTTTCTGTGCCGCAACTGCGGGCGCTGCAGACTCGTCTTTCGTCGGAATTGGAGCATTTGACGTCGTCGCATGCTAAGTTGCGCGCGGCGCAGTCGAAGTTTAGGGATTGTGTGCGGTCGATTAATGAGGGTGTTGTCGGATCTGAGAAGAGGGGCACGGATGGGAGGGATGATATCTTGGTGCCTTTGACGAGCTCGTTGTATGTCAAGGGTAAGCTGGCCGACCGGGAGAAGGTGCTTGTGGATGTTGGAACGGGATTCTATGTTGAGAAGGTGAGTCTATGTCCTCTTTATAAGGGCTAGTTCGAAAGCTGATGATCTATCTCTGGGCAGACTACGAAAAAGGCGATTGAGTTTTATGAGGACAAAATCAAGAGTCTAGAGACGAATCTCACAGAGTTGGAAAAGATTGTACAGACGAAGAGCTCCCAGCAAAGACTCTTCGAGGAGGGTAAGTCGAATATAATGCCATACCATTCTCTAACTGGCCCGCACTCAATCTGCGAATGCGTACTATAAGCTAACTATTACCAGCTCTGAGACAAAAGTTGCTTAGCGAAGGCGCCCCATCCTCTGCTGCTGCCGCTGCGGGCGGTGGTTAGAACCTGCCAGACGCTCGCAGAGGCGTCCGATCATCCAGTGATTGGTCAGGGTAAAATAGTCAACAGAAATAATAGAGGAATGGTATTTGTTACAGTAAGTGTTGGCAATGGCAAATCATCAACCGTTTCGCATGTAAGCTCCTGTTTTGCCGGCTGAGAAACACCGCACGCTCCAAGGCTTCCGCCGAGATGTAAGACACGTTGAAACATACATGTTCGACGAGACATCGAGCCCGCACAATGATGGGAAGATCGCAACAAAGCACAAGCAGAATGGCCCTGCACCCTAGACTTTGAGCTATGGCATTGTTGGTCGCTTTTGTGAGTTACCAACTAGTCCTCTCATAAAGATCAACTTCATCTGTTTAGAATAGAGTGCCAAGGTCGGCGTCCAACATTCCAGCAAGACCCTTTACGTCAAGCTTGGGCGAGGATTCATTTGAGGGTGGCTGGCTTTTGGTTGCAGTGGGAACCATCGATGACTCGGTGCTCAGCTGTATTTTCCTGGCAGTATTCTCTAAGCTGGAACGGGGCTGTGCTGGGCTTAGAACTTCCGCTACTCGCTTCACTAGGCTAATAAACTCCCAGAAGCCTTCGTTCTTGTCATTCGAATCTGATATTGTCTTCGGAGGGAAGAAAGTGTGAAGCTCTGGGCTGTGCCGTGCGGAATGTCCAACTGACAGGTTGGCTTGCTCTCCCATCAAGTTATCCCAGTTGGAATCAAATATAGATGCTCCCCAGGAAGTGGATGGGACATCACAGGTCTCACCCGTCACTAAAGCTGGTGCTGGTGCTTGTCCTTGAGAAGCATCCGTCTTTAATCGGCTGTATTCATCGTACCTTGCTATTTCTAATATGTACTTGGTGCTTTTTAGCCTATACCGGATGGCGGTCTTTTCCACAAACCTAGATACCGGAGCTGAACTCGGAAAGACGACTTTTCTCTCAGGCTTTGCAGAAATGTCACCTATGGTTGTAGAGCGTCGGAAACCGATAGAGTGCGAAAATGATTTCAAAGCAGCATCGATGGAAGATGTCTCGTAGAACTCCAGGGATTTGATTTCAAGTTGCCAGTCGGCTCTAACAAGGACTCAGTTAGTTTAAACCGACGAAAGATACGAAATACCTACCTTTCGAAATCAATGACACCAATCTGGAGGGGTGGCCTTCTGTCGCTTGACTGGCCGCTTTTGCGAGGCCTAAGCCATCGGCGTTGAGTTACTTCAAACTCCTGCGCTCCGGGGCTTCTAGCAAATTCCGCTTCAAGTCGAAGTAGAGCATTATTCGAACCCAGGAATTCGAAGTTCACAGAATATGCAGGCTCGGCATTTTTCAGCGAACAGGATGTACTTTCGTAAGGCTCGAGAAGATCGGTAGACATGAAACATCTAGCCAGGAGCTCATCCTGACTGACAGGTAACCTGCTCATATGATATTAATGCCTAGGACAAATAAATAATAGGGAGTCCATACCCTGGAATCAAGCGGCCTTTTGTTTGTTCATGCAATACCATCTCTCTGAACTCCTCAAAACTATACCCAGCTTTTTCGTTCTTGGGCATGCGATACTCATCAAGCACAAACGAACCAAGGTTGACACGCATGCGCAAGTGCCCACGGACAAAGGAGACACCTCGCAAGGATCTTGAAAGGGCACTCGAGATGTGTGCCTTGTTCTTTGTCTGTATCAAAGTACGTCGATTCTGCCACTGCTCCGACTGAAGGCTCTTCACTACCTTTCCATGAAGAAAGGCCTTCGCAAAGAAGGTATTATTTTCCACGACAATCTTGTCTCTCAGGATTTTGGGAGGCTCTGAAATGTAGACCTTCGACCTAACGTGGCTATTGGCAACAGTCTCACTCCACTTGGTCCTAAGAAGCTGTGCGATCTGCCTCATCGTATCATGATTGGGACCAAGAGCACATATATAGTCAGGGGCATTCTTCGGGAGGTAGAGGTGACAGCCAAATTTCGCTCGAATTATATCAAGAGCCTCGAGTTGTTCTCCAAGAGATTCCTTGATTGATGGACCATCGCTCGGCCACAAGAAAAAAAGCTTGGATAATAGATCTATTAGAAAAGCAAATAATAGTTTATATCTTGATATACTGACCTGTTCTGGAAAGTCTGAAGGCGATTCGGGTTCTTTCCTCAGGAGAAGCAGCATATTTTCACGTCTTTCCTTTAACTCAACGCCCATTACTTTGTTTGCAGAATAGGCATTGATTTTAGCCCATTCTGCCTTTTTGTGTGCGGGTTGAAAACTATTGCATTTGGCAAGAAGCCTTTCAATTATTTCTATGGCCGAAGCCACGTCTTGTGGTTTACCCCATAGCTGAATAACCTGCAGTGAATGAGCACACAATCGTTGTCTGATATTAGACTGCTAAATGGCCTACCTTGTCAGTATAAGATGGAGGTTTCACATATGCACCTGTTCTCCTGCTGATATCCTCGAAGACTTCATGACGACCTTGGGTGGCTGCAGTGGATTTTGCTGAAAGCGTTGATCTTGCTACCCCGAAGAACCTATACACCATATAATAGTGAGCGTTTTCATAGATAAAAGCGAGCTGAAGGTGCTTACTCGTACTTGAAACTGCCAAAAGAGGCAGGCAATTTGAAAATCCCTTTAGTATAACCCAGGGTTGTGTTAGCCTGTTGGCATCCTAAACTAGAGAGAGCTTACCAGAAGGCTCACTACCAGCTCTCCAATTTGATTTTGCAGGTGAATCACGGAGAAGATTGCTAGATTGGCGTGAGGCTGCGGTGTTGGAGTATGCCCGTCTAGCCTGCACACGCCCCCTTGTTGCTCTCGGTGCACCTCTAGCACGCCCAGTGTTGTTGGTTATAGGAGCAGCGGTAACTTCAGTATATGATACCTGCGGCTTCTTCTGTGTTTCTGTCTCATTCCGGGTACTTCCTTTAGATAATGTTATGCGAGCCTGACCTGTCGCTGCTCGAGTGGTTTCTCCACGGCTTTTCGATGTGGGTCGCCCGTAACCAGGTAGCAACCATTCTATATGGAGCATTGACCAGTCAATGAACAGTTAATTTTAGTAGCGTTTAGGGTAGTAAGGGATATGAATTGTCTTGTGCTTCTTACTGATGGAGATATGCCTTACCTCTAGCTCCCGCGGTTTCATGACTGCAACGGTGTTAGCATACAAAGCATAAACGGGATGAGAACTACTAGTTGTTTCAGGTGAGGTGTATAGAGATGAGCTAGAATAGAGAACTCACTCCATGTCTTTTACCAAGGAGAAACTCGCAACAGAGTTGAAGCTCTCCGACAGCGATAGCTTCAAAGGGCGAGCAGAAGCAGAGAGTAAGCTGATGAGAGTTGGGTGAGTAATAGATAACAGAGAAGAGAGAAACGCCTGATAGCTAGATTGATTTAATAGTTCTGGAGTGGAAGTAAATGACACAGGATTCTTTGTTCAGAGTATGATAGGGGAATGAGGGCGAAAGTGAAAGAACACTAGCTGATGATGAATATGGAAAGTGCCTAGTCACGGGGTGAGAGTCCTGTGACCTGCATCAAGAACCTCACCAGCATGTTTACAACCAAAAACAACACTGTTGCCTCTGAAACAGCCGGCTGGTGGCGTTGGTGCCAAACGAGGATGGCTCACGGCATTCAGTGTTGTTTGAAACTGTATACTACTACTCACGGATATATTGATCAGTTTTTCTGGATGGTTCAAAGTTATCTCGATTATATGTTTTAAATGTACTACCTTGGAGACGAAATAAGAAATTCAGGCCGATTGCCCTTGTATGCTACTTCTTTGTACTATGTACTATACCTACCTAAGGCTAAGATTATATAGATCGTGTTGAGACTTCTGATTGGACAGGGACGGAGCAATGGGGCGCTAAACCCGAAATGGGGTAAAGTGGACTGCGCGCCTTTGGACGCGTTGTGGATCCATTTTCAACCTTCTTTTGTTTGCTGTTCAATTGCCGCAGTCCATCCCTTCCGCCAGCAGCTAATTTGCCCATTTCTTCGAAAGAAAATGGCTATAGACGCTGCAGATGAGAATGATACTCTGGAGACTCGCAGGCGTAGTGCGCGCAAGCAGGCCCAGCAATGGATGACCAAAGGAGGTCTTGTTCGCGATGATTCTGACGACGAACTTGGTGATGAGGATCTTCCGTGGGAATGGATATATGCGGTCGATACTGCTGAGAACAAGGAGGACACTGTGACGGACGCCCCAGAAGACACACCAAGGTCAAATCGAAGGCGCACCTCCCGGGCTAACGCAAAGAACCGTCGACCAATTATTGGAGCCCGGATGGGTTCGTTTGAATGCAAATTGGGTCAGGTCGTGCTGCTCAAATCCCCGGAGCCAGGTAAAGATTGGGTGGGTATCATCACGGAATTCATGGAGGAAGAGGATGAAGCGGAGGGTGAGACGATCAAGTCCGCCAACATCATGTGGTTTGCTTCACCAGACGAATTCATGTCGACAAGGAACAAGAGACGAGCAGACGCTTTGCCTAATGAGCAGTATCTAACGGCCGACTTCAATGTCAATCCAATTACATCAATTAACGGTAAAGCGACGGTAATGTCCAAGGATGTTTTTTTCGCCAAATATCCGAATGGGGCTCCGCCGAAAGGAAAGGAACAATTGTCAGATTACAATAAATGCATTGTCTGCCGTAGAGGTGTGAATCAACTTCAAGGGAGATACACCGAGGAATTTGTCTGGGAAGATGTCTATCGGGAGGATAGGATCTTCGATCTGATTGCTATGATCAAGGATGGCTTGAAAAAGGCCAAGAAGCGAAAGCAGGGTGATGATGATGTGAGATCCAACCGACTTTGCTCGAAGGTTTAAACATTCTGACACTTGGAAACAGTATGTTGATACCAAGGATAAAGAAGATGACGACTTTCAACCTGTGACACCAAGGAAGAAGCAGAAATTAGCCACGAATGCCACACCACAGTCACGACGTCAAAAAGCTCTGACCACCCCAACACATAAGAGGTTTGTGACATATATCCAACTAGATATAGGCAGTCCTGGTGCTAACGGCATGTTTTACAGAATTGTTGTCAAGAAACCCCTCGAATTTACACCGTTGGGCACTCGTATACTTTCTCCATCCCATTTCGCTTCTCCATATCGCCAGGCACGGACTCTCCTACATGTCTCTACGGTCCCTACTTCATTACCGTGCCGGAAGGCAGAATTCGACACCGTGTACAATCATCTCAGCGCTGCTATCATGGAAGGAACCGGAACTTGCATATATATCTCGGGTACACCTGGAACTGGCAAAACGGCAACAGTCCGTGAGGTAGTCGCACAGTTGAACGCAGCCGTACTGGCAGAAGAGATGGACGACTTCATTTTCGTGGAGATTAATGGTATGAAAGTGACCGATCCACATCAGTCCTACTCATTGCTTTGGGAAGCCTTGAAGGGCGACAGGGTGTCCCCTTCCCATGCACTTGATTTACTCGAGAGGGAATTTTCACATCCATCACCTCGGCGTGTCTCATGCGTCGTTCTTATGGATGAACTTGACCAACTGGTTACTAAAAACCAGTCTGTGATGTACAATTTCTTTAACTGGCCTGCCCTTCGCCATTCCCGCCTCATTGTGCTTGCCGTCGCAAACACTATGGATCTGCCTGAGCGAACACTAAGCAACAAGATATCCAGTCGTCTGGGTCTTACTCGTATCACATTCCCCGGCTACAAACACACCGACCTCATGGAAATCATAAGCACCCGCCTGGCCAACATCCCAGGAAACATAGTCGATGCAGACGCCATCCAATTTGCAAGCCGAAAGGTAGCTGCTGTCAGCGGTGACGCTCGACGCGCATTAGATATCTGCCGCCGAGCAGTAGAAATTGCCGAACAGGCCAGCGAGGCAGCAAAACTGGAACCGATTCTAGAAGATGGCAACGCAGATGATACTGAATCCATGCCACCAACACCCAGCAAGACTCCTGCGAGAAAGGAGAGATCAACCAACAGGCAGTCCGCGCCTCCAAAAGCTCAACCGCCACAGAGACAAGGGCGTGTCACTATCGCCACTATCAAACAAGCCATCCAAGAAGCAACCTCAACCCCGCTCCAGCAATCCCTACGCTGTCTCCCGCTCTCCGCGAAGCTTTTCCTTGCCGCTCTGTTGGCCCGTGTGAAGAGAACTGGGATCACTGAATCAACCTTTGGGGATGTGCTTGACGAAGCGAAGCGAATTGCAGACGCTGCAGTTGCAGTTGCTGGCGCGGCTGGTGCAGGTATCAAAGAGTACCTACTCAGTGGTGGCAGCGGTGCTCGCGTGCGTGCTCTCGGCTTTGCGGCTATGGAACTGATGAATTCTGGAGTTCTTGCCCTCGAGCACGGACCAGCAACGAAAGGACCCCTGGGAAGTGCTGCCATTCCTAGCAGAGGAGACAGGAGCGGCAAGGTTAGGTTGAGGGTGGCAGCCGAAGATGTAAGGGCTGCGTTCCGTGAAGATATAGAAGCAAAGGGGTTAGGACTGGGCACGGATCAGTAACCTGTTGTATGAGCAAGACGGTCTTCCAGACCAACAGCTCCTGCACCTCTTGAATGTACAACTTCCGTGTCCGATGTCCTCGTTGTTTGGGCCATGTATTCTACAAAGTCATTTATTAATCGAATAATGATACCCACTTGTACGTCAAGCGAATTATCGACTACAAGTCCCGAAGATGAATAAGTTTAACAGCGTAAATCAAGCAAGTTTCGGAATGTTTCAAGCTTAATAAGATACAACAAGAGAAAAATCCTTTTATAAACCCTACCGAATCCCAGTACTAGTCACAGATAACAAACAGTACATCTCGAACGCTAAACTCCGTAAGTGCGTGAAGTGAACATGCCCGATTCTTATATCAGATCCAGACTAATGAAGGGTATAAACATGACAGACGGCCAACAACACCACCAACCTAATATCTCTGTCTGCCAAGAGTGGGAGCCCAAGTCACCGGATGCGACTCAGGTGTAGCCTCATCATCCGGCTTCCATACCTTGATGGTCTTATCTGCCTCACCAGTGATCAGACGCAGGCCGGTCCGGTCGAAAGTTGAGGCCATGATGCCTGCCTCTGCATCGAGCGAACCGGGTTGAGCCATGGTATCGATCGACTGGAAACGGTATCCGGTCTTCCAGTCCCAGAAAGACATGGAACCGTTGTCACCACCGGAGAAGAGAACGTTGTCTTCGTTCACGGCGAGAGAGTTAATGACAGCATTATGACCCTCGAAGTTTTGCATGAAGTCACCCTCTGGACACTTCCATTGCTTGATGCTTCCTGTGCTGGCACTAGCAAATGTGAATTCCCGGGGGTGGATAGCAAGGTTTCGGACACCTTTCTTGTGGTGAGTTAGGACACCCATTGACTTTCCAGCTGCAAGATCCCACAGACGAACGGTGGCGTCCAGGGAACCAGTAATTATTTGTGGATCAGCTTCCTGACACTTGACATCGGCAACAGTTCCTTTATGGCCGGACAAAACGTGGATGTTACTCCTCGTTCGCATATCCCAGACTCGGGCAACGCCGTCTCGACCACCAGTGACCAGCAGATCGAGGCGAGGGTGTAGAGCAAGCGTATATACACCACTTAGATGACCATGGTAGTGACGAATGACCTTATTAGTCTCTAGATCCCAACATTTCACCATCTTGTCCTCTCCGCACGAGAAAAGATACGGATGCCGGGGTGACACAGCCAGACCGCGAACGGTGGAAATGTGGCCTGTAAGGGTCAGACGCAGAGCACCAGTCGCCAGATTCCAAATTTTTATCGTCCGGTCACCAGCACCACTAGCAAACCACTCGTTATTCGGCTCCACCGCCAGACTTCGCACCCATCCCAAATGTCCAGAAATAACTCTCATCAGTTTCCATGGTGCGTGCCAGTCGGGTCTCTGTTGTCGTGTCGCGGAGGGTCGCTGGATCAGGCTCCTGGGTTGATCCTCATTACCAAGGCCACCAGCAGCCGGGCCTTGAGCTTTCTTCACCAGGGCCATTGAGGCGCCGCTGCCATCTACGGGCGCCTTCGCCTGGGCTTGGATTTTGGGACGCTTCGTGCGCCCGGCCGCTGCCTTGGCTTGCTTCTCTGCTAGCACTGGTGGGAGTTCCTTCACATGTTCATATTCCACTTTCCGTCTGTAAGAAACACCAATCGATCCATCTCCAGTCGAGGGTGTGACCATAAGATAATCCGCGCCGAAAAGTTCAGCAGTCCTCTTCGCGGATCTGCGCACGGCCTCTTCGGGCGTAGTCGACGGAATAACGTCCATATTCGTGGAAATTCTGAGATCGTATATTGGGATCGTAAAGCGACTTATGGCTTATTTGGATCGCTTACAGCGAGGTGGTAGGCGGCGAAAAGAACGTGTCGTTCGCGTCTGGAACCCCGGGCAAAGGGGTTCTGACGGTCAGTTGTCGATAGCAGCAAATTACTGCCTCATTCAAAATCTATTATTGAGCGATTGGACGACAAGCGCGAACTGGTGGCGAGTATCGGTGGAGGAGAGAAAGACTGGCGATGACGAGTCGAAGTGTTGGTTGCGGTTCCTTTTTTGACTTTTGGCGGAGAGCTACATAGTATCTGCCTGAGGCTGTAAGGCATGCCACAGGTGTCAACGGCAAAGCTCCCCTCCGCCAATAGCTCCGATCTTATCATGAGCAGCTCTCTGACCCGCATCTATAAATTCTATAGCACATCGTCATGGACCCTCAACACGACGCCAAATTTCCTCTACATGAGGCCGCTCGAGAGGGAAGGAGTAAGCGCAACTTGGTAGTCTATAAAATTATGATACTTACCAATAGTTGATAGCTCAGGTGGCCGAGTCACTTCTAAACGTAAGTGCTGCCCCGCATCATCTGGAGCTGTCTATCTCCCTTTTATAGTCAGGGCAGTCGCGCTTGCCGGAGTATATCATGGATGCTTACTTTCAGGTTTAACAGGCAAATCCGAAGCTTGCCAATGTCAAGGATGACGATGAGCGTCTCCCCATCCACTGGGCCGTAGCATATAATCGGCTTCCTATCGTGGAGCTACTGGTGGCCACGAAGCACTTCGATCCAGATGTCGAGGTAGTGTCCGGCTCTTACTTACTGGGATTGCTATAAACACAGATGTAACCTGGGTCATTTGCGATCAATCACTTACTTTGTATCACAGGACGGTTCAGGCTGGACCCCATTGATGATCGCAGCCAGTCTAAAGAACGCCGAAGGAGATCCCATCATCGACCTACTCTTGAAAAAGGGCGCAGACGTAAATGCCAAGAGTAACTCTGGACAGGTCTGTCTAATCTCAATTAACCAGGTCTTTGTCAGTTCACTAACTGTAATCCCATCTCCAGAATGCTCTCCACTTCGCAACCTCCAAAGCCAACCTTTCCACCGTTCGTACCTTAATAGCCAATAAATGCAGCGCCAGAGTTAAAGATAAGCGCGGGCAATTAGCACTTCATCGCGCCGCAGCTATCGGATCCTCACCTATAATCAAGGTTCTTCTTCAAGACGGGAAGAGCCCCGTCAATGCCACGGATATGGACGGTCTGACTGCTCTGCACCATGCAATCTCCGAGGGCCACGGTGAAGCTGCGATCACTCTGCTTAAGGCTGGTGCTGAAACGGATAAGAAGGACGCCGATGGCAATTTGGCTATTGACATGGCGCCGGATACAAGTGTAAGTAGTTCATTCTTTCTCCGTAAACCATCCTTTAGGCACTAACCTCGTCAAGGTTCGAACATATATTCGGCAAACTGCAGAAATGGAGGGTATAGAAATCTAAGAGACGTGTAACATGATTATGAATACCCAGAGCCTTCCATAGCTTATTATAATGGTCTAATATTAGCAATTAGAAGAGATATTATATTCTTTTCTGAAAAGTCCTGTTTCGCATAACATCGTCTAATCGGTATCGAACGTCCAGACAAAATACTATGTACAGAAGTAAAAAGGATTATCTTTCAGGAGTTGTCTATAGGCTCTCATTTCATGGTACTATCCACCAGCTCGCGGTAGATTTTCTTGACTTCGGCAATATCGGCCTGGAGCTCTTCCACTTGCTCACTCTTTTCACCCAGCAGCTCAAGAGTAGTCTCGTAACGCTCCTCTAGCTCTGCATGTCGCTTCTCTAGTTCTTGGACACGGGCGTCGACTGTCCTTTTCTCCTCAGATTCCCGCATCAAGTCCACAACTTGTTGCCGGGCTTCATCGCGTTGGCTTACAATACGAGCAAGCTCATCTTTCGTGGCCGCTCGTTCACTTTCCAATCGGCGAACCGTCGCACTCATGCGCTCCACCAACTGGACCGATGGACCGGCGCCAACAGTGGATTCCGAAATAATGTCGTTGATTCCCCGGGAGTTTTGGGTCAGCGCTCCGCCAAAAGCAGATGGCGTGCGCGGCCGGGCAGAGTACTCGTCTGGTTCGAAAGAGATTGATGGGGTGTCCGTAAATTGCGAGAAGGATGCGCTGTTCGCTGGAGGTGAAAGGAGAGCGGACGTAGATGTTGGGAATGAGTTCTGTCGTGTTGGTGTGCCTACCTCTGGCGACGTCATGGGAAGAGTCGAAGACCGGCGACTTGATCGCAAGTCACTGAAAGAACCTACAGGCTCCAGGGTACTCGGCCTGCGACTGTAGGCTACTGGTGACTCGGTACGTTGTTGTTGGGTGAAGATGGCAGGGGGCACAACCTGCTCGCGCCATTTCACTCGTTCTTCCTCCAGCTTCTGTGCCCATGTTGCATCGCACACTTTCTTCTGTTCGTCGAAGTCTTTCTGTGCCGAGACTAAATCGTCCGTAGCTTTTTGAAGTTTCTGCTCGAGTTTTTGCAACTCCTGCATGCGTTCCTCGAGTTTGCTTTCAAGATCATGCTCGACCTCTTTTGCTTCTTCGAGGTCCTCCTCGGCCCTTTTAGCTTTGAGGTTCTGTACGTATAGATTAGCCTCTGTTTGCTCACGAAAAAAACAATGAGTTAGCACGGTCATTCATACCGCTTCCCGAACTTTCCGTCGCAGGTCTCCCTCTCGGCGTGCGGCTTCGTCTCGTTCTTTCTCTACGTTGGCTAAGCGCGCAAGTAGAGAACCCTCCAACGCCTGCCAATTTTCACTGGCAACAGCATACTGCGTCTGCAATGTCTCGATTTGGCGTAGAAGCTTCGCTTGGGCATCGCCAGCTACCCCAGATGAAGCTTCTTCCGCTCTGGAGCGAAGAGACTCCATCTTGCTTTCCAATACAGATTGCTCGTTCTTTAGTTCGACCTCCAGTACTCGTGCCCTTTCCTTCTCTTGCTCAATGGTACTCTTCAGATCGCGTATCTCTGTCTTCAAGCTTTCCTCACTTTCATCACGCTCGGCCTTGATGCTTGCCAGTTCTTCTTCCAACTTGGCCGCATGGCGCTTTTCCTGCTCTAGCGCGTCAGACTGGGCTTTGGCTTCAGCTGCCTCAGCTCGCGCAACTGCTCTGGCAAGTTGGCCCTTCAATTCCTGAACTGTTTGGCTCAATGCATCTCGCTCCGCTGTGACTGTTTCAAGATCTCGCGAGCTTTTTGACTGAGACGTCAGTGATTCATTGGCTCGTTTTTCGGCAGCTTCAGCCCGCTTAGCCCTGGCCTCAGCGTTGGCTAGATCTCTTTCCAGCTTTTCTGTTCTCTTGTGATTTTCAGTTTGAACTTTCGTATTCTCCGCCAACTGCTGCCGAAGTTTCTTGATTGCCGTACGGTGGTCCATCTCAGATTTCGAAAGTTTCTGTCCTTCTTCGAATAACAGTGCTATTTTCTCGTCCTTCTCCCGGAGTTGTCTCTCCATACTTCCAGGTGCTTCCGCCGCGGCCGCTTTCTTGGCGGACTCGGCAGCTTCCTTGGTCAAGTACTTCAATTTCGACTGCAATGCGTCAATTCGCTCAATATGTTCGTACATTTCCGCTTGCCAACGTGACTCGGCTGCCTTGTGTTCTGCCTGTAACTGTGCGATAGTCTTGTCCACATCGGTGGAGGAGGGCTCGATGATATCACTCGGACCATTCGCAGCGTCCTGGGCAAGGTCCTCAGATGAGTGTGGTTTGTCAGCTTCGGTTTCCTGTAGCTCAGGTTCAACGCCATTTTCTTGTACAACTTCGGTGCTCTTTTCTGAGTTAGCCTTTTGCGACTCGGAATCCTCATTCGATGCGCGCGAGGGGACAATGTCTTTCGAGTTCCGTGGTGAGCTGCTGTCATGACTTGTTCTGGAGGCTGCAATCGACGAAAGTTCATCGGCAGGAGCGACGTTTTGGGCACTTTCTTCGAGATTGAGGCTGCTACGTCCAAGGTTCGATTCAATATCCATGCTCGACCGCGCGCCATTACTCGTGACCGGACTGGTGACGGGAGAGGGGACTCGACTTGAGGATTGGGAAGCGGAATTAGCATTGGTATTAGATTTGACAACAGCGCGAGCCAGACGCTCCTGAAGGCGATCATTCTTCCGCGCATTTGATGAACTTCGCGAAAGATCTAGACCTGTTAGTATGCGACGGAATATATTTAGCTCCAATCAATTCGGGAAAGCCATACTTCCAGGCTGATTCTTCGTCGCCGTATTTTGCTTTGGCTGTATCTGTTGGCGCTGCTCCTCATCGGCCAGGATCATATCCAACTTCGATTCAACGCCGGCGACAGCTTGCTGCAGGAAGGATCCAACCTTCCATTTTTGTTGCGCCATTATGATAATGCGGTCGGAGGTGTCTTAATCAGAGGCATGAATCAGCTACTCCTAGCAGCAAGTCCGACTGGCTTCCTGGCATGAAAGGCGGCAGTCTTTGGCAAATGATGAAGTGGGTTGATGTTTGCCTGCTGTCACACGCACTGTATAGTATGTGGAACTAGGCTGAGCGATAATTCCTGACTTTCCTGCGGGGAAAATGAGCGTGGGGGGTTGGAGTTATATAGGGAACGAGGGGTTGAAAACGAAACGAGAGACGAGAGACTAGACTAGAAGATATAAAGAGACATGAAACAGACAAGGATGAGTGCAACCACGTAGCAGGAAGACGCACGCTGGTGTCTGGCTTGCGTGGACGAGAAGGTTGGAGAGATTACTACTGATTGAATGGGGCTTAGTATGGGTCTTGGCGGTAGGATGGGGAACAACGTGAACACCGGAGCTTTCCTCCATTCGTTAACACTCTATCATCATAGATTCCAGCCCTCTCTCTTCATCTTCAATCTCCCCCTCCCACACATCTTGGTCTTCCTCGCTTCTCACTGTTCCGGGTAGGCTTCACTTCTACCCTGCATTACCGGAACTATGTCGACCATGCCTTTGGAGCCTCCCATGTATCTCAGCTCTCTCCAGAACAACATCCGAGCTCGGCCCATCCCGTGGGAGGGAGCAGTTCGAGCTGGTAACATCACCGATGATCATCTGAAAAAGATCAAGGCAGTGGACAAGGTTCGCAAAGACCAGAGGCGTCAGACTGTAGAGGGCGATATCTCTGGCTATGTAACCCTGCTCTCTGGAAGTGCCGACGCCAAGAGCGTTCTGGACTCCGCTTCTAGGAGGACCGATATCGTACAGTATATCCTTGTGCTGGCAGCGGACTTGATCAATGGTAGGGCTATGTTTGATCCCAAAGTGTGCGCAAATGTATAGAAGTTGTGCTGACCCGATTACTCGGTGCTGTAGATGTTCCAGCGCTCTCGTCTGCCCTAATCGCGCATCCTGATCCCTACAAGCCATTTCTCCCCCTCTTGCGTCATTCTACGAATGCCGAGGACCCTATCCCGCTGCTCACTTCTACCTTCCTGACAAACCTTGTCTCTATCAGCCTCGCGTCTTCGTCTAAGTCTGCGGCCCGAGATGAAGAGGCACTTCCACAACTGTACACTTACCTTTCCAGTCTGACCCAAAACCAGGACAGTGGATTGCAAGACATCGGTGTCCAGGAGTTGTCGGCGCTGCTTCGTACATCTAGATCTCGGGAAATTTTCTGGAAGCAGAGGGGAGAAACGGTCACCCCTTTGATTGAAATTCTACGTGCGGCGACCGGAGGCAAGGATACCAGTTCCAGCACCGTGGCTGGCAGTTCGCGGGCGATCGAGCCAGGTCTCTCCGGCGGTGTTGGGCTTCAACTTCTGTATCGGGTTCTTCTTGTTATCTGGCAGCTGAGCTTTGAAGGCGCGCTAATCGGGGATGACCTTCAAGCGTACGTAGCCTCCGTCTGATCAAATATATTGCACCCGGACTGAAATTTACTGACGTTCGCAGGGACCACGAATTTCTTCAGTTGTATACTTACCTCCTGCGCCTGTCGCCGAAGGAGAAGACAACTCGGCTTCTTCTTGCGACTCTCAACAACCTCCTTTCTTCCAATCGTACAACCCTATTGCCGGTCGCAGTGTTTGTCCGCCTCCCTGCGCTTCTTTCGAACCTCTCGGGTCGTCATTTGACCGATCCCGATCTCCTTGAGGATCTGAAGACTCTCTCGGACATGCTCGACGAGTACACCAAAACTCAAACTACTTTTGATCAGTACGCGGCGGAGTTGCAGTCAGGGCACCTCCGCTGGTCCCCACCCCACCGTAACCCTACATTTTGGAAGGACAATGCCCGGCGCATCCTGGATGATGCTAATCTTCCCAGGAAGCTAGCGGAGATTATCTCTAAGGAGTGGGACAATGACAAGCAGGTTCTCGCGATTGCCTGTAACGATGTGGGACATCTGGTGAAGGAACTGCCGGGACGACGAGCACAGCTGGAAAAGCTCGGGTTGAAGGCGCGAGTTATGGAGCTCATGGCCGACAAGGACGAGTCGGTACGTTGGGAGAGTCTGCGAGCAGTGGGCGAGTGGCTTCGGTATACCTTTGATGACTGATCGTTCTTCGCGAGATGCTTGTTACATGTTGATTATATTACCCAGTGTCTGTTACTTCTGTGCTTGCTTTGGACTGATATAGAGATAACCAGCTGCATTGTATTGATTGCGCAGCGTACGTCGGCCAAGTGTCTTCATTACTACTGTGCATTTAGCGGTGTTGTTTTGTGGAATAAGTAATCTTCCTTGACGTTCTAGAAGGACATGCCATGTGCTGGAATGCAGTCAAGTATGCAACCAACCCCACGGGTTGAGATCGGCTCGTGGCGACCGAACCTAGCCTTCGTTTTTGTGAAACTTCGGAACCACAACCCCGCATTAGAAAAGGACTTCGTGGTGAGCCGTTCTTATTTTTGAGGACTCCTTAAATTGAGACCAGGCAACACGGAATTTATCTCCGGGGAATAAAATCACTTGGATCCTCTCCACGACTTCTCAATAGTGTCCATGTACGTACAGTAGGCACGACCCTCCGGTGGATCTTTAGCCTGGAGGATCGGCCGCTATACAGCACTCCGCAGGTCCGTTATCTCCATTCCCACTGATACGAGCGACCCTCCACGGGGATTCGTGCCACACTCTCGTTGCGCACAGAGAGCCGACATTTCGCTAAATTACTCTTTCATCTTTTCTGTTGATCTGAAGCGATTTTCTACACGGTATAGGGCATATTTTGAAGCCACCAGGAACAGCCGAGGTAACCAAACGGGGAAGGGTTCCAGAGAAAGATAACGAGAAAGCCAAAAAAAAAAATAAAATAAAAAACAGGTCAAAGAAATCGGCGACCGTCAATCGACCACACAATATCCAATCCCATGTCTCGATCATTTACCGGTTGCAAACGATGTAAAGCTCGACGGCAAAAATGTGACGAACAGCGACCAATATGCGGACGATGCAAAACCGCCGGAGCGCAATGCCGATATGCGATGCAACTGCAGTGGGGAGGGAGGGCCTTTTCGCGCTCGAGGTTCGGGGCCTGTGTGGGACACGGGGGCATGCAGAAACTCGGTAGGTTACTTCTACTACTCGTGCTCGGCCGTACTCTTCACTTTGGAGCCCTTAGATCTAACGGATCGATCTAGAATACTCTCCCGGCGAATTCATCTACACTACGAAAGTTTCACCTCCTCCTTCTGAACCTCTTGCTCTCACCCGACCCGTCGACCCGTTTTCCTCGTTATCGTCTGACCAGAAGGCTCTTCTTCACCATTTCCTTAATGATGCCTCACAAATCACCGCCTGCCATACGGGCATGCAAAGGGATATCTGCCAGATGCTCGTTCCCATGGCCCTGCAGACCCCGTCTTTACTATATGCGACGATGGCCTTATCAGCTATCCACCTACAAGCCCTACATAATCAGTCAGAAAACGTCAAGTCTGCACCAGAGATAGCACGGTTCATGGCCCTCAGTCTAGAACATTTTCGGGCAGAGCTTCAGGACCCGGACGTCAAGGGTTCGGATGCGCTGTTAGCGACCGCGCGAACACTCTGTCTCGCGGAGATTCATTCGGGGGCTATTCATCCCAACTCATGGAGGGCCCATATTGAGGGGGCTAGGGCGTTGATGGATGCTTGTGATAATCGAGGAGCTTTGTCGCCGCGGTCGTCAGATGGGTTCAGGAGGTACTTGGATCGGTGGTACCGATCGATTGTTTCGCTCACGGCGTTAACAGGCAATGGCCCACCCATTGGTGACGTTGCAGGTCAACCCATCTTGAGTACCATCAACCAGCACGACTCCCCTGACTATCTTGACGATTACTGGGGCTTCACGGTAAATCTTGCTGCAGTCTTTCGCGGGATAGGGGCCGCTGCTTGGCGAAGTCACCCCAGCCAACAATGCGGTGGCGTAGCCCAAGAAGACGAATTCAGCGTCCATCATGAAGCTGCGGTTCTTGAGTCGTCCGTTCGGCGCTTGATGGACCAGGAAGCTGACTCACAGCCTGCATTCTACCCAGGGGTGGTGGAAGGGCTCTCAAGCGAGTACATTCGTCAATTCATCCTTTGTAATGAAGCCTTCCAGCATAGCGCGCTCATTCAGATCCATCGTCGGTTGAGGAAAACACCAGCATCGTCACCGGAGGTCCAAGCATCTGTCAAGCGTATTTTAGAATGTACTGCTCAGATTGGACCCTCAGCAGGGCTGAGCCCATGGACCATGCTCACCACACCGTTATTCATTGCAGGCTGCGAGGCAGGGGATGAGGACCGGGAGAAAGTGCGGCAATTGCTCTCCTGTTTGCATGACACGATTCGCGTGCCGAATGTGCTACAGTCCTTACGGTTTTTGGAGCAATATTGGACGAGCCAGATTGATGAGAATGAAGGTTGGAATCAGTTCCTCGGTATGTCTGCTTGTGTTACTCCTGAGTCTAGATTGCACCCGCTGACAGTCATAGATCGAATGAAATTTGACTTTATCCCCTATTGACAGGGCTTCAGGGAATGTCATGCTATTTATGTTCACGATGCCAAGAGAGCGTTTAGGAAGTTCATGTTGCTAATGATATATTATATGTACCAAACGATTGCCAAAGCTGTGGCACAGTGCATGGATTACGTTATTTTCGAGCGAACGGGTGTTATTATGATGTTTTGATGATTCTAGCGGTTTATTGTATATGTATTTGTATATATGTATTTCTTCGCCCTTTACCGTATATCTAAGTTGTCTATACAACCACCCCTTTGGTGTTAAAAACAGTTGGCAGGTGTCATTTAACATTCTCAGCTGCATGCATAATCAATCACACGTCACGTTCGCGGCTCCTGCCGAGTTTAAATCTGCCGGAATGGACGTATCACTTCCAAGTCCATGGAGACAGGGATGGAAACTGTTTATCCCTCGAGGGAGGGAAAAAGGCGGTTAAATCAAGAAATCTGGCCCTATGAACTACTGACTCAACCCTTGCAGAAGTTAAACGCCTGTCATTTCTTAAATTAGCATTCCTAAGGATGGCGGTCTCAACGTTGGCGTTTCCAAATGGGACAATGATTGGGTTCGCCCCTTGCGCCTTGAGAAGATAGGGCTACATGGACCACCAGTCAGGTCTCGGATCTTTTTCTCTCTTTTATTTTTTCCTATGCAAAATTTGGGGCAAGCGGGATTCTGGGCGCTTCGGAGGATGCAAATTTGCAAATTCAGCGGTCTGCTCGAATGAAAATCGAAAAATAGATTTTTCGGGGCGTGGCGCTTAACTATCAGTTGTTGGACAAGGACTGCTTTTTTCTATTTGTTCTTTTCTTTTTTGTTGTTTACTATTCTTGTTACTCCTCGGTGTCAATGACGGGGCAAATGTTTGTTCAGGTGGTACGTGTAAAGAAAGTGGTAACTATTTTGAACCCGACTATTGCGCGCCTATTCTCCATCCAGTGAGGTCTAGATTGGGGGAAGGTCCCTTCTTAACGTCTTTCAGTGGCCGTTTCATGTTATATTTAGCCAGGGTCTTTTTTGATCCTGGTTCCATACTGTTTCTCAGCCTGATGGAGTCATTGACGCGCATTAGGTCAAGCAATAATGAAAACGATATTGTCGCTCTTCCGACGGAGATGTACTCCGTATACCGAAAGGGAATTCACGAAGTACAGGCCAAGTAAATTAAAACGAGAGCGGACTAGGTATGGCTGCCTCGTCGACACCTGAGGGTGACCTACACGATACTAATACAGTACGTACTACGTACACCTCCTAGTGTCTAGTGCTAAACTACTTCAGGGCTGACGGCAGTTGAGAGGGAGAATAACATCCAATCATAAGTTGGTGGAGAAACCGCACTGACTCCTGAGCTTCAGCTGGTCCGAGTTCAAGTTGCATTAAACCCCCCCAGGACTTGAGAAGGGATTCGGCGATTCGCCGGTTGACATTCTACATTTAACCAACCGCTGTAAGTGATAGATGTTGGCGCACGAGCTAGTCGATCGTTGCATATCAGTCGTTCGGAGGTGATTGCCTTAGTTGTGCGTAGTTGAGGGTGGTGGTGAGGTGGAATCGAGATGGGTTGGTTGGACTAAGTCAGTATATTGGGAGCTCAGACCATCGTGGTATATCGGTTTCCCACCATTGTTACAGGAAGATTGTTTGCACCGTATGATAGGATGGAACTAGTTGATTGATATGAACTCCTTCGGGGTTTACTAGTATTGAGATAGTCTTCTTTTGCTTCTTTATCTTCGACGACTTGGTCTATGTCTTACTTTTCTACTTGATGAAACCTGTTTCTGGAGGGGATTGTGTTTGGGACTGAGGGCAAAGTTGCCATTGCAATTGCCCCTGAGTCCAGAAGTATGCATAGGAGTGGGTCCGTCCTTCACGGTTCACTTGCGATCGGCCGCCCTAGTGGGGGGTTAGTGGCCGCTTGTGAAGTTGTGAGCCGTCTATTTTCTTACTGCTTGGACTTCTTCCATTCCAACGATCTTTTTATCTCCAGATCTTGGCCACGGTCTCTCTCTCTCTCTCTCTCTCTCTCTCTTTGCGATCTCCTCCAGGACAGAGGGTATGCACTTGTAACTATGCAATGGACACATTTTTTCAAGAATATAGACTTTACTTCAAATTTAGGAATATTAAGAATAGGAGTACTTCTCTTTTTCCTAATCGAATAACCTTTTTCTAACCGCCTAAGATGTTCAATATTCTAATGATCAAAATTAATCCATACTTTTTTTTTATGATAAACGCCCCACCAGGTCTTCCACTCCGAATCAGGAAATGCTCACTATTAGGCTGTCTTCCCGAACCGCCAATCCTTTTCTCCTTTCCACCCCTTAGTTTGGTCGTCTTTCCAAGTCTCCTGGTCACCTTCACTCCTGGACAAAAAATCTAGGCTCCTTTTCCCAGTCTTCCCATCAATCAACATACGCCATTCCCAAGGTCTATCAATTCCCACTCTTGGTCTTACCCCTAACAACCCGGCGCGTGTCATCGCCCGTTTTGCCCGTGCTCCCCAAGGAGTCAAGGCTCATCGTCACCATGAGGGTGCGTCGATCCTATGCCCCCGTTGGCTAACGGGATGTTTCTGATTCTCTGTCCCCTTTCCTATTTCTGACTCAATTTGAATTCCACTATAGCATGTTTCTTGGCCAATTCCGTGTTGCGATCTCCAATAAAATCTACTATGCCTGTCATGGCCCCAGGCTGGGCTTCTCCGCCGGCTCCTGGCGCCTTATCGTCGACTACTGCTGTGTCCGCCGACCCCCATCAACCACACCATCAAGGGACTGGTGACACCGGCGGTTGGCCAAGTCCTCCTCCATCCGCATCCTCCACAACCGCTCCTCCTCATACTTCCATTCCGGTCATTTCTCCTACGACCACCTCCCCCGTGCGCAGGAAACCGCTTCCCCAGAATGCGGCCGCTGTGATACCCCCTCGCCGGTCCGAGTCCTCTTCAAGTGCCTCCTTCTCCGGAGGCGTATCGCCTGCAGATCCTCCAATCCCTGTCACGAGCGTTTCTGACGTGCAGACACATTCTCGTGCCACTTTGTCCCAATTATCCGGCTTGGTTCCCGCGGAGGACCCCTCTCTCTTTGTTCCCAGGGATCTGGATAGGTATGAAAGCCGTAGCGCTCTTTGTTCTTATGCCCTCTTATCCGGCACCGTCCCCCCGGTTCTGATCTTCATTTTGTCACACTCGCCTGGTCCCCACCCGGGCAGAGGACTTCCCATGCTGCCCATTCCCCCTTCAGAAGTGTCACAGCTAATCCCACTCTTTTCTTGGCTACCCTCAGACTTCCCCATGCGAGACAGCCCGCACCTCCTCTTCGCATAGACACATCCGCCTCATTCATAGATTCGTCGGACGACGACGTGGGTCTTGACGCGGACTACGGCTCCCAATTCGTGAATGGGGGCCCAGTGCATAGTCGTCTCTTTAGCGAACCGTTTATCCCAGTACTCAAGTCTCCCTCAATGATGCAGAAACGGGCTACGACCATGCCCTTACACCATCCGTCAAATCGACCCCCTCCCCTCCACATCGATTCGAGCGGACGCTCTATATCCGGCGTTGTAGACGCCAAAAACCCTAAAACACCCGGTCACAAAATCAGCTCTTTTTTTGGCTGGCGAGGCACCATTACTACGTCACCTGGTGCAGAGTCATCGAGCACTGAAGTCTCAGATCTGGGTCATTCTCCGCTCCCATCCCCAATGCCTCCTTCCTTACCCAGTGCGGTAACGCCGTCCACGACGGTGCCCTTCGATGCCTCAAAGGGCTTCCCGCCGCGCAATCCGTCCCTGAGTAGTGCAAGTATCTTGGAAACAGGACCTTCCACGGCGCATGTGGCTGAACTCGAAAATGAACTCCGGGAAATCAGTTCTGAGTTGGCTGGCTCCATCCGGCGGGAGATGGAGTTGGAGGACTTGGTAGAAAGGCTTCAATCGGAATTGCCTTTGGACAACGGAAATCAACGTACCAGTGACTATTTCTCTGACTCGGGTACCAGCTCCATTCGCCTGGTGTATGATGGGCGGATTGACGATGTTGAAAAATATCGGCGGGCATCGGAGCAGGAACGGGCTCAATTGAAAGTAGATTTAACGCAGAGATGGCAAGAGGAGCGGGCTCGCCGCGCAGCGGCAGATTCACATGTACAGATACTGGAATCACAAGTACATCAGGTATGTCAATGGATCTCTTCCGCTCCCTTATTATCCGTCATGGAATTGACCAGATTTAATTAGCTCCGGCGAGAGAGAGTTGACCTCTCCGATCTGTCTTCTCGGACAAAAGAACTCGAGGGTGCTCTGGAAGCCACTCGCAGAAAATTGGCGGAAGAGCGACAGATCAAAGACAATTTTGAAGATTTGCTCACGGCCATGCGAGTAGAATTGGAGCAGATTCGAAATGAGCGGGATCACCTTCGTGACCACATGGTTCCAGAATTGAAAAATAGCGCAGCATCTTCATCTGATGCCACGGAGGTTCAGCGATTGTTGGAAGAGCTTGAAGCTCTGAAGATTGAGAATGCTGCGCTAGCGCAACTACAAGGAGGCCGATTTGCTACCATATCGGAGGACAATGAAACTCCTAGTAGCAAGAGGAACTCTGCAGGGGGGTTATCGCGCTCCAGCTCATTGGCTCGGATGCATTCAAAGCCTACCATACGGACAGGACTGTCCCGTTCCAACTCTCTGTCGCAGTCAAGCCCAGTCACTCCCAAGGGTGTTGACACCCGGGAATCCATGGCGGATCGGGTGGAGAGTGTTGAAGCACAGCGAGATGCACTTCACCACGCCCTTCGGCGCCTGCTCGACCGTCAAGCTTACGAAGCTCGAGAATACGAGAAGCGTATCCGGGCCATGGAGCTAGAGCTTGTTCACGCACAGCAAATAGGCTCTCCACGCAAACTGGGTTACGAGAGAGAAGTCCGTAACCTGAGAGAGGAAGTCAACCATCTCCGGCAACGTGCCGAAGAGGCGTTGGATCAGAAATGGCAGTGCGAAAAGGGATTGGCAGGGCTTAAGATGGACCTTGACCGTGCTGAGCAGGAGACCACATCCCTTCGTGTATTGCTGCAAGAACACGATATCACCGTTCCAGAAGGCCTCGGAGCTGACCAAGAGGGATTTGCTGAGGTACTAGCCACATCGTCATCATTAGAGTCCGCATATAAGCAGCTCCAGGCTGAACGGGAGCAAGCTGAAGCAAGCGCCGTTCAGTCGCCTCAGGAAGAACATGGCCAGCTAGCAGCCTCGGTTAGTCGGACGGAAAGCCTTTCGCAGCATGTGCAGAAACAGCTCGAGAGGAACAACGCGTTGCGCAACCGTTTGGCAGACGCTATCGGCAAAGGTGAAAAAGAGCAACAGCTTTCTGTGGTTCGGATCAATGAAATGCAGGCGCGTCTCAAAGAGCTGGAAGACACCCTTTTGATAGCTCAACAACACGCCGAGGAAGAAATGGCCCGGCACGAAGAAGAGATTCAAAAGCTGAATGAAAGCCACAACGCTCAGTTATCACGGATGAAGAACGGTGCTCGTAGCCCCGCCGGCTTGTCCCCCATGCCTCCTTCATCACCCTTCGTTGCCCGCTCTCCCCGCTTAGATAAAACCACTAGCGGCGATGGAATTTCGCTGAATCAGGCCGTAAAGCCGGAGGCCCTGGAGCGGCGGGTGAAAGAACTTGAAAGACTTCTCCGCGACGCCGATATGGAGATGGGAGAAGTAGTTAGCCGCATGAACCGTGCGCAAATCGAAGTGGCTGAGCTTCAGTCTGACCGGTAAGTACCGTCGACTTGTACTTTCTTCTTGATTGGATTATAAGTCTAACGTGTGTACAGTGACGAGGCACTTCGCCAAACTCGGAAACTGCAGGCTGAGATTCAGGCTGAGCGGGAAGCCTTCAAGGCCCTACAGGGCTGATCTATATCTCTCCGGATTATGTTACGTTATTCTTCCTGTATATATACTGACGATTTTATCCCCTGGCGCTTGGTCTCGGTGTTCCGGCGTTACACAGAGTCGCAATTTCTGTTTTGGAGGCGCATGGTAGCGCCTGGTGTGTGACGCTTTTCTTTGGCTCAAGACGACAACTACTTGGGCGCTGTGCATATTGACGATGTTTGTATATGGTCGAAACTGAATCCACAAGGGATGTGGATATGTATATATCGTGACCACGATATGGTCAATTTTAATACACACATGGATAGATAGAGGGGGAAAGGGCGAACAAGAAGAGTAATAATACATACATACAGCTGACATGATCCCTTCCGTGTGTTTGTTTAGTTTGCTCGCTTGTTTGTTCTGCTTGATCTGTCCTCCGAAGAATGCATATGTCTTAGATATTCAACAATCATGCATCAGTGCTCCTTATAGCGGTGATAGGAGATTTTTTTTTTTTTGGCTCCTTTATAAAGTGCGATCACTAGACTGTTTCAAGCTTTGGTCTACCTCTTGTCTACTGTATTTGTCCCAGCCAAACGCGAACCACCGCACAACTTCGTCGCCATGGACTTCCTTCCCGGTAAGTTTATGATAACAATACACAGACAGCTTCCTAGCGATCGCTAACAACGGACACAAGAATCCATTATATCCCTCATCCAAGACAACCCTACAATCCAACAGCTCACCTCATCCTCGATCGCGTTTCAAGTCAACAACGCCCGCACCACATATCTGGATCCCTACATCTCCCACCTGAAATCAACCTACCTGGACCCATACATCATCCAACCTCTCGCCTCCATGCTCGCTTCTTCAATGCCCGACCTTGTCTCGGTCCTTATCCTCGCTCTCATTTTCATCATCTCCCTCAAAGTCCTCGACTATGCGCGACGTGTCGTTATGTTCTGGGTTACATTGGCGCTGCGATTAGTCTGGTGGGGATTCATCCTCGGAGCCATCTGGTACGCGTATAATGCTGGGTTAGAGAAGACCGGTCGCGATCTAGGCTGGTTCTACGGAGTCGTGAAGGGATTCGCGGAGAAGTTCCAGGATGGGTTTGAGGGCGGTCAAAGATCGTCGTCGGCCACTGGAGGTTGGGGAGGATATGCATCTGGTCGGGATTTCCAGGTTCCTATAGGGAGGGGCTGAGCTTTTAGCCACCTCAGCTTGGTTTTTACGAATCACGTGTGATTAATGCTGTTGAGATGTTCTTGGGTATATGCTGGAGAAAAATGCCAACTTGGGGAGTTGGTGATAATCGCGTTCTCGGCGTTGGCTTTTATAAGTTTTTTCCTTCGTTGCGCTTTTACGACGTTGGGAGTATGATGCATACATTATTTAGTATTATTTGCGACATTATTTTGTTTTCGTGATGGAGTTCGTTTAGATACATGACTTCTATATCGTGGCATTTCTGCGCCTGTGATGAGGGAGCAAGCGCCCGATGTTTGGGTTTGCATTGATTGCTCGCCCGCGCTCTGATGCTAATTATTGGCTCTGACCCGGCTAAGCGGGCAAATCCCTGCCACGGGATCAAAGCGTGTCAGTGACCTTCTGGTGCCTCTGGCGGTCGGATGATAACAAGTTGGAAGGATGAGATGGTTCCGTCTTGTAGCCGCCGGTAGGTCCCAGATGATATGTTCGAACAAGGTTAATTTGGCAATTAAGTTCTTCATATTTATGGTCGATCATATGTCTGCATCCTCGTAATTAACCTCCTGCTCATCGTTGGGTTCGCGCGGTTCTTGCGCTTCATGGAATTGAGTGGCATCGTCGATATGGCTTAGAACAGCGGCGACACTGTCCTCGTCCTGCACATCTAATTTCAGAAATGAGACCATGCTGAAGTCGTCGATAAGTTGACCGACGGCCCGGTTGAGCTGTTTAAATGAGCCACCGCTGAGCAATGTCTCTTTGGACGACGGGTCTCCCATCGCATCAGCGTCATCATCCTGCAGCAATTGCACGTCCACATTGGTGAATCTCTTTAATTCTTTGCGAGTCACCATGTCCCGGACCTGGTCCATCTTAGTCAGAATATTTACGTGGGGCATCTCGAGCATCAGCATTGCGGACATGGCACTTAGGGTGCCGGCAAAGAACTTGGCTTTGTCAACGACAAAGGTACTTTCGAGGAGATAAGCCGCACAGAGGTTGATGTTCAGGGGCCCCGCACGCGACAAGAACTGTACCAATGACGGTAGGAGGGGTATATGTGTGTAGAGCTCGATCTGGCCCGGCATGTCGAAGATAATCAGATATTCTTCGCTCAACGGATCCAAGGCTTCCGATAGGAAGTCCAGATTTTGCAGGAGGAACTCAAAGCAATAGATCAGACCTCCATTGGGCCCCAAGCCCATTTCCTCCATGACATCTTCCAAAGTGATCAGTTCACGGATGTCCAAGTCAGGTTCATAGCTGAAGCTTTCGGCGGCCGGATCCAGGTTGACGTAGAAACAACTTCGACGAGTATGCTGGAGATGTTGAATGACGGCATTGCAAAAGGTGGTTTTCCCTGCGCCCGCAGGGCCCATTACCAAGACACCGAACTTGGACATTTTTCTGAGGTAAGATGCGCGGGGTAGAGAGATTTATTAACCGCGTCTGTATACGACGCTAAGACGCTAGATAATGGATGCACGAACAAGATCAGGGACGATGGGGCACCACCGCAGTGAACAAGGAATAGTTATAGCCTGTTTTCCGTCACCGTCACCGTATACTCCGCACTAAAGGGGCCAGCCGCAGAAAGACAGGGGCGATCGGTAACAATATGCTGCACATTCACGGTTGGACGTCGGGGATTGGCGCAGATGTCAGAATGCGCACTTTTTCTGCCGAGGGTGACCGCCGGAGGAAGATGGCGCCATCGGCGGCACATTAATACGGCCAGATTCCCCTCGATTTCTTTTCCCTCCTCCCGCCCCCCCTCTTCTTTTTCCCTCAGATCTCATCTCATCTCACTGATATCTCTTCTCTCTCCCCCTTTGTGGAATTGACGCTCCTTCTCCGTCACTCTTGTACTCTCTTCAATTAATCCCCCCCTCTAATCATCCTCATCCTTCACAATGGGCTCCGTCGCAAACCTCCCCAAGTCCGGCACTTTTCTTTTCACCTCCGAGTCCGTCGGAGAGGGTCACCCCGATAAGATTGCGTTCGTACCCCTTACACCCTCAATACGACCCTGCTCCTGAAGGTCGCACCCACTGATACAATTCGAATAAAATCCTGACTGTTCAATTAGTGACCAGGTCTCTGATGCCATCCTCGATGCCTGCCTTGCTGAGGATCCTCTCTCTAAGGTACGGAGCGGAAATTGTTTTACTTTTCTGCGGAACCCCTCCCTTTTTTTTTTTTTTCCTCTCCCCACCCGATTGGACCGGCTTTATCTCCGCACCAAAATTTAGCACGCACTAATTTGGTTATCATGATAGGTCGCTTGTGAGACCGCCACCAAGACTGGTATGTGCCAAATACCCTTACATAAACAATAGTATTGTTTATGTTAGATAATGCGCAAATGCTAACAATGTTCCAGGTATGGTCATGGTCTTTGGTGAAATCACTACCAAGGCCCAGCTTGACTACCAGAAGGTCATCCGTGGTGCCATCCAGGATATCGGCTATGATTCTTCCGAGAAGGGTTTCGACTACAAGACCTGCAACGTCTTGGTCGCCATTGAGCAGCAGTCCCCTGATATCGCCCAGGGTCTTCACTATGATGAGGCCCTCGAGAAGCTCGGTGCTGGTGACCAGGGTATCATGTTCGGTTATGCTACCGACGAGACCCCTGAGCTCCTCCCTTTGACTGTCATCCTTTCCCACAAGCTCAACAAGGCCATGACTGATGCTCGTAAAAATGGCACCATCCCCTGGCTCCGCCCTGACACCAAGACCCAGGTCACCATTGAGTACGCCCACGACAACGGTGCTGTCAAGCCCCTGCGTGTCGACACCGTTGTCATCTCTGCCCAGCACAGCGATGATCTCTCCACTGAGGAGATCCGTGTCGCTCTCAAGGAGAAGATCATCAAGCAGGTCATTCCTGCTGAGCTCCTCGACGACCGTACTGTTTACCACCTCCAGCCCTCCGGCCGCTTCGTCATCGGTGGTCCCCAGGGTGACGCCGGTCTGACCGGCCGTAAGATCATTGTCGACACCTACGGTGGCTGGGGTGCTCACGGTGGTGGTGCTTTTTCCGGCAAGGATTACTCCAAGGTCGATCGTTCCGCCGCCTACGTTGCCCGCTGGGTCGCTAAGTCCCTGGTCAACGCTGGTCTTGCTCGTCGTGCCCTTGTCCAGCTCTCCTACGCCATTGGTGTCGCTGAGCCCCTCTCCGTCTTCGTTGAGACCTACGGTACTTCCCAGAAGTCCTCCGAGGAGCTCGTCCAGATCGTCCGCAACAACTTTGACCTCCGTCCCGGTGTCATTGTCAAGGAGCTCGATCTGGCCAAGCCCATCTACTTCCAGACCGCCAAGAACGGTCACTTCACCAACCAGGAGTTCTCCTGGGAGAAGCCTAAGACCCTCAAGTTCTAAGCGCGTCGCTGTGACTACATAATCTTCCTTCTCCTGTTTCGTTACGAATGTGATGATTTTGCTTTGTTTCAACAACTCAAAGCATGAGCATAGACACGTCAGAAAAGCTTTGTTCCATATTTCTTTTATAATTTTTGCATGATCGTCTATAAAAAGGCGGGTTCGGCGGGATAAATTCAACATGATACCACTTTTCATCTGTTGGGAGGGATGTTACGGCGTTATCCGGGAGCGAAAGTCTTCAACACACTGCCTCCTCAGGCTTGACATCTGCGGACCATCAGCGTCATTCAGGACCAGGTCCGCACAGAAGTTTGTGGACGCTTGTCGTAAGCTGTGCTTCGGACAAGCGTCCGAGAGGAGATGATCTATCTATGGCCGGCGGCATTTGCCCAGTCATAGTTGTGCTAATCTAAACATTAGCATTATAGAGTAATGAACAATGAACCATTTATATGGCCTCTATGTTTCCGTGTAGATGTTAAAAGTAAAGTCGCTATGGTATATCGTCCTTGTAATTTCTAGAGATGTGGATAGGTGTCTCTTCCCTCGATCTACTTTGTAGCCCTCAAATACCTAGCGGCAGCTATGTGATCCTCAACAGTGTGTGGATCATTGCTCAGGCACAATCTGGAACTGCAACGATTAGTTTGCTGTAAGTCATTTTCCATGTGCGTCAGTCGAAGGTTGTTCGAACCGTGACGCGTGATGCCAAGAGGGCCCCAATTTAATCGCGTCGTCGCGGGCCAGCATTTTCGGGACATAGATTTAGTGACCCTATCAATCCATATCATATCATTATCTCTCGATTACTCAATTATACCGAGTCCCTCTTGGCATTACGCTTTGTCAAGTCGAGCCTTGATTATCCTTCTTCTTCCTTTATGAAAGCACACAATGCTTGCTTAACTAGACGCGTTCATGGCCTCGCATGTTTCCTCCAGCGCCCTTGACCCTTTCTCAGTGAAACCCCTCCAAGAGGACGTCACTAACCCGCGCTCCAAAAAGCGGAAAACATGTCACCTCGAGAATGACTGGACCAAACAGACTATCAGCATTCGGGTGAGTGACGGCAACTCATCCCACACCGTGTAGTCGGATACTGACCGACCCGCAATACACAGGCTCATGCCGCATCCTTATCCGATGAACCATACGTCTTAGAACCGATTGCCATTATTCCGCGCTGCCGATTGCCGTTGTCATGGCTGGATTTCTCCCCCGCCGTGTTGTCCGATATACAGCCCGGCAGCTTATTCGTCGCTAATATCCCTGTATTAGAGAATGATTTACGATTAGAGCCCGTCGTTCTGGCTGTACGACTGGCGTCTGATGGTGGGCTTTACGTCATCGAGCGAGTGAAGAAGGGGATCTATGCGCTCTCAAAACTAGCTCGCGGTGTGGAAGAAGGGGATATCATTGTTGCTGTGAAAGGGTGGAGTCCATCGGAGGTGAAACAGGCTCCTCGATGCATGTCTCCTATTCAGGAGGGTGGTGACTGGTGGTTGATGGCGCAGATCGATGACCCCGTCACGGATCCTCATTTTCCTACTAAGCGATCTAAGTTTGACGTTTCTGTCGTTTTCGGCGCTGTGGATCACGATGTGCGCATGCAGGATGTGTCGCCACCGGTGGATTCCGGTGAGAGTCGGAGTCAATCTGTGGCACCTCAGGTATGTTTGGAGAGGGGCGTGAGTTCTGATGTTTTCATGCCTATTGCGGCGGATTCTCAAGAGCATGGGGGTGGTGATGGCGTCGGGACGGAGTCTATGAAGATTGAGTCTCTTCAGTCGCCGCAGGAAATATTGGATAATCTCAGGGAGCAGTATCTGCAAGCCCTCTATATTTCCAAGGTATGTGTTGGGCCTAGTTGTGTTTCTGTGCTAATTGTGAAAGACTTCCGTGGCATACTTTGCTAAAGGTCCGCTGGCACGTTGTCGTACGGCTTTCCAATCGTCTGAGTCTGGGTCTGCTCAACCCTCGGAGCTCATTGAGTTTTATCGAGAGGCTGTTCTTACGGCTAAGAAGATGGATCTCAAATACCGGGAGACATTGCCTTCGACTCTGAAAGATGTTGTACTCACTATTTCGGACGATGAATCGACACTTAAAAGGAAGAGAAAAACTAAGAAGAAGAAGCTCGGAAAGAATGGGCTTTACCCTACAGAGGAACAGTTTATTCGGACATGGTGGAAAGGTCGAGCGCTTGCAGATCAAGGTGTATCAACCGAGACGTCGCGCGACGCGGAACTCAAGAAGCACGTTGCTGATCTACGACTACGAGAGACACAGCTTCAGATCCTTCTCATTCTCGAAACGATGGCTCTAGAAGCCGTCATGGCGGATGAAGCAAAGTCTACTGGTGACGGGTCCGACAAGACGGAAGTATCAAAGCCTAAGAAAATACAAGATTTGAAAGTTATGCTTGAACTGCACCTCGATCGGCTGTGCATTTGGCATGCCGTTAGCTTCGACGGTGTTGCCGTCTCTGATCAAAACAAAGGCTATGGCGATAATGAGTCGGGGGGCAAGAAGGTTGAAAGTGATGCCGTTCGGGACTTTTGCACTGAGGTCATCATACCCTTTTATGCTTCCCGCCTACCGGATAAATGCAAATCGATCACCAAGAAACTCGGGGTCCCTAGCGTGCTATCGCCTTTCCCCAAGAAGGCCCAGCCGAAGAATATGCCCCGAGCAGAGCCTGGGGCAGCTGTAGAACGGCAACCATCGCAAAAGCATCCTCGTCGTACATTGCAACGCGTATTAACGGATGAACAGACAGCTTCTAAAGGACGTCGACAATCGCTGAGTCGCTTCAATACCATGCCATCACAGCCCGAGCGGGAATCGATAGAACCTTTGTTGCCTTCCTTGAGCGCTAATGTACGAGGTGGTATTCAGAAGGCCAAACGAGTAGACAATCGTGAAGTCGACCTGAACGCTGTGGCCCGGCAACACGAGACCAAGCTGAGGAAGATGCAAATGCTCATGGATCAGAAGAAGGAGCTCGACGCCGCGATTAATGCCCTTCGAAAGCCGAACAGGGAGCTTGTCGCCAAGGACATTGCCGAAGATGCTGAGAAGAGACGCACAGGCAGTGCAAGGAAACCGAAAAATCCTGTCCGCAACCCGTTTGGAGAAGGAGTCCAGGTCGCGGCTACGCCAAAGGGCAGTCGAAAGAGGGACGTAATCGTTGGCATGCCCCCTCTTCCCCGAGGCATGTCGATGCATTCATCTACCCAACCAAAGGCGTCCTCATTCTTTGGAGGCGACGGATCACCTGTGGTCCCCGCTTCTACCGCGCGACCCAAATCATTCTCTATCGCTTCCAGCTCCAGAGACACGAACGCGATCCAGGAAACACCAACGCGACGGCCAACTCAGCTGTTAGGGTCATTTGATGGACCAGCAACCAGCGTGGCTGATTCACCTCTTTCTTCCGGAAACCTCTTCCGCGTACCTCGGCGCCCGATACCCCGGTCGACCGATGTGGCACCGACAACGCCCGTCGCATCGCGGCGCACCAAGTCTCGTCCAGACATAGTCACGGAACCGACCAGTTCACTCGTGATGGAAACTCCACCGAGACAAAACCTCACAGTGCCACTTATCCAGGCCGACGGGCCAACAGAAGTGGCCGCAGATACGCCAGCGAAGGTGCTCGGAACACCAGTCAAGGGCTCTACCAGATTATCTGTCCCGACAAGCACCGCGGTGCCGGTGACACCCGAGAAATCAATCTATGCGCACCTGGGATGGGACGACGATGACGATCTTGGTCTGTAAACAGGCAATCATGGCTGGACTTTGTGCTTAGCGGGCGTTTACGGTTGTTGGGATGGGATTGGGTATGACTGCAGTTCTTAGTTTCGATACATCATGAGCATAGACGACCGAACCTAACCATTTCAACATGAGACTTCTCAAGTTTTAAGAATAAGAATCTCTTCCTTTTGATTGAATACGGAGTTAGACTTCCGACAATAAGACAGGTCAACAGACCAGCGCTACGTGTCCTATCACGCATAGACCAACATAACCCACAGACCATAACCTACAATCATGCAACCCAACACTCACCAATCCACCATCTCTCCAGGAAAACCAAACCCAAAACCAAAAACCATGGACAATGACCAACCATCCATCATTCATATGATATGAGATGGGATGCTATAAACTCCCTACCCGAGATCGACAGCCCATAGTGTTCCTTCATACGTGTAAAACAGCACTAAACGGGCACAGACGAGGTCATGCGACCACTCAATACGAAACTAATAGATTCCCACTATTGCAACTGAAGCTATTATCTTACCTAAGGCTGTGATAATAGGTTGGATTATGGTTAGTTGGAGGACTAGTCGGCGCTTTTCATTGTTAGTTGTTTAATTAGATTGGGTCTGATGGAATTGGTGCATGGACTTGGTTTACGTTATATACAGTACTAATAGGTAGTAGTTAGGGAGTAAGTAAAAAAGAAAGAAAGAAAGAAAGAAACCCACGTGGTCAATTAACACTTCAGTGCAGGTATCAGATACTAGATAGTAGAAGTAAAAGGGTAGCGGTTAAAAGTACCCTGTACTCCAGACACAGGGCGCGTAAATTATCCCTTTTGAGTAGGCTACATTACCTAAGGAAAGCACAGTGACTACTAACGGATTTGTTCACCCTCACCGTGACTCAAGAACTACTCCGTAGTTTCGAGTTCTTAGGCCCCCCAGGCAAAATACCCATTAAATCCACTACCTAACCAAAAGTAACATCGACTCACCTACTCACACTTACACAGTACAGGACAATATCAATCCATCCCCACAGCCAAGAAAAAAACCCACCAGCCATAACGAACAAAAGCAAAAACGGGAAGTCCGAATCCGGCTAAATAGAACATGCAGCCAAGCAAGGAGGGAAACAATGAATTGAAATGCTATTCCCCACATTTTTCATTGCTTACAACGGAATAGTATTCCTTAGACCGCAACGTGGGTGGGAGATTGTGGGGAGAGGCTCAGCATCGCCTATCAGGTTGCGAGGAGGTGCAGATCGATGTGGTTGGCGAGCTTCAGGTACGACGCGCGTGATTGTCTGGTTCTAATAGTATTTCTGGGTTGTGGGGGTGGGTTTTATGATTTTCTTTTTGTTTGTGTTTTGGTTTTTGGGTTTCGGGGTTGAGTCATTCTTGGGGATTACTAAGTTATGGATTCTACTAGTGGACTACTTGGGTGGGTGGGTTTGGATCATGACTGGTTTTTGTTGAATTGGTTTTGAATTTTTGGTTTGGTTATTGGTTATTGTTATTATAACTATTCAAACATGTGGTGACATGTTCATCTGAGCAACTTTTTCTATTAGATACATGCTTGATTGATAGTCGATGATGTGGTTCTTTGTGAACTCCCTGTAACTCCGATCCTGCTGCGCTAGCGCTTCCGGCCTGAAATATGTATATGGAAATGAAAATATGAGATTCGTTGCTTCGTGACTTCGTAAGTGGAGATTATGCGTATGATTTGCTGGGGGTAGGTGGTGTCCCCAGTACGCTTGGTAGTAGCGGATGGTTGTAGTGGCTTGCCAGTTACCCGGCAATGCGAACGGGTATACACTGCGCGGGTGATTGCCACAGGTGCTTTGTCTTCTCTAGGCAGTTGCGGCCTTTCTCCAAGAGGCCTTGTTCTTTCTCGTCGGATGGAGATGGAGGAGTAGGAGCAGATTGGTCGAAGGAGACGGTGAAGGTCACCTGAACGGGTTCCTTGTCTGAAGGGGCGTCGGTGGCGGTACCATCCTTGGCCTTGGTCTCGGAGTCTTCCTTCTCCTCTTCGGTGGAGTCACTCGCGTCGGAGTCCTTCTCCTGACCGTCGTCGCGCTTGCTGTCTTCCTCCTCCTCTTCGGACTCGTCATCCTCCAGTTCGAACGAGTTGATCCGAGTAGTCATGTCCTTCTGTGCCCACTCCATAGAGATAACATGCAGACGGAAGTGGCCAAGGCACCGTCTGATATCTGGGTCGGGGGCAGTGGCCTCCCGGGCGAGCTTCTGGCGCGACAGGGTGGTGAGCTTGTAAGGCAGGGAGGTCTTGTCGGCAAGAGGGGGCCAGCGCTTGTTCATGGAGGGGTTGTTGGAGGAGAGAGGGGAGGAGGATGCCTGTTTCGGCATGATGTCGATGGTTGCTACAGCCATGATTGGCGGTTGCTGTGATGTTGTATTTTTCTTCTCTTCTTGTGTTTACTCGCCGTGTTGATTAAGCGATTAGGTAGTTGGACGGATTGAAATTGTTTGCGCGATAGTCAATGAGACAGAGGTAGCATGTACGAGCGAGATGCGATAGATTGCGAGGAATATTAAGCACGCTGAATTGGAGCACAGTGGGTGTGAAAATCTGGGGAGAGGGTAAAAAAGAAGGAAGAAAATGGAATGGGGGAGGAAACTCTTAAGAGAAGCGAAAGGGTGGTCCGAGGGAATCACCAGAGAGGAGAAAGTCCAGGCATTCCAGACCAAAGAAACTAGGGTTGCGTAGTACGGGAGACCCCAAAACAGAAACCCGACCTGATGACCATCTGATCTGGCAGATTCTGCAAGCGGACGATCCAGCGAGGCCTAGACTCATACTCCCAACTTGTCCACCGGAGACCTGCTTCGGTGCTCTTCCACTCACCAATCCCCTGGCCTTCGACCACAACCAAACCTAGTTCATAATTGATTGAAGTGTCCGATGGATTGGTCCCTTTTTGCCAGGGTCTTTTTCGTCCATCGTAGCCCACCCCATCGTGGTTTCGGTGATGAGGCGAATTGCTGACCGAGACCAGCACCAACTCTGCCAGGAGAAAAAGGGTTGCGTACCACTGGGCGACTCCACTACAAAAACCAAGTGAACCAGCTGACCATGCAGTGGGTCCGGCTTTGTCGGCACCATGGAATCTTCCACGCCGGGGAGCATGTTAGTCTCCTCGTCAATGATTATGAATATTTATTTGGTACTTTTTTTTCCCTTTTTTCTGATCATCATTACTGTGCGTTTTCAGTCTCGGTCTTGACCTTCTCGCCCGAGTCATGCAAATTCTATTTCCAGTTTTACTAAACCACCTCACCAGTTTAATCCGTACACTTTCTGTTTTCAGTAAAAATGAAGGAGAACAATCGGAAGATCCCTCAATGCAGGTGGAATGATACTACACCCAGAATCAGCAGGGACTCAATTGTGGAAGAACAATCGAACGATTGACTCAGGGATGCTCACGTGTCCCCATTGGCCGCTTTTTGCGGGGTCAAACTCTCTAGGTTAGACTCGTTACTATACAGAGCAACGCTAGGCGGGAATTCAATAGTCTAACCCTGACAAGGGTTGCGCTAGCAAACCTTACTAAGACTCTTATTCTCTGACTAAGGCCGAGACTCGAGTGGAGTTGCCCTTCGGTGAGGATCCATTGGAGGAAAATTATCTGCGTATGGATGCGGTGCGACCTAAGGCATCTATCTAATTTGACTACTTTTTTATCATATAACATATCTAGATACAGTTATCTTAACTCGAAGATGGTGTATACTACTCCGTGGGGTACGTTATCAAACATACAGTAGCCAGTCCACTTTTTTTTGCTTGATGGGGATCTGCCTTGGAATAACCTGGGATGATGTAATATTCGCCCCATCAGACAATTGACTCTGACAATGCCACTGTGTATGACTTCATGACCCGTCATGGAACCGTTTATAAGGTTTTATATGACAGCTCCATTGCCACAAAGCGTCACTGCTCCCTCAATTGAAGTCATAATCTAACATTTTGAATTGCGAAAAGCGCTAGTTTCGAAAAAGGTAACTCCGCCTCAGCGTAGACAAAGGAACTGGGATGTCCGGGGAAACGGGTTGGACAAAGGAAGGGACCCGCTATACGGTGATCTTGATCTCATACGAGAGAGCAGGCGACACGATACCGTAACTGGAAGCAGCATCGCGAAGGATAAAGAGCGAATGGTTGCTCTACCGAGGGTTATTGCGGGCAAACCCGGTTTCTTTTCGGTTGAACCGAAGATAAGCATCTTCAGCAGCAGCAGAAAAAGAACATCGTCTCCGGCATAGCTAATCACAATCGACATGTAGAAAGAGGACACAATGTAGCCTCGGCATCAATACCTCACCACGGTCAATATTCACGTCCGTTGTCAGCTTTCGATGCACTTCAATGCTATTCGACGAACAGAGTTCAGGCCGAAGTCTAGATTTGGAGTGGGACTGGTTGTAGTTGAAATGAACGCAACACTAACATTGGTCGGGTCAGTCTGAGATCATCCAATCCCGATAAAGTTTTCCTGTATCATCAGATTAGGTGTGCAGTTACTAAGTCGAGATGTACGTGCAGCAGTCAAAGCCACCCAGTAACTCACTGTTATACATAACTCACTGTTTTACAAACAGTGAGGACTTTCATGTCAATTCATTCGGAGCCATGGATCTTCGTACATCCTCCCACATACCGTCAGATGCTCTCGTACAGTTTTATACAGCTGTGCGGATCACGGTCGCAGTGGTATTCTTCACCATCGCAAGAGAACCTCCTGCGTTTCTGACCCAAGTTGGGCCACCTTTGTCTGCCGTGACCACAACTCTTTCTCCGTGCTTCATCATTTTTCTCGTTCCATATTATCTTCGCCTCGCAACGCGACGAATACCACGTGATGCGCCCACATATGTCGATGAGAGCGTCTGTACAGACGTGGAGGAAGATGAACGAACAGAAGTCGATATGAGCGAAATCGACATCAGTAGCGATGAAACCGTCATTCACGATCCCAATTGGGAAGAAGAAGAAGACGGCAGCAAAGTCGAAAAATATGAGAACAGTGGCATACTATTCCAGGAACTAGCTGGCGAAGCCGCTCGGGATGAAGGAGATACTACTGAAGAAGGTCCGTCTCAGGAAACTGAGGGGGAACTACTGGGGAGGAGTGATATTTTATCGGGTGATGAGACTATTCATGAAGTTTCCACAAAAGAAGGAAACGTCGGGGGCAACGAAAGGCTCGAGGACGCCGAAGTAGAGTTTAGTGATGAAATAACTGGCGCTGTCGATCTGGATGAGATGGTTGTCGGGGTAAGCGCAAAACTTGAGGAGAACGACAGGGTACCCTGTGGCGAAATGCCAGACGTTACTGACCAAAGCACTGAGGGAGACAACCTACGTGAATCACCGCCTCCAAAAGTCAATACCCACAAGCCATCTCCCACTCCAGACTTCCCTCCATCGAGCACATTGTCAGGGAAAAGACTTCGCACATACTGGGACCCTGCACCTGGAAATGAATTGTACATCTCGAGACAAACAAGAACGTTCGAGTCGTTCCACGTTGCGCTCGAATCAAGGACGCGGCCTCCATGGGCATTCGGATGACAGAGGAGCAAAGGGGCTCAGAGTGATAGCTTGTACTGCGTCTTGATCCCAGTAAATTTCGAGAACGTAACGTACCTTCCACTAGTCTCGAAAATGCTGCAGTCGCCCTCATATGGTTGCACATGCGTCAAATACAAGATTCAGGGCTGCGTTGTCTCGGGTAATTGCATGGGACGGGAGAGAGATGTTCGAGTTCTGAAACTCTGCACCACTATTACCCAACCCGGATTGATCATAATGGGGATACATAGCGGGCGGGTCACCCGATGCGCACGTTTAGCTGGTCTGTGGGTATACATTCGCAGGATCATTTGCCGCGTGCAGGGCCGTGCATAAAGCTGCACTGGTCCTAGAGCCACGATATCTGCAAAGAGGACCGGTGGGTATAACATCCCGGCAGTGTATAGATGCAGATTCTTCAAAGACATAATTTCATCAGCATCGAAGTATATATTACAACGCTTAACGGTTAACGCCAATACCACCACCTGTTCACTAACACGTCGGACAGACGATGCAGTCCAGTCTGGATGGCTATGAGCTCTCGCGGTACAACCCCTGCAAGATACAGACCAACGGCTGGACTTGACCTAGTGTTTCTCCGAGTCCGTGGTCTAGCCTAGTCTGCAGCTGATGTGGAACTGCTCCGGTGATGACTTGCATACCATTTCCCTGTCCGTGACTGGTTAGTTGCTTGGCGCCATAAATCACCTCCAATGATTCCACGTTCTTCTCGGACCTCCCCGGCTATCGTCCGTTCGTTATCTCTCCAAAGGACATGGATAGGTTACGCTGCACCTGGTTGGGAAAGCTTGAATCGTGCCATGTCGATTGGATGAAAAGAGAGAAAAGGCGGCACTGGGAAAGAAAAGGAGAGAAAGAAGAAGCGCCCAACATAGCCCCGATAGTCAAAGGGCATCTGGGCGACTGTGTAACCACACAATATGCGACGTATAGAAGTGGCCACAATCCAAACCGTTAATGTGCAGGCGCGATTTAAGATCTACTGGTAAGTAGGACTAAACAGTGGAGAGGGGACGCTGTGCATAGTTGCTACTAGTAATGTGTTACCGTTGATCTTGAGGTTGAGGTTGGGGGGGTGGGGGCGGAGTAGAATCAATGATTTTTGCGATGGCGCCATGTCTTCTCAATACATTCATCGTCCGAGAGAGCATCCTTCTTACCAGCGATGTACTGTCAGTTACTGTGAATATCAAACGCACGGTCCCAAAGTGATCAGCCCCTACTGTAGTTCCCGCTCAAGTGACCTTCCGGTGCAAAGTCAATCCGTCGTCGGCGCTGGTCATCTGCCTGTTGGAATGCCTGGACTATGTGGGTTTGGTACTCTGAGTAGCCTATAGGGTTCGAGGATGTCCCTAGCACCGTGAGTATCTGGTCGGCCGGGACAGATTCCTCTGGTCGATCCAAGTATTTCACGTTGGAGTGTATCTGGTTAGGCAGATGTAACCGTTGTGATGGCGGATAGTTGACCACTTCGGGATTGTTTCCGATTGTCTCTGATCTTGTCTCACTCTCCGTCGAGCTGTCTTGCATATCGATACTCGTTAACTCTATCCTACTTTCTCTTGCTTGAAGGTGGCATACTTTTGTCGAGTTTAATATTACGGAGAATTGTCCATGTCAGATCCCGTCGATCGCGGGCTTTATGGGGCTTCTTCGGGGTCAACCCTAATTAGGAAGTTACTTAAGAATTCCGTTGAAGAGCATGTCCACCTCTCGTTCATTTAGTTTATATAATGACATCGATATCAATAGATGAAACTTTGTCTGGTTGCACAAGTCTAATTCTAAATAAATAAACTTATCACACACCGATGACCCTTTGATAGTGTCGTGCTTTTCTCTTCCATCTGTCTCTCTTCGCCGGGAACTAAGGACGGGATCGACATGGTAGCAGAACGGGACTCTTCCACGTCTTCGTAGATCAACCATTTCTTACCAGCAGAAATAAAGGCTAACGGTCTTTCCACTACTGCTAGGGCCACGTAGGCTTGGTATTATTATATTTGTTTTGCTATTGTTCGTATTATAGTTCGTCTTATTATTCTTTTTTCTTTTTATCTGTGTTAATATGACGATTAGTCCCAAAAAGACTCAGAAACGAAGTGATCCAGAATGAATTACTATGACAATACCGTACGAGATGGTCGATCATCAATCAAAAGCGAGGAGAAGCGCGTGTCTTGTGATTGGTCCTGAAGTGGAAAGGCGCGAGATTCCATTGAAAATCAGGAAAAAGCAGATCGGTCACGGATCCTCCATTCCAAGAGCATATTCGGTAGAACCGATGATCTCTTCATCTCAATTATGATTTTTGCTCCAGAAATAGGGAGTCACTAATTGCAAGACGAAAGAAACCTGAAAAGCCAAAATAGAGACGGAAGTAGATGGTGACTTCTGGACCGAGACTCTCCATCCTTTTATCATCATATCATATTATATCGTCCAGCCTTTCCATTGGTATCTTTACACTTTCGCCGTCTCGGTATTACTTAACGCTTAGTGCTCTCAGCCTTGCCTGGTTTAGATTTCTTCCTAGTGGTCAGGCGAGATTCGTTCAAACTACTAAACGTCGGACTCCACGTAGGGTCTTGACAGGATACTGAGGATCTCCCGGTCACCTATCGCTCCTACTACTAGTACCAGTGAGTCTAAAGTAAATACACTAAAAGAGAAAATTTCTTTGACCAATGACTAGATTTGGCGAATGGGCTGGCCTCGTCCTACCTCGGGAGGCATCCACTAAGCAAGCCATTCATTCCAGGGCCTAGTCTACAACTAATCAAGCCTATGGTTCAATCGCTATCATTGTCAGCAGCTCTTATTAGCAAGGACTAAGTCCAGTTTCATTGGCTTCTGCAGTTCTCCTCCACGCTATCTGCCTTGTTTGACTGCGACACGATTCTTGTACTATCATTCCATACAGTGCAAGCCACAACCGTCGCTTCAGAAATCCGCCATTCCCCTCGTGTTTGACTTGCTCCGTGCACTCCTAGCTCCTTGAGGGCCAACGGTCGAAAGAGGGACAAAAGACGAAGGGAAAAGGAGGGAGAAAAAGAGAAAAGAAAAAAGAAAGAACGTCAACAGTCCCAAATTGCCAAAAGCGACTTCTCCCCCGAAATCACTTGGGCAAAGTTGATATCACACTGGTCAGATCCATTCGTTCCGGGGGAAGAAGCGGCTCTGTCCGAGTGCCAAACCCAAGGATTGCCCCGCGGTGGTTCTGCGACATATTTCTAATTTATTGACAAAAGTATGGATTACTTTTTGCTTTTTGGTTTTTGACTTTCATTGGGACCCTCTTTTTGCAATTCCAAATCCCATTGTTATTGTGTTTTTACTGGTCCTATTCATTTATCCACGAATAGCTGGACGCATGGATTGATCATTGCTACCTAAGGTTGATCCACGCAATCGCGCCCCATTCTTCGTCGAGTGTTGTTATCATCGCCGAAAGTCTCTTGATCCCCTATCGATATCAGGACCCTTTCGTCCATTACACTGTCGATCGATCCACTCCACTGTCGGTGGTCTGCGATCCTCTTTCTTTATAGTCATCCGGACCATCTGCGAGGTAAGGAATTGGAAATACAACTACTACTTTGACAATTTCCTCCGAAACCGACTGCTACTGCATTTTTCCGTGAATAAGTCGGAACCAAGCGATCGTGCAGGGATCAGTTTTCATGACGACCAGTGCTCATCCAATACGCACTAAATTAGTCGTCCGTCCATACGTCCGCGCTACCCGATCGTCCACATGCTGCTTGTCCCGTATCATCAAGTGGAAGAATAAATCTTCGAGGACGAATACTAGATTAGATTAGGTAACGACTGAAGAAGTGATTGGGGAAGTAAGTCCGTTCATTTCATCTTTCTCTTTTCCCTTATAAGCTAGAGGGGCGCGTCATACGTGTTCTATCGCGTTAGTATTTCTATTCTTATCGGACCTCGGACCTCGATTCGTGGCTTTGGATTTGATTTATCTTCTCTACCGAATCCTTTTTTTTTTAGCCCTTGTTGTTCTCACCTCTGGTACTTGCTTTTGGGGTTGTGGGCTGGTTTCAACCGTCAGCACACGAAGAGAAGCTTAGGGTAGGATTTGAGTCGGGGAGGGTAGTAGTTTGTTTGACGGAACGAGAGATCATCAATGCGCCCGCGTTGAATCGTGACCCAAGCGGTGCACCGCCAATCAAGGAGGGTGTGGCGCCGCCTCCCGCCTTGAGCTGTGATCCTATCGTTGAACAACCCTTCCTTTCCGACCCCCTCCTTCGACACTCTCAACTAACCTTACCCTTTTCTTTTACCCTCCCTCTTTCATCATCTGCTTGTGGTTTTTATTTTATTTTTCCTTTCATTTCCTGGGGTGGCCCCCTTTCCTTTCCCAGTCCCAACTCCAACTTTGGTCCCCACCCAACTGCTGTCCTGGTTTGTCTCCCCTTTCACTCTAACCCAATAAACCCATCGGTTCTGTTGCCTGGCACACTTTGCGACCTACACACAGACACCAGCCCGTTGGTCACACATAACCCCAGTCTGGTGTACCCACTGATCGGTTCCCTCAGCGTGAATCATCTTCAAGTGTTATCTGCTGAACCCCTCCCTAAGCCTATCGCTCTTCAAAGCCCGGGTGACAGTGCTTGCTGCAGGAAAGGAATCTTGGGAAAGGGAAACCCCGTCCGGTTCGCCCCTCTCCATATCCTCTTCCCCCTCCAAAATAGAAAACACGTCACAGCCGCAAGGTGTGGCGGTGTCTGTCCCTGGTCACCTTTCCCCCCCAAAAGCCCGTCAAGCCACAAATCACCTGTCATCTGCCTCGCCTCCATTGTTCCTCTTTTGTCTCTGGGTGTTCTCACCGCCTAACACCATTGCTAGTCCTGTCAAAGCTCGCGCGACACTGATTTGCTCTGAACCTTCCCGCTGATCCGCTTCCTGCCACCTTCCAGTCCAACCACCCACTGCATGCGAGATCGTGGTCTGCGTTCATTGTTCCGAGGATCACTTGCATCGTTACAGCTGCTCTGCTGTCTTGTCTCGCTGCAGTAGCCCACTCAGTCGTCATCTCACCCGTTTTGGTGTTGACACCTTTCGCGTTCCCTTGACGCGCCTTGCGGCCTTGCGACGGCTCTTCAACCTCTTTCCGTCCTCCTTGGCCCGCCATGTATGGCACCTCTCATTCCTCCGTCTCTGCTCCCATGAATGGGATCGGAGGCGACCTTGTCGATGGTTCGGGAACTATTAATCCCGCTGCTTTGAATACCAACAGCGGTATGTTGTCCCTTTGCTTTCTTCTTTCTTGTTCTTAGTTGTTTCTTTTGTTCCCCTCACCTTGCCTCGTTCACATTCCACCTTTCTCCCTCCAATTTTAATTCTTTTCCAACTGGGTGTATCCCGCCATGCCGTTGAGCTATTTTTGTTCATACAATACCCATGTTGAATCGCTTATTGCGGCTGATTACAATGGGGTACTGCCATCGCCGTTCATGGAGGTCATTACGAGTTTTTACATATCTATGTGTCTGTCCATCGCGACGACCTCCAAACTGACGGCCTTTTGCTAGTCGCAGTTATTCTACCAACACCCTCGTTTGGTACGAGCGCAAACACCGCTCCTCGCGGGATCAAGCGGAGTCGGACTCCAGATCAGCGCGGATTGTTCCGCGCTGATGGAGATCATGACGACGGTATGTGCGCGTCGCGAGTTATCATACGGTTTGCTTAGACACCGTATAAGACACTCTCGAGCCGCTTCGTCTCATTTAACCACTATTTGTTGTTTTATTGATTTAACGCGTGCACGCTTTCCCCTATGTCATCTTTATTGAGTTCCATGTCGACTAACGTGAGGTCCATCCGACCATCTGCCAGCAGGTGCGGACGAACATGGCCGTCGAAAGCGTGGGCGCCCTCCAAAGACCCCACGCCCCTCTACCACGGCTATTGGCGATCAAGCGACTAATATTCATATGCAAACCCCACGAATGCAAGCACAGCCCCTCCCTCACCAGGCGGGTGTCAACGTGTCGCCTCCCCAAGCATCGCCTCCGGACAAGACCACCCCGACCAAGTCCACCCTGGTCAAGGCACTCCCGACCGTCCGCGATCACACGACTGATCAACTGAACGAGGAGGGCGACGAGTACATCCCGAAGGAATTCGATGAAGCTGGTGAGAAGAAGGTCAATGCCATGGGTTATCTTACAGGCAACCGGGAGTACAAATGTCGCACGTTCCGTGTGCCTCACCGCGGAACGAAGCTTTTCATGCTAGCAACCGAATGTGCACGTGTACTTGGGTACCGCGACTCATATCTGTTGTTCAACAAAAATCGATCTCTGCACAAGATTATCGCCACGCAGATCGAAAAAGATGATTTGATTCAGCAAGACATCCTTCCATATTCCTACCGGTCACGTCAAATTGCCATTGTGACCGCAAGATCGATGTTCCGTCAGTTTGGCAGTCGAGTAATTGTGAACGGACGGCGAGTGCGTGATGATTATTGGGAGGGCAAGGCCCGGAAACAGGGCTTCACCGAAGACGACCTGGCGGGCGAGAAACGCCCCGGAGGGGCCAAAGCTCGCGATGCAGCCGCTGCGGAAGCGGCGAGTGCTGCCAGCCTCCTGCCAGCCCTGGCCCATGGCGATGTCATCTATAGCAATGCACTTGAGGCTATGCCCAACAGCTTACCTATGGGTCCACCATCGTCCGTTTCTCTTGCGCCGCTGCCGATGATCCATATGGCCACCACAACGGACGATCCGCGACTGAGAGAGTACAACAGCATGCCTAGGACCCGCCAAGAGTTGACTGGTCAGCCGTACCAAGACCGGACACAACCCAGTTCGGCGGCTGAGATTCTGAATCAGGCCTCTCACACCGCCGACTTTAATAAAATCCTGAGTTCCCAGCGCAGCTATCGCCAGAAAGGCTTGGAGGATTTCTATTCCAAGCAGCGCGAGATTCCAGCGTCCGCGGCTCAGTCGCAGCCTGGGCAGCTCGATTCGACTCCGTCGGCATCTCAACCCTTGCAGTCTCCTCAAATCGCGTCGGCTCCGATGATGAACACGACCCAGCCGCAGCAGGCCATGCTCCCCCATCAAACTCCGATGATACCCGGTCAGCCCGGCTTGCAGCAAGCGGTGGCCCACCCGCAACCCCCTGTTGGGCAGTCGCCCGCCCGGACAGGGCCTGCGGTTCGTCCTGACCTGATGCATCAGCGATCGAATCCTTCTCTATCTGCAGGCACTCCACAGCCTTCAGGCCCGTACGGTTACCCGTCACAACCGCAGCAGATGTGGGGTCAACCCCCGCCCCAACCGCAACCGTCGCCCTTGTCCGCCGCGGGTCCGCAGGCTGTGGGAATACCACAGTATGCCTCCCAACTACATGCACAGCAACAACACTCGCCTTCACCTCTCGCACAACATCCGTCGCAGTCTCCGCGGAACCAACCCCGTCCGCCTGCGCCACAAATGCCGCAGTCTTTCCCATTACATCATCCGCAGGCACCTCAACAACAGCCGATGGCATCCATGGGCTTTCCAGGCGGCACTGCGGCCCCATATGCTGCGATGACAGCTGCAAGAGGCATGTACCCTTCGACACAGGGGCCTGGTGGTCAGCAGTTTATGGCAGGAGCACCACAGCAGCCAGGCCTTGCCATGGGCATGAGCGCGGGAGGTGCCATGCCCGGCTGGGCCCCAACACCTGGCGGACCGATGCAACCGGGACATCCACAGCCAGGTCAATCCGGAGCTCCACTTGGATGGTCCGGTTACTAAAAGCCTACGAATAAGAAAGTCATGGCCGGCGTTGACCAGAATCTTGGCGTTCATGGGACTTAAGAGGCGTTGCGAGGATATTGTGACCTTTGTGTATCGAACACGTTCTATGTCCCCTTTTCCCTTTCTGCTCGTTTTGCCGTTCCACCCTTTCTAGCACCTTGTTATACCGCTTCCTGCTATACACTATCCTTACTCAAGGATAACAGCTAATGATAATCTGCGCATTTTCTTTCTATACCCTCTGCTATACCCGATGATGTTGTGATTTTGTTTCTATGTTCTCTTTCCTTGGTTCCATAGGGCTTACACGTTACGAGTATGGAAGTTGTGCATTTCTTGTATGTCAATGATAGAAGGCCGGTCAGATAGGACGGTGGTGATACTTTTTTTCTCATCATGTTTCGTTTGGTCTAGGCGGGCGTTTCAGTCTACTGGTCTCAGTGTTTACTTTCCCCAGCATTTTATGATTATCTTAACTCTACTCAGCTATTCAAGTGTTCATGTTGGACATTGGACTCTGCGCCCTTCGAATGCTGGTGCGTATGTTGATGCTTTCAATGTTTGTGTTTATAGTATGCAGATTGCACGCAGGTTCATACTCTGGGGCTTCTAATTTGAATACATTTTCCCCATTTGTCTATGCTTGTCCTTTTTTGGTAGGTTGATTTGAACAGGTACTCCGTTGCAAGGACTATGCACGTGCGCCCATATCTATGATGTTTTTCCTTTGGTGGATATCTTGGCCTGGTGATTGGTGCTTTTGCCATCTTGTCACTTGCATTTTGGTGGAATTTTGTCTTATTCCAGTAGTTGAGATTGAAGTTACGATATCCTATGTCACGTCGATATTCATATTCATTCAATTATAACCTGCGTATACACTTTTGAGCAACAAGATATAGCAAGAACATCATCTATAGATACACAAACCGCCATTTCCTGGGCAGTATATAGCCATCGCAACCTCATTTATACAGAAACAGTAACCAAGGGCGTCGTCACAGGGACAGCCGTAGAGGGACACACGCACGAGTCGACAGACGTAACAGGCGGCGCAGTACAGTGTGCACTAGCAGTCCACGAAACCGAGGTCGTCGTCGGGGCCTCAGGGACGGTCTCGGCGCGCACGAGAACGGGTATGACAGCACCAGTGTTAAGTTTAAAGGTACGATGCTTGACCACACGGAGGATCGAGCTGATTTCGCCCGAATGGCTCGTAACTGAGACGAAGAGGCCGGAATTGTTGGCTTGGAAGATCGAGTCCAGGGCAGATTTACTACGGAGATCCTGCGCGGCGTTGGTTTCGGCTGTTACGCCGTTCCAGAGCTCGTCTATCTCTGTGAAACCGCGTTCGATGGGCCAAGTAGGGAATAGGTCGTGGATGTATGTGCGGTTGCGACGTTGATCACAAGTGTGGATGCTGATTCCTTCACGGAGATACTCTTTGATCAGAGGGCGGAAGGGGGTGCTTTTATGTGGGAGACTGAGGCCGGAGAAGGTGATGTTGGCTGTGCGGAGGGTGCGGGTTAGGGGGCTGACGAAGTAGCTGTCCGGTGGGTGAATCTGTTGCGTGTCTAGCTCTTTTTGCCAGAAATCGTGGGCAACTTGAGCCTGCTTAACGCCGGCATCAGTGAGCTCGGCATCGCGCCAAGTAGCAGTGCCGTTTCCGTCCAGGAGGGACCAATAGCACTGGTTGGTGTTAGCAAGATGGAGATTCGGCATGGTCATAGGCGATTTTTGTTACTCACGTTCCAGGCAGGCGTGCCGTAGTAGTCTTCGGCTGCGTTGTGCCAACCTTCGCCGTGGCGGCCAAGGAATAGGACTTTGTAGTCGACATTGGGGCCTGATTTACGATTCAACTCAACTACTTGGTGGTAGAATCGCTCCCATTGGGTACGGTGGCTGTTCTTGTTGCCATGTCCCTTGTCGGTTGGGTACGTGCGATTGATCAGACCGAAGTTAGTGGTTGTCTGATTCATGGTTAGCTATGACGAAAGTAAAAGGGAAAGTAAGTTGGGTACTGACGAAGTCAAACGTGGATGGATCGGTTGTCGCTTCATCCTGCAAGAAATATCCAGTTACTGTGGTATAGTTGACATACGAGGCTTCCGCAAAGGCAGCCAGGCCCAGCGCTACTGAAGTAAAGCCCGAGATCTTCATGATGGAAGGCACAATACTGGCGGAGGTCGTGGACTCAAAAGCACAAGATCGACGGCCTGCATTATATAGGATTGCTTTCGTCAGGTGCCTGCGTGGCTGGCACCATGATGATATTGTGTAATCGCGATTTGTTGCCTACCAGGTCGGCACGTGGGAGCTAACGGTCTCCAAGCCCCATTCACTTAATTTCGATCGACCTGCCAATTGGTAAAGTCATAGCACAAATTCCTCCGTTCTCGGAGCGAATATTTAACACAAGGGAGAAAGAGAGGGAAAAAATAATAAATAAATACATAAATAAATAAATAAAAAAGGCGAAAGAAGAGAAGGTAGAAATAATGAGTGGTGCAGCACGTGTGTACAATTAAGGGCGCCGACGATGCAGCGATTGCAATCGTCATCCATATTATCAGTATTAGTAGTAATTACAGCGAGGGCCAATAAATACGTGACACGAAAGAAACTCAAGCCTCCAAATATATATGTCAAAAAAAAAGTCCAACCGCTTCCAAATACATATGCAAGATCCAACAATATCCAGAATATTTCCCTCCCAATACCAAATACAACCGAAGATGAAAACAAACCATGGCAGACGCCGAAGAAACACACCAACACGAATGCTCTGGGAATCAAACAGACAAGACCTGGGATCTTAGGGAGTCCCATATTGTAACAGCAGACAATGCAATAGGGAAAGACAGAGGTGTAATTACATACAGAGTAGTGGCAGTGTATAAGCCCGATACATGAAATCAAACGCCGAATAATTTTACTTCCCTTTTTATATTCAATTTCCTCTCCAATCGCTCGGCGTTTGGTTGTTGAACGTATACGCCTTTGGTTTCTGCGGCAGTTGCTGCGCAACAAACCGATGAGCTTCCTGCTGCTCGGGGAATTCGCGGATATAGAACTCCGTCGGCTTCGCATCACCATGGAATGACCCTGACGATGTATGCATATCAGCATCCGTCGTATACATCAGGGGCGGTGACCCAGCAGCTGAGAGGCTATCAGCAGGCTGTCGACCCTGCTCCAGAGCTTGTCCATATGACAGAGATGAAACATCCGCCTGGGTTATTGGGACACGGTTCTGAAAGGCTGCCTCTGGTGAGGGCATCGAGTTGGCACCTGTCCAACTCCTGCCCGTCAAAGGGGCTCCTTCGCAAGTGACATAATCAGGAAACGAAGTATAATGGGCAGGAGCGGACATTGGTGGTGCAACACTGTGGTACTGGTAGGTGGAAAGCATATCCATAGCCATAGGCGTAGCGGGAGGAGAGGCAATGTTGATTTGCATGGGCTGTGTTGTAGGGAATAATTGGCTGGTGGGTTGGGCAGACAGACAGTAACCGCCATCACTAGGAGTATTTGGAATGAAGTGATGCAGGTCATCTGGTGTCAAGGGAGTTGGTGGAGCCAGCCCACCCGTGGTGACGGCAGGCGACAGCATCGATGACATCTCTGGCTTGGAAGTACCCAAGGCCCCGGCTTCGGCAAAGGAAGACAGGTTCAAAGGCGAACGCTGAGCTGCAGATGCTTTCCGAACACCTGCGTAACGTGAGTTGAGACATTGCGCTGATTTCGACTGTCTCACACCAGGTGCAGAGCCGTAGCTTGGGAGTCTTGTGGTCGGGGACATGGACGCTGCCGATCCTGCCAACATGGACGACGACCTTGAAGTACCGATAGCAGCAGGCCTAGGCCGCTTTCTCCGGGCCGCAAGGTCAAGTTCCTTGCCGGCTTCTTTCCATGAAGATCGGTCCGTTCTGATCGGAAGTCCAGCCGCATGAATCCCGATACCTTCGAGGGAGTCAGCAAGATCATCAGAAGAGCCTCGTCTTGACAATGAGCTCTCTGGGTGCAAGGTATATTGAGCTGCACTATAAGAAGCTTCTGCGTCGTTGGATGAGTGATAGCCAGGGAAGGATTTTGTCCCTTGGACCTGGCCGGACCACTCCTCATTTTGTGAAGAGTGGAACTGGAGGGTGTCACTGTGCTGCACATTCTGATGAGAGCCGTCTAATTCCGGGACAGTTAGCGACTCGGCAGCGGAGTAGCCAAGATGTTCTTGGGGACTCTGAGATGCGGACCACGACATCGCAGTCTCCTTGGCGTTTTCCCATTCGGAGAACGGAGTTGTGGAACTGCTCTGGGCAGCTCGGCTATCACCGTGGTTGTTCATGCCTGAGTAGGTTGTTGTCGGAGACACCGAGCCCTCATGGATGGTAGCAGGTTGACCCTGTTCATCCGGACTATAATGTTCTCGAGCAGCAACAGCGGCATTCAAGGCTCGTTGCAATGATGCAAAGGTTGCTTCCCGAGCCGACTCGCTCTTTGTTTTGTGATGCTTCGATCGTGAGTTAGAAGCAGGTGTCTTAGTACGGTCATCAGACATGGTCTGATCGGATGATTGCTTTGGGGTTTCCTTGTCTGTCTCTTCTTTGACGTCTGGGTTCGATTCGGATTTCTCGGCATTCTCTATCTTGATCCGGGCAGCTTCCTCGGCCTCTGTTTTCGCCTTCTGCATCCTTTCGAACTCTTCCTGTCGCTTCTGCTGCTTGGCCTTTGCGCGTCTGTTTTGGAACCAGTTCTGTATTGATCATTAGCTTAAAATTCACGGAAAGCGCTAATGTCGAGTGGGGAATTCACTAACAGCAACCCGAGGAAGGCTGAGGTTTGTTTGAGCAGCCAATTGACGCTTAACATTGCTGCTGGGCTTTGGGTGGGCCTGGAATTGGGCCTCCAGGGTCTCAACTTGTTCCTTAGTCAACCGTGGACGAGACAAGTTCTCTGCATATTCCTCGTAGTCCATAATAGGCTGATGGTAGAAGTCGATCATGTCAAAAGGTGGGTGCGGATAGATGTAGCCCTCCATTGGATGCATCATGGATGGGTGTGCCATTGTCGGATCATAGGCAATGGGCTGTTCCATGGGGACCGCAGCATGACCAGCATACGCGTATGGGTGGTGAAGATAATTCATGGTTGCGGTTGGCGGTGCGAGTGTATTAGGAGGAGGTGAGGAGGTGAGGGAAAGGGTATACAAAGACCGGACCTGTTGCTGCAACAAGATAGCGGCAAGTTTCGATAGGTGACGGCTCTAGATCATTGAACAATTGGATCACAAGAAGTATGAGTTGTTGGATTAAGAATGACTTTGGAGGGGAGGATAGATAAGCTCTTTTATAAAAAGGATGATTGAGAGAGTTGTGTGGAGTGAGAGAATGACAGGTTGTTGCTGGGTATATAGATTGTGGTAGTATACAACACAGCAGCAGACCGGATGGATTAAGACAGAAAGAGGGAGAGGATTAATGAATGTATTGAGTCGGACAGCGGTACTAATAAGCAGATATCAGAATAAGGAAAGGAAAGGAACGACTAAGCAGATCGAGAATGAAAGCAAGAAATAGCAAAAAAGAAAAATATAGAAAAGAGGGGACAAAAGAGGAAAAGGAGAGAATGAGGAAAGAAAGTAGAGAGTCTGAGTGAAAGAAAGACAGAAAAAGACAAAAAGGGCCCAAAAAAATTAGAAAATCGAAAATCAAAAATCAAAAATCAAAAATAAAAAAATAAAATTAAGAAAAGAAAAAGGGAAAAAAGAAAAAGAAAAAAATAATTCCAGACGAGGATTGACACCAGTCACTGGGGACTGAGGAATTGGGGGGGAAAAGGAAAAGGGAAGTGGTGTGGATTACAAGCGGATGGAGAGATTGGCAGCGGCTGCCTGGGAAAAGCAAAAGGTGGGGAGGGCCCAAATGTGATTGGAAGATCGCCGAGCGGGACCTGAGAGAGGATTCGAAGCGGTTTGGTATCAATGCCGTATTTACCGTCAGCTTGGATGACCGGGGGAATCAGCGCTTCAGCCGTACTCGCAGCTTCCCGATTTTAGCTTAAATTGTTCTGGCCTATTCCTGAGGTAGGTATGCATGATGAACCCAATCGCTTTCGATTAGTAAACTCAGCGCTAAGATAGATTAAGAAATCAATCATATGAAATAAATATCCAAAAAGAAAGAGGTTCACATATTTGTCTCTCCAGGTGATTCGTCTAAATAAATGTCACCCTTGTTTTCCCCTGAAATCATTATAGTCTACCTTATCTAGGAACGCATCCATGGTAGCGATCTCAGGTACCCTCCCACACTGGTAGAGTTGGTTGGTTACCACTGTACGGGAGTACGGACAGTTCAGGTACCGTACCAAACCGAAAGGCACCGACCACCAAAAATATTGGCCGAAAGTGGGTTTGTGGTGGTGCCGCTCGCGCGGTTCTAGGGGGTGGCGGCCTTGGGCTCTGTTCCTGTGTCTCGCTCTTTCTCTGTCTCTCTCTCTCTTACAAACTAGCTTAGCCTTAGCAGCCAAAGGCTTAAAATAACTCAAAAAGGCATTGGGTAAACAATACTCAGATGAGTAAATTAAGATAATCATCTTCACCATCATCATCATCATCATCATCATCATCATCATCATCATCATCATCATCATCATCATCATCATCATCATCATCATCATCATCATCATCATCATCATCATCATCATCATCATCATCATCATCATCATCATCATCGAAGTAGAACATCATGGACGTGTTAGGTACATACATGCATAGGTACATTACATATGTATGTAGGTAAGTAGCTCTGGACGTGCATCATTACAGACCCTCATTAGGTAGTGGCACTGTGGCGGTGACTGCGAGAATCTGAGGCAGAGTCACTGATGTTCGTGTATGCTGGATGACGGGCCCATACTGACTGCATCGTCCTGTGAAAAGTTAGTAATTTTTCTTTCCTCTTTTTTTTTTTTGGTTCTTTTCCTGCTTTACCCATGTCGCATTACTGGGGTTTGTAGTAGAAAATTAAGAATCCATTGATTATTTTTGGGTATCAGTAATAGGGCTTCATTCTTCGTACTTTTCTTTATCCGTACCTCACATTGAATCTACATGTTTCCGTTGTTCCCAGAGTATCCCGTCTGAGTTTGTAGATGTACAGTTGTAATCCCGAGACAATGAATATGATTGGTGGAAGACGGTTAAGTTCAGTACGGGATCTTTCCCGCGACACACCCAAAGTTTAAAAAGGGGGTAAGGCCGAAAGGGAAATCGGCAAACTGAACTTTACTGAAAAAGAAAAACAGAAGAAATCGCCAAGGAACACAACTGAAGTACTTTAAGCTTGAGTGACCGTAACTCCCACAGGTGGTGACACCATCGGCATCCAATCTCACGGGTGTCACCATAATAATGATTCAGAGTGAAACTGGTAACTCCGTAAGTACTTCCATTTACTAACAAGAGCTTCGTCAGTTCCTGCATTAGCGTCATAGCCCAGGGACCAACGAATTTAGCTTTACCCAGGGGGGCGGGGTCACATATGGGAATTTGGAAGATCCCGTGAAGCAGAGATATGGGCCCCGAAACAATGCTAAAACAAACCGTCGCCAATAGTGAAGTTGTCCGTTGATATAATGGAGTAAACATGCTATCTACTCCCTACAAGGGTGTGATGATTTTCCAGTTCTTCCACACTGCATTGCCAGAGCGAAATCGTGTCAGAGAGCGCATCGGATATGCGTGGGGAGTGGGTCATACTCCCAGTCCCCATCCAATCAAGTCGAAACCTAGATGAAGCTCGCCTGGAAGTCCCCCGAGATCCATCGATGTGCCTGCAATGTCACCCAATGATGGTCTTGCCTGAGGCCAAGATTCGATCACGGGGTCAAGGGTCATCGGGGTCCATCCGTGGGATTCTGGTCATCGGATTCGCGAAAGAAGCCCGTAAGTTCTATATTGGGTTTAGCGGTGAGAGACCGCTTGACTCCCAAGGTTCTCTGTGCCAAACTCCGATTTTAATGTATTTGTTTGGTTTGCATTATAATCATCGAGGGCATCTACATCAAACCATCCCTAATATGAAACCCAAAATAAGCAGTTGAGTCAAGTTCGCTACAGACTTAAAAAGCCATCTGTGAAACCTGCCCATTATCTTTGGTTTTCTCCTTTGCTTTCCCTTCTTTTCTACTTCGTCCCCAGCACATGAGGTGTGGAGGAGGGGATTCCCTCTGGTTAGCCGAAAGAGGGGAAGCTCGAATGCGAAGTACTTGGGCAGAGCAGTGGCGACAGGATGGAGTACTGAGGGGAGACCCTCACAGCACGGAGCACGCTACTGAGGTGGTTTTTTTAAAAAAAAAAAAATTTCGTGTACAGATACCGAGTGCATACGTACACCCGCAACAGTTAGCACGGATCTCCAGATGCGCCTGTCATCGTTTCCCACAAAGTTCATGGGACGGAGAATCATCCTGTTGGTCTAAGGGAAATCTAAAGAAGCGTGGGAAAAGCAAAAAGGAAATCAGTGGGAAAAGCGTGGCAGCACTCAGGCCAAGACCCACTAAAATCAATAGTCTACAGATCCCGTCGATCACCACAAGGATCTGTTCGATTGTCAAATGAAAGCCCGCGACTCCGTTATCTCCTTCCCTTTCCTTCCAAAGCCCTATGGGTGAAGCGTAACTGGGCCTTACTTTTCAGTCTCGACATTGGCAGATGCCTGGAAGCACAGGAGATGGAGCGGACTCCACCATTGGGGCCATTTCCGGGTTCCGGGTTTCTGTCAATCACTCACTCTCCCCGAAAAGCCGCTAATCATGATGCAATCCGAACCGCTCACGCCAAGTCACGAGGCTACGCAACAGCAGTTCCAAACGCATTGCCATGCATATGGAGGGGGGACCAGACCATGCTAGGGGGAAGACGAACGGAGCGGTTCGGTGCTATCATATGTGCTGCCCTTTTCCCACTGGTTTCTCCATTTACCCGGCAACTGTCACTACTTTAGCGGTTAATGCATGTGTCGTTTTCCTGGGATACGTTTATCCTACTTCCTTTTTTTCTACTTCGGCTAAGTAGTGTGACAGCAACTCAACGTCCATGATTTGCAAGTTCCGGCACCGCGGTACCGTACCCGAAATTTCCAGACGATCTTCGTCAGAGTGGACATGGCACACATGGCGTTGGCGTTGGTGGAACCGAAAGAAAGGGGGCACAACGAACTATTCTACAAAAGTTCTCAGGTCGTAATTGTAAGCAAAGTTGACCCCCAAGGTAAAAAAAAAAAAAAGTACCATTGGACAATCTTACGGGACTCTGTACATGCATACAGGCATACAGGCATACATCATGGCTCATGATTATCCGAAGCCCTTGTGAATGGAGCAGGGATCATGGCTGTTCATGAATGCGAACACCTGAAAGAGATCCCCATCGTTCACGTGTATGTAATGTGGGACCTAATTGAGCTTGAGAGCTCGAGAGTCTTTCCCAAACACTTAGACAATAAGTGCCCAAGGCGAGGGTATGTATCACGGACCCATTGTGTATCCATTTAGTACACTGTGCTAATACTATAGTCGATGGATAGCACTGGGGTCGGGACAAATAAATGACATACTCCAAGCCCAGACCAATTAGCAATCATTGTGGTTCGCCCCAGGTATCTTCCTCTATCACCTCTCCAGGTGCTTGGAACCTTCGGAGCCGAGTATTGAAAAAAAAAAAAAAAAAAAAAAGAGAAAGAGAGAGAGAAAAGAAAATGAAAAAAGAAAATAACAGATCTCACAGTAGGTCCTTTACCTGACCCCTGGGATGATCCGCAAGCAACCGCACGGATCGCTTCCAAGTGATTTTCAGACGGGTGGGCTCTGTGACGAGCCGTTGTCACCCGATGTAGGGATCTCAAATATTGGCCCCCTTTAGAAGAAATTCGCCGAAGACATCGGCGTATCAATGTGGCTGTCGAGAATGGAAAGTGAGGAAGCTGGTGAATTCACAGAACTGTGACGCCCCTGAAGCGAGTCTGACAGTAACGAACCACTAAGTGATCGACGATAGCATCGTATCCCTGACTTTGGGGGTATAAGGTTGGTCTAAACTTGCTTACATACGTACGATCCGACTCCATCCCCTAGGATCGGATTTACCACGCTGATTTCCCATGCGTCAATCTTAATCTCCATTACCTGATGATATGGGGTCATTGTTCACGGATGATGTAACAACGACAATCATCACAATCACTAGACTTACTCAGGTTAGTACATACCATAGTCAACTTTAGATAGTTGACTAAGGATTACCAAACTGATAGAGATGCAGCCCCGGACGGAGGATACCGTACGCGTCTTGCAGCGCCACAGGAAACTAGACCTCAGCTGCGTGGCGGTGCTCGTAATATCAGCCACAGTTGAGCCCATTTTCTTTTGCTTTTTCTTATTTCCTCTCTCTCTTTTTATTTTTGTGATCTGCTGCAGGGCTTTCCCATTGTCGCATCCGAGGGACTTCCTGGTTTAGTCGTCTAATCGTGCACGGATGAAGTTGAGGAGAATTTGTCAGAAGTTGTCAAATAGTGCCGATTGATATGCACCAATGAGCTCCATTGCCGGGGGGCAACTCTCAAGCCACAGCGCCTTGATTTACGTTGGCTTGGCTCCCTTTGTACTCTGTACTTACGCTGCTCAACGCTCAGGGCCGCTGCCAATTCTCTCTCTTCCTTTTTTTTCGTTTTTATTTTCTTTTTCCTCCCTTTTTTCCTTTAGGCTGCCTGGAGTTCAATCCCGCTGGGGAGATGTGATGCTATACTCTACGGGTAGATGCACTGCAGTACTTCGAGGAAATCACACTGCAGTCATTCGAACTATGCGGGTCAGGAATTCCCAGTTTGTTGGCTCTCTTGTCTCCAAACAGGTTAGGCACACGCCTTTACACCTGCTCAATGGGTTTTCTCCATCCAGAAAACTCGACCGGTGTGATTGATGCCCCATCTTCACTCAGTACGTTCACATTCGTCCAAAAAGTCTCAGAAAAAAAAAAACGAATGGTAGAACAGAGAACCCACTTCCCGGTGGTGTTCCTTTCCTGTATCACTATCCCTTGCGTACTCCGAGTACAGTATCAGAAACAAGCTAAAGCCACAAGTACGCAGCACTGGTAGGCTCCAGTCTGTTTCCAATGGACAACGCGGCGGGGATTACGCCGATCACGATCACTGTTGCTTCCAAGTTGAAGGAAGGGCGGCTGAAATCGACCTGTCTTTTTCCAGAAATCCATCACCCCCTTCTGTAAACGAGGTGTGTTTGCCATGGCGTTCTCGACCTGCAACCCAAAGTTCTTCATCTCACCCCCTCGAATCTGTTCTGGAACAGCTCGTGTGGATGTGGATTGCTGCCACAATCCAGTCGGTTCCTTGTTTAGCCCGAATCGCATTTTGATCGTTATCTGGGATACTTTCCAAGCTTTCCCTCTTTTCTAGATCGGGTTCGACTTGCGTCTGACGGCCACTTTGCATGCAATAGGTCTTCTTTTTCTTGCTCGATCTGAGCTTATCGGAACCTGTTGAGACTCGTTTGAGCACCAGGTTGTCGGTGAGAAAGGTCTAACCCTACGACGTTTAACTTAAACATCAACTATTCCATGATATATTGCACCTGGATTCCAGAATGGGCATGACTTCAAGATCTGTCATGCAGGGCCGGTAGGCGGTGATGCCTCGGCAAAGATCTCTCGGTGTAGAGATCACCTTTCCGACGGCTCTCCCGAATGGAGCTCGCTCCATATCCCCCATCTTTCTGATTTGAGCCACTTCACACCGCCACCGTTCAAAGTTCACGATGGGTCTTCTATGGATCCTCGTCTACATCGCGGCGTTTTCTCGTCACACTCGCCTTCCTTAGTCGGTAGTAATCGTAGTACTTGTTTCTCAGAATTACGGCTAGACTCGACTCAGCCAGCCTAGTACCGTTTCAGCCCCAGTCGTTTGGCGTTGTTTCATCTCCATTAAAGGTGCTCGAGCCGTCGTTTGGGATGGAGCTTCTGAGGGAATTCTGTGCGAGAATCGTACCGTCCAAGCATTAGCGCCATGCAAGGCAACTTCCTTACTTGTACATACATTTGTACATGTCATATCACCTGAAAACGGGCCCCGTACTTTGTCTATGTACTTTGGAGTATGCGTTCTAACCTTCTATGTACAACGAAACTGAAAGAAAAGAAAACAAGGTCTACACAACCCTCGGACCCAGTGTAAAACTTGGTAAAGCAATATGAAGGTGGAAACCCAAGCCAGTCTAGTCTATTGATCCCATATTCTCCCCTTTATTGATATGCATCCCGAATCTCCAACAGAATGCGTCCATCAACCACGCCCTTGACCGAAAGACTTCTCAAGTCCTCCACAATCCAGTCTGCGCCAGCCTCTTGAAGTTGCTCCAGGGAGTGGGTCGTCGTCAGCGCGATCACCTTGAATCCCGCAGCCTTGCCTGCTCTAATGCCCGAGGGCGCATCCTCAAGCACGACTAGCGATGACGAATGTTCCAGACCGAGGCGCTTACGGCCAAGCAGATAGCATCGCGGGTCGGGCTTGCCCAGCTCGACATCCTCCGCGACAACAAGCATTTTCGGATGCGTGAGGTTCATGACACCTAGCCAGCCATCAACGAGTGCGCGCGTGCCGGAGGTGACGACACCCCAGCAGGCACCGGCGTCGTCGAGCTGCGAAAGGAGGTATCTAGCGCCGGGGATTTCAACAGCATCGGAGCCAAACTCTTTAGGGATGCGGCCTTCGATAAAGCTGACGTCTAGAACAACCGATCATCAGTCCATGCGCTTCCTCCCCGTCCCCCGCCACCCCTATTTTCATCACTCGCTGATATAGAACTCCCCGAAAGCGAGGGACCATGACATGAACTTACACTCCCAATTCGCCAGCTTCGGATCATACTCCTGCAGCGTATCAATGCTCCGACGTCCATGGGACGTGGCCAAAATAGCCTTAGGGTCAACTCCTAGCTCCTCGCCGATCCTGTTGTTGGGTTAGAACCATGTGGCTATAGTTCGGCGGGGTCAGACTAACTTGTGCCAGTGCTTCACAATCGCTGGAAGAAACGCCGAAGATTTAGCCTATTGTAAGATACAGGATCTTTGTATTCAAATAGACTTTATATCCTTACCATCAGTCGAATCGACGATAGTTCCGTCGAAATCTGAAAGGAGGCCATCAAAAGTGACGACTTGCGGAGGGGCTGAGAATGAGCCTTGGCCTTTAGTCATTGTGCTTATAGATTGACCAGGATGTTCAATGGAAATGGTAACCAGAATGAGCGAAGAAAGACTGAAGTAGGAACGATGTCTAGAAAAATGCCTTAAACTAAATTACCCCACAATGAAAGAAACGGAGAATGCGGCGACCAAACCACAAGAAAGTAAATGGTTCAAATCTCAATAGATAAAGAATTCCTTCCTTATAGATCGGGCACAAAATCCGCAGGACAATCGGAGATCGGTGGTATATTAGTCCGGTTATCTTAGCGTGGGTAAAATAGTTTGCACAAAATTGTTCAGACGGCGAGCTTGTTAGGTAGAAGAAAAAACTTCTATCACTTCCTTCTACCCTTGTTTGTGCTTTTTTTGCTTCAAGGGGAATTTGTGAAATTCTGTCAAGATGGTCAAGCTAGGTAAACATTTCATCTTTCCTTTTTTAGCGGGTTCGAATTCGTACTGACCGTTTCCCAAGGCAAAAACTCGAAGCGGACGCCCGTCCGGTTACGGCACAAGATCGAGAAGGCCTCTGCAGCCAAGCAACGGAAGCAGAGAAAGCTTGCCAAGAAGGTATGTGCTGTTTCTTTCTTTTAATTGTTGTGGAGGAAAGTTCCTGTGGTTAATACTGTCATTGCAGAATCCCGAATGGCGCTCAAAGATCAAGAAGGATCCGGGTATTCCTAATTTGTTCCCACACAAGGCTCAGCTTCTCCATGAGATGGAGGAGAGGAAGCGATTGAAGGCCGAGGAACAGGAGCGCATCCGTGATGAGGCGCGCGCTCGCAAGAAGGCACAGAAGGAGTCGCAACAGCAAGGAGACGACGCCGAGGACGTGATGGAAAATGATATTGATCTGGAGGGTGACTCCGACGATGAAGATATGGATGAGGATGTTGATGAATCGTCGAACCCCATGGCTGCGCTACTTGCCTCTGCGCGCGCGAGAGCGGCAGAGTATGAAGATCAACATGAGAGCGATGATGACGATGAGATGGACGAGGATGAGGATGAGGATATGGACGGCATGGATGAGGATGAGGAAGAGGGCGGTGCTGCGCTGGGCGATTCCGCTCCCCAGCTTGTTTCACAGACTCACAGCAAGGAGAGCTCTCGGCGACAATTCGATAAGGTGTTCAAGCAGGTTGTTGACGCTGCGGATGTTGTGCTGTATGTGCTTGATGCTCGCGATCCGGAGGGCACCCGGTCCAAGGATGTGGAGCGTGAGATTATGGCGGCGGCTGGTGGAAACAAGAGAATGATCCTCATCCTCAACAAGATCGATCTTATCCCTCCGCCGGTGCTGAAGAACTGGCTGGTCCACTTGCGCCGATACTTCCCCACCCTGCCCTTGAAGGCTTCTAATGGCACCGCCAACGCTCACAGCTTCGACCACAAGCAGTTGACCGTCAAGGGTACATCAGAGACGCTTTTCAAGGCTCTCAAGTCCTACGCGCACAGCAAGAACCTGAAGCGGTCCATCTCCGTCGGTGTGATCGGTTACCCCAACGTCGGAAAGTCCTCTGTCATCAATGCCCTCACTGCCCGTCTCAACAAGGGCTCCAGCAACGCATGCCCCACCGGTGCCGAGGCCGGTGTCACCACTAACCTGCGGGAGGTGAAGCTGGACAACAAGCTTAAGCTGATCGACTCCCCCGGTATCGTGTTCCCTAATGCTGAGAAGAAGAAGTCCAAGAAGAAGCAGGTGGAGGAGCGTGCGCGCCTCGTCCTCCTGAACGCCATCCCCCCGAAACAGATCGAGGACCCGGTCCCGGCCGTGTCCCTGCTCCTCAAGCGTCTGTCCACTTCCGAGGACCTCAAGTCGAAGCTGTTGCAACTATATGGCATCCCCGCTCTTTTCAACGCTGGCGACCAGACTCACGACTTCCTGATTCACGTTGCCCGCAAACGCGGTCGTCTGGGTAAGCACGGTGTGCCCAACATCGAGGCCGCAGCCATGACCGTGATCAATGACTGGAGGGACGGACGGATCCAAGGATGGGTCGATGCTCCTGTGCTGCCAGTTGTCGCCGCGACCGATGATGCTTCGGCTCCTGCAGCCGCTGCGTCGGGCGTGGATACGAAGCAGGTTGTCACTGAATGGGCCAAGGAGTTCAAGATTGAGGGTCTGTGGGGTGATGGCGCTGATGCGGAGATGGCGGAATAATCTGGTTTATTTATTCTTGTCTGCTATGGATACATGGATACCAAAAAGGCGTTGCCTGGTTTTTTGTTCTTAAGACGGTAGAATGATGTTTTTCGATGTCAATATCAAGTTATGAAATGGTTATACAGAGTATTGGTTCAGGGAGACTTGTAGTTGGGATATTGCTCAGGAGCCCGGTGTGACAGAAATAGATGAATAAACAATAGGAATAAAAATAGAAACCCTACCAGAAAGATATACAACAATCCTCTTTAAACGGCGATGTTTTTTGACACATCCACCCGCAAAATCCAACATGGATATATATACATCACACCACATAAAAGCCCAACACATTAACTTGAACCCAACAACTATATAAAAAGCATACAACCAAACAAATCCCAATGAATAAACCATACCAATCACACAAAATCCCATTCAATCTAATACAAATACGAAACTATAAATACCACCAATAAGATATACCATTAGCAACCCCCGCCAGGAAAGACCGAAGTATGCAAACATACCCACCAAAAGATAAGATTGAATCAAATCAAATCAGTTGAATTAAATTGCCACCGCTCTCCACGCGCCTCCGCATCGCGTCGCGTTTTTTTCCCTTCCATCTCAAATTCTCCCTTTAACTCCAGGAAACCAACGGACCCAAGGCCGAATATTGATTTTACCCTGATCGATACATACCCCAGAATCAGACATACCTACTGGAAGGCTAGAATACAAAAAGCAGCACGCAACAACATCACCCGATGCCGCCTCCACCCTCCACTCCCAATCCAACATAAGAATTATAACCACCCAACACCGATCTCGAAAAGAGAAAGAAAAACAAGAGGAGGAATATAACCAATAATGCCACCCCGAAAATCCACGAGCGAAACCGTTGAAGACCCAGCATCCCCATCACAAGCCCAGACGCAATCACCGCCGACACAATCGCAACCGATCCAGGCGACAGAGCAACAACTCAAGGCCAGGGCTGAGGGGGGTGTTAGTATTGAGGTTAGTTGGATATTTTAGTTCCTTTGGATTTGTTTATCTGCTATGCTGGATATTATTTGCGGAAATGGGTTGTTTATTACCTACGAGGTGTTGGATATAATAACTAACATGAAATGCAAAATTGAAAGGATTACCTCCTCCCCCGCTCCTTAACACTTCGGCTTGCGAAATCGGTCCTCCCGCCTAACACTTCCATTCAGAAGGATGCGGTCCTCGCTATTCAGAAAGCGGCGACGGTGTTTGTGTCTTATCTTTCTTCGCAGTATTACCCCCCTTCCCCTCCTTTCTCTTTTTCTTTTCTTTGCGTTGCGTTATATTGGATGGGAGAGGTTCTGTTTGGCTTAGTGGGTGTTTATGATGCTAAGTGTGGGTTTTATAGTGCCAATGAAGCGACTTTGAAGAGGACGGTTGCGCCGTCGGATGTCTTTAGTGCGATTTCGGAACTGGAGTTTGATGGGTTCCGGTCGAGGTTGGAGAAGGAGTTGGATGCGTTTACGGAGTTGAAGGCCGGGAAGAGGAAGGCGAAGAAGGGGGATACTGAGGTAACTGCTGCGGAGGGCGTGAAGGGGAGTGCTGCTTCGGAGGGTGGTGGTGGTGCGTCGAGGGGGGCGAAGAGGGTGAAGAGGGTTGAGGGGGAAGAGGCTGCTTCTAGTCGGCCGGAGGAGGGGGATGATGGGGATGAGACGCAGGATGAGGCGGAGCAGGTGGATGAGCAGGAGCATGAGTCGGAAGCCGAGGAGGATGATGAGGGTGAAGAGGAGGAAGAAGAGGAGGAGGAGGAGCCGGGTGAGGAAGAGGATATTGATCGGGTGGAGGACTTGGATCGTGACTCGAGGGCGAGACGGCTTATGGACCCGGATGCTGCTGGGGATGAGTCGGACAGTGATGACGATGCTGGGCCGTCGTCACAGTTGAGGGGGGATTTGGGGTTGGGTTGATTCTCTTGTAGTGATTATGATTTTATTGCTAATCTATAGATTGTTCTACGTTATATGTACGGGTGAATATTAATCATTGAGATGCGCAAGAATGCAGATTCATTTCCAAGCGTATGGTATGGAGGATAGATAATGCGACAATGTATACACAAAACTCCACGACCGACACCAACCCAAACGCCGACCCGAAGGACCAGATACATGATCATCATCCCGTAAATTATACAGAGGCAGACGTGTATCGTCTGAACCACCATTCATAGTACAGCATCCCAAATGGAAGCAGCGGGAGTCCTTGCTTCATGCTGTTTCTCTTCAATGCCCATTTCCCCACAAAACGCCATTGCAACATGCATAGTCTATCCTGGTATCTTGACAGTTCAACTGACGGTCCTAAGGTAAAACAAACAGAAAAATAATAATAGCGAAGAATAGAAGAAGATAGACTAAAAATGACATGCGACAAGTGCCATGCAGTCATGCGGCCGGCTGATTTAACAACTGGCTCATCCCCTTCGGAACCGATTTGGGAGAAATTGTGTCTGGCTGGCGCCAACGACTGCTGCGCTGAGGGGTCTCTTCTCCCTTCTGAGCCAGCTGAGGAATCATCGGGCCATTGTTGCGAGCTGCACCCGGAGGCAGAGGGTGCATTGGCTTGTTTTCCTCTTTCTCCAGCTTGACCGCCTTTTCCGTGTCGGTCGCGACCTTCTGCGCCTTAGTAACCTTGCTGAAGGTGGTAATCCGGGTATTCTTAGCCGGCTCGTCTTTCTTGATCTTCCTGCGAGGGGCACTCTTCTTTGCGGCTGGCTTCTTGGACTCCGCGGTCTTGGACGCCTTGAGCACTTCCTGGAGGCTGCGCCCGCGACTGGCGGGGTTGGACCGAGATCCGCCCTTCTTTGGTACTTTTGAAGCCTCTTCGTCGTGACTGGAGGAAGGCGTGAGGAAGCCCGTTTGAGTCTTTTGCCTCTTCTTCGGTGTTTCGATGACAATCGACACTCCATGCTCGTTCTTCACGCGCTCCACCTCAGATGCATTGCATTCGTCGAATACGTTCTCGGAGTGGTCATCCCACCGTTTCAGGGCGGCCAGCCGTGCCACTTCCTCACAATCCCCCTTGACCATCAAGTCCCAGCAATCTTCAAACTCTTTGCCGGCCGGAGGTTCATTGTTGATCCACATGGTCACCCCGTTTCGGCGACTCCGGATGACGGAACAAAGACTCTTCACCAGGCGCCGCACGCCGGGAATTTTTAGACTAGTGCCCACCACGATCAGCGCGTCCGGGCGCGAGCGTACATCAGCGTTCATAACCGACGTAATGGCTTCCTCATCCGGGTTGTGTTCGTTGTAGAGCACAATCCGGGGCCGCATTTTACCGATGCCATGGCTGCGCTGCCCCGTCTCGATGCGAAATTGGTTGTTCCTTGCGCATTCTGGACATTCCGGAGCATCTGGACGGTCGAACATGTCGCCATCGAAGTCACCGAGATGACGACATTTCTGGCACACCATCTTCTCCAGGCTTCCGTGCAGCTGGATCGTGCGCGGCCATGGGGCTTTTACATTCAATGGGATCTGAGTAGCTAAGGGAGGCATGGATGTCTCAATGCCATCGATGTTCTGGGTGTACAGGCGGGTCAGACGATTTTCTTGGCTAATCCGAGCCAGCATGTGGTGAAAAGCCGTTGGGGAGGTCTTGGCTGCCTCTTCGGACAGCGACCGCACCATGTCTTGGAAGGAGGCGGTTAGTGTTTCATCTTGATAGACGGCAGCATCGAAGAGAAGTTTCCCCGACGCTTTTAGGTTGTGTTTTTTCTGTAGAGATTTAAAAAGTCCATCCGTCGAGCGGAAGTCGGGAACTATGTGGCAGCAAGAGATGTGATTAGCGCAGAGACGAGGAGTGGACAGGGAAGAGGGGAATGCATACTGCCGGCCGAGGTGGAGATGCCCGCTCCAGCGATGACGACAATTTTGCGGTGCCGACGAATGGTTTTCGTTAACAGATCGATCTGCGCCTGCTGTTCAGTATAAGAAAGTCCGGCGCTGCTGGAGAGATCAAGACGTTGTGTTCGGCGTTCCTTGGGGGCGGCGACCCGTCTTCTTTTTTTTGCGGGCGGCAAGTCATCTCGGTCTTGGCTGCGGGTGCCGCTTGACTCGTCTGCTTCCTGTGACGGAGGCGGCGAGGGATAGAACCCTGGCGGTGGTGTCGGTGAAGCTGGCGGCGAGCTCAGCTCCGATACGTCCGAGAATCCATCGTCCATGGCGTGGTGTAATTCTTCGTGAAAATTATAAGAGAAATATACAGTCCCACGGAGGAGAAAGGAGGAAGATCACGACGTGGTGGTGGTTGAAAGGGAAAGGCTGAGGTGTCGTGTTGGAGGAGAAAGAGGAGAAAAATGAGGAGAACAAGCAAGCAAGCAGAGCTTTCACCACAAAGAATCGCTAATCATGGAGAAATGAGACCACAATTGGAACATCAATTGGTTTGGGGGAAACCTCCAAATTGAACCTTTCGTTTTGGAAAATTTCTTCTTCTTTTTTGTTTTTTTAATTTTTCCCTTTTGCGTTTTTCCCTTTCCTCGTCCTTTTCTGGATTTAAAACACTCCCTTGTCTGGTGATAGGAGGTAAGGGGAGAGGAAGAAGAAGAGGAAGAGGAAGAAGACCAGAAACACGTCGACGGATGGGGTCGAGACGAGAGGGTGTGGGTTGAATGAACGCAACCGTAAGAGTGACTAAGAAACAACCGCAGGGGGGAAAGGGAAAATCATGAGGTCAGGGCGGGAGAAGGGAAAGAAGAATGGTACAGCGTACGGAGTCGTAGTAGTTCTGGTTCAACTCTGCTCTCTCGCTTGGTGCCGATGCTGTGTTTATTTTGACTGACCCACGGGATGGAACACAATCGCAGCAGTGATACTGGATGGCCTGCGGGAAACCCTAACGACCTTGACAGACGTCAAGACTGGCAACCGGAGGTATGTTGAGAAGAATGTATGCTGCGATCGTTGGTCTACTAGTACCGTACAGAGCACAGGTCTATGGGATCTGATATGAGAGGTACCAGGTTTATGAAGGAGTGCCAATGACCCTTTCAGAACTCTTGTTTATGTCTTGACCTCCAATGTGAACTAACAAATCTGCTAACAAATTTAGCGCGAAGTCCAACATGCAAAGACCACTAGGAGAAATCGGGTTTAGCCTTCTAGAACCTTTAGCCGCAAACCAGCCGCTGATTGGTCCGTCCCCACGTCGAACCTGCCGAAACGAACTGCAGCACCTATAAAGTTCTGGATATAGCAATACTTAAATAGCACCTGGCCTTCTGGCGTATGGCTTTTTCGAAAAAGTTTTACGGTCCGATTCTGTATCTTCCGTGCTTAGTTGTTCGTTCGATGCAGGGCAGTGTGTGCCCAACCCAACGACGGGGTGACATGTCTTCAACTCCTTACCCCCCTTAGATCCATGCACCTCTACCCATAATATCCCGGACGTGAGGACACGCAATTCCACGGAGTTGGGCCCATTTCCACGTACTAAGGTAGCTGCTCCTCTTATTCGCTCTTGAACGACTTCTAGTGACCCGGTTTTATTGCTAGACTTTTTATTTTGCATGCCCACTTCTGTCAAGGGTCATGTCACGGTTATCTTTGGCAAACAGCTAGTCCGAGAAATCCTTGCATTGCAAAAAGACATAAAATTTCAACCCTTAAGCTACACTGTGTCATCTACGGTTGAATTGAATCAAGTTATCAAGGGAGATGCCGTTCCGCCTCCGTTTCCATTTGATATCCGTTTACGGCACATTGTAAGGATAGATCGTGAATTTTACACTTGCCACGTCTCGGCCCCCCAATTCTTCATCCAATCGGTAATTCACAGTAAGGAACAGCCGTAAACTTGCAGTTATGTGTCAGCATATGGTTCTGATGGGAAGATCGGTGGTCGGCGGGGAGGTATAGAAGTAGGGCTCGGGATGGGTGGGGACGGCGATGATTGGTTCATCTGGTTGACCCGGATACCGTGATCACAGGACCCCCACGTGATGGTGACTAAGCCAGCCGTTGACTCCACATGGAATTGAAAGTGTTATCGATGAAGATTGAGCGAGATCAGGAATGAATGAGAATCTTGGTTGAGGAAAGTGTATAGAAGCCGCAGGATGTGGATGCGCACCTTTCCTGTTGGTTCCGATTGAGTTAGGCTTGCTGTTCCTTCAGACCTCCGTTTGGCGTGGTCTGTTCTTAGTATCGCTGCGGGCTCCGACATCCATCACCCAGGAACAAGACGCCCTTACTATGATATCGATCGGGCTATCGATCTAAGATATTTTCGGGAAGTTAAAGACTGCACATTCCTCTTTTATGACTAGTATATGCGATCCAGGACATCATGCCAATGATCATGGACGACGGCATCAATGTTGACGATTTGTTTGGCGAGTCTGCCTCTCTGGAGCTGGGCTTGCCAGCGACCGCCCCTACCTCTAACTCCACCAAAGGTCTTGCTCAGCGCTTAGATGAGATGCGACTTTTGGGGTGCTGTCAGTATGTCATTTATCTATCTTTGTATAGCGACTCTCTGGTTTGTACAGACACTTACTAGGTGTAGGAAGATTGCCTGGTCTAAACAGGGCTGCATTGCATATATCTCTCAAGATACATTGAGAGTGAATCTTCGTCACCTTGAATGTCGCCCATCTGACGGCAAGTGGGTGCTGAGCGATGACACTCCATTGCACCCAGTGGCAGAGGCCCATGGGGGCCAGCCTCTCGTCCATCTATGCTGGAATGAAATTGGGTCTGAATTAGCTGTGGTTGACTCGTCTGGACGAGTTTCGATTTATAATATTGCGATTTCTCTTAACAGTCTAGCTGGACAACGTCAGGCGGCGTTTGATCCAGTCGATGATGCGACTCAGATCGTCGGCATGATGTGGCTGAACATTCAACGTTCCGTAAGTGCTCACTTTGGTGTTTCTCCCATGTTTGGTATGGCGCTCAACTCCCTCCAAGGTTCATGCTTTCAATGTAGCAGCGATGGTACAAGGACGCCGGGCATATTCGCCATTTCGACGCCGCCCAATAGGTCCCTTTCACCCAGCTGGGAAAGCCGCTTTGTTATGTGTCACCAGATCTGGCATCATTAGGCTCTTGTACCAGAACCCCGACAACAAGTGGGCAGAGATCTCTGCAGAACTGAAGAACGCGAGCTACTCCGACCGACTTCTTACCCATGCCGCTATAGTGGCCACTCAGAATGGGATTCTCATCGCTACTTACTCTGCATGCCAAAAAATCTACTTCTATCGAGTGCAGATTAACTGGACTCCCCCACAGTGGGATCCGAGCCAGTTAAAGCAGGCACCAAACCAATTCCCAGTTCCAAGCTTTCGCTTCATGCATTCTAAAGTTGAGGCTCCTTGTATCATACCAAGTGCAAGCCGCAACGGGGAAGCAACTAACGATGGAATGCCATCCTCTACCAACCCACTATATTGCCTCACCCGCCTGGATATAGTCCTCGCCGCACATGACAATTCTGCAGGGATGACTACGAATCCATGGATAATAGCTGTTTTCTCGATCCCCCCCCACGCTACTCCTGACCACTCACAGCAACAGAGCCCCTGTAGTGTCATTGTCCGATGGCAGTTAGAGTCTGCTCCACAGGTGCTTCACCCAAAGTTTGACGAGGTGAATGCAAAGAAGAACAATGCTCAAATAAAGGTAAGTAAGTCAAGGTTGGCCCCTAGTGAGCTTTGCTGATTGCCGATTAGCCAAAATCGGTGCTACGACGACAGGAAGACATGTATTGCGATAGATATGTCACTATGATAGAGCAGACTGAGCATGGAAACGTCCTAGCTGTCACGTACGACGATAGTTCGGTCACTTTCTATGATCCAAAGACGATGGCCGTCTTGAATGGAACCGATGATACGAATACACTGACTAGCTTAGCCCATGCGGGATTCCAATACCCCCCTGACTCTGCAGGTAGCTTCCCCTCAAGATATCGCGGTGGTACGAAGTTTGACACTTCTATAGCAGGTCTACACATCAGCTTCTCCCCTAGTGGCTGCAACGCTGTCACACTGGATGGAGAAGGCCAGGCGCAGCTACGGGTGATGGAACACTCGTATGGCGCGGAAAATGGACTTTACGATGAAAGTATGTCTTTTTACCATCAATGATCTATGGTTATATCTGACATCATTCAAGATAAATTCTCTGCTGCTGTTGCCTCTTTGACATTGGCATTCTGCCGCGGATGCGGAAGCGAATTTAATACGGATGACATATTGTTAATTTTGAAACGGCAAGCATCACCTGGTTAGTTTTTCCCCTATATTCGACTGGAACACATGCCTAACCCTTTGGGAAGATGCGCAAATATCTTTCATCAACGAAGTTTACCGCGCGCTGGGGGTCAACTGCAACTATACACAGGAAAATGACAAATTGATGAGCCATCAGTACCTACCAAAATGCCTTAGTGTACAAGCTGCGCTGGGATTCATTGATAAATACAAGTCACGGAACTTTGCATCTAATGTGCCGTGGACAATTCTTCAGCTTCGCCATGCTTCTGTTCTATATGCGCTGTTTCTCCAGTACCTTAAAGGGGGTGTCCAGGCAGAACCCCCTGATGCAGGTAAGATCTCGACATGCGGGAAGTACGCAGAACTTTTTCTAACTGTAAGATTTGATGCAGATGCTATACGCATTTTACTTGGAAATACGAAATGGGCTCTGGACTTGTTACATTATGTTCTGAACGACCTTCTTGACCTCGCGGATGATCTAGAAAGCTTGCTTTCTGACCAGGAGGCCTTTGCCCAAAAATGTCAGTATACCATCCCGTTGATTTCAACCTCAAACCAGAGCCATGGGCATTTTTTACTGATACTGTTTGTGGCAGTGAAAACCATAAGTTCTCTGCCCCTGATCATCCTCTTGTCTAGTATGTCCCGAGCCTTCCTGCGCTTCATCTGCCGGGGGTTGCGAGGAATTCAGGCCGGCTACGCTACCGCACCTCTGACGGGCGACGCTGGCGTCTACTATGCCGAGATTTATCGAACCCTAGACACGTCCCCTGTGCGAATTGACGTTTATGAGAAATTGCTTGCTGGGGTGGACTCGACCGTGCGACATGTCTATCATGGCGCAGGTTTCGGAGACAATGAACGGCCGGGCCCTGAAAAGGAGCTCTTAGTCAACGGCCGTATCCCCCCTGTTCTTGTTACAGCAGTCTCTACTATTCTCCGACAGACGGTCCCTGCGCTCAAGCCCGATATCGATCGGATGGCTATCTATATGGGTGACTACAGCTGGCTCGGCCTTGGGTCCGACCGACGTGCAGAACTGTACCGGAGGACCAGGGACGTGGATATCATCAAGAAGATTCCTTTCAGAAGCACGGCATCTGCGGGCTCGGACGAGACTCAAAGCGGAAAACACAATCCCAGTCAGGTGCGCAGACGGTGCGTCCGTTGTTGCGAGATTATGTGCGGTGCCTACCCGCCACGCCCACAGCTATCGTCTCGCATGATGTACAAGTTGGGCTATGTGCGGTATTGTATTTGTGGAGGTGGATGGACACTGGAATCAGACTTCCACCGCTAGAACCATCTATAGGGCTGAGTTGTTCTAGTTTACAAGGCTATCATAATTGTGGGAAATTTTTCAAAAAACGTGAGATATCTCGATTAACAAAGGGTGTTATCTGGGGGCATGAGGACCAGTCTAATAGAGGTCCGAGGACTACGTGGGTGTGTGTATGAATACGATGATAGCGCAGAATCCTGAACCCGAAACTTCATCTGTCTGGACTTGTTCCTCGCAACAACACCATAGAATTCCTATTAAGCAGATATGGTACTGAATGGAAACGAGTATCGACTAGGAAAGACCCCTTCTCGCCCCTAAGGAATTGGATTGCCGGATTCTAAGGAACTCGTCACATCACGGTCGGAAGTCGTGCATTATCATTGTCATGTCAAGTAAAGCCTTCATTTAATATCGACTTGCATCTTTTTCTAAGATACATAATCAATTTCTTTTAAAAGACGTTTTTGGTGCAACCGACCCACACAAGGTGGTCCAACCCGTCATCTTTATAACGACGTTCCCGGAACTCCATCTAAATCCAGACACGACCCGACTTCATTTAAGCCTGTTCGAACAACCGATCAGTACTGGTTCACTTTTCCGTAGAGAAGGGTCTTCCCAGATGCGAGCGTGGTCGGGAAGATGACTGCCTCATACCTTAACAGCGAACTTGCGCTGGGGGAAGTGGATCTCGCGCTTCTTCTGTCTCTCGGTCTTGAGGGAGGCCTCGTGCTTGGTAAGGCGGCGACGGAGATCACGGGTAAGCTTGGGGCGAAGGTCGAGAGGGAGGTACTTCTTGTTCTTGTAGAACAAGCGGAGCTGAGCGCGCTGGTTGGCGTTGATGACGGTGTGGACACGAGCAATCGACTTGCGGACGTCGTGGCTGTAACAAATTCACAATCAGCATTTTCTGGTCTGCTTCCGTTTTCCCGTTGTGGTTGTCCAAAAAGAATTTTGCGCTGTCGTTGCAGTCCCTCCTCTTTTCGCAGTAGATGTAAAATCTTTCCCTCCTTTCCCTCCACTTCTATCTAGCGCACATATTCTTTTGGGTATTGGCGTAACCAGGTGCAAATAGGGATTTCGAAAAAGAAAAAGCAATTTTCAAACGCACATTCTCTGGGTCTTCGACGAGGCACCGCCAGTGATCTTCTGGACGCGGAGCTGGCTGAGCTCCTGCTTCAGCTCCTCCAGCTGCTTGGTGAGATCATCCTTGTTCTTTCCCCAGAGCTGACCAGCCTTGACCTTGGAAGACTATCGACGAAACCATTAGCAACCCATTAATTCGAACGCGAAAAATTCACCAGCATCGTTATCATCCTGGCGCTGCGCAACATACCATGGTGGGCGGTATTGTCGTGTCGTGCGGTTGTCGACGAGAGGATTGAAGATGGACCGGGTCAATTTGGGATGTGTCGTTGTGGGACTAGGGTTATTTTTTTCTTGCGTGTGGTGCGCCGCCGTAAGCGGGCACGTGATGCAACTGTGGCTGGTGCCCGGTGATGACGCCGCCTCCGCCTCCGCCTTACCGGACTTGGTGATGGCAGCCGCGGATGCTTTTGGGTGATGCCTTTGCCTTTCGTTTCCCGCTGGTCGGTCTCTTTAATACTCACTGTGCTTTTAGTCGGGGGTTTCTTGGGACGGTTGAAGATCTTCTTAGCCTAATTTGGGAAATTATATTCCTTGACCTCTCTGTTTATTGATTCATTCGAGATCCTAATACTCTTTATCTTCACCTTAACCTCATATACTTCTATACCCACTACTCCATGGCTGCCTCAACAGGTACCGGGTGGGCTCAGCTCCGGCAGCAAGCCCGCTCTCTCGAGACTCAGGTATGGACTGATTCAACCCAGAGGAGTCCTGAAGACTGTATCAGTGAACATAAGAGTAACATGCTAACTCCTATCATTTATAGACTGAAAGCCTGTTCCACTCCTACTCGCAATATGCGTCGATGACAAAACTCCCCCCGGACCCATCTGAAGAAGAAATCCGCCTGGAATCACAATTAAAAGAATTACTCGAAAAGGTACACTCTCAACTAGGCCATCCTTTTCCCGACAAAACGTCTCACTAACTTCCATCCCAGCGTCAATCCCTCGTCTCCCAACTCGCCCGTCTACTCGACTCCGAAGCCACCCTGACCTCCTCTGCCCTGAAACAGAACAACCTCGCCCGCCATCGTGAAGTCCTCCAAGACCACCGCCGCGAACTTCAACGTCTCACATCCGCCATCGCAGAATCTCGCGACCGCGCAAATCTACTCACGAATGTCCGCTCCGATATAGATGCCTATCGGGCGTCGAATCCCGCTGCCGCCGAAGCCGACTACATGCTCGAGGAGCGGGGTCGGATCGACCAAAGCCACAATGTGATAGACGGCGTTTTGAGCCAAGCATACGCCATCAACGAAAACTTTGGGCTTCAGCGCGAGACGCTGGCCAGTATTAATCGGCGTATTGTTGGAGCCGCTAGTCAGGTGCCCGGGATGAATGCGTTGATCGGGAAGATTGGGTCGAAGCGGAGGCGAGATGCGCTTATCTTGGGGGCCTTTATCGGGTTCTGCTTTTTGATGCTGCTTTTTTTCCGATAAGTGCATGTTGGTTCCGCTTTAGCTTGCTGTCAGATCTCTACTTTAGCGGTGTGATTGTCTTGTTTCTTTGTCATTTATTTACTGTTGTCTATAGTGTGAGGGCGTTATGGGATTGGGGCACTTCTTACTTCTGCTATACAGGAAATGTTAATTCGTGGGTCCCGAGGTTTGGTTTCTTATATGATTTGTTTGATGTACAGGGACGACCCAAATCATAGTTATCATGGATCTACATCCGTCGACCAAGGTGCTGACCTGTGTCGTACATTAGGCTGTGGCTGAGCACGGTGGAAGTGAATGGGGTAATCCGTAATATGATACATATGTATATACATGATGGCTATTTATGCCCCTCAAGGTCTCATGACAACCCGGGGCTTTTGAGCTGCCGACTCATTTTGACTCTTCCTTCCCCACTCTGAGGCCGGTAACTCAGACTCCATACTGACCTTCTTCTCTTGAATCAGTTTCCGAATTCCGTTGTTAAGTGCCTCGAGCTCATGTTCCTCCGCGGGCCCGCTTCCTGCCCACCGAATGCGACAGTTTTCATCCAACAGATAAACATATCCAACCTTGCTGTTCATCATCCCGATGGACTCCTTAACGCCCTCCGTGACACCTTTGCGAACTAGGAAGTAGCGCCTGTGTTGCTGTTCAGGTAACTTGTTCCGCATCCGCCACATAAATCTGCGAACCAGCCATGCTTTGAGGGCATTCTCTTCTAAGTTGATATCCACCTTCTGAACCATATCGCCACCGCTCTTGAGCGCCTCATGGAGGCCTGGATTCTGTTCGGGACCAGTAAAAGTCGCGACTTGTGTTTCCGCCCAAACACTGGAGAAAAGGGTCACCACAGAAATCCTGCCCCGAAGCTGCGTGGTGGTATCTTGCGGTTCCTTGGGCGATGCGAGTGTGGTACCGTGCATGTTGGGGAAGTAGAGCGCCTTATCTCGTTTGAATAACCGGGGACCGGAGTAGAAGGTCTTTCCTTCGTGATGGCGGAGGTTCGACCATTCTCGGAAATATGGCTTTGCGACTTGTCTTGTTCTGTGTGGTGCGCATAGTTGCATCAGTACCTGGGTTTAGACTACTTGAAAGGCTAAAGATGTTCGTACAGCTCTTTGCGACGCTCCAGGTGTCTATCATAATTGACAAAATCGTCTCGTCTTTGCCGGAGAGTTCGCGAATCAATACCGGTATTTTGTCCTTCTTGCGGAGGAATCACCGAACCAATTGGACGGTCGAGAGTCGGGGGAACGAAGTCATCGTCGCCGGGTTGGGGGGCTGCAGAAGGACCTGATAACGGGGATGGGTTCTGCTTAAATTGGACCTTATTATTCGCCGTTGGATTGGGTACAGCTGTCTTTGCTGCTTTATCGTTGTTGCTGCTGCTGGCGTAGTACCGCAGCGCCGGCTTTAGTCGAATAGTTGAAATGGCAGCGGCATTGCGGAACTGGCAGCTGAGACAGCGACCACCCTGGAGCAGAGTGGCCTCTGTGAAAGATGACAGGAGCATAGATCGCTTCCACATTCTGACTGACGAACAATGTCAATTTCAACAGCGGTGGTCGTAGACTCGGTCTATCTGCTAAGAAAGATCCACATGCTTACCTTTCGGAAAGTTAAATTGAAAGCCCACAATCCCGTGACTAGGCGGCATTTTCGTGTCTCTCCCGGCGCGTGGTTGCCTTCCGGCGTGTTTTTTGCATAGTATTCCCTGTCACCGACCACCTGCTGTGAAGTACTGGTAATATACGTATATATAGCGTCACCTGCTGGGCAGGTTCGGGATTCATCCATGGCTCTACAGATTTTGGAGGACATGACATCGACCTTATATGAGCCCGGAGATGGTGCAGAGCATCTCGGACAAAGAGACCTTTTTCCAAGGACTCGAGAGGCTAGATGCTTTGTTGGATGACTCGGGTGACGACGCCGAGGGGCTTTCTCAGATTATAGCACTGGCGGAAGACTATGTTGAACCTGTTCACCAAGACGAACCTGCTCTTTCCGATTCACCTGTGCAGAAATTAGGTGCATTGGGAGCAACTTCCGCTTTACAGTCACCTTCACTTGATGTCACGGTCCAAAGAAAGTGCGTAAACACGTCTATAATTGTCGTTGAAGATGTACAAGATCCTACTGTGAAAGGATCAAAGATCATGGCTCTGAAGAAGAATAAAGTCGACGGCAAGAAAAAACGATCATCTACTACCAAAATAGTTCCGGAACAGCATCAAATCTTCAAGGGCCTCGTATTCTGTCAGTGATCAGTTTCGCTTCGTTTGAGCCTCACCATATAGTCTTCATTATGCTGACTGGTCTTTCAGTCTTCTTCCCGAATAGCGATGTTTCGCCTTTGCGGCGGCTGCGCATCCAGCGAGCGCAGGAGTATGGTGCTCTCTGGGCTCGCACTTGGGGTGATAATGTCACACATGTAATAGTTGACAAAGGTCTAGCTTTCCAGGAGGTCCTGAAGCATCTTTGTTTGGAGACGTTTCCGGTTAGTCTAGGGCATGGTGTTTTTACTTGTCCCACCTACTGACTTCGAAGAAGCCGAACATTGCCCTCCTAGATGAGAGTTATCCTTCGGAATGCATCAAGTTCCGAACAGTCTTAAGTACATCTCATGTGCGATTCCGAATAAATGGGATGCCGGTTGTCTCAAAAGCAAAGGAGGTGTCCCAGCAAAACGAACCCTCGGATGAGTCTTTACCATTGAAGCCAGCCGGCAGACAAAAGCGACAGCTTGAAACTCAGTCTCAGTCATCTGAAAGCGAAGACGACTCGGAATACCCCCCCGATACACAAAGGGTCAATGATTTCTCAGACGAGGCACATAAGGAGGTGGTCTCTGAGCCACTTCGTGAGCGAGATGCCCTGGATGACATGATTGATGAAGCCAAAGCTGTAAATGACTTGGTACGACCAATCTATTTTCATTTACAAAAGCGTATACTGAGCATTGATACAGCCTTTGGACCCACTGGATTCCTTTGATGATGAACATGTAACTGAAGAGGCCGACCTGGGAACTTCCGAAGAATCGGACTGCCAGCCAAACACGCGAAAGAGAAAAAGAAGCTCGGGACGGGATAACGAAGGAAATAATGATTGGCAGCAAAAATTTGCTTGCGTGCAAAAGCATGATCCGAAGTCGAATTCTGAGAATCCCAACAGGCGGACTATTGATGTCCTTCAGCAAATGCTGGACTACTATGCAAGGACTGATGACCACTGGCGCACGCTTGCCTATCGCAAAGTCATCTCCGCTCTTCGAAGGCAGCCAAAGAAGATCCTCACGAAATCGCAGGCACTCGCTATCCCAGGAGTAGGACCGCGCTTGGCGGATAAAATCGAGGAAATTGTGTGCACAAACCGGCTCCGCCGCTTGGAAAATACCAATCTTACACGCGAGGATATCATACTTCAGGAGTTCTTGGGCGTTTACGGAGCTGGGATTTCACAGGCCTCGAGGTGGCTTGCTCAAGGCTACAGATCACTAGAGGACCTAAGGACTAAAGCGTCTCTGACTCCTCAGCAGGAGATCGGTGTCGATCATTACCATGATTTCTCCCAACGGATCCCGCGAAAGGAAGTAGAGACACATGGAGAGATCGTCAAAAGGGTCGTGCAAAAGGCTGACCCTGGAATGCAGGTCATCATCGCTGGGTCTTACCGACGTGGCGCTGCTGACTGCGGAGACATCGATCTGCTAATCACCAAACCGGATGCTACGATTGAGCAGATTCGTGCCCTAATGATCGATGCGGTGGTCCCGAAACTCTTCAAACGGGGCTTCTTGCAGGCCAGTTTGGCGATTACGTCGCGAGGGGATGGGTCTAAATGGCATGGCGCATCTCTAGCTCCAGGCGGCCAGATCTGGCGACGGATCGATCTTCTTTTCGTGCCAGGCTCGGAGATTGGCGCTGCACTGATTTACTTTACTGGGAATGACATTTTCAATCGAAGCATGAGGCTATTGGCTAGCAAGAAAGGCATGCGTTTGAATCAGCGCGGACTATATACGGATGTACTGCGAGGGCCACAGCGGGTGAAGTTGAATACCGGTCGGCTGCTCGAGGGTCGCGACGAGCGACGTATTTTCGAAATTCTGGGAGTTCCATGGCGTCCTCCCGAACATCGTATATGCTGACGTGCCCGGGCTTTTTTTTGGGTTTTGTTCGTTTTTCTGGGAACCGGTAATGGCTTTTTGGGAGTATGCTTAATGACAGATAACATTTGACGCATTAACTAGTACTTTTTTAATAGCTTTAGATATATACTTTCGCTGTTCCGCTTCCAGACCGACTTCTCATCTTGCATGAATTCGCTGTAGTGTCACTGCAGGAATGTTACAAGGTTTTTTATGGAGTAGATATGGAAGACTAAGTATGACGCTGGCTCAAGTGGTCTGGATCATCATGATGATGGTGTTGCTGTAAGGGCTGAAGCCAGAAGCGGTAAATAGAGAACAATTCGGATGTATTTATTGTACGGGAGTAACCTTTCCGTAAGCTTTCAGAGGTATCTTTTGTGTGGCCCAGGGTAGGACAGGAACTTGGCGACTTTTGAACATGCCAGAGGGAGGCTCAATAAACGAGGGTTAAGACCTTCACCACTTGGTAGGGTGGCGAAAAAGACTGTGAGTTGAATCGAAAGTCACGCGTGAATCCAGTTCATCCCGTGAGGTCACACCCCAAACGTATTCATAAAATTGAAATAAAAAATAAAAAAAAATAAAACAAGACATCATTTCCACCCCTGTCACCGATCTCATCACCGCCTTTCATGCGGTGAAGCGCATGCAATAGAACACTGAGGGCGGCATCCGTCAGACCGCCTGTGGAAAAGTGCAAAAGTCATCGTTTTGCCGTTGCTTCCAACAATTATTCCTCCTCCATCCCACTCTTCCTGTCTCTCCACCTTATCGCACTCCCCATCACAGCTGTTATTCTGCCGTTCTCAATCGTCTGGTGGCCGGTGAATCGCCTGCAATTCGGCCCATCGTCATTGTCACATCCGCGACACACGCGGGTGGTTGTTGTTTTTCGTGTGCTTTGTGGCCCACTGGTATTTTGCCGTCCCGACCAAACCACCCCTCGTCCTCCTTTGTGCGCGCGATTCGATCCACCATTTGTATTCTGCTGTCGCTTTTAATCCCACTGTAAGGTTGAGCGTGACCTAATTATCCCCATCGGGACCTCTGGCCCTGGGAATACTCGACGCCTCTGGCTCCCGACCCTTCCTGTCGAGTCCTTGTGTTGCCCGTCTCACTCACCCGTCATGGGTCGCAAACCGAACCAGCTGATCCTCGAGTTCTTCATTCGAGGCCAGAAACTCGAGGATGCCAGTAACCGTTACCAGCACACATGCAAGGCCTGCGGAGAGAAATTTCCCAAAGGTCGCATCGACAGTTTAACCAACCATCTCGTCAAAAAGTGTCAAGCCATCCCGCTGCGAGACCGTCAACGCGTCCTGTTGCGCCTCCACGAACTTCCCGATCTCGCCGACGGCGACCAGAACAAAGACCCGAATGTCGCGGGCCAGAACAAAGGAAAAGGGTCGGATCTACCTTTCACCACTCGCCAGAATTTCGATGGCCTGAATGTCCTAGCTGAGGCCTCAAGGCAAGTGGGCGCGTCCGACCAGACCAAACGAGGCGGCCCTGCATATACTCAATCGGTTACTGTCGGTGGCAAGACGGTTGTTGTCGACCCTGCGCTTGAAGCCGAGGGCTTTCAGGGCCATCCGCAGGCAGAGCACGTCGAGGAAGACGTGAAGCCACCTGGTAAGCTGATTTCGTCCCTTGTCTTCATTCTCTTTGTTTGATGTTGGCTTCATCGGTTTCATTGGTGTCGCACTAACCACAATCGTTTTTGTAGGAACTCCCCAGGGCTCTAACGCAACACTTCCTTCCCTCCCCAATGCTTCGCAAGATCAACCTCCGTCCGCGTCTCCTCCGCTGGCGGAAGCTTCGCTGACACCTGACCCCACCTCCAATGCTCGTCAGTCGCAACTTTCCATGATCGCCGCCTCTGCTAGCGAGATGGTGCCACAAGGAATGCCGTTGGACCATGACATCGTCGATGGCTTGCCCAAAGTGGGCGCATGGAATCAACAGCTCTCCACTCAGGAACAGCTCCTATTTGACAGTCTCCATGAACATGACCCTACACTTACCGCTGCGACGCAGCGGGCTGCTGCTTTCCCACGTCCTATCGCGATGAATCCCAACTCACAGGCGAAGGGCTTCGTAAATGAATTTGGTAACTCGACCAAACCGGCCAAGCCGAAGGTACGCGGGCGTTTTTCTGCGGCCAGACGTAGGGAGGTTCAGGAGGTTAGAAAGCGCGGCGCGTGTATCCGTTGCCGCATGCTCAAGAAGCCTGTACAGTTACCCTTAATCTTTGTGTGTTTTTTTGGGGGCGCAACACTGATCATTCTTTAGTGTTCCGGTGATAGTCCTTGCACTACCTGTGCCAGTGTAGAAAGCGCGCGGTTATGGAAGCATCCTTGTATTCGGACGCGCATCGCGGAAGAGTTTGAACTGTACAATGCAAGTAAGTTTTTTTTTTTTTTTTTTTCCCTCACCTTGCTTTTAGTTTGTGTTGGGTGACTGACCGCCTAGATTTGCACGCCACCCTGGCATATCACGACGTAAGCGGTATCCGAAACCAAGTCAAGTTTGAGCATTATGCCGGCCGTATTGAGGTTACCCACTTTGAAGAGAGCATGGTGTATGTCACCTTTAGTGCGCTCCAGGGCCACAAGCCATCTACCTCGACGCTTGATCCCCAACTTCAGGGCCTTGGAGACGACACGCAATTCCAAGGACCTCTTCACGAGCTCTACTTGCTCGACAGCGATGCAGACGATTTGCCTGGAAAGCTGGAGATGTACATCAAAAAGACCGCATCTTTCTTCTACGAGAGAGAAGCTTCTGAGGTCATGAGGCCCACTCTGCTGCTTGCCTCAGAGTTGAGTCAGCAGAAGAAGGTATATATCTTTGCCCACACTGCCGCTTGACGAAGCACAGGCTAAATGGCTACAGGATATTCTACTGGAGCGGGTGCTGGAGCTCTGGGTTGCTACCCACATCCTGGTCGACTCAGATTTGCGTTGGAGAACATTCTGCAACCCTACTCTTCCTCCTACTTCGATGCACGCTCTCGCGCAGCCATCGGATGATGGACGCATGCCGATCGACGAGGTCACTAACGCTGAGTCTTACGCACTCCTGTGTAGCCAGCTGCGCGCAGCAACTGAGAAGCGTGCCTCGCAACTGAGCAAATCGGTGATGAACGACCTCGAACGGCGCCTGCTTCAGCGTCAGCAGAGTGGCTGGTTTGAAACTTTCTTGGTTGCCCTCATCCTCTTGAACTGCGTGGAGAGAACCTGCTGGTTGTTCCGCTCTTGGGAAGACGAGGCGTTTGCACAGCGCGTAAGTGTCTTCTGAGCTCTGATTCGTGGATTGCATTGTTTTCTAACGCATCATAGTGGCCTTTGGACAAACGTCCACCTTACTACGCAAGCCAAGGCGATCGCTTCTCTGATATTCTGCATATGCTACTGAAGATGCGCAGCCTGCCGCCCAAGGCAACTCCACGCCCCGACAATGGTATCTTGAAGGCGGTGGACGGTAGCGACATGAACGCAGCTCGCTGGTTCGATATGATCAAAGTTTCCCGTGAGTTTACCATACACCCTGTGCCTGAGCCGCAGAGCCTTAGCTTACAGACAAAAAAACAGCTCTGTACCTTGAACAACGACAGGCGGCTGTCTTCGATCCCAACGACTCTCGCTCCCTCGATCTCCGCTACGGAGCAAAACTGTTGCCACCTACGAACGTTTACACATGATTTGCGCTGGTCCACAAACTGTGACTGATGAAACCAAACGAACCAATGACTTTGAAAAGATTGATTGAAGTCGGCTTTTCGAGATAGGTACTGTACTTGACTGGGTCTGAAGGAGGGTTTTGCAATGAAATTAGCTTGCTGAAAAAGGGCATTTATGGGGTTTTCGATTTTTTTCCTCCTTTTCTTTTCTTTCTTTTCTTTTCTAACCTTCTATTTGAAACCGAGCACCCAAGTGTAATCTACAGATCCCGTTTCTTCCCCGTATCGATGCATGAGTCCCCATGATTTCTAGTCCTAGCCATAAATGGAAAATAATAATCATCCCCCCCCCTACCAAGCAGGGCGGAATCTCGAATGAGAAATAAGGGTCTTGGGAATCAGAGTGAAGAGTAAATATGGTATTAAGTATAGAGCAAGCATATATCGAGCAGAGGTTGACTACTAGTACCTTTGCCCTTCTCTGAATATCGCGCAGACAAACCCTAAACTCTCGGCATAGTGAATCTAAGCACAGAAGGTCTAAAGTATAACAAAGTATATAGTAAGCACTGTGTACTACAATGTAGCTATCTTTCCTTTGAAAACCTAGTCACACTTATAGCTTCTTTCAAAGTGAATAGGTATAATAGGTGATGCATAGACAAGCGAAAGGTGGCATGGACCTATCTGGTTTACAAGTTAGAAAACTTGGAAGTTAGAATAAATTAGAGGTGAAGAGGCTACCACTGGCACCCCCAAGACGAGGCTCTAAGTTCGTTGGCATGAAATGGAACAATGTAACTGAAGATAACAAGGATAGCTATAGTGGTCTTATACCTGTATATCGCCAAGGTGAGGAGGGTCCGCGTATGAATAACACTATAAATCCCCTACTTTGGGATGTCTAGTGAGAATGATAATATGGGAAAGCGGCCAAAAAAGCGGACGCATGTAGTCCCAGTACAATTACATCCAAGTTTCAGACGATAATGCTGTACAGTCTCATGGTAACATCCAGGAAGTCAGTGTAGGCCTCGTAGAGGAGAGTCTGATAGTAGGATAGAAGTGAACGGCCTTCATACCCTAGTTTCCAAAACACCGGGAAGATTAAATTTTTTAAATATAATCAAGAAGTGGAATAGAATATCAAAACATCAGAAGAACAGAACCAAAGCATATCCGAGCTACAACAAAGATCAAAGACAATCAGCACCTTCTGGTCATTTCTTGTGACGGTTATCAGCGCCTATTAACTGCCAATTGGCAACGTTGCTGTGCAAATGTCACTCAACTGTGTCCCTTTCAGTGTCTGTTGCATATTTATCCCGGGAATGGGGCGAACCGTTATCTTTAGGTGATTGCACAGGGGTGTGAAGTAGGACATCCCGTAGGGTCACGGTCATTTCATTATTCTCGGGTTTAATTAGGTCTTGATTATTCTGAGGCATAGATGGTCCAACTGAAGGTATTGGTCTCTTGGCGGATTGGCTATTGGTGCTCTCTTTGCAAGGAAGGGTGAGCATGGAAGCCGGCTGATCGAAGAAACTGGTGTCGAACGCTTGGTTATCGAATATATTGGTGCTCAGGAGAAGGATATGTACGTTATATCGTTCGCAGGCTGTTGTTAGATCTTTGAGATACTCGTTCGACGGATCCTCTGAATATATAAGAACTGGGCCCTTGGGGTTATGGGCGCAGAGGGTTTGGATGGGATTGGCGCTGGTGAGGAGCTGGGGAACAATGTTGTTGGCGCAGATATGAGGGCCGTCTGTGGCTACGACTATGGCGTGGTAGCCCTTGTGTTTAGTGTCGTTGTAGCTTTTGACGTATGCGCTGTGGTCCATTTTGTTAGTATACTATCATGGTATGTAGAGCGAAGATAGTGTTATAGGGGAGATAGCTTACTAGCTTTTAGTGGCATACGATATTATATTAGCAATTGTTTGCATGAGCACGGAGTCTTCGAAGAAAACGATTTCATCAGCAAGAGGGGAGGACGAGGACGGTCTACTCTCGCCGGCGAGAGCCATCTTAATGATATGGGATGCTTCGGATAATTGGAGAGGAAATCCTATGGGTTCGTACCCACCGCTCGTCTTCGCAAAGTCGAGGAGGAAGTACTTTTCTGCATATGAGCACTATAATCGGTCAGTTAATATTGTTGATGAAATGGGAAGATAGATCGACTCACAGTCATTCCCGACATGGCTTTATTATATTAGTTTTGAATCAGGCCTCTTTCAGAGCACAAGATTCATAGTACAAAACACGTGGTGAACTGTTGTTATGAGAAATAGATAGAGGAATAGCTGAATTTATATTAAATGGAGATAGCAACACCAGTGAATAACACCTTGTAGGCATCTCCGCGACATTGAAAAAGTTAGGTATCTGTGATTCACCCAAGTGGGTACAGCCAATGAAAACTGTGGGAAATAACACCAGTGAATAGAAGCAGTAAGCGGGATATCAGAGAGAAGTAAAAAATACCAGTCGTGGAATGACTGACTCGTCCATCCAATGGCAGAAAGGGAGAAACAATAAGAAAGAAATGGCAGTACATCCGATTCCCTCTGACATTCACCAAATGGACTGTACAAAGAAGAGGAATAACCCAATAAGAACAAAGTCAACACATCATCATCAGTCATAATACAATATGAAGAGCATAGTAGAAACAATGGCGCGGTCTCTTCATACAGCCACTATCGAATCCGGGGACTGCAAATGCCCTTGCACTTGCTCTAACACTACTGCGTAGTATTTACCCTCTTCAGAGGTATCATGGTAAGGTCCCGCGCCCATAACAGCCCTACTTCCATTAGTATTACTGTGGTTTTGTGCCTTTCGGGTGTATGGCAAAAAAGATAACGTAGACTACATACCATCCTTTATACTTTGGCTGGTTGAAGATATCTGTGAAAGCCTTCAGAATGCGCAACGGCAACTCTAGAATCGAGGGGAGTTCCGGTCCAGGCCCGCAGATGGGAAGACCCAGCTTGTTGACAGGGAGATAGACGACCTCGGCGGTGTTTTGGGGATTGCGAGCTTCCTGAAAAATGAGAAGACGGCGGGATGGTTGTGGGGCCATTTTTCTTTTTCTTTTTTCTCTATTTTTGTGGTTCTGTCTTGCGATTGATGTCGTTATTCCCCTGCTGCAAGTACGGGGTGTGTACAGGTCATGCGCGCTCCAATAGTAGTACAGGATTCAATCGCGCGGCGCAAAAGATCGCTTGCTGTTGATCAAACAAACTCGGCAATCGTAAAATTGATATTATCGATATGCTGCAGCCACGATCCCGCTTATCGCTAATGTTGATCTGTGCGCAATTGAGTGCGGGATGGAGATAACCCCCCTGAAGGCGGGGCAACAAGTAGAAGGATGAACAAGTTCTTTAGAACAACCTTAAGGAAATCCAAGCAATACATGAAATGAATCAATGATAAAACAATGAAATGGATGCGGCCTGACGCTGCAACATGGACAGAAGGGATACTCCGTAAATCAATTCAATATGAGTAAATCGCGTTCCGTCGCGTCGGCACGTGCTGGGTGGGGGAAACGCCGGAGTTCATTCGATCTTCAAAATGGGTAATTCGATGACTACTAACTACTACTAGTAGTAGTCCAGAGAGGTTTAACGAAGCAGGATACACTTGAAATCACGAATATGGCTTCTCGGCAAGGTTCTCACAAGTCGGACATGGCATATATATACACACATTACAAGTACAGCATCGAACAAACAGACAACGTTCGAGAATATCAACAGCTGGGTATCAAGTATCAAAAGAAATCATGTAGATCAACTGTCGCGTGCGAAAGAAACGCTAGAAAGCACCGTCAACTCTGGGCCTTTGGGACCAGCTATCTTCGATGCAACGCATCGAATGTCCAACCCATGCAAATAAGGTAATTCACCCAGGGAAATCTCCTACGTATCGAGCTCTCCATCAAGCACACGGCGAGCAGCATCCAATCGCCGCCTCAATTGACGCACGCGCTTAGGATCTGGATCGGAGGAGGTCGTAATTGTCTGAAGATCCATGCAAACATCGCCCAAACTCTTGAACAACTGCTCTAAGAGGCGCGTGTCATCCTCGTTGATTCCCATGTTGCCATTGGCCACGGACTTGGGGTGGGGACTAGACGCCGCTCGCACAGTGGATACAAGGGAGGACACCAGAGATGTCGGAGTTGCAGACCCAGTCATAGATTGTCGGGGAGTCGAAAGATATTCCTCCTCATTGCTCCGGCTGTTCGGCTGTCTTCGGACCGCACGAGGCGTTCCCATCTCTGACTCAGACCCTGTCGAGTGCCGCTTTTCAGCAGCAGGTTCAGAAGTATAACGCTGATTACTACGTAATTCTGATCCCCTGTTAGTCTCCGGTGTGTTTGACCTTTCAGCAGTTAGTGGACTCACCATCATTAAATTTCCTGTCCCAATAAAGGACACTCTCAAGGTCGTCATGGTCTCCTTCAGTTGCAGTTTCGTACGATGCTACGGTGGACAGGGATGCCCCGCTGTTCGTGCGAGAGTGACGGACGTGAGGACGATCATGGATAGGCCGCGTTGTTTCGACAGACGAAGTTGAGACATTACTTGTTCGCCTTAACCTAGCCGAATAATTGCCTAGGGCGCTGTGAAGGATGAAATTCTCGTAGTCAAATGCATCTTCACGTTCTTCATGAGGTCGAGAGTCAGAATTTGGGACCGCTGGAAATGCATCCAGGTCGTCATATTCCTCCAGAGGCTCGCGCAAGATCTCGCTCAGGGCTTCACGATCAATGTCAGACGAGTCGTCGGAATTGTATTCGCCTTCCTCTGCATCCTCATACAGGCTCTCAATGACCGACCGCCCATCTTCGTCCACAGGTTCGATGACCTTTGGTTGCGGGGGTTTTGCATTCGCATTAGGTATCTCGCTTCCGGAATGGCTAGTGACAGCCTCGTTGCCATCTCGCGCGTGTTTGTATTCTCCACTACGTTGGGGCTCTTGAGTAGGATCCGGACTCCGTCCCGCATTCGGTCGTAGTTGACTGTCTCTTAACTCCATTGTATTGGTGAAGTACTGATCTGCCGCCGTGAAAGGACTGGGAGTCCGCAGACTCTGCAAGCTACGTCGACGTAAGTTGTCCTCTTGTGCTTTCACTTTTAGACTGGAGATCTTTATGTGCAGACCCTTCATCTGATCTTGGAGATCCCTCACATGCAGCTGCGACTGGGATCGAGATGGAGGATCAGACACAGGGTAGACCGAATGAAGATCTTCTGCGCCCAAGGTATGATCCTCTGTATCTTCCGCTGAGATGCCCAGCCCACTAGGTGAACCAGAACAGTCTTCCTGCAAGTTCGAGGGAGAAGCACGAGCGGAGTGCGGTTTTGACACAGAGGCACGGTGCGTAAGATAGGCTCTGCTTGGATCATAACGGAATGTTCGCTCATCATTGTTGAAGTTCGAGACGCTGCTCGATCCTAGAGCACTGAGGGACCTGGACAGGTCTGGTTCGACAGTTGGCAGACTCGATTGGTCTACTGACGGCAAACGCGTTTCGCTATACACCCGGGAATGACGATTGTTACTAGTGTCCTGGGATGAGGTATATGTCGCACGAGGACGAGTCGATGCTCTGCGATCCGCACGGGAGATCGATTGATACAAGCCGCCAACTGGTTGACCCAGCCCCATTGCTTGGGGACCAGGGGACGGTGTTGGCGACGCTGAAAGTGATGGCGATGCCCGCATTGAAGACCGAGCCCGAGTCAGATTACCTTCCATGAGCTACAACGATATACATCAGTTCAAGTTCCATGAAGTAGCAACCCACTCTGTTCTTCTGCTTAACATACCGTGAGCCGTTTCTTTGCATTCTCCAGGATTCTTTCAGCTTCACTACTCAGAATTACCGACGATAGTTCATCATCAGGGCCTCCTTCTTCAGTAGTCGCCACCATTCTGCCAATAGAATTCTCCTTCATGATGCGAACAGCTTCAAGTAAATGGTCCTGGTCTGCAGCACGACCCTCTTGCGAGGCCCTCTGTCCACTCTGTTGATTTTTGGCCCCCTCCGATGAGGAAGACTCACTAGCGCCACTAATTGTAGAACTAGATGAGCTACTGCGCCCTCCTGCATCCTTGGCCTCCGTGTCCTCTGTCGTGCGCTGCGAGGCCGGTGAACCCGCCATTCGGCGATTATGCGTGACCTCCAAGGTGGGCCCAAATCCGCTTACCGATGAGGTTGACGACATATCTTCCTCTCCGATATCAGACAGGCGACGACTCGCATCAACAGCGTCGTGTTGCCAAGTGTGACGCGGGAAAGACTTTTTCTGGGATCGGTGAGAAGCCATGGGGGCGCCATTACCATTGTAGTCTTGGGGAAAAGGTCGGTTGTTGTAGAACGATTGGAGATGGGACAAGGAAGGAAGATTGAAGGGCGGCGAAGGAGTAGAGGATTCGCGCTCGCCTTCAAACGGCAGGATCATATCCGGGTTCGATAAAGTCGGCGACGGTGGAATCGCCGGTGGAGGCGGCCTGTGATGCCGGGCATCCTCCGTAGAGGAACCGTGTAACATGCTTCCAAGTCAAATCTGGGGGTTCGTGCTCGACGGGGTTCAGAGGTAAGCCCAGATGCGTGTGGTTGATCTAGTTCGCGGGTCGAGAGAAACCACCAATTAAAGCAATGTCATCGGTGAGAACGTGCCCGAGTCTGGAGAAGGGCTAGAACTGCGCGTCACTGGAATGGAGGGATGAGTTTAATTCATAACTCGAGGTGAGATTTAATTGCCGTCGCAAAGCAAATCCAAGGTCAATGCAAACCCAATCAAGCGAGACAGGGCAGACGGAATTGAAAGAAAGAAAGAAAAGCAACGAGGCGCGACGAGGTTTATTAGGATTAAGAATTAAGATTAACAACTAAGAAATAGATAACAGAGGTAATTAGTACAACAATAAGAAGGCGATGGATGGCAACACAGAGAAAAGAAAAGAAAAGAAAGAAAGAAAGAAGAAAGGTGACACGCAGCCACCAGGCCCGAGGGAGAAAACAAAAAGGTATTAGTTAGTATTATTGTTTAGTTTTTTAACTAGTGGTGTTATTTATTCTTCTCTTTGGCTCTTGTTGTTTTTGACCCTGACCGACTCGAGTAAATGAAAAAAGAGTCCATAATAAATTTTCGTCGGTTTTGGCTGCGAAGCCCAAAGAGGTAAAGATCGGACCCGTGGGGGAGAGTCCACCCCGTTAATTAATAAATTGAAGGTCTCTTACCGAAATTGTTCTAACTATTGACCCTATCTTGGGCGTTGGGGAGGAGAGAAAATCTCCCCAGGAGGTGTATCAGACTGACATGGAATAACAGAGGAGAGTTGCATACATACATATTACCCTGCCCTGCATCATCAACACAAGGGTACTTGGACTTGGGACCAGGAAGAATCCATATCTAATAACATGTAATAATATTAAAACAAGCCACTGGACAAACCTTAAATCACCTGCAGGCGGAGATCATCATTTCAAGAGATGCTCTCACTCATGCGGCAAGAGGACGCCTTCGCTTTCTCTCTCTCTCTTTTGTTCATGCATAACAGTTGCACTACTATTTCATTGCCTTGTTTATTTAGATTATTTTTTTCTTTCCTCTTTTTATCATGTTGACTACTCCATACGATTACCTAGTTTCTTACTTCCTATCTCCGAATTTTCATGTACCTTGACTGGTTTGTACCCCTGAATGGCTCGGGCTGATCCACGGATGCTTTAGGGTTGTCGTTCCAATGGTTCCGTGATGCTTTTAGTCTCGGTGTCAATGTACCTCTTCGAGAAGTTTCTCTCCCATCCTGTCAGGAAGTTATTACAATTCAGCTGGGTTCCAACGCCCTTAATTATACTCTGCTTGTTACAACCCCTGTTATGTTATATCCAAACAAGCCACCAACGTGACTAGTGTTTCGTAGATACCAGTCGATTACGCTGGGGATCATTCGTACTGAACAGTAAGGAACAAATCGATTGCTTTTTTATAACTTCATGGCCCTATACTCCCAGACCCTGTACAGATAAAAAATGCCAGTGCGAGCATATATCACAATGTGAGAACGGGAAAGATTGAGTTCCCAGAACCAATCAACAACCCAGCCAATATTATACGGATTCGCGTGTCGCCCGTCAAAAGATAGGCCCCAACACAGTTCATCGATTCTAGATCTTTTCCAGGAGCAACTTAGCACCGCTGCTGGTTGGGCTTGATTTCTTCTTTCCATCCTTCCCAGATTCGGCAGCGGCCTGTTGCAAAGCCTTCTTACCCTTCTTCAAAGTCTTCAACAATTCAGCCTTCTTCTCGAACTCATCGGATTCCGTGAGGGCCACAACCACAAACACGTTGGATCCGGTAGCCCATGACATAATCTCCTCCTGAATCTGTTCATACAGCAGTCCGTGGAAGTTCAACGGAGGCTGCACCTTCTCAACAACCTTCTCTACACTGTTGAACCGACCTCCTTGAACGAGAGACTTCAGCAGTCGTCCAACAAAAGGCAAATCCTTGGTGTCGGAACGAGTTTTGGCAGCAACCGCGACAGCAGAGAGAGCCTCACTCTTGTCTCCGTCAGCATCAAAGAGAACCTCGGCAAGGAACTGGCATCCGAAGCTTGTCTCCAAGAGAGAGTCTGCGCGGGCTGCGATGAACTCAAGCAGGGTCGGTGACGCAGCCTTGATCAGTTCTTGGCGTCGGACAGATGGATCCTTCTTCGAAGTCTCCTGACGAATCTCACGAACTTCCTTCAAGACTGCCTGATCTATCTCGGGTAAGAGCCACTTGGTCCGGTCTCCTGCAAATGGAAACAGGATAGCGATACGGCCTGTCAGATCGGTAACCTGGTAGAGTAGCTCCTCATTCCGTGCCTCCGCGTCGCCGCCTTGGTTCAGTAGCTCAGGGTAGATCATCTTAGCTGTAAGCTTAGTGTCGTCGATAACTTCATATGCTGTCAAGAGAACCATATGGCCGTAAAGGTCACCAGCCATTAGCTTGATGGTGTCTTTGTAGAACCGCATAAGCAGTTTGCGGTCTTTGGCATTGGCATATGCCAAGCTTAGGCACATCAGACGCGAACCAGACGGGGTGAACGCTAAATTCTTGACAAGATCACCTTCTTCGTCACCTTTGAGCAGCTCGATAAACTCATTGGCCTCCGAGCTGCCAGGCTTTGTGTTGAGGAAATACTGCAACATGGCATCGTGAAGCATTGTGAATCCAGTTGTACGCTTCTGGATCAGCTGGTTGACAAGTTCATGAAGGAAATGCATGATGGGCCCCCTCTTCTCCGGGTTCTCTTTAAGGATCTCAGAAAGCTCTGCAGTTGGCACCTTACCCTTCTCCTCCTTGAAGATACTGAATTCCGCACCATACCACTCGCGAAGAAGCTTTGCTTTCTGCTCCTTCGTTGCAACCTGCCGATAAACATCGTCCAAAATCCAAGATGCTTCGGGGTGTCGGATGAGGCGCTTGGCATGACCGTAGAACTCTGGGATGATCAAGTCCCGAATCTCAGTATCGCCGTGGACGATCAGTTTACCGATCAAAAACTTAGCATAACGGCTCTGCGCAAGCTCATTGTAGTGACCCTTCAGCTCTCGCGCAATCTGCTTCCGTTGCTCGATATTTGCGTACTTCAAGGCAGTCTGAATAACACGAACCGAATCGTGCTTGAAGACGAAGTCTCTCACTCGTCCGGTGATGATGTCAAAAAGTTCGGCAATAAGCTTCTTTCTCTCTTCGAGCGGAACATGTGACTTTCGGCGCAGACGCTCCCACAGCTGCTTCGAGCGTTGAATCATATCGGCGTTGGGCTTTGCGGCTTTGCGCTCCTGTAAGAGGGCCTTTTGCTTTGCATGCGATTCGCGCGAGGATGTCTTGTCTGCAAAAGGTGAACAGTCAGCTTGATATCTCGTATCGCGGGTGGAAAGCCTCGTTATCATACTTTTCGCAGCTTCTGCGTTGTCCGCAACCTTCTTGGGCTCCTCCTCGTTGTCGCTGTCATCTTCGTCTTCGTCATCATTGTCGCCTCCATCATTCATCTCAACATCCTCGTCCTCGAGATCGTCCAGGTCATCAATTTCTGAGTCTTCAACATCGTCCAGATCAAAATCATCGTCATCTTCCTCCTCCTCTATAACCTTCTTCTTTGAAGCTTTCTTATCCTTCTTCTCGGGCTTTGAACTCTTCTTTGCCACGCTCTTCGAGCTGGATTTCTTCTCAGGCGCAGCCTTGGCTTTCTTCGTCGGCACAGTTGGTGTCTTGGTCTTCGTCCGCTTTCCCTTGCGCTCGTCGCCGGCGTCCACAGGACGCTTTACTCCGACCATGATTGTATTGGTTCCTTGATTTTCTTTCCTTCAGTTCCAAGAAAACCGGAATGTGTTTTTTCGAGGACTTCCTGGCGAGCAAATTCGATACGTCACCCGCTGGAATTTTCCTTTATGTTTGAATTACCGCTGCGGATATTTCCCTTTTTTTTTTTTTTTTTGCTCCGAAGACCTGGGGCGGTCGGTCCGTTTGTCTTGTTTGCACTTTACTGATAAGGCCTCTGGTTCGCGATAAGCAACTGTACCTCTTACGGAGTAATCCGTACTGTTCCCGTGGAATGAATATGAGTGGCGAAAGACAGTCTCGAAGAAAAATTTTATGAACGAGCTTGAACTCTATTATTTGAGTACAACACAAAGAAAATCATACAATCAATTCGGCCGTATGTATGCGTAGCAATGATGCTTCGGCCATCAGCGCGCAAGAATCCAAGTCAAAGCGCATATATTAGTCGTCGATCGGGAAGAAACCCTGATCAACCCCCCGAACGCCTACCCCATTCATTACCCAAATATATCATGGTTGCGAGGACCTCACGCATCACGTAACTCCGACTCTAAAGTTGGTGGAGACTTCATAGATCCCAGTTCAGACCCTACATTGCTCTGTCCTCGTTTTCTGCCCGGGATGTGAAAGCCCAGTTTGGAGTTGTTTGACGTCTGGCTGTCATTCGTAAAGTCGCCGAGTCGCGAGAATAAGCCCTTCTTTTTCGGCTTGGCTTCGTTGTCATCGTCGAGTCCAACATCCTCGAATTGTTCTTCTTCCATCGATGTGGGTTGCTTTTCGAGGCCTCTTACGTAGGGCGATGATAGACGTGAGAAACGCGAATCAAGCGAGGTGCGAGAGGGCATTGCGTCGCTATGATTTATAGGTGATCGGGCAGATATATCCTGGAATTAAAGATGCGTCAGATTCTTGAATATTCACTAGGATGGGCAAAAGACTCACGAACGACCGACGATACGAATCGAAGGATTCGCGGGATATTGAGAACGGCTCATTCTCATCGACGAGGTCGCGATGGTTCGAGGATCTATTGGAACCTGGGTACCTGCGCCAGAAGCTCTGTTTTTCCGGCGGAGATGGCTATTGGTAGATGGTTAGCCGCAGCGCAAAGATGCAATCACCAGCACGTGGTTATGGAGGGGATGTAGATTTACCGGAAGATAGGCCCCATTATCGTCGACCACTGTTTCGTGGGCAAATATTAGCGACGGCTCTACCCATTGTGAAGAAAAAGAAAAACATACCACTCAGTTTATATTCAGGCGGTTCATTGTCGGTGCTTTTCCTGATATTCAATGGTGATGATTGATGACTGTCTGCGGACAAGCGACTAACGTTATCGGCTTCCCCGCTATTAGACGCGGCGGACCTTTTGGTGAGGAAGTTGCGGAACGGGGTCATATTTGGAGTAGGGAAGTGTTGGGGGAAATCTTTAAGTTGCGTAGAAAGTAATCGCACTGCCCTACCGAGGCGACAACGGGTACAGAGGGTGAGGTTAAAGAGGGTTTAAATGGATCGTACGAGTGGTCCAAGTCAAGAGACACAACCTCACATGATCGGCGCCTCGGCGGCGGTACAAATAATGAAATGGTGATTTATCCGTTTGATGTAAGGGAACGACGATCCCAGTAAGATAATTTATCTAATGTAAATTAGGGGCCCACTAGCCAGGTGTGGGGGGCAATTGGATTGGTTGGTTTTGTTGTGGGCTTCATAACGCACTGAACATATAGAGTAGTACAACCTTGAGCTTACTGCGAGCCAGTACTCTATATCTACTGCTTTCCTCGATAAAAAACGTATAAGTTATACTAGACGAGACCTCAATGCTTCATGAGGGTGGTGGTACAGCTAGCTGCAGCTCTTTGGGGATATTGGGCTCGTTTATTGGGGTGGTCTTGTCATCTCAGAGATAAAATTAGGGCTTTCAGGATATACTCTACAAAGTATAGTAACTTACATATCATGAAAACTTAAACATGACTACACTATATCTTGCCTTGGTGCTGCCTAGCATTCGATTGTTCTTATTGCAAGTCCTATGACTCCACGGTGTCACCCTTCTTGGTCCTTTTCAAGGATTGGGTAATGTCTACGACGATGTGTTGAATCATCAGTTAGTGTAGTGCTGCAAATCTTTCTAGGGCACATGATTCTGTGACTCTACGTACTTATTACCAAAAGACGTCCTAAGCTGTGAAAATTTCATAGCACCTCAATGCGTGCGTAGATTCAATATAAGATGAAGGGTAAGCAAGCACGTCAGATGTCCAATATATTATGTCTCACTGTCCTCTTCACTTTCCCTTCCTGATGGGCTGTTTGAATCGTAGATTCCATTGCCGCATCTGATTTCGATACCATATCACGAAGCTACCTGAATGTCGCCTACAGCAGTGTATGATGACACGATATAGTCATTTGTACAGGTTTTCACACAGCTGCCTACACCATCAACCACGGTAACAACAGCTGGATTCTAACTCGAGTCAGAGTATTTATATCGCCCTTTGCCCTCCTTTCTACTTCCTTCTTCACAACCACCTGCAACTTTCAAGCATACCTCCAAGCAATATCAGCTACTTACAGGCACTTCTTTCTCCTTATCAAGTTACACTACCCTGTTCTACCAAGAACCTACTCACAAAATACTTTGCAACTACCAAAATGGTCCGTCTTCTTGCCCTTGCTGTTCTGGCCGCTGCCACCGTCGAGGTAGCCTCTGCTGTGGCCCTATCCACTCCACAAAGCCCCGCCGAAATTACCATTTGGCGCCGTGATGATCTCGCTGTCACTACTGCAGCAGCAACTGCAACTGAGACACCTACTGAGGACACAGATGGAGAGAACATCCCTAATGATGACGCAACTACCGGTGACGATGATGAGGTCTCTACCGACGGTTTGAAATGGCGCCGTAAGGGCAAATGCCGCTCTGACCTGGACTGCGATCTTGGTTATTTGTGCGGTTCCGGCCGTTGCATTCTTGGCTGCCTGGCTGATAAAGACTGCCGCCGGGGTCAGACATGCCTGGGTGGACAGTGCCGTACTGCAGGCGGAGCCAACCCTCCGTCATGCAAGCCTTACAAGCAGCTATGTGGCGCCAATGAAGAGTGTTGCTCGGGTGTCTGCCGCCTAGGATGGCGTCTGACGAGGGAGTGCAAGCATAGCAAGCACTGAGATGTCTTCAAATTGATTCATGGATGGGGAATGAGATTGATTTGCTATGAGGAGGGGAACGGAGAAGATTGACATGCCTATGTAGTTGCTTTGATTGATGAGTTTGGATGAGGATATGTCTCATACATGGTGGAAGAGGTGGATGATATGAAGGAAAAATTTTTGATTTTCTGTGCTTTACAAAAAGCAAAAAGAAGAAGAAAAAAAAAAAAAAAAACTTTGCTCACTACATATTGTGCTTATTGTAACCTCACCGTATGGCTAGGAAGACATTAAGATATACTTAGTTATAGGAAAAAACATAGTCTATATTTTAAAGAACCTCATAATCTATTTAATCTGTCATGGATAACCCAGTGGGAGGTCAGCCGCTAAGACGATAACCTTGCTTCGGTTCTCCACACCAGCGGGACCGGTGCCTGGTACGAATCCTGGGGTCGTCGTTGTACTCGTGCGAGTAATCTACGATCGCTACAACGCGCTAAGCAATGGAGATGATTCTTGAGGGAAGCAATTCTGCAGAGACATCTCCACCCTGGGGTGGCGTCGCCAGAATACACCGACCCGTTACAGGGAAATTGGCTACTTGGCTGGACAACTACATCTCTCTTCTTTTTTGCCTTTGTGTATGTTCTCTTCGCCATACTCCAATATATTATTTTTCCTCATTGTAACGCCCTCTTGTTTTTTTCCCGGCCTAATAATTGTCTTGTCTGCTTAGTTTGCTTTCACGAGTATCCCCCTATCCTGTCGGACTAACACTGACTGTATCGACTCACATACCTTGAAACGGCCTCGTCATTGTATAGTTCTTAACCATTCTCATACATGCGCCACCATAGGCTAGACATTGCCCTGCCTCTACAAGTGTTTATTAAAATGTACCCCAATAACACACCGTACATTTTTCAACATAAGAGGAAGTATCGCTCATACGTGCTTTCCATTGTTCAATGTCTTCCTTGCCTCGCCTACGACGCGTTTGCACTTTCCAACAGTGTGCTGAAATTAGAGTGTTACTTCCATGGCAGCTGAATTCCTGCTTTTGCCCATCTTGACTGAGAACTGGATCCGCACTATAGTCTTAGAGTATCCCGCCCCCAAGCACAGCTATCCTACTTACCACTAGGTGATAGGTTAACCGGACAAAAGCCGTCGTCTACATATTGGCCAGTCAGTGGACATAGTGCAATCTCCGCTACTTGCTGCCTCAGGACACTTCTCTCACACCTTGCCCGTCAGCCAAATTCCGGATTCACCATGCGGTTTTGGGTGGATTGGGCACTGTGGCAGAAGCTAAGTTTGGTACGGATGTAATGACTGAGTATTATGAAACTGGGGCATTGCTAATGACGACTTCTATAGGTGCTTGCGGGCCTTCTCGTAATGTGATAATCCCCACGGCACAAGGATCACTACTGATATGACAAGGTTCTCGTGCTTATTTATTCGCTCTGCGTCCTTTTCTACAACAGACGGGCCACTAGGAAACATGCCGCTGCAGACGCGCATCGGAAGACGATACAGGATGCGGAGCAACATCCAATGCTGTCAGAAACAAATGAGGTGCCGTTCGGTGCTAGAGCTTTAGAGCGAGGCGTTCTTGTGGAGGGCATGTGGACACCGGGCCAGGAGTCTCCGATGGAATCCAATACACCAACCAGACACGAAAGCGCTGGACCGGCCCTGACGCAGCTGCCTGCGAGCCTAACAGGTTTGGTACAGAGGCCTTCTCAAACGTACATGCCGGTACCTCTATCAAGTCAGTCCGGCCCAAGATGGGCTCCATCAGTTTCCGATATTAGGGCCGAATCATCGGAAAGTCTTTACCCCAACACTTTGCATGCAAATAGATCTCGCCAGTCAGATATTCAACCAGTCGGTAAACATCATGATGTAGCCGATTCGGATGTTGCCCGGTCAAAGCTGCGACTCAGCTCTCGTGGCTCGTGGATCAGCAAGCCTTTTGAGAAGCGAATGCCAGGCGCTGAAGGTAAGTCCATAACTCCATTCTAGTTTGTGAAAGTAGGGGTGTATAGGGGGTTTGAGGTAACAGGATGCCGAAACTGACAAGCCCGCATAGGAGCTCATCCGCGAACTTCTTCCGAAGAGTTTAGGCGCAGGATCAGCAGATTGTTCGACGAAAATGTCCAGGCACGCCCAATCGAAATGTTTCAGTTGGGATCCGATTCTTCAGAGTCCGTTGATGGTCATCAAAAGGAACTCATCCCAGATCCATCAATGCATAGACTGAACCACGCAATCCATTGATTGAATGATTCCATTGTTTAATTTCCCCAAAAAATGGGGATTATATGCTATTATCAATTGGTCATGTAACCTACCCCAGAGCGTGAATGGCCAGCCTTGAAGGTCTTCATTCTTTCTTGTTTGGATACTGTCATGTGTCACGTCGGCATTGACTCAACTGCACTCTGAGAAGCGCTGCGATGTATACTATTATTCAAATGTGAGGATGACTTGTAGAATTCTTCTTAGGCGATACAAGTGTACTGTTAACGTGGAAAAATGTTCGGTGTACCGGTTGATAACCGTCAAGAGACTTCTCGGACTGGATGAAGCAAGATGCAACGAAGCAAGCTCATGATCTGTACATTAGGGCCCCTCTCATGTTTCCTTGCATTATTGTTCCAATATAGCGTTGCGTAATTGTAGGCTTACCTCTTAAGGCAGCAGCCTGATGTGCCTGGAACACGTGACCTCGTGACAGCCTCGACGCGTCCAGAACCTCAACAAATTGTTTATCGCCGTAGAGTCATACGCCATTTTGCCACATCGACCGACTTACGAATTTTAAATAAGACTTCTATTGTTTCCAAACTGGTGACTACAAAGCAGCCTTTGGGGTATTCGTCCGATAAGAAACAATCCTAGCGAAGAATTCATCCACAGTTACAATAGAACGCGTCCTGTCGCGTCGAGTAGGCTGTGTGCAAGACCAGTAGCAGTTGCTTGATTACTCTTGGGGCTGGCTAGGGAGACACTTTACTTGCCTACCTGATTGAAAATGACGGCGGATATGGATACTCAGAATGAATACGATGATAGTGGACTTCCCGGGCCTGGAGCGCCCACGCCACTTTCAGCTTTAGAAGTGAGGAATCTCTACTGTCCACACAATACAATATTACAAGCTTGATTTAGTAGTAAAAGCCCCTTTCAGTGACTTGTACTGACCATTGACTCGATAGGGTGTTGCGGGATTAACGGGAAGAGATATCAAATTGTTTGTCGATGCCGGCTATCACACTGTCGAATCAATTGCGTATACGTACGTCTTTCCTCTTGAATGTTTAAACGAACTTGCTGCAGCACCAAACTTGGAGAGCTTAAGGAGATGCTGACATTGGCATTGGTGGTACATCATAGACCGAAACGTTTACTGGAACAAATCAAAGGTATATCGGAGCAGAAGGCCACCAAGGTTTTGGTTGAAGGTTAGTCACCTCAACTCATGGAGCTCAACCGTCTGTAAGGATTCGTGCTGATTATACCTGATAAATAGCTGCCAAGCTTGTGCCAATGGGTTTCACGACTGCAACAGAAATGCATGCACGTCGAAGTGAGCTCATATCGATCACGACAGGATCCAAGCAACTAGATACTCTCCTAGGCGGTGGTATAGAAACGGGATCTATTACCGAGATATTCGGAGAATTCAGGACAGGTAAAAGTCAAATTTGCCATACGCTTGCAGTGACTTGCCAGCTGCCATTCGACATGGGTGGTGGGGAAGGGAAGTGTCTTTATATTGATACTGAAGGGACATTTCGACCGGTCCGTCTGTTGGCAGTTGCTCAAAGATACGGACTTGTTGGCGAAGAGGTACTCGATAATGTGGCCTATGCCCGCGCTTATAACTCGGATCACCAGCTCCAGCTGCTGAACCAGGCGTCTCAAATGATGTGCGAAACTCGTTTCTCACTTCTTGTCGTCGACTCTGCTACAGCGCTATATCGGACAGATTTTAACGGCCGTGGTGAACTATCGACTCGACAAACACATCTCGCTAAATTCATGCGTACCTTGCAGCGCTTGGCGGATGAATTTGGTATTGCCGTCGTCATCACCAACCAGGTCGTCGCCCAGGTCGACGGCGGTCCGAGTGCAATGTTCAACCCAGACCCCAAGAAGCCAATCGGTGGAAACATTATCGCACACGCCAGCACGACCAGGCTGAGTCTGAAAAAGGGGAGAGGAGAGACCCGAGTGTGCAAGATCTATGACAGTCCCTGTCTGCCCGAGAGTGACTGTCTTTTTGCTATCAATGAAGATGGTATTGGGGATCCTAGCCCCAAGGACTTGGAAAACAACTGAGGAGCGATGAAGCTGTATTAATTACTTACGATACCACGATCGGTATATGATTTTACTTGGTTTGTTCTTTAGTACATATTGTTTAGTATCTTGATTTTGATAGCATACGGTGTTTGTGGTATTGTGCTAGATTTTATGTGCTAATTGAGATAAAAGTTGATCAATAAAAAAAGAACTATGACTTGTATATACAAAGAACGTATGGTCTTCTAATAATATCTATTTCGAACGATTTGCTCTTCTGTCCTTCCATCAAATTTGTAGATCTCCAAAGGCGGTGGATAAATGCGCGTTGCTAAGGCTGGCGCCAAGACCGTGTTTTTTCTGAACAGAGCTTCGGAGCTTCCCTCTTCCAACTCCACAGGCTGCGACATTCCACGTACTTGCGACAATCGGCCATGGAGACTTGAAGTGACCAATTTTACAAATTAGTGGAAGGTGGTCCCTCGCTCATCCGACATGGCGAAAATTTATAAAGACACCAAGGTCGACCTTCGACCGTACTCATCGAACGCCGTCGTCAACATTCAGATTCCAACACATGCGAGTACGCAAAGCCGAGCGCGATTCTCTATATCCTCCTCTGTAGGCGCAGACGAACCGATAGCGAAAGATGAGGAAGAATTCTCTAGACGACATCTCTCGAGCCAGGGGTCAATCTACTTTCGCAAACGCACTGTCTATCCCCGATCGTTTCTTTGGAGGGTTGTCAATGACAGCAAGGTGCTCGAGATCCAGTGTGTCGATTTAACGAAGGGCGGTATCGAGCATTCAGTATACAACAATACCATACGCTTGGATTTTCAAGAAGAAATTCTTCCTTCATGTGTTGACTTCGCAGACTTGGAGGATCATGAAGTGCTGAGCGTTTTCGTGATTACGGCTTCGAAGCAACTTTACACCTTGAGTTTGCGCCCCGAATTTTTCCGCAGAACAAGTGCGATTGACAACAATGTATTGGACTGGTGCAAGAGCTATGTACCGGCGCCCATGTCGTTCTCCTACCCCCACCGATTGCATGCTAGCAGTCCGCTTGAGTTGTTCATCTCCCTCGATAACGGCGCACTTCTGCGCCTAACCCGGAGGTCTGGTGATGATGGTAAACCTCCACATTTCGCCTTAAACCTGGCACAGGTGAATTGAGAATGCTGACTCAATTGGTTTCCAGGCTCAAATTGGTCTCCCCTTACATTCGACGAGAGAACTTGGGGTGCCTCTATCCGCGGATTGGTTAGGTGGCACGCGCAACCTTCAATTAAATATAAAGGACGCAATCTCGATACAAACCTGGCAAATGCGATCGCTACGACATCTGATCAGACTTACGCCTTCGCGGTCTGTTTGAATCACACTTTAAAGATCTGGAACCTAGCTACAAACAAGCTAGCTGCCACGACTGACCTGTTAGGCCGTGAAGTGCAAGAGCCGGATTCGTTGTCATATACATTAAACCCAGCTGATTCATCCTTCATTCGTGTATTCAACGTGGAGAGAGCGCTGGACGGGGCATATCGGTATTATGTCATCACATATTCGCCTTTTGAGGATGGACGCTTCAAGTTCTGGGCTGTAAAGGGAGGCTTGACATCACCGCTTGTTATCGAAGATCTCTTTCCAGATGCTCGTTTGCGGCCCTTAGACCCTGATTCAACCGGGAATGTGTTCTGGAGTATTATAGATTTCCAGCTCAAGCCGGCCGAAGAAGGGAAAGGAATGGAACTATGGGTCCTTTGGAGAAACAGCGGAGTCTATCAGCTTTACACCCTACATTTCAATTTCGAAACTCTAGTGAGAGACTGGGATACCAATTGGGTGTCGACGGCGATCGACACTCGCGGACAGGAGCCTCCGCCGCCTATGGCATTCTCCGACGTAGTGGACCCAACAGAGAAGTGGCTGAAGTTTCTTTTACAGCCCAACAAGTATTCTCCTGAGGTGCTTGAGACTTCCCTAGCGGTTTATCAGGAGGCACTCCGGCCCCTCTCATCCCCTAGCGTTCTAAAGAAAAGTGCTTCACTTACGGAGCGACTTTGCTCTACTATCGCTGCCACTGTATCGCTTCGGAAGTTTGCCGAGGATGAGATGGATTTCGCTAGGTATCGCACGGATACAGACGCAAAGTGGCGCCAGTTTTGGCAGATTGCGGAGGATATTGATAAGAGGCGATTTGAGCCTGTCTCTCTTCTTTATGACTTCTACTATGAGACTCCATGGCTGCTTCTTTCAGATAGTTGCGCAGTAATCAGGGAATGCAGCTCAACCGAGTTGCTTTTGCACAACTCGGGCGCTGAACTTCGCGCCGAAGGACACAAAATTGCGGATCGCTGGAGGCACAGGAACCTGGACGAGGAAATTGGAAACATGGTCGAGCAAGCTTCTCGATTGATGAGAGTTGCCTCTGGGTTCAGGAAAAGATTCCCAGCTGAACTTAACGCAGCATGTCAAAACGCTCTTGAAGCAGAGCTATTCACTGATCCGTCCTCGTCTGTCCAAGACAGGATGGACGCTTTCCGTGATCGTTGCGACTTTGGCGAACAGATCTCCAACAAGACCTATGATGGTCTGCTTGCGGCTATGGATGGGTATCTGAACATCTACAATCTGCCGAACAATGTTTTCTACACTATCATAGACACGATCCCACTTGGGTTCCCCGGAAAGGATTCAGACCTTTTGGCTACCCATTTCGGAGTCAAGGTTACTGTGAATGGTGTGCAGGAGGCGATATTATATACGCGTCAGCTTCTCATTGACCTCTTAGTCCTTGTGGTTTTTGTGGACGGTGAGGTTCAGCAAGAAGACACATCTGAGTTCGATGCCGTGGACTTGTTCGGTTCGCTGATAACGTTGCTAAGAGAATACGAGATGATGGCCTGGCTCAGCTCAAACACCCGGAAATGTCTTGATAGGCCTACAAACGTCTCAGATGACCAATCAGCGTCACAATTCTCTTTGAAGGACTCGCCTTCGAAGACTACAGGCTCAAGAATGGCGACTATTCTGGAGGACCTGTTTGCTAGCGATATCAAACCCCGGCAGACTATCGGTCTACCCCAGAGCTATACTCTAACTCTGGGAATCCACGATGTCTTGTCGTGGGTCACACGCCAAGGCGAAGTAGCTTTTCCAAATGCCCTGGTTTACATTCAGTGTGATCTCATTGCAAAGAACAACATTGATCTTGCCTGGGACTTCCTTCGTTTCCAGCCAAGCACTTCTTGGGCGACATATGTGAAAGGTCGTCTGTATGTGGCTATGTCCGAATTCGACACTGCGGCCTTGTATTTCCGCAAGGCTGCATATCTCCTCTGTAAGTTTCCCACTCGCATTTTCTTGGACCAGCTTATCTGACCTTGTCTCTAGCATGCGGCAAACCTCTCGGTAACTTGCATGAAATGTCGTCCACGCTGCTGGATATTGTCTCAGTGGACTCGTTCCACAATGGCCTTCCAAAATATTTTCAACATATTTTGACCATCTTCGAGCAAGCTCGCTCGTTTTCTCACGTTGCTGACTTCGCACGCCTTGCATTGCAGGCGCTTGCGAGTGAAAACCACAATGACCAAGATCCAGAATACAACATCCTGCGCACGGACCTTCTTTCGCGTTTGTTCTATTCGTCGTTGCAGAATTGTCAGTTTGACCAAGCATATTCTGCCCTATCTCGATACAAGGACTTTGCACTGCAGAAGTCCGCTCTCAGCTCCCTAGTCACGAGTATATTGGTTGCATCCGGACCAGGCACTGCTGGACTTCAGCAAATTCTCCACTTTCCGACGGCACTTATCCCAAATATCGCTTCCCACGTGGACGATATACTGGCCTCACTTGCTCGGAAACAGACGACTTTCAGTTCTCTCTTAGATACTGGAAGCAGCACACCTGATTACCAGAGAATTTTACAGGCATACCGCATCGCACGGGGCGATTATCGTGGGGCCGCCGAGATCGCGTATCGAAACGTGCAGCGCCTACGCAATGCCCGGGATGCTCCTTCCTCTCATCTGGTGCTGAGCAAGAACCGCGACATTGACGGCACCCAGCCTGCGGAGGAAGATGATCTCGAAAGCAAGGAGATTAGAACCGAACTCCTTTCTCTAATCAACCTGCTTGGCTGCGTGGAGAAGAGTGAAGCCTATATTTTAGTCGAGAAGGAAGACTCCAGTGTACCCGCCGCCCCGTTCGCAGATCGACGCCGTAGTCTGCAAGCAGACGATGACGGGAATGTATTCATGGAGGAAGCTGATGTCAACTCACCCACACCCTATGGCTCCAAGCGCCGACTCAGCTCCAGTGCCACCGCAATCGTACCATCCGGACGCAGAGATAGCAGGTCTTCTGTCTCTACAGTCGGCAGCCATGCTCCCCGACGGCGTGTCATTGTGACGCTCGACCATTTACGTCGCGAGTACCAGTCCGAGCTGGATCGGGTCAGTAGAATCGAGAGAGGTGATTGGGAGTTCGGAGTTCTTGACGCCATTGAGGCAGATAATGATGATACGATGCGACTCTAGGTCGAGCCTTAGATGAGTGTCCATGATTTCTGATTTAATCTCTTGCATATTGTTCTTTTTTCCCATCTATCTCAGACTCTGGACTGCATTTGTATTCTAGGCTAGGCTTCTTATTTCAATTATCTGGTGGTGCAAGGAAATGGAGGCTTTTTTCTAATTTTTCGGTTCCTTCTCTTCTGCTCCTTCAAGATATCTATCCTCCTAGTAGACTACCGACACACTGCTTGAATGTTTCTAGAAAGCACAATCCCCCGAGAAACTGTAACCTCGGACAATACCTTCGAACCCATTGCATTAATAGAGCTAAACCGAAAACATTAAGCCTGAGTGTTATATAATTAAGATGCCAATAAAGAAACACCTCTAGGAAGCTACTACCTTTCTCTAACAACATCTAGCAAGAACGCGATATCTTCAGCTCAGGGCTCCAGAAAATAATGCTATGAGGTGTCCTGACTCTTCAAAATGACTTGTGGGGAGATAGAAGTAACAGAACAAATGAAGTAGCACTGTATATCGCCCCCGTAAGACTTTTCAGGGCGTTGTACTAAGGGATGTATGTATATGTATGGACATGCCTTTGCGGTTTGCTAAATGGATTTATCTTTTGTTGTTATGTCTAGGCTCATGGATGAAAAATAGTTTATGTTGAATAACTACGGTTTTGGGGTATTGATCTAATCTTTCTTCTTTCTATATTCTTCTGGAAATATATTCTAGAACTGTATAACCCATGTATGAACAAGCATAGCTAGAGGATTGCCCAGAAACTCAATGTTTACAACGGATGCAGCATCTGGCTGATGGATAAGGACTCATGAAGCAATTGTTAGTTATATATTAGAAAAAATTAGTATATAGGTGAAAGTAACACTTTTATATGGGTATCTCGCATATGTATATGAGTCATTTACTCGGCTTCCTCCATCATCGAGCTTGCATATAATTTGCTGAAATGCGAGGTGTCCGAAGCCAGAAGAGCATAGGGACTGCCGGACTCGACTATGCGGCCGGCATCCAGCACAATAATCTTGTCATAGTCGAGAATTGTTTCAAGCTTGTGGGCAACGGTGAGGATTGTGTGGTTGCTGAACCTTTCCCGGATAACTCGTTGCATGATCTCGTCGGTTACGGTATCGACACTAAATCGGATATGTCAGTATTTGATACAAACTATATTATTTAAGGTGCAATGCGTACCTGCTGGTAGCTTCGTCCAGGACGAGAATATTGCCTTGACGCAGGATTGCTCGAGCGAGACAGAAGAGCTGCTTTTGCCCGTGAGATAGGAATAGTTCGTCAACTTCGGTGCCTAGGCCTCCGTTTTCCTGAACCTTGGAGAAGAGTTGAACGGCTCTGAGAGCTTCCATTATGGACTTATCAGTGTGGCAGCCTGTTGGATCGATATTTTCTCGGACACTTCCCCTTATCAATAAGGGGCTTTGAGCGACCCCGTTAATGCGGGAGCGTACTTCTTGCCGTGGCACCTTTGATATATCGACGCCGTCAATCTGAATACCTCCAGAACTGAGCTCAACCATCCGGAAGACACTCATTAAGAGAGAGGTTTTACCACTACCAAAGAATATAAGCAACAGTGCAGTGCCAGAAAGATATGCAATCAATCTTACCTTCCAGTCCTGCCGCATATCCCCACTTTTTCCCCTGCTTGAATAGACAAAGATACGTCCCTGAGAACTGGCTCCGAAGCTCTTCATTTAACCGCGTATTAGTACAGTAAACGTTGCTGTGTAATCTTGGAGGTACTTACCTATACTCTGCACTGACAGAGTCAAAGACTATGTTTCCTTGCGATGGCCAGTCTGGTGGCAAGCTGTCATTTTCTGTGGGCAGGTTCTCTGAAGGAACATTCTCAGAGAACATCTTAACACGCAAGATGGAGCCGATGTGAGTCTCAAGATTGGTCCAGAACGTTACCAGCAGTTTGATACTCTGGCTGAACAGGATGACATTGAGCAAGGCCACACCAACGTAGCCTGCACTCATAGACCCACGTAGCACCACAACTAGGACAATCAACAAAACTGCAATACCGGCGACTACAAGATCCAAGGTGAGTGTAAGCCAGCGTTGAATGGCATACAAAAGATAAAATGGTCTCTGAGAATAGTCAAGCAGTTCATGGTTCCTCTCTTCCATAGCCTGCTGCCAGCCAAAAGCTCTCAACGTCACCAGACCACCAAGGCAGTCAGCAAAATGAGAGTATAGAGGCGCCTTGGCTTCAAGATCCAAGAATCGCAGTTGTCGTGAGGTGCGAAGATACACTTTCTGTATTCCGTAAACCGCTAGAATGACCGCCGGGAAAGAGATGGCCGCGTATTTTGAGGCTATTCCAATAAACACCATTTGACATATGCAGAGGACGAATGCTAGCGATTATACAATTATAAGTAACTGCCCCCCCCCCCCCCCCCCACTGAAGCTTGATAGACTATTAGAATCTTTGAAGATGACTTACTGACGAATGCATTAATAGCAGCAACTGGAAGTTCCATGTCAATGAGTTGTAAATCTTGGCTGAATCGATTAAGAATGGCGCCACTATCTGTCTTCGAGAAGTATAACATAGGTGCGCTGTAGAGGTCATTAGAAAAATACTATTAAACTTGGAAGTGATAAAACGTACCTCAAAACTGTATTTAAGAGCTTTCTGTGAAAGTTTTCTCCAGATCTAGGCACCATAGTAATGATCATTTGCCTGAAGAGGCCCGCTTTAGTGTCTAAAAATAACACAGTGTGAGGTAAACAGTGATCAATAACTTACCAGCAACCGACAATTAGACAAAGCATGCCAACAGCACCTAGCATTGCGTAAATTCCCAGGTAGTAGCCTGTGTGTTTACCAGGCTCCGCTTCATTTGAACTAGCCCACCAGTTCATCCAAATACCTGTTTATGATGGGTAAGCAAGCTTCGACCATTGCAGGAGAGCAGGGCGTTGCATCAAACTCACTGGGAAAGGATATACAGAAAACGAACCCTGTAATCGCAATAATGAATATGAGAGTGGGGAGCCAACCGATTGACTTGACATAATACAAGTAAATCGAAATGTCGCCGCCCGCCCCAGGACCATCCACTTCGCTGTCCTCGTCCTGTTCAACAGAACTCACTTGAACATCGGACTTTCCTGAATTACTGGTCTTCTCAGCAGCCTTGTTTTGCTCTGGTAGGCCTAACGCGAAGCTTGAGATATAGCCGCCTGTTAGATCAAGGGCTTTGAAGCTTCCCTGTTCAATGACATGGCCCTCATTGCCGAGCACTATGATATGGTCGGCGAAAGGGACTCGTTTGACTACAAGTATAGCTCGTTAGCATGGTGCTGATACACTGGAAAGCAAAGGAAGGAGGTAAATGTTTGGTTTATGGCTTACCAGAAGATGAGGAAAGAACAATAGTTGAGCCGATTGAACGAAGTAAGCCATGTGTACCAACTAGGCACTGGAAGATGTGCTCCTCAGTTGTCGCATCAAGACTGCTAAAGACATCATCCAAGACTATGATATCTTTCCTGGCATATACTGCCCTTGCTAGTGCCTGCGAGAGCGGAGGCATTAGCGATGGGATGGAATAATTGCTGATTGGCTGTTTACTCACAATACGCTGGCTTTGTCCTCCACTCAAGGCAATGCCCTTGCTCCCAATGATTGTTTGGTCTCCACGCGGTAATTGTTTGAAATCTTCAACCAGGGCGCATGCGCGGGTAACTGAAACATACCAATCCTCGTCTAGCCCAGACATTGCCACAATACTCTGCTTGATAGACCCATTCATATGCCACGGTGTTTGATCACAGTACGCAATACGCTCAGACGACAATATTATGGTACCATCCAAGCAAGGTACTTCGCCAAGGATAGCTTTGAGAAGGGTTGATTTTCCACAGCCGGAGGGTCCAACTAGCATGGTAAAAGTCTGACGAGGGATCGTGATTGTCAAACTTTTCAGTAGAGGTTCTTTCTGGGTATCCCAACCAAACGCTCCATTTTTGATTGTGACCATGTTCTCAGATAGAGCTGTTGGTTCCTTCTCTGATTTGGCCGAGCTTGACCCATCAGTTAGGGTCTCAGAGTCTTCAACAAAAGCCAGTTGCTTGGATTCCTGAACGGGCTCTAGTTGGAGCGGCCGGGACTTATCTCTCGAGTCTACATGGCCCTTCTTCTCGAGGAACTCCTGGATCCTTTGGAAGGAGCCAACAGATCCAAGGAAAGTCATCAGAGCCATGACCAAGTTCAAAAGTGGGTCAGCCAAAAGAGCAAACAATGACAGTGAGGTGTAAGTCGTCGAAGTATTTAGGGCAGCGTCATTTCCGTTTTTATGCGAGATACCGACAAACGCACCGAATGCGAATATCGGCGCGAAAATCCGGGTTGTCCAAGCTGCATGAAGCCATTAGCAAATCACAACAGGCGAAGCGTATCGAACATACCAAACGCCATATTCCAAACTAGCAGCTTCCTGAAGTTCCTCGAGATTCTCAACTCGTCAAGCCGTAAGTTATGAATGCATGTCATAAGCAGGTCACTAAGACCCAGCATCTTGATCCCTTTCATAGAGGCAAGCATTGACGTGGTAGATGAGATGCGTCTTTCGATTGCTTCAAGCCACATAGCCTGTCTCGACATCACGAACACAAGACTTATCAAAGAGCCAGCAAGGGCCACTATCCGAAAACATCATTAATACGTTGATCACCAAGATAAGGTGAAGTCCAACTCACCAACAGCGACACCAACAGCAACCACGGCAGCTACTCCTAACTGCTGTTCCAGGAGAAAAATGGCTAAGCCAATCTCTAAGGCATTACCCCAGATATCATGGATTGTCTGCCACCCTTGAACAATCCTCTCTATATCAGCGCTCATCAGTGTAAGAGATGAAGCGGGATCAGCATCTTCAACGCTTAGTGTAGTGGCTTTCCTGTACACCATGGAGATCACGGCACCTCTCACCATCGTGATGGCGCGGTATGTCATGTGTTGGTACTGGCCCATTGTTACCTAAAAGAAAAGATTAGCAACCAAGAGTGAGGACTCCGGTGGAACGTATGTGCTATACTGACCGCCATCCCCAGATACACGAGGATATAGGCACCAATCAAACCGTAACCGATGTTAGTGGTGGCATTGGTTTCTGGTTCTACCGAAAATGAAAGTGATCTATGTAGTAGCAGAGGCTGGCATATGTTCAGGGCGGCGAGACAAGCTCGTGGAAGCACGGCCGAGAGAAGCTGCCATTTGAATGTCCGGAATGTAACAAGTAGCAACGAGTTTTTGTTCCCTGGCTGACGTCAGCTCACTTGCTGCAGGATAAATTGGTCAGTCATTTGGGGCTTACTACCGTTGTTCCACATAGTCTCCAAGGAGTTATGCAGTGTTTTGGAGGCCAATTGCTTGTCAAGTGTATATAAGTCCTCTACCGAAAGTAGCTTGGAGAACCCAGTTTTGAACAGAGGGTTTAACCACCAAAAGAGAAATCTGTTGAAGATACCTCCTGTAGCTTCAGGTGGATATTTTGCGTAGACATTTTTGAGGATGCGCCGCTTTTCCACTGTTTCAAGAAGGAGTAGTAGGGCCTTCACCCCTACTGCTACCGAAGTAAGAATTGCAATTATTCTGTTAATTTCCGCTAGTTCGCGCAGCCAAAGCGTTCTCGTCTTTGCTATGTCGAAAAGTAGAGTGATGGAAAGGTATATCCCCAGAAGAAGAGATGGCCTGACTGAATAATTATGTTCCGCATAAGAGAGGACTCCGAGAAACAAGATCCCCACAGTCAACACCGCATTTGCAGCAATGGAGGCTTGCGTTCGGTTTGCTGCTGGAAGGGCCCATAATGCTATTAGGACAAGATGGATGATCGCTAGAAGCGCCCACGTTGTCTAATGGGAAGGTTAGCGGCAGAGAAGTGATGAGTTCACGTCAAGCGCAAACAAAGGTCAAAGATCACGGGACACAATTGACCCAAAAAGGAAATCATACATACAAGTTTTGCCCATAACAGCCATGATGTTACCACTTTGCGTTGCTTTCGAAACAGTTGATAGAGTCGATATGATGCGATTATAAGAACAAGCCCAAGAGGCAATACTCCTAGAATAGTTTCCTCGAAAAGCAAAGAGAAGTCGAAGCCATCTCGACAGGACCGGACAGGAATCCGAAATGAATTATCCTCCCGCTGGCACGCGAGGAAGCCTGAATGCACCACCATGACTACGCTATGGTTTCCTATCACAGTGAAATCACTATCATGGGTGGCTGGACCTGTTATTATGGGTATCTGTCTTTGACTCCGTTTACTTAATCATGAAGAAGGAGGAGAGAAAAAAAAAATAATAATAAATAAAAATCAAAATCAAATTTGACAAATTCTCATCCCAGTTTTGCTTTTGGCTTCATAGCAGCCTAGTCATCATATACGGTGCGATTAGGGAGAAACAACCTAAAAATGATAATAAAAATAAATAAATCAAACTAGAGAATAGTGGAAGTCGAACCCACCGGTTCCATCACGAACACGATCACAAGGAGAATTAAAATCGTAAAGCCATCTGTCGCCGATCCAATGCAATGTGTTCATCTGAACCCAACGCTCGGCTATCAAAGGAAATGATTTGGTGATCCATATTCTTGCAGAAGGGGATCTCCACTATTAGGAATTTTTGTTTTACTTTTGCTTTTTTCCTGATTCTAGATATGTCTTTGCCATGCATAGAGTTTTGTCTTAGGCGAGATGTATACCACTACTACCGCTACGTAACTGTGGGGTGATGATAATACGCTCCCCTCGCATGATGAGTGGCGATAACTCGAGCGTTCAGGGTAGGGCAACACGAGGAGGGTGCCGTACAACCGTGGCTTCATTCTTATTCTGTTGTTAATACCTTGGATATTATTGTTGTCATCTTCATCAATATTATTTTTGGTACCTGAGCTGAACTCATAGTCGGTCCAGACCAAGTTTGGCGCTCTTTCCTAGTTCGAGCTATGGACCCGGCCTTTCCCTTTTCTATTTCTTGTTTTTCCTCTTCAATTCTTTTTGTCCTTGCATTGCCATAGGTAGTTAGGACTTGATAGTTACCTAAGAAGAGTCTAGTTGGACAAATTAAGGCATCCCTGTTGTAGTCCCCACATATAAGCCTCTGAGATATGGGACGGACCCATAGTAGCCATGCTGTAAACCAAGTCAAAAGTACTGCGTACTAGTTCCGGAACGAGCTCGGGTGGCTTTGCGGACGACCGGAATACGGATGAGAAAGAATTGGTTCATTCCAAATCCCGAGCTGAGAAGCAGCATAATCCAACGTAGCATGTATAATGCTGCTGAGATCTCATCTACCTCAGCCGAAAAGCCACTCGATATATCCAAGACGGAGATGTTTACATTCAGAAGTTTATTCACCTGTAGAAAGACATGACATTTAATGATGCATGGAGAAAAAAACAAAAAGAACCCGTCACAGGATCATGTAGTACGACACTACAAGTCATTATTGTCTTCTTCACAGAGATCGCGGCCCGTTATCAACTAATTTGAAATTGTACCGTGCAGTTGACGTGCCCATTGCTTGACACGCTGACCTCAGCAACATCAGCAAGAGAGGGCGAAAAGAAAGAAAGAAAAAGAAAAAAGTAAGCACCTACCTTGATGGCAGAACCGATTGGAACAGAGCCCGTCCTAAGGATTGTTAGTGTGTGGAATGACCAGTTCCTCAGTGGTGGCGAGCCGCGTCGTTGCCCATTCATGAACAAGATTATAATAGTGGCTTCCAAGGAAAACTAGGGAGAAAACACCATTGTGATCAACCAAGGCAGTTGTGTGGATACATACGTAGGTATAATGTCTATATTCCTTGTTAATATCAGCACTAGACAGTCCTTACCCACTACGGTGATTGGGTTAGAGCTTACTTAGGTGGACCGACCCTCTTCCCCTGGACAGCCTAGACTAAGATTTTCGTGGTGGATGGCGGTGATTCAACGAGTTTGAGACGGAGCCCACTAGCTAACTATCTTTGTGTTAACCCGTCGAGTTCAATGGTTGGGAAGCTTCGGGAGTATCCTTCAGTCCCCGTTATAAAGTGGAGTTTTGAATTGTCCTGTGCCTTGCTACTAGTCTAGTTTGGCGTGTCAGCCAGGGAGATTGTCAGCAGTTGTGGAGATCCATCAGATCCCGACGTTCGATTTAATATTTTTCTAATTCTACGGGCCGGTGTGATTTTCCACCCTGCAACCCCAACCGTACTCGATTTAGGTAGAAAAGCTAACTTAGTTATCTGGTTTGTAATAAAAACACTGTCAAGCTACTAGTGTTCATCTTGCTGCCGCTGTTATGGGAGCCACATTGGTCCAGAGGGCTTGAGTTGCCTAGATCGGAACCTTTAGGGTTAGGCATTTATTGTCGTCATGCAGTAGTAGCACATGGATGAGAGACATTGCGGCAAACGCTGACCTTTCTTTTTTCTTCTTCTTTTTCTCGGTTCGTTTTCGTTTGCTTCCATTTTATTTATCTATTCTTTTTTTAAAAAAATTTTAGTTTTGATTGTTCACTTTTTTTTTTTTTGATGTATGATCCTCCTGATTGGGCAGTGGCCGCAGCTAGTGATAACTCAGAACTCCGGAGTATGATAGGTATCTCTTGTCACTCCTTAACCCCCCGGGATCTTCGATCATTAAATTTAAAATAAAATCGGCTCAGATCTCCGGAGCAGGAAGTTTGTGGGGCTAACATCCTTCACCCTAGACATCCCCGATTGGGCAATAATCGGTGTCGGATTTTGCTTGCAATTTAGCTAAAATAAGAAAATTACGAGGTGTGATAGATATCGGCCCGACACTACTAGTATATGGAGTACAGACCATGGATTTACTAGTGTCTTCACCCCCTTGCAGCGCCTGCATCGACGTTTAGTCAACAACCTCTCTCACCTCGCATGACGTTCATATTAACGCACAAACTGCTGCTAATTGGGAAAAAAGAACAGAAGATCACTTTACTCGTGTGAAAATTTGACGATGACAATGCCACCAGGCCAATCGCATCCAATCCTTTCAATTTTCCTTCGGATGCCGGATCCAAATATAGGCACCTCGCAAGAAAAATTTCCGTACGATATGCTTAGCTATGGTGAAATTGTACACGTCCACCAAGGGATGACCTAGTCGAACCTGAGGTTGTATTTCCGAGCGAGCAAGACATCCTCATACTCGTAGATTTAAGTTCAAGTGAGCTAAAACTATGCAAGTCTAATGGTATGTAGTCTCTATATCCGAACAGTAATAAATTGCTACCGATTGAGTTCGAACATATAGTTCGCCACAGTGCCTAATGATTGAGCAAGGAGAGCATCCGAGAACTCAGTGATCCATATTCTAACCACCTTGGGTTCCTGCTGATCCAACACATCTGCTTTGTCCTATCCCCATGGGGCTGATGGCTGAAAGGGGTTGTTGATCCAATTCCTGGATAGAAAGTTGTGATCTGCTCTCTCGAATCTGTAAGCGAATGTAACGGTGCATAAGAGAATTATGCAGCTAGGATGCTTCAATACGATATCTTATGCACTCTGTAGGAGTCAATATGGTAATGCCCACGAGATGTTTGCGTGGGCCCAATGAAAAACCTCCGAAATTAACCAGCTGCCTGAACGGGAAAGGAGCTTTTGTTCCGACCAACAAGTCACCTGGTTAGAATTAGATACCTGCACCATCCAAAAGCATTGCAGCAACTACGACTCTTCCCTGTTGATACTTCCCAGTTCTAAGAGTGGATTCCCGAAGAACCCACTTAGTCTGGTGAGAAATAATCCTTCACCTATGAAAAACTTGGCTCCTTCAAGAGTCCACTAAAGTGTACTCGGTTATCTTTTCTCTGCCGAGTACTTGATCCCTACCGAATCGAAGATCACTCCTACTGGATATTACTGATCTAGTCTTGTTCCAGACCAAGAAGGACTCCCAAGGATTACGATGGGGCAACTTCTTACATGCCTGTTGCAACCAAGCCATTCAGCCTTGACTTTCATTTGCCTTTGTCTCTCTTTCCTTCTTTTCTTTTTCCCAAACTTGCCTCTCCTGACTATGGGTCCACTATGTGGGTTATCGTTTCCTAGGCTTCGAGCCATACCGGGGGGTGCACATGGGCCCGGGCCCCCTGCAGAAGTTCGAGAGCCATGCCCTTCGTTCCGGACATCGCCCGGACTCACACTAAAGCAAGGGAAGATAGGAAACCGTAAGAAGCTCGGTGGCTAACAAACAAGGCGTTCATGTTTTGTCATTGGTTCTTGGTACCTTCGTGTTCTTTGTGTGTAGCGTCTGCGCAAAGCCTTAGCGATGTGATGAAGCCCTTTAGCTCCATTGATCTATTTTTGTCGAAGCAAATTTTGACACCCCACGATGATACCCCATGATTTGAAAAGTACAATTTAAAAGTGTGAAGGAGCACTGTGCAAGCTGTCAGCTCCTCTCGTTCTTTTTTGTTTTTTTTTTACATATTTCTATATTCCTAATATCTAATACATTTGCCTCTGCGGTGTTCCGCATATAGCTACTGACCATCATGGCCCACTCTACCCAATGCTTTTTGCCAAAATTCAGTCCCCTATCTGAAGGCCCTAAGGGGCCTATGTCGATGAGGATGAGGATGAGCAGTCCAGAAACCACTCAGTTGATTTCGGCGTGGCATGAAGGACAACTGGATGCTCTATTACAAACCACGTGGGCCTTGGTCCTTTACCGCTATACCGGTTCTGGAGATATTTGCTTCGGTTTCCAACAACCGACGGCTGGTGATTTTGCGACCCATTCCTCAGATAGTGCGTCTATCTGTACATGCAGACTCTCAGTCAGCGAAGATGACTCTATCCGAGGATTGCTTGAAAAAGCGAAGGGTCAGAGTGACCTCGTCAATTCCGCTGAGAAATGCGGAACCCCGAGCGTGGTAAACAAAAGCTTTCGGCTGTATAACACTATGTTGATGATCCAAAATTGTCGTGAGACGATAAGAACCTCGACGGATATCCCAGTACAACCAGTCGCGGCGACCGCCCTCCCAGATGAGGTAAATTGGATGTGATGACCTTTTTCGAGAAGAACCTACTGACGCTCAATCATCAGTGTCGCATTCGCCTTCACGTGAAGGTCTTACGTGAAGATATCGACATCTTCATGGAGTGGTGGAATAACGACATGTCAACCGAGCATATCATAAGCATGTCCAACTATTTCCAGCAAACTTTAACCAGGGTTCTTGTGGCAGATGACATGATCGTGAGCAAACTACGCGGCATAGTAGGAAGCGATTGGGATCGCATCTACAAGTTTAATGCAGTGACTCCGGAGACCCACGACCGCTGTATTCATGAAATCATTCATGAGCAGGCACTTCTTCAGCCTGAGAGCGAAGCTGTGTGTGCTTGGGATGGAAGCTTGTCGTACAGGGAATTGGATCTGTTAGCTTCTCAACTTGCGTATTATCTCCAAGTGCAAGGTGTTGGCCCTGAAGTCCGCGTAGCGCTATGTTTTGATAAATCTGTAAGTGTTCCGAGGAACCTGAATATCCGAAATGAATGGCTTTTTTGTTCATCATTATTCTGTAACGACCGCGACCATTTGCCTTTACTGTTCGTTACTATGTTCTAACAAGTGCCTGCAGAAATGGAATATTGTGGCAATGCTTGCTGTCTTGAAGGCTGGTGGTGCCTTCGTACCCTTGGATCCAACACACCCGGCGGCTCGTTTGCAGTCTCTTGTTCGATCTGTACAGGCGAGGATCATGCTGTGCTCTAGAAACCATGCTGAGGACTTAAGGGTGGTTGTAGAGCACCTGATACCACTGGACAATGACACTTGGGAAGAACGTTCGATTCCCCGCGGAGACGTAAGCCTATTGACGGAAGTAAAGGGTTATAACGCAGCATACGTGATATTCACTTCCGGATCAACAGGGGAGCCAAAGGTATGTTATTCTCAAACGTACGAGAAGGAAAATTCCTCGAATTAACGTGCATAGGGTACTTTGATGGAGCATAAAGCATATGTATCCAGTGCAATGGCTCATGCACCACGGCTCCGTGTGTTTTCCAACTCTCGTTTACTACAATTCGCAGCACATACATTCGATGCGAGCTTGGTTGAAATCTTAACAGTGCTGTTGGTTGGGGCTTGCACTTGTGTGCCAAGCGAAGAAGCACGCTTAAACAACATTACTAAAGTAATCAACGACATGAGAGTGAACCATGCTACTTTGACGCCATCATTCGTTGACTTCATCAGTATCTCAGATGTTCCTCGACTTGAGACTCTTGTGCTCGCCGGTGAGGCAATGTCTCAATCACACCTGGAAACATGGTCCAAAATCAACCTTGTGAATGGGTTTGGGCCCACGGAGACTGCCGTTACAGCTGCCGTTAATTCAAACGTCACTAGATCCTCTGATAGCAGGGATATTGGTCTTCCTACGGGAATCCGTTGCTGGATTGTAGATCCAGATGATCACAATCAGCTTGTTCCTGTTGGTTGTGTTGGGGAAATGCTAGCCGAGGGACCTTCTCTAGCTCGAGGATACGTTAACAATCAGCAGAAGACTGCTGAGGTTTTCATTTATGACCCCTCCTGGGCGAAAGGCCAGGGTGGAGATCCCGGCCGGAGGTTTTATAAGACCGGCGATTTGGTAAGGTACAATTCCGAAGCTGGTTCGCTGACGTATATAGGAAGAAAGGACACACAAGTAAAGTTTCACGGACAAAGAATTGAGTTGGGCGAAATCGAAGACAACCTGAATACCGATTCAAATATAAAGCACAGCCTTGTGTTCCTCCCGAAGTCTGGGTTCTCTGAAGGCAGAATAGTAGCGGTATTATCTTTGCCTATTTTCGACGACATTTCAGACCCGGAGCCGGCACCCCTGAGACTTCTTGACGATTCAAAGAAGAATTCAATCATATCTCAGATACGTGATCGATTGTCGGCACGCTTACCAGCGTATATGATCCCCACTGTGTGGTTATGTGTCGAGGCTTTGCCAATGCTTGTATCCGGTAAACTAGACAGAAAGGCAACTGCGAATTGGGTTGGCAGCCTGGAAAATGACCCAAATATCCAACTCGCCAAGCTTGACCCCATGCCTGACGATAGTAGCACTCGGTCTGGAAACGCGACAGAGGAGCAACTGGCTTCCATCTGGAGCCGCGTCCTCAATGTCCCTAGAAACCACATCAGTCTCAACGAAAGCTTTCTGAGTCTGGGAGGTGACTCTATTGCCGGATTAACATGTGTCGGCTTCTGCGCAAAGCAGGGAATTGGTATCACAGTTCAAGATATACTTCGGAGCAAGTCAATTAGGGACTTGGCAACCCGTGCAAAAGATATTCAACAGCCAGCATCCTATGAGGAAACCATCGAGAAACCATTTAGCCTCTCGCCAATTCAAAAGCTTCATTTCATGGTGCGCCAAGAGGGCCAGGGGCATTTCAACCAGAGCGTGCTGACGCGCCTAAATCAACAAGTCGACGAGCATGACCTGCGCCGCTGCATTGAAATACTCATTAGCCGCCATTCTATGCTCAGATCACGATTGACTGACTTGGGTCCTGAAGGATTACAGCAGCGTATTACAGAAGACATTGCTGGTTCTTACCGTTGGCGCTTGCATGATGTGAATTGTCAAGGTCAGATTGAGCATGCCATTGCCGATAGCCAGTCAAGCATTAATGCCTTCACTGGACCCGTTATAGCAGTTGATATGTTTATTGGAAATGGAGAGGAATTTGTTTTATCTCTTGTTGCTCACCATCTGGTTGTCGATATTGTTTCGTGGCGGATTATCCTGGAAGATCTGGAAGAGTTATTGTTGAACCCGGATGAGGCTACATCGCAAACTGGCTCTCTTCCTTTCCAGACTTGGTGTCAACTGCAAGCAAACAAATGCCAAGAACCGAACATAGCCTTGGATAACCTTCCTCCGCCAGACCTCGCCTATTGGGGGATGGAGGAATGTCCTATGACTTACGGTGATGTGGACTGCGAAACCTTTCAGGTCGATGCAGAGAGCACGCATACTCTCCTGATGGACTGTCACCAATGTCTTCAGACCGAACCTATTGATGTGTTTCTCGCCTCCCTTCTGCATTCTTTCCAGAAGACATTTAGTGACCGACCTCTACCAGTGATCTACAACGAAGGCCACGGTAGGGAGGTTTGGGACTCTGGAATTGACATTTCGCGTACTGTTGGGTGGTTTACCATTCTGCACCCAATAACCTTACAACACATTGCGGAAGATGATCCTGTAAAAACACTCATAGGTGTCAAGGATCTCCGTCGACGTGTTACGGATAATGGCAGACAAGATTTTGCACGGCGCCTGGTTGGCGATGCCAAAGATCGTGGTCATCCTAGCCCCATGGAAATCTCATTCAACTATGTTGGCCAGCACCGAGACCTGCAGAGACAGGATGGCCTCTTCCAGCTTATGAATCAGATGGCTGGGGAGACCGGTCGCGGTGGAGGAGCAGCAGATTTTGGCGAGAAAACCCCGCGATTTGCCCTTTTTGAGATCTCTGCGATGGCTGTTCAAGGACAGCTACGTTTTACGTTTTCTTTCAACAGATATATGAAGCATCAGCAATCTATCCGAGATTGGATCTCAAACTTTCATAATCTGCTCAAACATCTCGGTCCGAAATTGCAGTCTCATGCGCCAAAACCAACTTTGAGCGATTTCCCAATGCTTTCCTTAACGTATGAAGAGCTCGAAACGATGTTCTCAAGCAGACTGCCGAGCGCTGGAATAGAATCTCCTGAGCAAGTAGAGGATATCTATCCCTGCTCGCGCATGCAGCAAGGTATATTATTGAGCCGTTCCCGAGACGAAGGGTTCTACTCTGTCCATGACACATTCGAAGTGAAAGGCTCGAGGGGTGAACCTGATCTCAATCGACTGGTGTTTGCTTGGCAACAAGTTGTCATGCATCACCCAATGCTACGGACCATATTTGTGGACAAACTCACAAGCCGGGAGCTTTTCTGCCAGGTGGTCCTAAAAACGATCGACTCCCAGCCGAGCATCATCAGATGTATCGATGAGAATGGGGTGCTCGCCGCGTTTGATGAGCAGGGACCAATGACCTATGTTGGATATCGGCCACCTCACCGATTTACTATATGTCAGACTACTACTGGAAAATTGTTTTGCAGACTGGAAATCAACCATGTTTCGATGGATGGTTCTTCGATTTCGATTATAGCCCGAGACTTGCAGCTCGCATACGCTGGGAAACTAGAAACACACCGCAGACCGATGTTCAAGAACTTTCTGCATTATCTGCGTGAGCAAGATGACAGTACGGAGTACTGGTGCTCGTATTTGTCAGACTATATGCCTTGTCATTTCCCTGTGCTTAACGATGGCGTCTGCTCTGAAAATCAACTCCGAAGTATTCGTCTGAACGTCAACTTCTACAACGAACTCCTAGACGCGTGCGAGAGGGCTGGAGTAACTTTGTCAACTGCGATTAGCACAGCCTGGGGTCTTACGCTCGGTCAATTCTGTGGCTCCGATGATGTTTGCTTCAGCTACCTGGCCTCTTTGAGAGATATGCCTGTCGAGGATATTGATTCTATCGTTGGGCCGGTTATAACGCTTTTGGCATGCCGTATGAAGATACCTGGAGATGGCTTGCTTACGGACATCCTACACCAAGTCCAAAATGACTATATGGAGCAACTATCCCACAGAAACACGTCGCTCATTGATATACAACACGCCTTGAAACTCTCAGATACGACGTTGTTCAACACTGGCGTCTCATACAGAAAGCTTCCCCCGCACAACGCAAACGCCGAGGAGGTGCAGCTTGTGGAGGTGGGATCAATCTACGATCCTGCAGAGTTCCCCGTTTATGTCAACGTCGAGGTTGCTGACGATGATGCGCACATCGACCTGAACTATTGGACGACGGCTTTGTCAGTTGGCCAAGCAGAAAATGTTGCTAGCATTTTTCTCAAGGCTCTGGAGAATATTGCCCATTACAAAGATACTAAGCTTAGCACGATAGGTGATATCGACTTTCTCAGCGAGCAGTTTTGCACAAAGCTATGCGAATGGAATGCGAAGTTGCCAGCTAGACCTGAAAGGTGCGCACATGAAATCATTCGGCAACAGGCCTTATCTCTTCCTCTATCAGCCCCTGCAATTTGCTCCTGGGACGCGAACCTCACGTACTCGGATGTCGAGCACCTTTCAACTCGACTGGCTCAGTATCTCATAGGACTTGGAGTAAAACCCGAAGTATTTGTCACCTTGTTTTTCGAGAAGTCAGCTTGGTATGTCATTGCACAAGTTGCTGTGTTAAAGGCTGGAGGAGCATTTGTCTCCTTGGATCCAAGTCATCCAGAGTCTCGACTACAGGGTCTAATAGAAGATGTTGGAGCTCATGTCATGTTGTGCTCAGTTAAGCATACTGAGAAAGCTTCCCGGCTTTGCAACACTGTGTTTGCGGTCTGCGAAGCAACAATCGATGGGCTTACAGTTCCAGCGACCATTATGCCTGCTTCTATCCCAAGCATACACAATGCAGCCTATGCTATTTTCACATCCGGTACAACAGGAAAGCCAAAAGTGTCAGTCATTGAACATATATCGCTTGGCATAGCTGCATCAACATTCACCGAGATTTTCAGAATGGGCCCCAGGGCTCGTGTTCTTCAATTCTCGAATTACATATTCGATGTCAACATCTCCGAAACCGTTATTACCCTTATGACTGGTGGTTGTATTTGTGTTCCTAGCGAAGAAGAACGGTTGAATGACTTGTCTGGGGCAATTAATAGGATGGGCGTCAATATGTGCACAATGACACCATCATCAATAAGTACACTGAAACCAGAAGCCGTTCCCTCATTAAGAACAATCATAACGGGAGGAGAAAAAATGACAAAGAGTCATGTTGACCGTTGGGCAGACAGGTGTGTTATAAATGCGTACGGGCCTTCGGAAGCCACTGTGGCTTCGACGGCAAGCGTAAAAGCTGATGGAGGAAGACGCCTCACTGAGGATTACAATTCCATCGGCACTGCATTCGCTGGAAGGGCTTGGATCGTTGATCCTAAGAATTACCACCGTCTCCTCCCTATAGGAGCAATTGGCGAACTGGTCTTGGAAGGCTGCAATGTTGGACGTGGCTACCTCAACAATGCTGAAAAGACTGAGGAGGTCTTTATCACTGACGCTCGGTGGACTGAACATAGCGGACTAAAGGAAATCTTCAAGAACAAGGAGCGCATGTACCGTACTGGAGATCTTGTTCGGTACAATGCTGACGGCAGCCTTTGTTTTATCTCGCGAAAGGACACCCAGATCAAACTCAACGGCCAGCGGGTAGAATTGGAAGAAGTTGAGCAACAATGTGTCGGTCATTTGCCAGCGAATACACAGGTTGCGGTTGAGGTGGTTACGCCAGAAGCGAAAACTGTGGCGAAATGCCTTGCTGTCTTTTTCACTACCGATGATCATGACAAGAATGAGTCAGACTTACTGTTTCCTATGAATGAAACTACAGTGAGCATTGTGAAGAAGCTGCATAGCTCCCTGAAGGAGTCCTTGCCCACTGTGATGATACCGAAGCTCTTCTTCCCGGTACGTCGCCTACCGATTGCAACAACCGGAAAGCTTGACCGCAAAGGGCTTCGTACCATGGTTGAGCCTCTGCCAAAAGAGAAACTGATGCAATATACTACCTTCAATAGCAGCTCCAGACAAATAGCTGAAGATGGAGCTGAAGGGAAACTTAGGGCTTTGTGGGAGGAAGCTTTGGGACTAGCACCGGGATCCGTTGGCGCTGGTGACAGCTTCTTCGGGATTGGTGGTGATTCTCTCTCGGCTATGAAGCTTGTCAGCTCTGCGGACTCTCAGGGCATTGCACTGACAGTAGCCGACATATATGCAAACCCTATCTTGGCAGACATGGCAAAGATATGCAAGTCTTCGGAAGCGGCAGCTGACACGGCGACGATCGAACCGTTTTGTCTTCTTCCTTCTTCGATGCGCAAAGAAGCCTTACGAGAAGTTGCTGACCAGTGTCATGTATCTGAAGGATCAATATCTGACATCTACCCTTGCAGTCCGGTGCAAGAAGGTCTTATTACGCTCTCAACTAAGCAACAAGGAGCCTACATCGCTCGACCAATCTTCAAGCTTACGGACGAAGTCAACTTAGAGAGATTCAGAGGGGCGTGGCAGCGCACCGTTGATGAACTCGATATTCTGCGAACTCGTATTGTACATACGGACTCTATGGGTTTCCTTCAAGCTGTGCTCGACAAGGAACACATTTCTTGGACTACTGCAACAACAATGGAGGAGATCATGGATGACACGCCAGAGCTGCCAAATCATAGTGGAGGATTGCTGACTGCCTATGCAATTGTCCAGCCTGGAGACTCCTCTTCGCGCTATTTTATTTGGACCATACATCACGCATTGTATGACGGGTGGAGTGTACCATTGGTTCTCAAGAGGGTGGAAGAGCTGTATAAGGACCCTTCCGCTACCGGCTCTACGCTTCCATACAAGCTTTTCATTAGCCACCTCCAGGACAAGGATTTGTCTGAGTCGGACAACTTCTGGAGATCACAACTCGCGGATATCTCATGTTCGCCCTTCCCCCATAGTAAGGCTTCAACGCTGGATGCTGTACGTGTTGGAAATCGGCATCACAGCAGTGTAGAGATCGGCCAGACTCCAGCGAGCAAAGATTTGACCCTACCCGAGCTGATTCGCGCTGCATGGGCCATTGTTATCTCTGTCCATACTGGTTCCAATGATGTCTGCTTTGGTGAAACGCTCATGGGAAGAAATATCAGTCTCCGTGGAATTACTGAAGTCGCCGGGCCAGTCCTCACAACAGTCCCTACACGCGTACAGGTTGACAACGAGCTCCTGGTCACTCAATTCTTGCAAAATATACGCACGCTGACCACAGCGATGATACCACACCAGCACTCTGGACTCCAACGGATACGGAAGCTCAACGATAACACATCCTTCGCTTGTGACTTCCAGAATCTCTTAGTAATACAAACAGAAGAGGAAGTCATGAATGGAGACCTGTGGGTTCCAGAAAATAACCAAACCAGTGATGAATTCTTTACTCACCCACTTACTGTTGAATGTAAGATTAGCGGTTCGAAGCTGGTATTGACTGTCCATCATGACGAAATTGTTCTCGACAGCTGGCAAACTGAAAGGCTCACGAGCCAGTTCACACATGTGATACAGCAGTTACTCACTGTCTCTGAGAAGGACATCAGAAAGGTGGGTGACCTTGATGTAGCCAGCCCTCAGGACAAGCAAGAAATCCTTTCGTGGAACCAACGACAGCCAGCTCGCGTTGATAGATGTGTTCACGATATCATCCGGGAAAAAGGCGCTGCACAGCCTGAGGCCGCGGCTATTTGTGCCTGGGACGGTCAGCTTTCTTACAGGGAAATGTATGGCTATGCATCTTCATTCGCTGCCTATCTTAATACCCGTGGGGTTGGGCCTGAAGCATTGGTGCCGATTTGCTTGGATAAGTCTGTATGGGCGATAGTTACTATACTTGGTATTCTTATCGCAGGTGGAGCGTTTGTGCCTCTGGATCCTGCCCACCCAACATCGAGACACAAAGAGATTCTGGAAGAGATAGAAGCTCGTGTCATTCTTTGCTCCCCTCAATATCGCAATCGCTATGCAGGCTCCGTTAAGACCGTTGTCCCTGTCAGTCAGGAGACCATACGAGCTTATAGTGCTCTTACAAGGAAGACCCCGAGCCCTAACCGTGCTACACCATCAAACATGGCTTATGCGATTTTCACCTCAGGAAGCACAGGCCGCCCCAAAGGAATTATCATCGATCATCGCGCACTTGCAAGCAGCGTTACAGCTTTCTCGCCAATTGTGCACCTGAACGAAAATTCTCGGGCCTTCCAGTTTGCTTCTCTTACATTCGATGCCGCAGTCATGGAAGTACTTGCCACACTGATGCATGGAGGTTGTATATGCATTCCAAGTGAAGAAGAGCGCTTAAATGACGTTGTCGGAGCCATTCGGCGAATGGATGTCTCGTGGGCTTTCTTAACCCCATCTATCGCAAGCATTATCGAGCCATCGTCAGTTCCTTCTCTGAAAGTGCTTGCATGCGGTGGGGAGAAACTCTCACGGGAAGTAGTCATGAAGTGGGCCCATCGTGTGAAACTGATTAATGGCTATGGACCAACAGAGACAACTATTTTCGCGGTCCTGAACAATGTGACCCCAAGCACCGATCCTGCTTGTATTGGCTATGGCATTCCGTCCACATTGACGTGGGTTGTTGACCCTGAAAATCACAACCGGCTCTCTCCCCTGGGTGCGATAGGAGAGCTGGCTTTGGAAGGTGCTGCTCTTGCAAGAGAGTACCTCAAAAGCCCGGAGAAAACGGCGGATGCCTTTGTTAATGAGCCAACATGGATCAGAGACTTCCCCAGCTCCCTACCTTCACCCAGGAGGATATACAAGACTGGTGATTTGGTAAGATACAATTCAGACGGTTCTATTGAATACATCAGCCGTAAGGACCACCAAGTCAAAATCCACGGTCTCCGTATGGAGCTCGGTGAAATTGAGCACCGACTGTGCGAAGATCGTCGTGTGCGTCACGCCGTTGTGATTCTACCAATATCAGGGCTCATTCAGAAACGCCTGGTCGCGGTGTTGTCTTTAGAATCTCTGAACTCAGGGAACGGTCTTAATTCTGATGGGGCATGCGAGCTTATCAGTCAGGATCAAATGGATGCTGCATATTCCGAACTTCAAGAGATTCAGAAAAGCCTTGAGTCACAGTTACCCATCTACATGGTCCCTCAAACATGGGCGGTGATCAAAAAGCTTCCAATGCTGGTCTCGGGAAAGCTAGACAGGAAAAAGATAACAGCCTGGGTCGAGAAGATTGACGAATCCACATATGATCGTATAATGCAGGATTACGACAATATCAAACGAGGTAATACGGAGCACAAGGATGAAGAGGACAATGACTCTTCCATCAATCTTCTTCGTGATATCTTCACCCAGGTGCTCAACATCCCATCCTCAAAGATTGATCCTAGCCGGTCGTTTGTTAGCCTTGGTAAGTGTGTTTCATTCAGCTACGATGGACAGGAAACTAACTTTCCACAGGAGGTGATAGCATTACTGGAATGGCTGTTATTTCCAGAGCTCGTAAACACGGGCTCAACTTGACGCTACACAATATTCTCCAGAGCAAGTCGATAACCGAGCTTGCTCTTACCTCCACTGTCATAGTCCAGGCAGTCAAACACGAAGAGAAGTCTGGTGAATTGTTCAATCTTTCTCCGATCCAGAGCTTGTTTATGCAAACCACCGATGAGTTCCAGGGCAAAGCTCGCTTCAACCAAAGCATGACAGTTCGCCTTACAAAACGGACAAAACCAGATACTGTGAAGAATGCCATCAAGGCGGTTATTGACCGACACTCTATGTTTAGGGCAAGATTCAGCAAGTCCTCTGATGGAAATTGGAAACAGACGATCACCAAGGTATGTTCAATCCTACTTGCAAGACACTAAACCTCCTAAACTAAGCAATCCCTACAGGATATTGATTCATCTTATCGGTTGCGCACTCATTCCATCAACAATGCAGGAGAAATGTTGCCTGAGATCGCGGAAAGTCAGCAGTGTCTGGATATCCAGAACGGGCCAATATTCGCCGCAGATCTATTTGAAGTTCGCGGTCATGAGCAGGTTCTATTCGTTGTAGCTAATCACCTTTGCGTCGATATGGTGTCGTGGCGCATAGTCCTACAGGACATGCAGGAGTTCATTGAAACCGGTACCCTGTCCTCTGATAAGCCGCTGTCATTCCAGGGCTGGTGCGACCTGCAATTCGAGAACAGTAAACGAGAAAATGGTGTCATTAACCGACCTTTCTCTATTGAGCCACCCAACTTAACTTACTGGGGCATGACAAACTCACAAAATCTCTATGGTCATGTCAAGATGGAGTCGTTCACGCTGAACGAAGAAGCTACTGCTTTTCTCCTTGGCCGCTGTCATGAAGCTCTTCGAACAGAGACTGTTGAGATTCTACTCTCGGCTGTTATTCATTCCTTCAGTCGAGTGTTTACCGATAGGAACGTCCCGATGATATACAATGAGGGCCATGGTCGCGAAGCCTGGGATGCTAGTATTGATCTCTCCAGAACAGTTGGCTGGTTCACAACAATGTGTCCTCTGCATGTCGACGAAGGCTCAGGTATGGCTTTGTTGAAGACAATTAGCAATACGTTACTAACTAGAGGCTAGATATTATTGATACTCTGAAGCGAGTAAAGGATACAAGACGCAAAATTGCGAATGACAGCCGATCTTACTTTGCTCAGAGTCTCCTCCATCCAACCGGAAGTGATTCTAAAAGCTTCCCAGTCCCCCTAGAAGTTGTCTTCAACTACCTCGGTCAACTTCAACAGTTGGAACGCAATGACTCCCTGTTCCAGCATTATGGCGGCGCATTTGATGCCGAAACTTTTGAAGTGACAGGAGACATGGGACCTCAAACGCCGCGATTTGCTCTCTTCGAGATCTCCGCGATCATCATCAAGGATAGGCTCCATGTTTCTTTCACATACAACCGAAATATGCAGCATAAATCGCGCATCCAGAACTGGGTCTCTGAGTGCCGAAAGGCCCTCGAAGAGGAGGTTCTGTCTCTCAAGGATTATTCGCCGGCGCCAACTCTTAGTGACTATCCCTTACTCCCGACAACCTATGCTGGACTGGATGATCTTGTCAAGAAAACTTTGCCTAGAGCGGGAGTTGAAAGCTGGAATAGGGTTGAAGACATCTATCCATGCTCTCCGGTACAAGAAGGTATCCTGCTCAGTCAACTTCGCGATCCGCATGGGTACATGTTCCACGGTATTTTCGAAGTTCGTTCTCTCCAGGGCAAACGTATCGATTCAGCATTATTACGAAAGGCATGGGCAATGGTAGTCAACCGACACCCAGCCTTGCGTACGTTGTTCATCGATAGTAACTACAAGGGTGGGACGTTCGATCAGCTGGTGATCAAAGCATCTGGCGATGATGTTCTCGAATTCGAGTGCGACGAGTCGCTTGCATTCGCTAAACTTGATCAAGTCAAGCTTCATGATATAAACGCCACCAGGCGGATAAAGCTCCCACAGCATTTGACCATCTGCACCACAGCCTCTGAGAGGGTGCTCATGAAGATCGAGATGAACCACGCGATCGTCGATGGTGGCTCAGTTGACGTTCTCTTCAGAGACCTAGCATTGGCATACAACAACCAGCTCCCTGCAGGATCCGGGCCTCGCTACAGTGACTATATCAAGTACACCAGGAGCCAAGTGCATGATAAAGCGTTGAAGCACTGGAAACAATACCTCGCCGGAGTTCGCCCCTGTCATTTGTCGTTCTCTACTAAACCAAGCGGTGATCGTCAGCTTGGCTCCCATTTAATGAGCTTCAACCGTTTCGGCGAATTGCAAAAGTTCTGCGAACATAATTCTGTCACTCTTGCCAACCTAACGCTTTCTGCCTGGGCTGTTGTTCTTCGGAGCTTCACCGGCTCAGACGACATCTGCTTTGGTTATCCCTCCGCTGGTCGTGATTCTCCGGTTCCTGGAATCCACGATGCTGTTGGTATTTTCATTAACATGGTGTGCTGCAGAGTCAAGTTCATCTCGGGTCAGACATTACAGGATGTCTCCAAGTTGGTGCAAAGTGATTATATTGGAAACCTTCCTTACCAGAACTGCTCTTTGGCACAAATCCAGCATGAGCTTGGCCAACAAGGACAGTCACTTTTCAACACAACCCTGTCCATCCAGAATCGTTCCGCTCCTGAAGACTCCGGTGACAAGACCATATCATTTGAGATGCAAAGGGCATACGACCCGACCGAGTATCCTGTTACTGTGAATGTTGAAACAACAAAGGGGCGTGAGGGTATCATGCTGAGATACTGGACGGACACAGTGTCTGACAGTCAGGCGAAGGACTTGGCGGATGCTATTGCTAAAGTCTTTACGTGCTTCATTGAGAGCCCGTCCAGACTTGTATCGGAACTCAAGCTTGCTCCAAGCCAAGGCCCCTCAGTTACGAGTAACTCCGCTTTGGTGGACCTGGACGTACTCAACAGTGATGCTCTACGAAAGTTGATTGACATCCGTGTCAATGAGATAATCACCCGAATGCTCAAGGAGGGAGCGCTAGCTATACCTACAGTGCATGAACTTCATATCAAAGCATCGGAGGGTTCATTCGCAACGAAACGGATGCCTCGTGAAAGGGACCTTTCAGACTCTATGCTGACTTTGACCAACTACAGCAGAGCATCAACCGATACCAGGGAATCAACTGACCTTGAGAAACGGCTTTGGACACTGTGGAGTTCTGCACTGGGCCTGTCTCCCAACATTGTCAACCGTAAAGGCAGTTTCTTCAAGCTGGGCGGTGATAGTATAACTGCTATGAAGATGGTTGGCGCCGCTAGAGAGGAAGGCCTCTCGTTGAGTGTAGCAGATGTCTTCGGCAATCCAGTGTTCGAGGATATGCTGGCCATAGTTGTCGCTAAGGATACCCCCAAATTGTTTGAGACTCATACAGAGATCACTCAGCTCAGTGAGAAAGTCCCAGAGACACCGGTCGTCATCACTAGGGCAGTTTCACCCGACGAAATATCCGTGCTGCGGCCTATGCCGATTGACGATTCGTCTCTACAGTCCAGCATCTGCTCCAAAATTGGTGTCTTCAGAGGTGGCATTGCCGACGTTCTCCCCGTTACCGACTTCCAGGCTATGTCAATCACCGCAAGTCTCTTCAAGTCCCGATGGATGTTAAACTACTTCTTCCTTGACGGTAAGGGCCCATTGGACATTAGAAGACTTAGAGAAAGTTTCTTGCGGGTAGTCGACGCTTTCGACATCCTCCGGACGGTGTTTGTCTGCTTCCATGGCCAGTTTTTCCAGGTCGTCTTGAGAAAGATGCGGCCAGAAATCGTCGTTCACGAGACGGAGATGAGTCTGGACGAGTACACTGAGTCCCTACAACAGCGTGACCGAGAACAAGAACCCCGACAAGGTGAACAATATGTACAGTTCTATGTCGTTAAAAAGAAAAACACCGACCACCATCGTATCCTGATCAGAATGTCGCACACTCAGTTCGATGGCGTTTGCCTTCCACGAATCATGTCGGCCATCAAAATGGGTTACGAGGGAAGCCCTATTCCCCCAACGTCCTCTTTCTCGAACTACATGCGCATGCTTCCTGGCAGTATCACTCCAGAGCACTATCAACATTGGTCGACACTTCTACAAGGCTCCAAGATGACCGATATCATCAGAAGACAAACACCCAACAACTTCCAACACATCGGCTCCTTCACTGCACAGAAGAAAGCCATCGAGATCTCAGCCACAGTCATCGGCGACGTGACCCTCGCCACAGTCATGCAATCAGCCTGGGCCATGACACTAGCCAAGCTCTCCGCACAATCCGACGTGGTATTCGGGCTCACAATCAGCGGCCGAAACGCCACAATCCCGGGTATCGAAAGCACCGTCGGACCCTGTCTCAACATGATTCCAGTGAGAGTCAAGTTCGGAGACCGATGGACGGGTCTCGACATCTTCCGCTACCTCCAGGACCAACAAGTCGCCAATATGCCCTACGAGTCGCTCGGGTTCAGAGAAATAATCCGAAACTGCACGGACTGGCCCGATTCCACATTTTTCACCACCTCCGTCTTCCACCAGAACGTCGAATACGAAGGCCACATGCAACTCGACGACAACATGTACCGCATGGGCGGCGTCGGCGTCGTAGACAACTTCACCGACATCACGGTAGTTTCCAAACCAACAGGCGACGGCAAGCTGGATATCACGCTCGCCTACTCCCAAAGAAGCGCAATCACCACTCCCTCTGCCACAAAGATCCTCGACATGCTCTGCGAAACCGCCCACAGCCTAATCACCAACCCCCAAATCACCCTTCCCTCCCCATCAACCCTCCGCTCCCTACCCTGCCAAGTCATCGACGACCTCCCCAGACCAACAGAAGAGCACTTCCTCACCTCCAACCTCAACAGCAGAAGTATCTCCGAGCTCCTCGTTCACTCAGACATCCTCAACAAAACCTGGCAACACGTCCTCCCCAACAAAAACCCGGAGACGCCCCGGCCGCCCTTCCAGCTCAACTCATCGTTCTTCGGCCTGGGCGGCGACATTTTCAGCATGGGTCAATTGGTCTGGTGTCTCGAGCAGGAAGGTCTCCAGGTCAGGCTCGAGGAATTGCTCGAGCATCCTACTTTCTTGGGCCATTTGGCTGTGCTAGCATTGCATAATGCTAAACAGGAGAATTTGGTGGAGAGGACCAGGACTGTTGAGAGTAGAGCTCGTGTTCCGTCTGTCTCGGTCAAGGGTAGAAAGAGTGCCAATTGGAATCCTCTTGGTAAGGCCGTTACCTTGGCCAGGAGGTTTACTACCAAATGGAGTTCGAAGGCTTGATTATATTGTTACGGGATGTCGTTTGACTGATGGGCTTCGTTCATTTGCCCTTTCCATCATTACCAAAAAAAAATAAAAATAAAAATAAAAAGAGAGAGAGAGAAAAGAAAAAGCAAAACAGGAACAGCCTCCATTCTTCATTTGTCTAAATTATTGGACCTTCTTACACATTCTTTCTATTTTCTTCGCTATTTCATAACCTTGTGACTCTGTCCAACTGGACCATTTTTCTTTCACTATTCATTCTGAAAGTGGACACATTTATATTCATATTCGTTGACATATTTGATACTTGATATTATATTGTTATTATTTAGTCTGTTAATTAGGAAATAAAGAAAAACAAAAGCCACACAATCTCATATGGTCATAGCCACGAAATTATGGAAACCGCTTTTATCCCAAGGCACAGCTCTGGTATCTCTAAAGATTGCAAAAACAATAACTTTTATCTTTGCTTCGTTAATGGGTATATGAAGCACCGATATAACCAAAACAAACCTTACTCAACCATATCTTTTGAACATGATATCGTCATAATCATTTAGTCACGAAGACAGCGGACACTCAGTCCCCATAAACGGAAGCACGAGACCACTTTCCAGCAGCTCTAATACGCTTCCCAAAGATGTAAAACAAGTACGGAATGGGTATAAGCGCAACCGACACAAAGCCCAGAACACTGGAAGCCCAGGGCACGCCCAACTTGCGGAACATGATACTCGCGAAGAGCGGGAAACAGCCTGCGAAGACACTCCGGAGGAAAGTGTTGGCTGCCACAGCGCTGGCGGAGACTTTCTGGAAGGTGTCGATCAGGTAGTTGAGAGCGGCTTGGAAGATGGTGAAGAAGCCGAAGCCCATCATCACGGCGCCAATTACGGGGCCGATCCAGTGAATGTCCGGTTGACCGGTCCAGCCGAATACGAACATGCCTGCGGCGAAGAAGACGGATCCTAGCATCATTGGGGGAAGTCGGGCTTCGGGGACAGGGAAATTGTTGTTTGCTTTGAAGCGCCTAACGTAAAACTTTTGGTTGAGGAGGTTGACGGCTGCGCCGAAGAGGATTCCGACTAAGTACCCTAGGAATGGCAATGCGCCGACAACTTGGTTCCAACCTCGGACTTCTTGGAATTCAACGGGGAAAGCTGCCAGGCTGAGGTAGATGATACCGTAAACGAATGAGGCGTAAAGGGCGACCAAGAAACAAATTGGGGTTGTGAGGAGCTGGAAGGGGCGGGTGAGGTATTTGTTGCCGAGTTCCTTGAATGTGACGTCCCATTCTTCATGGCGCGCGTGGAGAGCCCAATTACCACTCTCGAATCGGAGTCTCTGGGCCTTGTAGACTAATAAAACTGGGGGATAGCTTTCATCAAGGAACAAAACGTCCATCGCGAGGAAGAACATCATCATAATACCGGTGAGCTGGAAGAAAAGAAGTTAGGAGTCTCTGGGTGACAGTATGAGAGAACGTAGTACTGACATATTCAGTCCATCTCCAACCAAGATAGCTTTGAACAATTGCACCACCAACGATAGGTCCTAGCACCGGTCCTCCAACCACGGCCATAGCATAACCAACAATAGCCGCTCCTCGCTGTTCCGCGGTCCAAATATCACTCAGTACACCGCCAGTGTTGGTGACAGGTGCCGAACCAAAGAATCCGGTGAAAAACCGAGTGATCATAACTGTCTGTAGATCTTTGGCGGTAGCGGTGCCAAAGGAGAAAACAGCAGCAATGAAGTATGGGGCTAGAACAGCAGGTTTCCGCCCATAGACTTCAGATAATGGTGCCCACACAAGCGGTCCAAGCCCTGAAGGGACATTAGCCAAGGGTCCCTTAAATGTGGGTGATTTCCAGCTTTAGGACCTACCAAACCCGAACAACAGCAATGCTGTACCAAGAGTACCAACTTCCTCGCCGACGCCGAACTCCGCATCGACTTGTCTCGTGCCTGTGGAGTAGCTGTCCTTATGTCAGTATACCATTATAAGAACATGAATAAGGCACAGGATCATACATCGAACTGGCCCAAGTCGCACCTGTATTTCGAGCATTCAAGTCAGGACTTTAGACAATTATATAGAGGTAACAATTTGCATACCCATTGTTGTCAACCCGTACAATAGAGTAGTAATAGCCTTTTTCCTAAAACTCCAATTAAGCGGTCGATACGGGTCGTCGGGTCCATCGAAGTCCACGATCACATCAGTCGATGTTTTGGTATGTGTCAGAGGGTGCGTGAAGCGAGCAGTTTGGCCAGGTTCTCGACTGCGAATTCTTGAAACTACCGATTGCGCGCGTTGTTCAAAGACCGACAGGGCGGAGGCCGCTGTGCTCTGCTTCTCCAGCGTTGCGTTGGGTCGTTCATCGTAGTTGGTATGCCGCAGCTCTAGCGAATTGCCGTCATCGTCGAGAGAGCTATGAGATGAAGATCGTTCTTCGTCTCTTGTCATGATCTCATTAGCAAATGACGTAGATAACGCAGGCTGCCAAGAGAATTCTGTAATGTATTGAAGAATCCCCGAGGGACGTTTTCCCCGTAGACAGTAGTGATAAACGCGAATTGGCGCAAAAGAGCAACAGAGCGGTATGAATCAGACGTCACTGGTTCCAGGAAAAATCAAAAGTCTAGGCAATTCGAAGAATTTTGACAGGAACCAGAACTATATAAAAGTTCTTTCAATGCTCGGCCAAAAGCCGTCTTAACCGAGTCACCACTCCGAGACCGTAATCGGACGTCCGACCACATCTTCATTCGCCGCTAAATGCATTTGCCGCTAAGTTGTGTAGTGGGGTCGCAGCTCGGCTGAAGCCCGTATTGACCGATCATTTATTCACCCGCAGTCACCAGCAATCTAGATTCCCGTGGAAGTTCAATCATGACATCTAATTAGTCGCTGCTCAGTTCTTTGAAAGCTAATGGCAGTTGAGTTGGCAGGACATCCGCATTCATTTCAATCGCCAAGCCTGCCGAACCACTCTCCGGAATATTTTCCGAGACCATTTTAGACGCTAAAAAGGACGATCGCCGGGGAAAAGACAAAGAAAAGTGGACCGGGTCCATATCGCGTCACGTGAAATGTCACGGGACTGATTGAGAACGAATAACGATAATAATATATCATATAGAGATCCCTAATAAATAGAAACCAAGAATGTGCCGCAATATCTTAAAAATAAAAATAAAAAAAAATTGGAAGTTTAGATCAAACATAACCAATCCATAAAAAGACAGCCCGGGACAAGGGAAAACGGTTATCTATGAATTGAGCAATGTTTCACTAGTTTGTGAAGCAATAGCGATAATTCATATCTCCATGTAATATCCGAACATGATCGTAGTCCTCTATTCATATATTCTACCCATCGTATATCTTGCAAAGATAGTTCATGCAGATACATGTATATGATCGTAATACATCAAGTCATCAATTGGCGGGAGTAGAGTGCGTGCTCTCCCACTTGCGCACTGCCTCCATAGCAGCGGTCACCTTGAGACCAATACGAGCGTCCAGCTCGTAGCTTTCCCATCTAGCAGCCTTCTCAAGGTATTCCTTGCATTCTTGCACCTGCTTTCTTTCGAGTTGTGTTCCTTCCTCACCGTTAGTGATCTTGCCCTCAGTAGCCGGAGCGTCGTGAACGGCTATGTAACCGGGACGTTCCATCCAGAGATTAGCCGCCATCTCGAAATGAGCCACTGGGTGGATCCAATTGTCTTTAAGATGGCCCGTGAACAAAGACTTGTCATGGTTGAGGACAGACTCTTTAAGCAACTGTCTAGCCTCGTCATGTTTACGCATCGCACGCATGACGGCAGCCCGCAATAGCTGTAGAATTGCCTTCTCTTCGGGACCTTCCCGGGACCACTTCTTGTTTTCGTCGCTTTCGGACCAGGCGAGCTTCTGCATAGATTCATCGAGCTGGGCTTGTGTCATCCGACTATGTCCGTTCCAGAAGAAGATCATCTCTTCGATGGGATCAACGCCGACTGCCTCCACAAGGGGCACACTCCATTCCTTCGCTCGCGCTTCCCATTTGGCAATTTTCCGTGCAACGAATACATCAAAAGGTAGTTGCCGTGCCATGAAGCGCTTCTTTCCCGCAAACGTCGGCGCAGTTCGGAAGTACTCTGTAGCTTTTTCTGCGTGCTCTTCTGCTTTTTTAGGGTCTGTTACAATAGTGCTCCGGTATAAGGAGAGATGAGATGCTCCTGCAATATAATAGTATAATGAGCGAGACCAGGAATTCAACTCGACGCACTAAGTACCCGTTAGCAGGCCCATACATGGCTTCCATTTGAAAAAGAGCTCAGACCTCGAGAAATGCTTCGGCGCACAGTTCATACTTGTGGAGGTACATCGCATTCAAGCTGCGCTCAAACACCCGCAAAGCTTCGACCTGTTTGAGCGGACTGCGCTCTTCACCACACAGAAGCTCCAGGGATCTTTCTAGATTCTTGTTCGCTCCTTCCATCCTAGACTCTTCAAGCAGCCAGAGTTGACTCTTGGGGAACCGCTGCCTCATCTGCGCTAACAAGGCCTCGAGCCTCTTCTGAGGATAGCCCTGCACATCGCCCTGGTCTCCCGGAACTGGGTCTGGCATAATATCGCAGTAACGGACGAAACCATTGTAATAACCGAGAATCGCAAAAGCAGCAAGTGCCCCGATCAAATTATTAAACTTACTAGCTTGCCACAGCATCCTCAGTCCCCGCTCTTTATCTCCGTAGAACCCAATGATACTGAGCAATTTACTGAAGGCCGGAGGAACCATGGAGATGACAAGAAGAAGAATACCGAAACAAAAGTTAGAACCAGAGTGCACGAAAACATCAATCTGGTTTTTGAAGATATCTGAATCGGGATCGTGGCTAAGCATATCCGAGGGATTAGGCGTCGATAGTTCAGTTGATTCCCCAGATTTAGTGCTATCCTGAGAGACACTTAGATCAGATAACCTCTGGGATAGCCCTTTAGCCTCGACGGTGGCTGTTGGGCTGGGTTTGGATGCCTCCCCCTGGTCTGCAGGAGACACACCACCGGAAATTGACTGCATATATGCCTGCTCCATCTTGAGGATGCCGTCTAGCGTGATGTATGCCTTTCTCATTTTATAGAAACCTTTGATACTTTCTGTAAGGCTCTCATTGAGCACACCCACAACAGCACTCATAAGCTGGGCCATCGCCTGACAGAGCGCGAACTCGGTGCCCGGCGAATAGATCGGCGAGTGATAAGTATTGGGAGCATGGGAGTTGTGCTGAGCCTTGTTTTGATCACTAGCTGCACTGGTCTCGGCCGTATTGAGTCGTTCCGATGCTGCCAGGGGTCAGTGATCAACCTAGTTCTTGCCGAGAGACCAAAGAATCCACGGACCTTGGCGCATAATCTCCTGTTCAAATCCCAGTGTTGCCCGGATAAATGCAACCACCCCTCGTCCAAGCTATACACGAAGAAAAAGGGATCGTAAGTAAAGGCATTCAAAGGGTCGTTGTGGATCCTAAGAGCAGTAGTATTGCTCCCCAGCCACGGACAATACACACATTGTGAAAAGACGAAACACCTTCCGAAAGACCATCTTCGGCACCGTCGACGTCATCATTCAGGATGAGGGTCGCAGCTAAACTCGTACAAGATTAGTATACGTCTTGACTGGGCTTCGGGCGTCCACAGTAGGCAAGAAGCACATACCCCGCATAGCATCCTCAACTACACACTCGAGGAGACACAAATCAGTACATTACTGAACGCATAGCACATTGAAATGATTGCTGAAGAAACACTCACGATCCCGCAATTCAACCAACGAGTCCAAAGATTGCGTCGAGGCATTGGCGCCAGCCTTCTTGCCATATAACCACGAGCCTACTTTGAGCATGGTGAAAGGTGCAGGTCGCGCGAACCGTCGCAGATGGATATGAGATGAGACGAAAGATGAATTGAGGTCGAAATCAATTTTTCGCAGACAGAGCGCAAGCTGAAGGGGAGTAAACCCCAAGAGACGGAAGCAAACAAAATGGGAAGAACATATACTCTCCCATCAGATACGGACCAAGGGCGTGGAGGGTTTCCGGGAACATAACCTTCCGGGATACAGAAAGGAAAAAGAAAAGCGGGAATCAAGAACAATAAGTAAGAAAGGAGAGGAAGGTCCCGGTCATAAGAGCCGCGATAATGTAAGATGAATGGGTTAAGTAGAACCGTGGTCCACTATGGCGGCGAGGCGGAGCGTTCGGCCATGCGATAAAGGGTAAAGAACGATGACCTGCCAGTGGATGGAAGAACTACAGCTAATAACTTGGTTTAATGAGAATATTATGAACGCATACATTCTCCTCTTTGGCCCCATTCAGTGAATTTATTCGGTAGCGTTAAATCCGATAAGTCCTGGCTTTGCGGCTTTCGATTTTTATACAGTATTTTTACTGATTTAATCCAGAGCTTGAGAGTAACTAAGAGATCTCAAAAAACCCACAGTCTCTCCGGTAGTTCCGGGAGCCTCAAAAAGGGTGTGGTTCACTGGTTATGGTGTATTAAGTCAGTTAATGGACATTAATTAGGCACAAATTTGGTTGGCCTTAATTGTCGGGTCTTGGCTTTCAGGTGTCTGGCGTCAGTGACCAACCCAAAGCCATCGATCGGTCTCCGCGCGCTTCTTTACAGCACCAAAAGCCCTCTCCCATCAACTCTAATAATCACTACCTATTTAGCTTCGGCTCTCTCACATTCGAGCCCTTCCTGAATATCCACTTTTGAAAACATATCTGGTCTATCGCCTAATACTCCAAACGCATCGTTCTCTCACCCCCACCCACCATGTCGAACTCAACACAATCCCACGATAAGCCCGAAGCTTCACAGCAACCCCAACAGCAGAAGCCCCCCGTGTTGGAGGAAGACGATGAATTCGAGGATTTCCCCGTTGAAGGTCAGACAATAATAGTGGATTCCGCCCGGTGAAAATAGCAAGGAAGACCAGCGACCTGATTGCATTACTGGAAGCTTCGATTGCTTCGTGAGATGAGAGTTGCGCTGACCGACGGTTTCCATCTACAGACTGGCCACAAGAAGAAACCGAACAAGCTTCTGGATCAGCAAACGGCGCTAATGGTCACCTTTGGGAAGAGAGCTGGGATGACGATGATGCCGCTGAGGACTTCTCGAAGCAGTTGAAGTGCGTATTAGTCCCCTATGGTGGCCGTGGTGGCCACAGCTCCAGCAGTTGCTAGGCGTTCGGTGCCATTGTGGCTGTTGATATTACGTCGAGACATGGTACTAATATTGTTGGTTTGACTGCAGGGAGGAACTGAAAAAGGTCGAAGCATCCCGTTAGTATGCAGAGTGGCATGGTATCGGTTCGGTTCGCGAGATGAATGACAGCTCAATGAATTAATTGACCGTGGAATTACAAATATATCAAGACGAAACGCTATACATAACCTCACAACTGGGCTAAGCTAGATCTCGATGCTCGAAGAATTTATTCCAAATCTTCTTTGACCTGCACTGTATTGGGATTGAGGATGTGCAGTTGAGGAGACAACCTATGATGGGATACTTGACAGCAGGCCTACAGACGAGAAGAGGCGACGACTTGAGTTTTTCTCGCCACGTATTCTATAAGTATCTACAATTTAATTGTGAAACGATTCAAAGTCCATCCCACACCAGATTAAGGCAATCACAGCTTAGGACCCAACACTATGTTATAGCACTCTATCATCAGAACCTTTCTTCTCATGCAAAAAAAAAAAAAAAAATGAACAAAATAACTAGTTTTGGATTAATTTATCGTCTCATGTACATTACATTTATGAAAGTTAAACGTCCCTCATAAGCGAGAAGACATGCTGGACATGAAGAGAGACTGTCCGACGCTTCCCCCTTTCAACACATTATTTGCGTTTCGCTTACTTACTTGACAGAGCATCAACACCAGGGAGAACCTTGCCCTCAAGGAGCTCCAGGGATGCACCACCACCGGTGGAGACATGGCTGAGCTTGGCCTCAGCACCGTACTTGGCAGCGACGGTTGCAGTGTCACCACCGCCGATGATGACAATAGAACCAGACTGAGCAGCCGCAACAGCAGCATCAAGGGTCTTCTTGGTAGCGTTGGCGAAGGGCTCCAGCTCGAAGACACCAGGAGGACCGTTCCAGAGGATGGTCTTGGCCTCGGCAATAGTCTTCTTGTACAGCTCAACACTCTTCTCACCGACATCCAGGCCCATGTATCCATCGGGAATACCGTCAGCATCGGTGGCATAGCCAGTCTTGGCATCGGCGGCGAACTTGTCAGCGGTCACGTAGTCAACGGGCAGAACAATCTTGACATTGTTCTTCTTGGCCTTCTCAACGATATCGCCGACAATCTTGCTACCGGCCTCATCGAACAAACTGTTGCCAATCTTGACGTTCTCGAGGGTCTTCTTGAAGGTGAAGGCCATAGCACCAGTGATGATCAAGCTGTTGACCTTGGGCAACAGGTTGTCGATCAGCTGGATCTTGTCAGAGACCTTGGCACCTCCCAGAATGGCCAGGAAGGGGCGCTGGGGGCTTTCCAAAGCCTTAGCAAAGTACTCAAGTTCCTTCTTCACCAAGAAGCCGGAAGCCTTCTGGGGCAGGTCAACACCAACCATCGAGCTGTGAGCACGGTGGGCAGTTCCGAAAGCGTCGTCTACGAGGCAAAGATTAGCATAGGAAGACAGAAGTCAATTGGACGTCCATGGGAGCTTACTGATGTAGACGTCACCAAGAGCAGTCAGTCCCTTGCGGAACTCTTCGACCTTCTCCTTGTCAGCCTTGACCTTCTTGCCCTCGGCATCCTTAGAGCTGCCCTCCTCCTCGGCGTGGAAACGCAGGTTCTCAAGGAGGATGATCTGGCCACCAGTGGCCTTGTTCACAATCTCTTCAGTCTCCTTGCCGACGCAGTTCTCGGCGAAGATGACAGACTTGCTAAGCAGCTTCTCCAGCTCAGTAGCAACAGGCTTCAGGCTGTACTTGGGATTGGCCTTGCCATCGGGACGGCCGAGGTGGGACATGAGGACAACGGCCTTAGCACCATTCTCAATGGCGTACTTGATGGTAGGCAGAGCACCGACGATACGCTGATTGTTGGTGATCTTCTTGTCGGCATCGAGAGGAACGTTGAAGTCGACCTATTAGTTGTCAACGGTTAGCATTCCCTGATCCGCGCGAATAATTGAGTTCCATTCGGTGCAGGTACATACACGGATCAAGACGCGCTTGTCCTTAAGGTCGACATCGGTGATGGCAAGCTTGTTGGAGAGAGACATTATGGACGATGTTCTATCACACAAGGTGGGGGGAGGTGGTCAGCGTGGAAGGTCAGAGCAGCAAGAAGGGGGACGGAGTACCTTTTAAATGAGCAAGTGGGATGTTTAGAAATACTCAATACGTTTCACGGTGAACGCCAGTCTCCTGATAGAAGCGATCGGTTCAGCGGCGGGGTAGAGGAACATTGTTTTGTCTCGTTTGGTGGGGCCACCGGTGAGAGATTCGCTGACGCATCGGACTGTTGCGGGACTGATGTCAATGATGACGGAAGGGTCCGGGGACCTCAGGGGACTCCAGATGCTTAGATTCTCGATAGCCTCGGATCGAGCTAATGTAGATCGCTTTGCTTCAAGTAATGGAATTATATACTACCGCTCTGCCGTTCTCGTACGGAAGCGATAGAGGGGCCCTGCCCCTCCCCTTTCCTACTACTATACTCCGTATACCTTATCCGCCCGCCCATGGAAGCAGAAAGAACCATCCATGGCACTTAGTCGATTGGCATTATACCACCTCAAGGTCTACGGTGAGAATCATATGACAAAAGCTCGGTGAAGCAATGCGTAGTTGGGCGTTCCACCTTGTATAATGATATGCGTGTGAAAACAACCAGCAGTGAAATTGACAACCTTTTGAACCGTCCCACCGAAGGGGAAAAGACCTAGACACCAGCCATAAGAATAAGGCAGCAGAACCCCAACGACAATATACAACGCCCAGGAAACAATCTAATGACACAAAAAAAAGACAAAGGAGCGACAAATGTGAAATGACTGACGATCCGAAACCCTCCCGAAACCATTCATATCATCATCACAGGTGATTTAATCAGTCCTCCTCGGAAGAGTTGGTCAAGGACAAGTACGCAGTCCAAGCGATACCAATAGAGGACACAAATGGCTACGAAAGAGAATGATGAAGTTAGAATTATACCGTCTCAGCTTGTTATCTTGGAGTAACAACGCATCACTTACGATTTGGAACTGGATTGGAACGACTCGGAAGTTAAGAACCTGCACAGCTGGCCAGAGAACAAAATTGGCCTTAAGAGTGGGCAGGTAAACATCCTGGAATTTGCGTGTCAAGGCTCTACGCCCACCACCTTCAGCGAGTGTCATGAATGTGAAAAAACACACCAGCCCTGTACCGCAGTTAGCATCTCATATATGGTTTGCAGACCGTAGATAGCCATACCGAAAGGCGCGAAGAGAAACTGATCTACAGCAACTCGCTTCAAGGCCGGAATGGTCGGGTTTTTCTTGGTAAGAGGGAATGCCCGAGATAGAAATCCGAACCACTTGAACTGGATCGGTGCCATGAAGAAACCATATGACATAAATCGTGTCAGTCGCTCGAAATCAAAAGGCGGAGGCAAGTGTCTCGCGTGTCCCAGCTCCCCAAGAGCTGGTGGCTTCTCCTTATCGAGGTCATGAATTTCGATTGAGATGAGATCACCAGGATCATAATTCGGTCGGCCCGGTCGAGCTTTGAAGGCCGTGATCAGCTGCGCAACTGTATCCGCGACTCCACCGAGGACCTACGGCATTCAATATTAGTTATGTTCGTCGTAAACAAGGATGTTAGCATAGGTAATATTTACCGCGTTGGTTACCATAGTAGTCAATACTGCAGACTGGATTAGCTTATTGCCTTTGATGCATTAGATACCAATAAGAAGAGGCTTACCCGGCTTCTCCGCATAGTAGGAGTTGAATTTGGCCGCCAACCGCATCGCAACCGCCATTTCGATGAGAAAAATTATGCTGTGGAGCAAGGGCTATATGCAAGAGGTTAACGAAGGGTTACTATGAGTGATTTGCGCAAAAAGCGATAAGGGTTGTATATAATAGGTGTTTGTAGAAAAGCCCTGGGTGTTTTTAACACTTACCAAACGGCCATAGATGTATCTCCGGTTGAGTCCATCCAGAATTTTTCGACGCGACGCGGAGAACATGGTGAAGCTAATTGAACCAAAAACTAATAGATAATCGGAGTAGAAAAGGATCGAAGGCGAAGGCAAGATTCCGCTCGGCGGGATCCAGCCAGTATGACGCAAAGGAGAGGTCAAGGGCAAAAGAAGGGAGGCAAGTAGGACAAGAAACCCACAACGCTAACCCAGTAAAAATATATGGGAATATGTACCGACGTCAGTGGGATAGGTCTCCACTAAATAACCAGCGATGAAAGTCGATCACCCTGTCCAGCTGGGGGATGGAATCTTGAAGGGGTTTCAGATTGTCGTGTGTCCAGTGTCAAGAGTGCAATAAGGCTGCCGTATTTAATTGTGGTATTGCGGGCGCGTAGATCCAATCCCACTCTTAGATCAGCTGCCCAGTCATTGTATCCGCCTTGCCGCCGCCTTCCGCTTTGCATAAATTTTCTGCCTCTGGGGCCGAACCATTACTAGTTTGCATCATAGACTGGTTCACTGTAGGATTTACCAGCCCTGAAGATGTTCTTTTGGCCCCATTTTCTTTTACGGTCTTTTATTATTGCTTCCATGGTTATAAATAGTAAGTAATAAGAGAAGTGTCCCCCTGCACGTTAGCCGCCGATCTTAAAATCACATGAGAGTCTCTATACGTATCTACACAGGAGGCATTCCTGCATTTCATGGCGATAACATAGTGTATGTACGGTGCTCTATTTCTTATCCTGAGGTGGTATTCCATTCCTATCAAAGGATAGAATATCTGGGAGATCTTTGATATCTGTCGTCTCATTCGTGTTGACTTCCACAAGACGCACGGCTTCTAAATGGAGCGCCCCCACTGCCAATGGAAGCAGCTTTAGTTCGGTCGCAAAACATGTTCCGGGTAGAAGTGGACTATTCAAACATCGAGTTAGTCTACCTGTAATAGAAGTAGATCAGTTGTGTAGTTAGGTAAGACTTACCCGACTCGAAGATCCGTGCTCAAACAGACCAGCTCTGCCTCTTGCCCTGCCACACTCTTCTGCATGGCATGAACGATATTATCATCCGTCACGGCTTCGGCAACTTGATCCTCCCGCCGACTCGTGAGCGATGAAGACGATGGTCGGGCTACGTGACTTCTTGGATCGGCTCGCTTCCTTCGTGGAATGGCATTCAAAGCGAATTTACGAGATGTTGCTGACCGATTGACGATAAAAACATTCCAAGCGAAGGGTTTCCCGACCACCACACTAGCAGGGCCAGAAAAGGACACGGTCACTCCCATATCCGCTACAGAGTACGCCCTTTCTCGGAAGGAGCTTCTGCTAGGGGGCCCTCCGGTTGCAGTATTGGATTGATTCGGCGTCATGGGAAGACTAGCCGGCCGGTTGGTCCGTTGCAAAGCCTGACTCGGTCCACCAAACGTAGGGTTGAGGGCCATAGAGAAATCAACATTTGTCCTCCATTGCATTAGAATCCGCGGGCTGCAATTGGGTGAGAGTTTAATAATGGCCTCCAACCGGATGTCTAAGATGCTGACCATCACCGTTGTTGAGGGATTAGGATCTGGACCATATTCTGGCGTCAGTTTATATATCAAAGTAACGTCATCCCGTGGTCGACATGATATCGGCGGAACTAGCCCAGACGCATCAGAGAGGGTTTCGATAGTCCCATCTGACATGTGAAGTTCTGCTTTATCGAAGACGACTTCACAATTGAGGAACGGTGTCACCTCGAAATCAAGACTTGCCACGGTTGTTGGCCGTCCCGAATAAGAGTTTAGCCGAGAGTATCGTATCCTTGCACTAGCTGCAGGCACAACTCGTATCGGATGACCTGATTGTTGCTGGACGTTATAGATAGGATCTTCGCTGTATTGCGCCGGTACAACTCGTAGAAGTCTAGACGCTGGCAGAAAAGGATCCTTCTGCGGAAAAGCGTTATCAGACGACAATGGCTGCAGAATATTTATGGATGCAGGTATCAATGGCGGGAGATAGTCATCGTCGCGAGACTCCTGCTGTCGGCTTTCAGACGGGTTGAGGCTGACAGATGCAATAAACAGAAGAGAGGGGTGCTGAATACGTATACGAGGGCGTTCTGGCACGGTTAGTGACATGACTCGTAGATATCAGACATAGCGGCCCATACTGAGAAATGTCTCAATGCTCCAGATCACGTAGACATGGTTACCACTTCCCGTCTCTCCTTCGAATTCATTCACCACTACCAGCGGTTCTTCATCTCTCTTTACGACCCCTGAGAATATTAGGTCCCTAGTAGGTGTCGGGTTCTCAGCAACTGTTTCAGCCGGGTCGATGGCGAAGACGTCGAGCTTCACTTCCAGGTGTTCAAGGTGGTATTTTAGGCTCGCCTGCGAGCAGTTGGAAAGTCTCAGAACGATGCGGGCGTTGCAGAACTCATCTGTATAAAACTGTCTATGAGTAAGAGACAGCTCGATTAGGATACCAGGTATATGCTTACCAAAGAACAGGAGTGAGCGCTGAGGTATGAATGAGAGAACAGATGATAAGTCATCTGCTCCCCCTTCCAAGGCAGACGTCAGCGCCGCCTCCAGATCTATATCTGAAGCATGCGGGACAACTGTATCTAGCACAGAATGTCTTAGAAATTCCCCAGGGATTTCGAGGCTCGGCATTGTGAGAACAACTACCGCATGCCCATCTACCAAGTAGCGCTAGCAAGCGACACGGGACAATCACAAGAATTAAAGCGAACTGCCCAATAGACTCTGTCAATGTACGTCCAATTTAAAAAGAGTTTCGAGGATTGTCGGAGATGATGCTCGGTGTATGAGTGCAGGTGCAAACAACGCAAACATCATTGGTGAAAGGAACGGCAGAGCTTCGGACGCTACTTTTTCGAGCTCCGCGCGTGTTCCATCTGAACGACAGCACTGTTCCTCTGGGAAACTACCCGCATACATTATGAATCCGATGAATGGCCCCGGGGCGCCTGCTCTTTGGCAGGAGGCTCGCAACGCCGATGGAAGGGTATACTACTACAATGTCCAGACAAAAGCCACGCAATGGAATAAGCCCGTGGAGTTGATGACGCCCGTCGAGGTACGTTCTCTCCCATAATCTACGTTTATATCTATTAATTTGGTCTCCATTCGATAGCGTGCTCTGGCAAATCAACCATGGAAAGAGTATACTGCCGATGGTGGTCGAAAGTACTGGTACAATACGGAGACCAAGCAAAGCACTTGGGAGATACCAGATGTCTATAAGAATGCTTTGGCGCAAGCTCAGACGGCCCAACCTCCGCCCGCAGCGTATGTCTTTTGACCTTAGAGCGTTTTATATATCTTTTTTCTCTTGGGTCATCACGTACTAACCTATGCGCATAGGGGGCCAACATTTGTCGCGGGCGGTGTTAGCTCGTTTTCCTCCTATCCACAGCAACGTGAACGTGACGACTACGACCGAGGATATGGCGATCGGCGTGGTGGATATGGCTCCGGTGATGCCAATGGGCTTGTGGCTGCCCCTATGCTGGGGGCGACTACAGAGCCAGAGTACAGTTCAGTTGAGGAGGCGGAAAATGCGTTCATGAAGATGCTCAGACGCCATAATGTACAACCGGATTGGTCTTGGGAGCAAACTATTCGCGCAACGGTTAAAGATCCTCAGTACCGTGCTCTGAAAGACCCCAAAGACCGCAAGGCAGCCTTTGAAAAATACGCGGTCGAGGTTCGCATGCAGGAAAAGGATCGGGCGAAAGAAAGATTCGCTAAGCTCAGAGCAGATTTCAATACCATGCTGAAGCGTCATCCTGAAATCAAGCATTATAGTCGCTGGAAGACCATTCGGCCGATTATTGAGGGTGAGACTATCTTCAGATCTACGGACGATGAGGATGAAAGGCGCCAACTCTTCGAGGAGTACATTCTTGAACTCAAGAAAGAACACGCTGAGAAGGAATCCGTTAAGCGTAAAGCTGCAATGGATGAACTAGTAAATATCCTGAAGTCACTCGAGCTCGAGCCGTACACACGGTGGTCTGAAGCGCATGCCATCATCCAGTCAAATGATCAGGTGCAAAATGACGATAAGTTCAAATCCCTCAGCAAGTCTGATATTTTAACTGTCTTTGAAAACCATATCAAGTCTCTTGAACGGGCATTCAACGATGCGCGTCAACAACAGAAAGCCGCAAAGGCAAGAAAAGAGCGTCATGCTCGTGAGCAGTTCACTGAACTTCTGAAAGAGCTGAGGTCTCAAGGCAAGATCAAGGCCGGCAGCAAATGGATGAACATCTACCCATTGATTAAGGAAGACCCACGTTATCTTGGAATCTTGGGTAATTCGGGTTCATCTCCCCTAGATCTCTTTTGGGATGTGGTTGAGGAAGAAGAGCGGTCACTTCGAGGCCCGCGAAATGATGTTTTGGATGTTCTTGATGTGAGTGATCCTGACTTGTTTTTTATAGACTTGGTTTTCTAACACCCCATTCGCAGGACAAACGCTTCGATGTTACGCCCAAGACTACCTTCGAAGAATTCAATACCGTCGTGCTTGCTGATCGCCGCACAGCCAATCTTGATCAAGAGATCCTTCAGCTTATCTTCCAGCGCATTCAGGATAAAGCAATTCGACGGACTGAAGAGGAAAAGCATGCGGCCGACCGTCATCAGCGCCGTGCTGTTGATGCCTTACGCTCGCGAATCAAACGTCTGGAGCCTCCTGTCCGACCGACAGATACTTGGGATCAAGTGCGGCCCAGAGTAGAAAAATACGAAGAGTATAAGGCCATCGATTCGGATGAACTTCGACAATCTGCCTTTGACAAGGTTATTCGCCGCCTCAAGGAGAAGGAAGAGGATACCGATCGGGACCGTGACCGAGATCGTGGTAGCCGACGCGATCATTATGACCGCAGTGACCGTGATCATCGTAGTTATAGAGGCGAGAGGCGAGGAGCCTCTAGTCGTCTTAGTCGTACCCCAGAACCGGATGCCTACGAGGCAGACCGGCGTAAAGCCCAGGCAGACCGCGAGCGCTCCTACCGGAAGGTTAGTGGGCTCTCACCGGTGCGAGAGAGGCGAGAAGAGCGTGATCGAGAAAGGGACCGAGATAGGGATCGCTACCGCGAGCGTGACCGTGACCGCGAACGTGATCGTGATCGTGATCGCGATTGGGAACGTGAACGAAGCACTCGTTCTCTCAGCCACTATGACCGCGAACGCCGCGACCGAGAAGAAGAGCGTGAAAGACTCTATCGCACCCGCGGTGATCCACGGGGCAGTCGGGACGAACTGGACTACGGCGCGGACACTCGAAGTACCGTCAGCAATGACCGTAGGCGCAGGCGTGATAGCGACACGGAAAGCGTTGCCAGTCGCTCTGCCAAACGGTATCGTCGCGACAGCCGCGAACGGGAGCGCAGTGGAGGTCCCAAGCGTGAGAAAGACCGTCGCGAGCGCACCCCAGCCGTAGAGGAAGCAAAGAAGGAGGAGAAGGCCGTTCATTCTGGTAGTGAAGAAGGAGAGATCGAGGAAGATTAAGTATTGTTAAGTATTATTATGAATGGGTATGCAGTTAGGAAGTCAATACATCAAGTCCAAGTGAACCAAAGGATTATAGGCACTAGCAATATCCTTATTCTAGTCTCTTAACGTCAATACGTACACCGGATCATCCAGGACCCAGACCGTTGTCTCTCTTGCTGCTCGAGTATAATGCATAAGCTTAGACTTTTCAGCACTTCACAGTCGTAGCATATCTTTAAAAAAAAAAAAAAAAAAAAAAAAAAGAGAAAGGTGCCTCTTGCTACTATATCTATCTCGGCTTGTATCGACTAGTACTTTGAATTCAGATGCTAGCTATTCGATTGAGGCGGGAAGATATATATCGGGTTTCGTTGCTATCCGAGATATTTGAGCACTAACAAAGATGCCATCGAGGACCTGTATGATGAAAAAAATAAAGCTTCATATATCAGGATTGTAATATCCAACTCTATTTGTATGATCAGAGATCTCCCAGAGGTCGTCGATTACTTAGGCCCATTCCCGCTCAAAAATACTGACGACCTTCTGCAAGGGCACTTGGGATACAAAAGATCTACTCCGCGAGGCTCACACAGTTACTTAACTATCTCACATTCTTACCTAATCAGTAAATCTGGCGTATCTAGTATCACACGCAAATTGCAACAAGTGAACACGACTTCATTCGACTACCATGTATACAATACGAGTAGGAGTAACAAGGCCGCGCACAGACAAGTGAAGAATATGGACTTTGGTCAGCTATCTTGACCTATATCCAGTCCCTTTGCCTTCGCTGAATCATCTACATGCCGGTCAAGTGACCATCTATGCCATAAAATCATCAAAACTTTTAACAATCGCAACTCCGCATGATCACGCCATCCAAAAGACCATTACCCAAAAATCCCCCATTTGAACTAGGGTCCTATGTCTCCCCGTACGAACATGGTGAAGACAAAAAGTAAATTTAGCGGACAGAGGTGTGGGTGTGGGTGTGGGTGTGGGTGTGGGTGTGAGAAGGACAACAATGAGAGATGACAACCGGACGCAGCGAAGCAGACTGGAACAGGTAGACCACCGGCCCTAGTCATTGTTGTCTTCTTCATCGTCTTCCTCCTCCGAAGCACCATCCATATCACCAAGAGGGCGCACACCACGAAGACGGCGCCGCCTAGTTTGAGTTGAAGCCTTGGTAACGCCGAAAAACGCCACTAACCGAAGGTCCCTCCGTTTCCCGCGACGTCGATCTTGCCGCCGGCGGGAGTCGCGATCATCATAATCTCTATGACGGTCGCGGTCATGCTTCCCTGGGACAACCTTTTCAACTCTCTTCCTCCAGGAAGAACTAAGGAGATGAATGTCAGTATAGAATTCATGTGCAACACGAGCTGAAGAGACTTACGTAGTTGCCACTCAACTTCTGTTCCTGGTCCATCTGACTCTGGTACTTGTTGATACGAGGGCGGTAACTGTTGGGATCACGACGGAAAGTAACATCCAGGCTCTGCAAGAAACTATTGCAGCCGGTAACCAGAGATTCGGGAGCGTTGGCGTGCGCATCGATGGAAGGCTTGCCGTCGAAAACAATGACTCTGTCAGCTAGATAAGTAGACATGATAAAATCGTGCTCGACAATGAAAGCGGTCTTTTTGGTGTGCATGATGAAACGCTTGATCACCCTCGCGGCCACGATACGCTGCTCGGAGTCGAGATAAGCACTAGGCTCGTCAATCAGGTAAATGTCGGCGGGGATTCCAAGAGCCAGGACGATAGCAACACGCTGCAATTCACCACCAGACAGGTTCTGAACCTCCTGGTCAATGAAATCGTCGATCTTAAGGGGCTTGTATACATCGGTCTGGAACTGTGGCGACAGGAAAGCAGCCTTGATACGCTTGAAGAACAACTGGCGGACAGTGCCTTGGAACTTGGGGGTAATCTTCTGAGGCTTCATGCTGATGTTCAACTTGGGCACCGTAACACCGTTATCGGGCTTCTCGGCGCCAGCGAGCATCTTACAGAAAGTGGTCTTGCCGGTACCATTCTCTCCCATCATGACGACAATCTCCGAGTCTGTGAAGTTGCCGGCATCAATCTTCAAGTGGAAGTTACCAAGAGTTTTCTCCATGCTTGGATAAGTGAAAGCACGGTCCCTGTTAACCAGGAATTCATCACCTGCCTCGGCGAGACGGAAAGTAAGAGATTCCTCTCGGAAACGGAGGTTCTCAGTCGGGATATGACCATCCAAGAAGATATTGATACCTTCGCGAACTGAAGAGGGCAATGTGACCACACCATAAACCGCAGGTCTTCCGTAAAGCACGCAAACAAAATCGGAAAGGTAATCAAGGACAGCCAGATCGTGCTCAACAACGATAACATAGTCGTCGGGTCGCAGAAGCTCTCGGATTGTACGGGCCGCAGCGAGACGCTGTTTGACGTCAAGATAAGAAGACGGTTCATCAAACATGTAACTATAACTCTGTCAGAACCAAGGTCACCAGGATAAAACCGGGCAAATCAGCCTTACACGTCAGCCTTTTGCACGCAGACCAGACCAATGGCGAATCGCTGAAGCTCTCCTCCAGAAAGATGACCAATGTCACGTCCTCGAACTTGGCGAAGCTCTGCGAAAAGTCCTTGTTAGTGATAAAACGAGTCAAGCGTGTACATTATACATACCAAGTACATCAAGAATATGCTCCATGTTGTCCATTTGAGCACGAGCTTTGATGAGGTCGCCAACGTTCTGGACTGGACCCTTCACTGCTCTAGGGATCTGGTCGACATACTGAGGCTTCACAACGGCCTTCAGGTCATCTTCCAGCACTTTGGTAAAATAGTCTGCATGATATTAGCAACCGTTGTTTTCTTCATTCGCGGCTTCAGAAGGAAACGTACTCTGCAGTTCGGAACCACGGAAATACTTCAAGATCTCTTCCCAGTCAGGAGGGTTGTCATAACGTCCAAGGTTAGGCTTCAGCTTGCCGCTAAGAATCTTCAGAGCGGTACTCTTTCCGATACCGTTTGTGCCGACGAGACCAAGGACCTGTCCGGGACGGGGCATGGGAAGTCGGTGAAGCTTGAAACTGTTCGCGGAGTAACGGTGGGTGACCTGGGTTTCCAGGTTGGTGGGCAAGTTGATAATATGAATCGCACCGAAAGGACATTTCTTAGGACAGATACCGCAACCGATACAGAGGCGCTCGGAGATGAAGGCGATCTTCGATTCGGGAGTGACTTCGATACAAAGCTTACCCGTACGGACGACGGGGCAAGACTTTTTACATTCCTGGCGACATTTCTGCGAATATATGAGTATCACTCTGTAAATGAATATAGAAAACAGGTGTGTATCGTGTACCTTCGGTTTGCACTGATTGAGTGAAACAAGCATGCGTGAGCAAAAAAAGTCGTATACCTATATAATCGACAGCGGGGCACTTTCGAACTTACTTTGTCACTGTTGACAATAGCAATTCTATAAGAAAAATCGTATTAGAAAACGCTTTTATATATACGACGTGAATCACACCGCAAGGGACCATACCTGGTAAGCTTGTCAGACATGGTGCCTGTTCAAGTTGTATTGACGCGCAAAATGGGTAGACTGATGGCTATATGTATAAGTAGATGCAAGAACAATGCCCACAGTGGAGTGGTCTCTACCGGGCAGAAAAGTTGACACTGCTCCAGTCGTGCTGGCAGAAGGCAAGAAACACCAGATAACTGCGCGAGCAGATTGCCAGCAGGTACTGAAGGGGAGGAAAGGACAGTGCTGAAAGGCCTCGAGAAAGAGGGGCTTGGAGAAGAAAACTATGTCAGGCATTGTGGGTAACCGTTCCTGCCTCAGGCAGAAAGCATGACTGCATTATTTCCTCTCCTTATGATTGGTGAGTGGATGAGTCCCCCGATCTTTCTCTGGAAAATCATATGATCCGCCAGACTGAAGCACGTGATAAACCGGCGCCGTGAAGCCTATTGGAGTCTCGCTTGTGCTGGCGCTAAGCCACACAGAGGATGGTGGGCTGTGACGGCCTGAAGGATCAGGCTGCCGGCCAATCCCTTCACGGAGACTTGCTCACCTCCAGCCGACGTACAACTCTCTTTCTACTCCCTCATCATATTCTCAGCGGTCTTCATTTCTCGCCCTCTCCACCACTTCATCCCCCCCCTCTTCCCCACCTCGCTCCTTTCCTTTTTCACCATTATTTCCCTCAATTTATCCTGCCTTGGGGTCACCAAGCTATGGATTGTGAGTATTTTATTCTTCTTTTCTAACCTTTTCAAACGTGTCCTGGTACTGGCGGCTGGGGTACTTCTCCACGGTCTCGACCCACCGAGAAACACAAGAATTCCTCTCCATATCTTATGTTGAGGTTCTCTGAATTCCTTTGGTCAAGGTCTGGATGTAGCTCTCCTCCTGGGTTTGGTTTTGCCTACGAAATTGTCCCTACATCTATAATACTCACATCAACCCTCTTCGTCGCGTTTCATCAGAGCTTCCATCAAAAATAACATCCGTGCATCATATCCTGCCTCCTACCTGATTGTCTTGACTTTCGAGCTTCTAAATATTGGAAACTGAGTCGCGTACTGCTGTTTTATGCCACGCTGTATCTTTCATCCCTCGCCAGGCCCGTCCTGAGCTTCAATGCTAATGTCTCTTCTCACATAGCTACTAGCATGGTGATCCCATCTACCTCGGAGCCCTCGACTGTGATGGCTTTCGCCAATGGTCATCCGGCCTCGCCTGCCTCCGACACTGTCAGCTTTGGGAATGAGCCTTTAGCTAGTGATGGTGACAGCAACATGTTCGATTCTGTTGACAACCACGTCGTTTCCGACTCTTCCCCGGATCCTGACGCCGCGGACGAGTCCTTTAACGCCGACTCCCCTGATGCAGAAGGGTACGAGGATGATTCTGCAATGGAGGACAACGCGAAGGACAGTAGCCAGTCCAGTAGCGAAAATTCTTCATCATCTGAATCCGGTCGGGGAACAAAACGGAAATCATCCTCGGTCAACGAATCGGACTATATCAGACAGAATCCAGATCTGTACGGACTTCGCCGTAGTGGACGCGCTCGTACGACACGTCAGGTAGCCCAGTCTCTCTCAGACTCAGACTCGGATGCAGTGGCGCCTCGCTCAAAGCGTCGGCGCCCTGTGGCTTCACAACAAACCTCCAAGCGCCCCTCCCGCTCCGCAACCCAGTCCTCATTCTCGGAAGATTCAGAAACATCCGAATCCGAATACGGGGGCAGTCGTTCCCGTACAAGCAAGACGAAACGTCGCCGACAACAGGCGTCAGCTAGCGCACCTTCCCATGCCGAGGTCCGCTTCTCGACAAGAAATGCTGCTAGGGTCTCCACATACAATGAGGACGATGATGACTCAATGTTCGAGGATGACCCAGATGAATTAATGCAGAATTACTGGGTGAATGCAGTGGAAGATGATCGTCCTGCCGTGGATATTGTTCTCAACCACCGTCTGAAAGCAGGTGTAGACTCTAGTAATACCGACCTCGATCGTCATGACTTCGAGTTCTACATAAAATGGCAAGGCAAATCCCACTACCACGCAACATGGGAAACTGCCGAGTCTCTTGCAAACTGCCGCAGCACGCGCCGCCTTGACAATTACATCCGAAAGGTCCTGTATGAAGACATTCGTTTGAGGCAAGACGAGGATGTAGCCCCTGAGGATCGAGAAAAGTGGAACCTTGACCGCGAAAGAGACGTAGATGCTATCGAGGATTACAAACAGGTTGAGCGAGTCATTGCTACGCGGGAAGGCGACGAGGGGACCGAATACCTCGTGAAATGGAAACGCCTCTTTTACGACTCCTGCACGTGGGAAAACGAGGAGCTCGTTAGTGAAATCGCTCAGTGCGAAATAGATCGCTTTTTAAATCGTTCCTCTCGGCCTCCTGTCTCCGATAAGTCGGAGTCCAACCCTGCCAGCCGAAAATCATTTGAAGCCATCAAAGGTACCCCAAGTTTCCTGCGCAACGGCGAGTTGAAGGAGTTTCAGGTTAAGGGTGTCAATTTCATGGCCTTCAACTGGGTTAAAAACCGCAACGTCGTTCTTGCCGACGAAATGGGTTTAGGTAAAACTGTACAGACTGTTTCATTCATTAACTGGCTGCGACATGTTAGACGCCAGCAAGGGCCCTTTGTGGTCGTCGTCCCCTTGTCTACCATGCCGTCTTGGGCGGAGACGTTTGATAACTGGACGCCCGACCTAAATTATGTTGTCTACAACGGTAATGAAGCCGCTCGTACAGTTTTACGAGAGCACGAGCTCATGATTGATGGCAATCCTCGACGGCCGAAGTTCAATGTCCTCCTAACAACCTATGAATATGTTCTCCTAGACTCCTCTTTCCTGAGCCAATTCAAATGGCAATTCATGGCTATCGATGAGGCACATCGACTCAAGAATCGTGAATCTCAGCTATATGCAAAGCTCCTCGAGTTTAGGTCTCCTGCTCGGCTCCTTATTACCGGTACACCTATTCAGAACAACCTCGCTGAACTTTCTGCCCTTTTGGACTTCTTAAATCCTGGCCTGGTTGACATAGATGCCGACATGGACTTGAACGCGGAGGCTGCCTCTCAGAAGCTTGCGGAATTGACTAAGGCCATACAACCCTTTATGCTTCGGCGAACAAAATCTAAAGTCGAATCAGACCTGCCTCCCAAGGTGGAAAAGATCATTCGAGTAGAGCTGTCGGATGTTCAGCTGGAGTATTATAAGAACATTCTTACGAAAAACTATGCTGCGCTGAACGATGGCGCTAAGGGCCAAAAGCAGTCCCTCTTGAACATTATGATGGAACTGAAGAAAGCCAGTAACCACCCTTTCATGTTTCCGAATGCCGAAGCGAAGATTTTGGACGGTAGCACTCGCCGAGAGGATGTGTTGAGAGCTATGATCACCAGCAGTGGCAAGATGATGCTTCTCGACCAGCTCTTGGCAAAGTTGAAACGTGACGGTCATCGTGTCTTAATCTTCAGTCAAATGGTAAAAATGCTTGATCTTCTTGGCGAGTATATGGAGTTTCGTGGCTATACGTATCAGCGGCTTGACGGAACGATCCCGGCGGCCTCTCGTCGCCTGGCCATTGAGCATTACAATGCCCCTGGAAGCAGTGATTTCGCCTTCATTCTCTCTACACGAGCAGGTGGTCTGGGAATTAACCTCATGACTGCTGATACAGTTGTTCTGTTCGACTCGGATTGGAATCCCCAGGCCGATCTGCAGGCCATGGCAAGAGCACACCGTATTGGTCAGACGAGACCTGTCAGCGTGTATCGTCTAGTCTCGAAAGATACAGTAGAAGAGGAAGTGATTGAGAGGGCCCGGAATAAGCTTCTTTTGGAATTCATCACGATTCAGCGTGGTGTCACCGACAAGGAGGCATCAGAGATCCAAAACAAGATGGCGCGAAATGGAATCTCCATCACTGAACCGAACTCGACTGAGGATATTTCTCGTATCCTCAAGCGTCGTGGCCAGAGAATGTTTGAACAGACTGGAAACCAGGAGAAATTGGAGCAGCTTGACATCGACTCCGTGCTTGCAAATGCCGAATTGCACCAGACCGAACAAGCCGAGGATATCCAGGCTGATGGCGGTGAAGAATTTCTCAAGGCCTTTGACTACGTCGATATCAAGGTCGATGACCTTACATGGGACGACATCATCCCCAAGGAGCAGCTTGAGGAAATCAAAGCTGAGGAGAAGAAGAAAGCTGACGAACGCTATCTCGCGGAGGTTATCGAGCAAAATCGCCCACGCAAACGTAATGTGCCCGGGGATGAACGAGATTCTCGTGAAGAACGCAAAGCAAAGAGACAAGCGAGGGCTCAGGTTTCCCTTGATGATGGCGACGAATCCGATTCGAATACGCAACTGGACCCAAAACGACCACTTATAGAGAAGGAGTATCGCCATTTGTTGCGTGCCTTCTTGCGTTATGGTGATATAGATGATCGCGAAGAGGATGTTATCCGTGAGGCGCGTCTACTGGACCGTGACAGGGAGACCGTTAAGGGTGCACTTCGTGAGATTACTGAGAAGGCTTCCTCTCTTGTCCGCGAGGATATTGAGAAGATGGAAGCTCTTGAACATGCCGGCAAAATGCCCACTAAGAAGGAGAAGAAAGCCGTTCTTTTTGATCTACATGGTGTTAAGCGTCTTAACGCATATACCATCGTTGAGCGCCCGGTTGAGATGCGGATCCTGAAGGAAGCGACAAACGCGGTGTCTGATTTCAAGAATTTTCGGGTTCCCGAAGCCACCAAGGCGGCTGATTACTCGTGTCCTTGGGGTGCCCGGGAAGATGGTATGCTTTGCATTGGTATCATACGCCATGGCTATGGTGCCTGGGCTCAGATTCGAGACGACCCAGATCTTGCGCTTGGGGATAAGTTTTTCCTTGAGGAGCACCGGGTTGAACGGAAAAACGAGCGTCTGAATGCAGAAGATAAGTCTACTAAATCTCCCGGCGCTGTTCACCTTGTCCGCCGGGCAGATTATCTGCTATCTGTTCTCAAAGACAAAGTTACCAATGGTTCAAGCGTCAATGCCAAGAGGGCTGTCGAAAATCACCACCGCAATAATCGCAAAGGTTCTCGGCCCCACGCTAGTGCTAGTGTTTCTGCTTCACCCGCGCCTTCAATTCCACGCAAAGGCCATCGTGAAATGGATCGGTCAAGGCATCGTTCTCATACTCACGGGGCTCGGGATAGCGTTGAACGCCATCACACTCCGAACTACGACTCCCGACCAAGGTCTTTTCATGAGAGCGAACGCGCCCGCCATAGGACGTCCGATGCGTCGAGTGAAGATGTTCGTCGTCGGAAGAATAGTGAGAACGGTTATTCTGCAGGCAAGGAGGACGTCGCACGCCTCTTCTTTAAGCCCATTCGTGAAGACCTCAGGAAGGTCTCGGCTGTTACCAAGGAGAACTACCCGAATAAAGCGGAGCGGGCTTCTGAGTTACGGAATCTTCTCCGTAAGATCGGTGAATTTATAGATGGTACTTTGAAGGGACAAAGCTCCGTTCATTCCTTAGAGACCCGTTTATGGTTTGTCTCTCGCGTTTATTGTCTCGATATCTCTCACTGACTAAATGAGCAGGCATTTTGTTGCGGATAATCATTGGCCTAATAAAGAAGCTGGAGGGGCCAAACTCCAAGAAATGTATCGAAAGTTGATGGCTGCTCAGAAAGTTGCAGCTGCCGCCCCAGCTTCCAATGGAAGCTAGCGGTGCTCGCTTGGTTCAGCAAAAGCAAAAAAGATCGTCCACTTCGATTCTGTGGTGTATTCATTTTCTTTCTTCCTTTCTTCATTCACGGTAAATATGCATCATTGGGAAAGCATGGCGACGGCGTCTGGTATGATATATGAAGGAGTGTTGAGCATGAGTGGACTTGATATGATGTTTCCATGATATAACTTGGCTTTTTATGTTTCACATTTATTTCTGTTCTGCGATTGGAGCAAAAGGCTTGCCAACATGTTCGCATATCTGTTTCCTGAGCTTGGTCCCCCCGTGTCTGGGGAGTATAGGGCCTTGCCTCACATCTAGCTTTTCGTTGTTATCTCCCTTCTCGCGTTGTATTTCACAACAGGGACCCCCCTTTACTGGCAGTGGGCCCTGCGGTCATGGGTGTTCTCTTCATTTCATGTATCTTATTGGCGGTGCCTTCCCGGAGTTTGACTTGCTTTGGATCATTCATCTCCTCTGGGAGACATATTGAGATATCATTAGACGTCTGATTTCTATTTTTTTTTTTTTCTCAGCTACTCGAGGTTGTGGCTTTGCATCTATGGATAACCCTGTCTGGGATCTGTGTTGATAAATGGACAAAACGAAAAGTACAAAGATTACGTTCCAATTCGTCTGTTTCTTCTCTTGCTAGTAATGAAGATAGCCAACTGGTCATGTGGCATAAGGAACCATAGAGCATGCGCATCGGGCCAGTTGTACCCTTACAAAGAACTTATGTGCCCCGTTCGCTATTAGATATAGAGATCTTTATAACACTTTCAAGAGTATAGCAGGACCAATGAAAAGCAAGGATCGAATTCCTACTCCGTAAAAGTACAAAACAACAAAACTCAAAGACCAGTGTTGCCGAAAACAGAGAGAAAAATCACACCATGACTGACAACCGTTCTCCAAAACATGTAGAAAAAAATAAGGATCCGATTAGGTATCTTAGTTCATGAAAGGTATGCCCCTAGAAGACAAGGACAGGAAGAAGGTAAGATAAAGATAAAGATAAAGAGAAGAGATATGAGAAGGAGGATAAGGTATTGTAGAAGGAAGGATGAGGGCAGAAAAGGCGTAGGTTAATCGACCAAAGTGAAAAAGCTAATTCGCTCTTTCACGCTGCTACCGACTCTGACTCGGGATTAAGCGTCATTTCCGTATCTGCTGTCTCGGGCTGCTTCTTTGCTCCGTTTGTGGCAGCGGCTGATGATGATGGCGCCGCGGCGTCGCTGCCCATGAGGAGACTGAATAGTCGTAGTTCAGCATCACAGACGTCTTCGAAGATGGCCTCTTTCTCCAGAAATGCATGTTTTCTCTTCGGCAAGACCCTCTCCCACTCATCGCGTAGCTCTACTGTTTCCTTTTCTGCCCAGTGGATTTGTCGACGGAGGAGTCGATAGAGTTGTTGCGGCGGAAGCTTGCTCTCATAAGGCTGGAAGCCTAGCTCGCGATGGTACCCATGCTCCTCCCAATCGTTCAGATAGCAGTCCAGGTATTTGTTCTCCTCGTTCATCTTCTCATTAAGCTGCTGCTCGGGGTCCTCCTTAGGCGGTTGCGAAAGCTTCAACTTGATGCGCTGCAGCTTGCTCCCGGGTGTCCCTGCAGGGGTGCCCGCGGCGGAGGGCGCATTATGATGCTTCGGTACGGGATCAGAAGGTCGGAGAGCTTCTGTCTCATGAACTGTTCTCATATGTTTGGCGAGGGCGTCTGAACGGGTGAAACTTCGGTCACATTCTGGTCGCAAGTTAGCTTTTGCTTTGCTTTCACCCCAAACAACGGGGCGGGTCTGATAAACGTCGTGTTATGAGCATGAACCCACCTGGTAGCGCACAGTAGAACGGCTTTTCTCTCGTATGGCTTCTCATATGCGCGCGCAGTGCGTATCCGCTTGCATGTGTTTGGCCCTTTCGAGTACAGTCAGACCATTCGCAGGAATACTTCTTCTGTCGACTGCCGACGTGCTCGTTGTGGATGTGCTGGACTAGGTCGTCCATGTTTCCCAGATCTCCTGCATCGCATCCTTCCCACCGGCATACGGTGACCTGATCGTTGCCTTGGCCGCTGTAGTCGTCGTCCTGGCTGCCTCCGATAAGGGCCAGTGTGCCGGGGGAGTTGGGGATGTCGCCCGAGGTGTCCGAGGAGATGGAAGAAGATGGGGAGGCCGGGGGGATTTCATCTTGGAAGGTTGTTGAGACGGGGGTATTGCGATCCCAGGATGCGATGCCGGTGCGGCGACGTTTGGAAGGAGGCATATTTGAGGCCGAGGGGGAGAAGCCCTGCTTCAATTCCTCGCGATCCGACATATCGTCGGAGGCGATGGAAGAGAGAGGGGAACCCGGAGACTCGGTCATTGGGAGAGAGCGGGGGAGAAACGGTAGGGGAGAAATCAGTGAAGTCAATTATTCGACAGGGACTAACACCGGGTGGTTTTGCGACGGAACAAAGCATCCATCAGTCAATGGAGGTGTTACAGGCTGGGGCGAGTATACTGCCCGCGCGGCACGTGACGAGGCTATCGTGGTCAAAATACCGCCCACAACATTTTCGTCCCTTCTTTCTTTCCTTCCTTCCTTCTCCCCTTTTTCTTCGTCTTTCTTTCTCTCGCGGCAGACTACACTCCCTGTCGTGGGTCAATCTTCTGGAATTGAAATGACCTTTCCAGTCGATTACTACCACGACTAGGATGTCCTTAATTGGACGCATTGTTTATATATACCAGACTTGACTGCAGATTCGACTACCACCCTGTAATCTCAGCCAATGGTACGTACATGACTACGTGGTCATCAACTTTTTCTGTTTGCATGATGATTATTCCTTCGAGAATTCTGCAATTCGGACAATCTCCTCAGTTTACTGTGGCGAGATTGCATGTTGACATTTCTACACTTGATCTGACTCTATTCGTTCTGCACGATTGATTGTTCCAACATCATCATTGCGATTAACAGAGTGCTAACAAACGTAGAAGCGTCTAGGATACCATATCACGCTAAGGCTATTCAACAATTTATGAAATCTGATTTTATCTATTATTTAGTTCATATAGTGACAAATACAGCAAGGCATCATTGAGAATCGAACCATCCATTACTGTACCGTAACCCCTCAGTATCGAGTCCCAACAATCTCATTCCGCTTCAAAATTGCATCAATCTCTGCCATCTCTGCATCAGTCAGACGAGGCGCTTGCAAGTTCTGCGCCACCTTGGCGCTCGTGGTACCACCAGGGATAGGAATAATCGTAGGCATGCCAGGCTTGCCGCTAAGAGTTAGGACCCATGCGAGTGCGATCTGAACGGGAGCAACGCCCTTCCGAGCGGCGAGGTCATTGACCTCATTGACTAGCTTGATGTTCTGCTTCATTGCCTCATCTTGGAACTTGGGCAACGTCTTGCGGAAATCTCCATCGGGGATGTCGGCGGCTGTGGTGAAAGCGCCGGCCAAGACACCCCGTCCCAATGGCGAATATGCCACAATGGGGATGTTGAGTTCTGCGCATACTTTCGCGACGTCGTTCTGGAGGATGGTCAGGTCGAACAGAGACATCTCAACCTCTACAGCTGCAATTGGGTGCACCTTGTGTCTGTTTGGCCAAGTTAGTCAGAATCCAGTATGAGCCGTAAACCGTAGAATCCAAGAATCCAAGACCCATAAGAACCCGAAGTGCACAAAACAACAGAAACAAAAGAAAGGGAACATACGCTCTCCGAATAGTCTCCGCATCAACCTCACTCAACCCAATGCCCCCAATCTTCCCCTCCTTAACCAACTGCGCAAGAACAGTAACCGTCTGCTCTACAGTAGTCTTGGGATCCTGTCTCGCACACTCAAAGATATCAATCTTCTTCTTCCCATCCAGCACACGAAGACACTCATCCACACTGCGCCGAATATTGGCCTCGGAACCATCAGGCACCAGCTGGCCCGGCTTCAACCCACCCTTAATGCTAAGAACAACCTTGTCCGCATTCTCTGGGTGCTGGGCGAAGTAACTATGGAGCAGATGCAAAGAGTTATATTCGGGTGTGCCGTAGAGTTCACCGGCGTTCCAGAAATTGGAGCCATGGGCGAGGGCGGTGTTCAGAGCCTCGAAGCATTGTTCTTGCGGGGGTGGTTGAGGCACCCAGGTCATTCCTGTAGTGGTGGGTTAACTACTTGTGCTTCTTTTTTTGCTCCTCTTTTGCTTGTATTTTGCACAGGATATCATGGACAAGAAAAGACACCACTATAACAGCGAATCCCACCCTAGAAACAAAGGGCGGGAGAAAGGAACAAAGAAATCTACATACTCATCAACCCATAGCCAGTATGGCCAACATCCCGTCCAACAAGAGAAGGCATGGTATCTCAAGTCAAATAAATCGCTTTGCGCTGGTAAAAAAAAAAAGTCTCACTGAGATGTGTGAAGAAAAAACCGAGCAAGAGAAGTTGCGACTCAGTAGAAGTAGTAATTTGGATGGAAGTGGGAGGCAAGTACTCCACCAGAGAGGCGAAAAAGCGGCGGTTTATAAGAGCGAACTGGCGGTATACTCCAGCTAATATCAAGCTTTGGACCTTGCAGCGGCCTCCCATCACCACAACCCAATTGGGATATCGCCCCATCTGGCTGCTTTCGGAGATCGATAATTCTTGGAAAATTGGTCATTCGGCCATCGGTGTGTTTATGTTGTGGCCGTAAGAGGGATTGGTGACGGAACGGTGGAGATTAAGTCCGTACTATGTAGATGGTAGAGTATATTTTGTACTGGGCCGTGGTACGGATTTAAGGGTGCGGATTTATCGCGTAGGCCGGGAGGATATACATCCCGCCGTCCAACCACGCGGACATAACAGATGGATAACGAGGCTCTTCCGAGAATGTCATTGTTACCATTTTGGATTATTCGAGCTATTGATTATTACTAACACGTTCGGAACTTTTCGCCATCGCCTATTCCGTCATCAATCGTTACACCGCTGAACGAGTTCGTTGGGGAGACATATCATATGCTCAACAGGGCATTAACGCAGAAATGATTTGAAAAAGAAGGAAAAGGAGAAAAGAAAAATCAAGCAACAGATACAGAAGAAAGACAGACCAAGCATCCAATCATCAACAGTCACATTCCTATCCTAATCATGACTCCCTAGGTCAGGGTGTGTTCATCACTGCTATGCCACGCTTGCTTGAACCTATCCGATAGCAATCGCAATAACCCCGACACAAAACCGGAGGGGTCACCCGCAGGGTCCGCCAGTCCGCTTGGGGTCGTCTGCTTTGCGGTATGGTTGCTACTTGGGGTGGTATTGTTCTGCTGTGTTTTGGTAGGCGCGGTGTTGCTACTCTCATCCGTGGCTTGATTTTGCTTCCAATTGTTGAGTTTCTGGAAGTTCTGCAATCCTATACTATCGAGAATATCACTGACTAGATCATTGGAGCCTGGTATCAATCTCTGTCATACACCGTTAGTGGTTTCCTTTCCTAGTTGATAATCAAAGCAGTGAGTGTCCTTATGACGCACCGGATCCGGATCGCGCGCATGCAACGTCCCAGATCTGGAGATTTCCGTGACGGGGCGCGAGTGGCTGATAGAGGCAAGAGCCAGAAAGGCCAGAACAAGCAGGCAAGCTAGGGATGATGCCTTGGCAAGCAACGCCATGCTTCTTGATTTGAAACAATCGAAATTAGATGGTTTCGAACTGTGAACAGGTATAAGCCGTGGTGAAGAGAACTATCAACTTAGAGGATATGAGGCCAATAACGTCAGGTCAAGAAAGTATTAAGTTGAATTTGTCAGAGCGATCGTCAATCGCTAGATATACCCTTCGATCGACTCCTTGTCTCTCCCTGGCGGTTGCTTGGCCGTTGTGTGGAATGGGGCCGTCGGCCCGGATACCACACGCTGCCAAACGGTACGCTTCTAATTTGGTTCAGAACCGATAGCTAACATTCTACATACCTGAGAAGTTTGGGTCATGTTCGGCCTTATAGTGAGGCTTTGTATGTAATGCTGATGTCCGCCGATGTTCTTCCAAAATCACAGTCTAGAACAGTTATAAATAGGATACACTATCTGCCTTATGAATAAATCAAAGCAATCTGATGCTGGCTTACCGGCTGGTATTTGTTGTGATATCGAAGCGATCCCCGCTTCGATAAGGGATACCTACATTCCAGTGAGGGAAAAGCATTCCAGGGCATCTGCTGATAGTTGTAGTAAGCAGTAATGATCCTCACGCCACTCATCAGTATGAGATCAGAATGAGCAGATAGGAATGCGGCAAAATATATGTGTGTGCATTGAATGAAGTTCATTGGAGTAGAAAGAGCGACGTTGCTTTGTACTGTAGTACTATAAATACCCGAATCGACCTACTCAGGATACACATCAACAACCTGTGCATTTCGCGGCTTGAGTCGAGTCGAGCCGGTGCATGGATGTGTAAGAATAAATGAAGACATCACATGATATAAGTGCAATTTGGCAAAGACTTGCTTCTTATTATAGATGCGATTTCTACTACTGCATGATTTGAGACATCTTTAGCCACAAAGGGAAGGTCCCTGCGCAGCCCTGCAGTGGCGCCTGGGGCATCCAATACCATGCATTAGTCATAATTAGTCGACGTTTCATTTGACTTTGATGTCTCTTGGAGAATTGAATGTATGATCAACTTCACCAAGTCAAACTCACAGATCCAGTGACATACGCTGGAGCCTTGGTCAATTATTCTTTCTGGCACATACGATGCCGAGCTTTCTTGACCATGTATATGGCGATAAATCAACAGATACTGCTCGTTGTGGCAACCAAGAGGGCGCAAACATATACCATATAGACCGTGCCGGATAATACCGGAATTTTCGAAGCCCGTATGTGTATGTGCTTCTAGCCCGCGGTTCCCATCGTTGTTCACCGTGTGCAGCGAAATCTGTCGAGATTCCACAGACCCTATTACGTATAGGATACTAGGCTTTATTGCTTCGTTGACATCTTTATGTACCCGGCTTCCGAGCCATTCTGAATGCAACTTCCCCTAGCGCGTCGCTGGGTAGCGTCTTTTCAACCGAGTAATGACATTGCCCAGGAGCCATTGCGGTTGTAAAGCCGAACCACAACTGGCTGTATTTGAAGAAAGATTGATTTCTCTCTTGTCGCGTCCTCGTCCAGGTGTAGGTATTGGTATTCATGGCTAGGCAGGAAGCAACTTCGCTGCTATGATATCGACGTCTTCTGGAGGCTCATTATCGTCTGATAGCCATGGGTTGACCCCATTATGTGCCACAGAGAGCGTTGTCATAGCTGGAAGGACGCTCGAGGCCACCAGTATATGCCACATGCAGGTTCTATCAGCTATGGCTGGTATATTGGCCTCGGTGTAGTTCAGGGAGGGTAATCGGCTTCGTTTGGCTGATCCTGTAGCTGGGTCTTCGCGTCTGTAAGTGTCAAGTTTCACGGTTATATCTTGTGCACTGGAAGATGAGGCAGTCGTCTTACCTGCTCAGACTATTCTGAAATGTGTCTAGCCACACATGGAGGCCGTTGATTCTAGTACATTTTGTGTCAATGACAGACTTTGCTGGCTAGAAGTGTATAGAGTAATGTCTAAGCACGACCGGGACCGAATCGTCAGCAGGTCAGTTCTAGGGTGTAGGGCTGTTGATGCCGCTGAGCCCCGCACCTGACTCACGGGGGTATATAGGGTCCGGGCAGAAGGGTATGGGCGAGCTCGTGGTTTAGGGGGTAGGGGGTATCACACGCCAGCGTCATGGCAGCGAGACAACTCGGAGGGTGACGGAGGGGGTGAAGGGCGTGGAGGAGTTCCTAAGAAGATGACAGACACCTTGTGAGTTTTCATCGTGAACAATGAGGGATAACAGGTAGGTCTGGCATGAGCTTACACAGAGGTGCCGACTGGAGACCGTCCCGACAGCGACGACGAGAACAGTCTGCGATCTATTGGGGCCATATTTACTCTGCACTGAGGTAGACTAGTGAGTGTGGTAAAGTTAATAAAACATCAAGATGAGCTTCTGAGATGCCCAGATTCTGTGTGTATGGGCGTACGTACGACTAGAATGCACTGGTTTGATTGTTGAAGGCTAGTAGTATACAGCTATAAAACCACAACTCTCGACACTCTTCATCGTATAGCAGTATGGCAGGTTCAAGCAATGTGAATACACCAATAGCCCTTCATTGTCTCCTCACTAGTGATAGTCTCAAAGCCAACACTTTGCCCACAATGTTCTCCATGGCATACGGTACCTGCCCTTCGACTCACCGGACAAAAAGTACACGAATCTGATACAACTATACAGTACAGTTTGGCTTCACGTCGGAAATTTTCGCACAATAGTGGAACAATTCGCAGAAGCTAATTTACTACCCATGCATACTCATCACGGTCAATTCCCATGGCCGTCGCAGATGGCCGGCTAGAAGATTAGGGCTCCTCGAATTTGATTAATTACTGGCCTTGGCAGTCACTCGTCAGCAAATCAACAATTAAGCTTACAAGAAAGAATAAGCTGGTCCCCGAGTACCACCGAGTATTGAACGGTTTTAACGCTTTCATCCTGGATATGGACTATGAGTACGTAGTCATACATCGTCTCGTTCGGATAATCCGATTTGCCAAGCCAATGAAAACAAAAGAAAAAGCGGACCCAACGAAGGGTAAGAAAAATAAAAAATAAATAAAAAATAAAAAAAAGGCCCTGCCACAAAACCAGCCACACAGGATTTGAATCATGGACCCCGGCCAGGCCAACAGCTAAGCCCAGTTGACATCCATCACCCTCGGCGCTTACTACCGGACAGCCCTAATCCGTCGTCCGCCCCACTCCGGACCGGAGCATTCGTATGCACCTACGTAAGTTTGTCGAAGGGGAACAATAAAGTTATCATCTTAGCGAAGCGCCGCAATCTCTGGAGAAAGCAAATGACCCTGAGGAGAAATGTTGCTGCCTTAGGTTGGTTCCACTGAGATGTGGCTCACAAACGCTGGCTTACGTATGGTCGTATGACGAGCCACAAGGCCAAAACACTAAGCTTCGGACTAAGGAAAAGTCTAGATAGGTGTGGAAGCCGACGGTAGTGGTCTGTGTCTCTTTCATTATCTTATTGTGCACAGCACTAGGGCTGCAAGCAGGATTAAGCTGCAGCGCTTAGCTGTCTCTGCGGTCTTCGATACGTCCTCTGTCAAAATCCTGGCCCCACTCCGTGACGTCTCTGCTTACGTAGCATAGTATATTTTTCTGTGATGCTTCATAGATTGTTTATCAGATGTTAATGCAAAAGCGAAGGGTCGATGGTGATCTTTGCTGATTTTTCTTCTTATTTCTTCCCGAATATGCCTTGTTTTCCCGGGGTATACGTATTCCTCATTGTAACAGGAGCCGTCTTGTGATAAGATGGCTGATCTTTCTCTATCCCGTTACAGACGAGACCATGAAGGGCATACGCGGAGCACGTACGTATATCGGACTGGGCTATGAGATCTGAAGATACACCCTGGGTGTTGACATATTCCATGCAGTCGCCAATCGAACTATGTAATCCAAAGAAGTGGGCTGTGAATCCACCGCAGCACCTAATCGCCGAGCCACTGATCCTATGGATCAACGCATTACTAAGGCACCACTATCTCGAATCCTCGATACATAACTGTACGACTGCAGGAAGTAAAAAGAAGCTAAGGGTAAACGTCGGGAAATACGGCAATTATATCCGAGTCTCGCTGCACGTCGTCAGTATTTCCAGAATTTCAATACCGTCCGAAGAAACCAAACTCAAAAGTCAAAAATATTCTCCGTTCGCCATTAGACCGGTAACTGAACAGACAATACGGACAATAAAAAACAGGGTTTCCCGTCCCAAACTTTCTTCCGGACCCTGAAGATCGTGTGATTGAGTCAGCAGCATTAAGGTCACTGACTCGGTACCCTAAAAAACCATGTTTCCCATAGACTTAATACCGTCTGATATACTGGAACCCTATCTACCGTCCCACGTTCTGCTAACCCATGGATATGCATCCCCTTCGGGCCCAAAGTAAACCAACATACAAACCCACCCAAGAAGAAGAGAAAAAAAAGGAGTAAAAAGCAAAAAAAAAAACAAACAAACACTCTGATACATAACGCTCCTAGGACCAAAATCCGACATGTCGCATCTGCCAATTGCTAAGCTGTACCAGTCTAGACCCCTCGTGGCTTGTTTCAGGTCCCTCCAAACCTTTTCTGACCCCCCATCACTTATCCCAAATTCCTAAAATTCACCTTTCTCCGCACACCCACGGGATCCTTCCGTGAGCTGAGACGGTGATCTAGCCTGAGACGGCCGATCGAGCCTTTACCCCAACCGGTTCTCTTCACCATCAACTTAAACGGGAGGTTTAGCCCGGCCATACTATGAATGAAAAGGCGATGATCCTTGCCCTATCAAAGCCGCAGTTCACGTCATCCCTCGCGCGATATACGCATCTTCTGGGGCTGACATCTACGTATGCACGCATAAGATTTTCTTAAAATAAAGCTAGCCAAAGAAAAAGAAACGGCATAGCCGAGGGCCCAGTCGCAAGCTTGGGAGGGTTGTTATTGTTGTTGTCGTCGAAGCAAAAGGCGGGATAGAATGAACAAGGGAACAAGAGACATTGAGATTGATATCCCCCTGTTCGGTTTGGGTTTTATTCCCTACCTCGTGTTTTCCCGGTCTGCACATCATTGCCGGGATCGGCTAGTGGCTTGAAGAACTGACGTCTCCAGCTATCTAACTCTACCTCGATGGCTTTTGCCGGTATTGTCGTTCTGTAAGTTGTAATTCAAATAAACGTAAGACTAGTCCACTAGGAGTATAAACTGCACGCCACATGAGGCTGTTCTTAACACCGAATCTCACGTTTCGCTCGTCTCAAAGGGGAAGGAGATGAGGGATTGGTCTAGGATAGGAAGGGAGGGAAACTAAAGAGAGTAAGAGGAATAGAATAATTAATTTAGTTTCCTTTTTTCAATGGTGTTCTTGCCATTTCTTTGGTTTCTCCATATTTCATTTGCCCCTACGGAGTACATGCTCTTGGGTTTTGAGAAAAACAGAAGAAAACAAAAGAGAAAGATATTAAGCTACAGGAACTAAACCCAAGTGGTCCAGGGTTAAAATGTTAAACACAGTGTGTTTCAAGAAATTTGTGAGGTACGGGTGATTTTCGGCAGAAGTGCCGTGGGTTGTTGAATCTGGTATACTATTTCGTCTTGGTGTAATTTTCGGTCTTGGTCCCCTAATATTTCTCCCCTCGAATCATGAGCCGACAATAAGATTAAGGTCCAATATTAACGACCTAGTCAGTAGTTCAAGATAAGTTAGAGTTAGGAGATTAAAGCCAAGAAAGGTGCATTAAATAAAAATACTCGGCCGAATAAGAGACAGAGAATAATGAGAAGGAAGATTTAGTGTAGACTTTCCTAGGTATGTACTTACTCATGGGGTTTTTCCCTGAATCCAACGGCAGTTGAGAACTCCCGTAGGGGAGGAAAAAAAAGAAAGTGTGGCCAAATCAACCCAAGATCTGGACCTCTCCAGTAATGGTTCCCAGGAGCAAGACGGACCCACCGCTAATGCGCTGACTAAGTGCGCCGGCATTATTAATCGGGGGAGTCGAATCCCGACGCAGGGACTAGCTCGTCGTCTCATTACATGTCTTGGTATTTTGGCGCTAGGGGATTTACACCCGACATTCCATTGTTGAGGGGTTTCCTTTACCCCTCCGCCTCGCATGGCTGCATTGGTGTATGTATATATGTATCATTAGTGATGTAATTTTTTCCCTCTTTGTTCATATTGCACATAACCCACTTTAGGCAGAAGATTTTTTCAAACTTGATTGTCGTGTGAGGACTTACCTCAGTTCGGATATCAACGTTCCAGAAGGACAATGAATAAGCGGACATCCAACTCGCCGCCTCTTCGGATGTCCGATTCCCCGCTCTTCGCGATACAAATGGATCAGAATACGATATATACGCAGTACACGTTACAGACACCTAAATCATGAGGTCTCTAATATTACCCTATCGAGTAAACTTAAGAGGCTACACTCCACCAGCTTATGATCTACGGCCGGCTCTCGGCCAGTAGGCATAGTCGGTAGTGATAGCGGAACTCCACTTGATCCGGTAATTACAGAAAATAACCTGTCGCTAGTAGATTGGAAAAAATGAAAAAAGAGGGTCAACAAATGTCTTGGTATTTCGCCTAGTAAACCCAAGGAACGTGGCCGTGTCCATGGGGTCAGTTACCACTTCTGATACGTCGAAACACACTCACACTCACATATACTCCCCCTTCGGATACATCCCTGAAAGGGGCCCTAAGGTGTAGCTATTCAGCTACTACTGTAGGGACCAGGATAGTGTTCTATTAGTGTCGAGAAAGACCCCGTGCCAAGGATTAGCAGTTGGCAAATGGGAAGGGCTTGATTTCTGACTGCGTTGCGGTATGTGTGGCCTTATGCAGGCGTATATTATTAGTACTGTACTTGATACTACCTTGCTCCGGGGTATCAGCCAATGAATTGGTGGACGGTTGGACATGGATGTTGGAAAGTCAACTTTGCCCCAGGGCTGTACTTATATTAGTAGATGCTACCCTATGCATATTGGAAGTAGGGCAGGACTGTCCAGAGTGATCATAAGGAGGCCGGGGGTTAAACGAGCGTCGATCAACAATCATTCCGCGGGACTAATGGTGCATCAGCCGGTTTCTCGGGACTTGTCCGTGCTGTCAGCGTCCATGTATGTAGACACATGATCAATGCAATATGGATGTCTTTTGCAGAACTGTAGGGAAGGGAAGGTTTGCTTCAAGCAAGCTGAGAAGGATTGTTCCGAGACGTGCATAACTATTACTCAATCTTTGCTCTGCACTGCCGTATAATGATATGCCCTGCGAATGACAAACATTATCAATCCTGCATACCCTAAGCCTACTTTCTGAATGGCCGGTTGCCGCAACCGACTTGTTTAGTATAAGCACCCCCTCTCTTAGCCAACGGAAGCTCACGGGAACGATTTTGAGGCGAGGAAAACTAAAAAGTTTATCAAGAACATCACCAAATAAACCCACCAAAAAAAAAAAAAAGAAAAATAGGGCATAAAACCGAGGTACTCGACATATGAGGAATGAAGAGGCGCCTCGGAACCTAATCGCTGGATCCGGACGACATCCTGACGTTGACCTGGGGATGAACGCGTATGACCAGGAGCGCCCGATACCCTGCTAGGGTTAGTATGGAGCCGGCGCACGCCGTATAAGGATAGCCACCCAACGTTGCATACGTAGATAATGTGTCCTTCTCCGCAGAGGGGAAACATGTACTCCGTACGGAGTAACTACAGGGCTAAGCATTGGCGATGATGAAGATTGTGTATATCATCTTCCGGCCCGGCGCTAATAGGGAGAAAAGAGCTTACTCGGAATATGGCAATCTTTATCAATGTTGATGCCTAGGGTGGAGTGAGCTAAGAGGAGACAGGATTGTGGATAGGTGGGTTTATAGAGAATGGTGTGGCACAGGGTTGGCTGGGGTTCGTCGTTGACGACGTTTGACAACACGTATGCGTGCTAAGCTGTGGGAAGCGATTCAGGATGAGCAGGCCATATCTCGATAACGCATGCTAAGAAGGCCTTAGCGTGCTTGTTATGGGTCAGATGGGGAGGGGACCGGAGACATACTAGTAGCTTGCTAGCCATGCACTTGAGGCGCCATGAGCGAATCCTATGCTATTGTTTTTGAAATTAAATCCTACTCCTGCTACTAAGTGAAACTTTTGATGGTTTCGAAGGACAACCCAGGGACCAGAAGACGGGTGTGAAAAATTGATAAAAAAAAAAAAAATAAAAATAAAAATAAAAATAAAATAAAATAAAATCACTGGATATCTGCAAGGGATAGAACCACGTTTTCGAGAGGTTCGCTGGTTTTAGCCTGAGAGACTGAAGTCGTCCCGGTTGCTGATTCGCTCCCTCGCTATGTTCTATACACATATATTAGTAGGATGTACAATTTGTATGTACCGTCTAACGTTTCAGTATACCCCTCGTGCTTTCTTTTTCCTTCTCGATCGTGAATTTCCATTTGCCACTACTCAAACCGCAATCGATGGCCGCTGCAATAGTGCAAATAGTTCACAGCTTAAGGTCTGCCTCCGATGTCGTCGTCCTCGGTGGAACGAAGGCAGTGTTTTCCAGAATATCGGAGGGGATAATATCCGTTGTACATACGTTAACATCAAGCGAATCAGAATTGAAGGAAATATCCAGAAGTGGATAGGTACATCGGCCGATCTCCACTTAATGAACTCCATAGTACCGGTATAATACGGTTACGGTACCTACTCCGTAAGCCGAAGCCTCGTACCGAGAGCCCTAAACCCGAGACGGACGGGTCGTCCTCTATCTGATGTGGATTAAAAAAGCCCACTAGAACAATCTTGAAAATAAACTATCTCCTCAGGCAACAGAAGAAATGCAGGGTCTATTTTGACATTCAAGAGGAAACGATAAAAATGTATATTTATCCAGTCACTTACACATTGGGATTTGACAGCCCGCATCACTAGACATCATAGCTAATGCAGGATATAGTAGAACCACGGTTTATATCACACCGTGGCTAAAAGCTTGTCCGTAGGCTCTTCTGGGACGTGATGAGAGGGCGCCTTACCAGGATGGGTAACGATGGGCATGATTGCTGTCTCGGCAGCACGAGTGCTTGATGGATTGTGCTCTCAACAATAGGCTGTAGATCTAGTGTCAGCGTGGAATCTATAAAAAGGTCAGACATTGGCTATTGTTCTTAGTTTAGATATTTCCGGTGCTATTTTGGATTTCGACGTTTTCATGGTTCATTGAAATATTGAGATATTGAACTCCAGAATAAAAGAAACCTTTTTCGGTGTTGGCTGTCCCTGATCCAGAACCATACGGCATGTATGTAATCTCAATACATAGTAGAGTTCACACCGGTGCAGGAACTAAAAGTGACGAGAAGAGCACTTATTTCGGGAATCCCTGGAAAGCTCACTGTATCTAGTGGTTAGCGTAATACTACCATGCGTCTTCCATTTTAATGAACACTATTTTCCTTATTTTAATTTTCCGTTAATTAATTACAACAGTCAATAGTGCAAAATCGTGCATTAGAGGCATCGTACGAAAAGTGATATCAATCCAGATATTGATCAAGGACAGGGTCAATAAACACTAAAACTCGGCGCCTTTTACCGTTCTCATGTTAACCTTCAACCCAAACATACCTCTAGGATACATACGATCTGCAGTAGCATATGTATATTTGGTTCTCCAAGAAACAATACCGGATAGAAATCATTAAACGATATGACAGAAAAGTGTTTCAATGAAGCAGCTGACGACAAGAACACGTACCAGTCAGGGGTCTAGTTTACTTTAGATCGGATTATACTACTTGGATGGGGAGTAGTTAGAGGGGCTTTCGGGCCCTGACCGGGGGCGTTGGTCCCTTTCCACAATGGGTATCCTGACGAAAAAGATGATGATAATGACCCATCAAGTGGACGAAGATGTTAGAGACTGGGTAAATATAGTACCGGAGAGAGCAAAGCCACCCTTCTGGCTGGAGCGGAGTGGCTGCCCCGATGAAAGGATTTGGAGTTAGCGGACGGAGTTTACTGCAAAATGGTAAGGGTAAGGATTGTAAGGAACGCCCTGCCATTAATGACTGGGTCCCAGAAGTTTACTAGTGCCGGGTGTTGGTAGTACCTCTCGGAATTACTACCATTTGAATGTTAAATTGTTAGAGTTCATGAATTGCTTGAATTTTTTATTTTGTATTTTTATTAAATTTATTTATTTATTTTTTTGATTTTCGGGACTCCGAGACCCAGCAGGAAAATTAACTGTTAACTGGCGAAGGGCAAGATTTCTGGTTGTTTTTTTTTTTTTTTTTTTTTTTTTTTTTTTTTTTTTTTTTTGAATATCTGTATTTATTATTTTCAGATATTTCCCCCTATCGTACTAAAAGAATATGGGATTACAGCAAGTGAAAAAAAAAAAAAAAAAAAAAAAAAAAGCTCATGAAATTTTTATACTTTTTTATTATTCTTTTCTTTTCCTTTTTTTGTTCATTATTTTTTAAATTACACTGGTCCCAACAAGACTCTGGGCAGACCCTTGGCCCCCTCTAAGAGAACAAATCCAAGGATTCCATGAACAGACTATTAGTGGTGGTCTAGTATTATTCTAATTATTATTACTTCTATTTTTTTAATTCTACAAATGAATGATGCCTACCACGGATCCACCAGGACTGGAGAACTAACTAGTGTCGTGGACACCCTCGAACGCTAACTAACTGGTTCGCTAGCACAGCGACTAAGTAACTGACTGACTGACTTGACTGAGATGGCCAGAGCTTCTGGAGAGACCCTGGACAGGTTTCAAGATGCTGCTACTTCTTCCTCTTATTCTTTTACTTCTCGTCCCTTTTTTCTTTTTCTTTTTTCCTTTTTCATTTTTTCTTTTTTTCCCCCTCTTCTCTCTTTATCATTTGTCGTTCTTCCTCATTTGCTTCTACATTTATTTCTCTTCCCATTCGCCTTCTCCTCTTCTTTCATCCTCTATCCCAATTCTCTTCTTCCAAATCTTCAATTCTCTCCTTCGCCGTTCCCCTCTCCTAACTAGATAAGCGTCTATCTTAGCACTGCTTTTCTTTCCTTTCCTTCAATCGCCCCTTTATCGATCAACACCTATCAAATCACCCATCACATCTATATCATATTTGACGATCTCCTCTTCCCAACATCAATATCCGGGTGCAATCTCATCGCTCAATCCGGCTTTGGTGGTCCTCGACTTACTCATCTCGCTATTTTTCTTGGCCCCGGCACTTCTCTGGAAGATAGTTGCTAGGGCTTATACCTGTCTGGGTGTTGATCTAATTCTCCTCTATCTTCTGATCATTCCTTCATAACGCAACTCCGCAAAACGACCGGTTCTATTCTCAACTCCCATTAAGAATCGTTTTTTCATCTGTCACCTATCGGAAGTGATCGGTGGCGGGTGGCGTCAACTATAGAGAGGAAAAGGAACATTTCTAAATCGTCTGTCAACGCCATCGTCCAGTCTTAAGGAGTGGATCAGTCGGGCCTTTTTTTTATTATCCAGAACGTGGCAGGAGTTCTCGGGGTTCTGTCCGGTCAAAATCGACTACTTCGCCAAGGAGGCCGAGTTCCACTGGGGTTTTGTCAGATCTGCATCTAAGTAGCTGGCAATAAATCTGGTGCATGTTACACGAAGAAAGGACAAACATCCTCGAAGACCTTTTCGTGAGTACTCCCGTTTGATACCTTTTCTTTCTATCTTGGGTCCTCTTGGAAGTCAGGATCACAGATCCCTGTTTCATCCAAAGTTACCAAAGAAGGATGCAAAAAGAAACATTTCAGCTAACAGTACCAAAAATCGTTCGATACCAGATATTTCTAGCGTAAAAAATGGCTAGCTGCAAGGCAGGCTTCGTGTCTATATTAAACAATGATGACAACCCGTCATTCACAGTGCGATCAAGCCCCCGTTTATGCAGACACCACTCTACTTCATCATACCCGTATCCCTCAGAGCCACGACGAGAGGCATCAAACTCATACTATCGCTATGGGTATGCCCATTCAGACTCCTTCCCAGTGAACCGGCAACAGTTCGATTCCGTGTCGGACGCCGCGCAGCCCACGTCCCCTGGATCGTCGGACTGCTCTTACGACTACATGAGCGCCGGATCCAGTTATTACTATCAGCCTAATCGTCAGGAACCCCATAGTTACCAAGCGCCGACAACGGGAACCGCGATGACAACTGCTGAGAAAAGGCTCAGCGCTAACAGCGTGTCTGACCCTCCCTCCCCACCAGCATCCATCAGTGGATCCAGAGATGCAATGGCAACCAAGGTAAACCGAAAGAACAAATACCCATGCCCGTTTGCTGCTAGTCACAACTGTTCCGCTACCTTCACCACCTCGGGACATGCGGCGCGCCATGGAAAGAAGCACACTGGCGAAAAAAGCGTACACTGTCCGATTTGCAACAAGGCTTTCACCCGAAAGGATAATATGAAGCAGCATATTCGAACTCATCGGACACACTCTGAAGACCGGCCAACGGGTGTGACGGAGAAGGACACTGATGCAAGTAACCGGTGGCGCGTAAGGAGGGACAGCCCCTTGTACAACCACCACCGATCCTCGAGCCAGTCCCAAATGGATGGGAATGCCTACGACAGCATGAGAACTATGAGATGAGCGCAAGTGACTGTGTCAGCGTTCGCGGCCACTTGAAACGATATCATCATGAATTTGATGAGAAACACGTGTGAGGCGAACATATATGAAACAACCGAGCCTTTTAGCAATATCCCAGATTAGGGCAGTTGCGAGAGGTCACCCCTCCGCCATTCTTTGCCCTGTACTTGCTCTTCTTTTCCTTTATCATTTTTCATGATCCACGGATGGTCTTCGATCTTCCCATGTTGGAGCATCTCGCCAGGCGGTGAGGGTGACTGCTGTGCGGCACTCTCACGGTCACCGGTTTAAGTTCTACCGTCTGAAAATGGCGGATAGAATTGGGATAGAATGGTTTTACCATGATATGAACAGACGACTGGCCGGGCAGCAAAAGTCCGCATTTTCACATCTGTATACCATTTGGAGAGGGCTATTACTTTGTCCAATTTTTTTTTTCTATTCTCTTTATTCTTTGGCATTTCTCTTTTTTGATGTCTGTTTTGAGTCTATTGCATGGCTATTTTGGATCAGCTTATAAGCGTTGTTTTTGTCTTTAGGGTTTTCTTTTTTTTTTCCATTTTTCTTCTTTGTGACACGAGAAGTTCTAAGTTACGGCCAAGAAAGCCTTTTCTTTTCTTTTCTTTTCTTATTTTTGACATGTATAGTATACCAACGAGGTTAGGGGTCCATTGTGTAAGAGACCATGTCACATTGAAACGTGAATGAACTGATTGATGTCCATACTGGAACGATTGTCTGCCGGCGAGCGTAAATTCAAGTAGTACGGTACAGGCGAGACATGCCACGGAGATACCCCTACCGATCGATGGTTGAGCAGCTTGTGAATCACTGAGACCCCCAGGACAAACAAGGTTGAACCACGGCACGCAGCCTGAAACCATGGTTGTCAAACCAGTCGTCGGTCTAGGTCAGGAACAGATGGGTCCATCTATGGAGCCCGATGGGATGGAGCTTGGCCTGATGTGCCGAGAGCCTCGACGAGGCGTAACGTGTTAAGGCGGACAATCGTCGCTTCTCTTCATGCTGATTGAATGAATGAGGAATTGAGGCGATGCGACGTGATGTCACTCCCGATTGTGTGTCTTTAATTTGAGGTCTTGAAATTGCCAAATCAAAAGATGATTGAACGTGATCGGGTTAGTCATGCATGACGGGTGGATCGCTGCCCAAGGCCCCAAACGGGTAAAGTGTTGTCCTCAGGTACCCATGCGAAAGGTACAGTTACTACAGTAGTATTTTCAGGTGCGCATCAAATAGGGTCCGGCTCCACTGCTTCACTACCACTCTACTTGTGTGCTCTACTACTACTACTCTCTACACGGGTGAAGGGAACGCATGAAACACATCGATCACGATCCCTTTTAGCCGGACGGCTTATACCTCGAAGATCGAGCTTGGACCGTTTCAGCCTTACTTGAGCGAAACAGCGAATCATTCTATTAATACTACTGGACTGTCTATTTAATCCTGTCAGGCTCAGAAGAGGTACCGCCCATACGTCACTGACGTGCAGGTGCCCCGCCTCTTGCCACAACCTCTCCCGTGCCAATCTTCTTGTTTTCTTTTTGCATCTTCTTTCTTACTTATTACTTCCTTTCTCCCTCTTCAATCTACGTCTCATTTGTCTCACTTTCTCTTTTTCTTCCCCTAAGCTTACTTAAATTCTTTTCCCCCAAATCGTTGAACTTTGTTGTTGACTTCTCCTGTATGATCGTCACCCCCACCGGTCTAGAGTTTGTCTTCCCACTCTAGCCAAAACAATGGCGTACTACGACGAAAGTCACTACCATTCCCCTCGCGATCGCTATGCGCGCCCATCAAGCGTCTACTCACAAGACTATTACTCCGGTGATGGTCCCTACAGTAGCAGTCGCCACGAAGCGGGCGTCGTCCGTCGGCGCGACGGGAGCAACGAATCTCTTCCAGGAGATTATGGCTACGAATATGGATATGGTCTACCCCCGCAGTCTCGCCGCTCCAGGGTTTCCACCGTCCAAGAAGGTGTGCACAGGTCCCACTCCATGGGTGGCCGTGGTTCATATTATGATGATCCCGACTATCATCATTCGCGCCATAGTCGTCGTTCGAAACGTTATGATTACGAAGATCCACGTATGTAGTCTGTTTCTTGGGAGTAAAAAAAGGCCCATATAGTGTGGCTGGGGCATCCTCAACTAATCTTGCTGCAACAGGTGACCGTTACAGGCGCTCGCAGCGTTCTCCGTCTAGCAGCCGATCGCCTCCTCCCCGCAGGCGCCGCAAATCTCTCTCAGAGCAGGCTATGGAAGCCCTAGGCATAGGTTCCTCTGCCTCCTCAGCCTCCAAGCATCACGAGCACCGTCGCGGGCGTTCCCATGGCCACCATAGCAGGTCCTACTCTTATTCACCCTCTCCGACTCGGAGCAGAAGCCGTCATCGCCGGGATCGGAGTGAGCAGCGAATTGCACAAGCCATGAAAGCAGCTCTGACTGCAGGCGCAGTGGAAGCTTATCGTGTGCGCAAAGAACCCGGCGACTGGACGGGCGCAAAAGGCAAACGGATTCTCACTGCCGCTTTGACAGCGGGTGGTACTGATGGAATCGTGGATCGGGACCCTAGCAAACATTCCAAGCGCCACATTATCGAGTCTACCCTGGCAGGTCTGGCTGCGAACCATTTTGTAAACGGCCCTCGGTCTCGCTCACGGTCCAAGTCTCGAGGCCGCGAAAAGAGTAAGAGTAAACTGCCTGATCTTGCCGCCGCTGGAGCCTTGGCCGCTGCTGGGAAGGAAGCGTATAGTCGGTTTCGGTCCAGGTCCCGTCCACGTGGTCGGTCTCAATCACGGGACAGCGAGGACGATTCTCCGCGCCGGCCCAGAAGGCGGAGTAAGAGCGTTTCCGACTATATCAACCGGGGCATGGAAGCGCTAGGCCTTGAAAACAAGGATAAAGACAAAGACGACCGGAGACGACATCACGATCGACCCTCTCGCCGGGATGACTACTCAGACTATGACTCGGATAGCGAATACGGATCTAGGCACCATGGGAGCTCAAGACGGACTCGGCATTCCAGAGATGTAGGTCGATCTCTAAACCCTGATAGTAATCATTCGCCATCCTCCCACAGTAGGTCCGGAGCCACAGGCGAGGAAGGCCACACTTACCACCAGGACCATTACTCAAACTCGGATAAGGATTCTGACCTTGGAAGCAGTACCGATGAGGAGCACCAGCACAAAAAGATGACGCGGAAGATGCTCCTAACTACCGGTCTAGCCACTGTAGCAACCATCCACGCCGCCCACGGTTTACACGGAAGCATGGAAAAGCACAAGAAACGCGTCAAAATGGTTAAGGAGGGCGATATGTCCCCCGAAGAAGCACGCAAACTCAGAGTGAAAAACAATCTTGTCGACGCCGCGAGTGTAGGTCTCGCAACGCTAGGCATCAAAGGTGCAGTCGACGAATGGCGACACGTCGACCATATGCGCAAGGAGCGCAAAGATTTCCGGAAATTGTGCGATTCGAGACGAGAACGCCGTCGAGCTCAAAGTTACGGAGCCGCACCACGCCGTTACACGATGTACCCCGACGAAATCGAAGAATATCCTCCCTCTCAGCATGGATCGAGAGGTCGGTCTATGTCGGTAGCCCAAGAAGTATGATTTGATCTGCGAAGAATTCCTGAAATATGAATTTGAAGTTGCGAGTTTGCGAATGCTATAACTTATGACTGTATGATAGTGATGACCATGGCGGTGATGACCTTATGACTTTCTTTGTTTCTTTTTTTTTTCTATGTGTCTTGCAAGTTTATGTCTTTATGCGAGTGGACTTTTGTCTCTATAGGTCCGGTTTGAATTTTATTTCGGTAGTATGTTCCTCATCTCTGCTCTTTGGGCTTCCATACCGCGTTTTGCGTACTCAATATCCAACCTGCAAGCGGGTCAGTGTCGTATACCACACGGTACAAAACTAGCACAGAACACAAGATAATTCACCAACCAGAATAAAAATCCTTATTTCTGATAAGACCTAACCTACTAGTCAGTCCACACCGCTGGGCACCTACTCAGTTAAGGTAATAGAAGTACTTGAGACGACCATAAGCACAGACCCATCCATCCCTTACGCCAGAGCCTTTGACAAATGCGGAGTACATACCTTAATACATCAGATAAATGACATCTCGAGACTAAAGACGGAGCATGTGGCATGATCACGCCTCAGATAAAGTAGAGTGGCTGGGGGTCCTAGTTTTCGATTGGGTATGGTTAAGATTACTGGTAATTAATATGCATAGATTAGGCACGGAGCTTGCGGGTCATTCGATTAAATTGCTGGTGGCATTTATGTGAGAAAAAAAAAAAAAAAAACTCTATATACGACGCCGAAGCACAACACCGGTATCCCGTCCGAGCAAAAAGAGGAATCCAAAGCAATGGTGGGTTTCATGAAAGTGATCGAGGAAAATAAACCAATAGGAACAAGATAATGCGTAGATGCATGGAGCAGGCAGGACGAGTCACAACAGGTGGAATTGGAACGCTTCAACGATCAAATCCTGGTGCGAGGCAGAACAGAAACATGTGCAATGAGATGCTGAAACCATAAGAAATGCGCGGCTAGCTGTACATTCCATCCGTCGTGGAAGAGAGCAAGGAAAATGAAACTTTTTTTACAGGTATCTTTTTCCGGCTGGTATTAGGGCATAGCTAAGTTAGGGAAGGAGCGGATTAGACCCAGTCAGGGACGGATGGTGGTCAAAGGAGAGGAGGTGAATGAAAGTTTCAAGGAATGTGTTTCTGGTTCAGGTTCGGGAAGGTCAGCGCTCGGCATTGAGATTCAACCAGCTCATATCAGAGTTGATATTGTTGTTGCGAGTGTCGCGCGGTGGCACGGGTTCGACGGTATCTGGGATCAGTACGCTCGAGCCGCGCGTGTTCATGCGATTGTCACGTAACGGGGCCACGAGCGAGGGCACGTCAGACGTGCTCGGGTTGTAATAGCTTGGGTTATAATAACTTCTGCTGTAGGTGCTGCTTGGGGGGCGGCCCAGCCAGCTTTGTTGTGCACGTGATCCTGGATGCTCGTAGCCATCGTCCGATTCGATCGTGATGTCACTGGCTGAGGATATGCGAGCGGACTGGCTCTCGGGGATTGTAATGGATTGTCCATTTTTGGGTGACGTAGCATGCTCGGTGGTGGGGCTACCGCTCACGACGCATCCCAGCGGTTTCGGTGCTTCTAGAAAGTTGGTGTTTAAAGGCGCAAGGGTCTTCATCGGCCATGCAGTAGCAGTCGTGGCCGTCGAGTCAGGCCGGGCGGGTACCGCTGCCGGTGGAACCATCAGAGGCGCCGCACTGTTATCTTGGAAATACCTACCCCAGCCTTCACTCGTTCGCCGGTCGCCGGGATGGTTTCCTGGCAGTGAATCTTGGGCCTCGATGGCCTTGTCGAACTCGCCGGAGCTGAGCTCCCTACTGGATTGAATGGTGCTCAAGGGACTCGGCTTGTGATCGAAACTGGGAGGAGCACCCGCTGGCTTCGGCGTCTTTTCCTCACCAACATGGCCGGAGAAGATCGCAAGAGAGTCTACCGACGATGCCGCGAGCGGTGCAGGGCTCTTCGCCATCGGATATGCGGATCGAGTCAATGGCTCGACACCTCGATCTTGGAAGCTTAAGCGGTCCTTGTCGCCACCATCTTGAGCCTGTGCAGCTCGCTTCTTCGCATCCTTCTTATGCTTCAGAATGAAGAGGATTACAATCAAAATGGCAGCAATTCCCACAATACCTCCCAGTGTGGCCCCGATGATCGTGCCAACATCGCTGCTCGAGGAGTCATCGCTGGCCGGGGCGCCGGAAGTCTCACTGGATCCGCTTGCAGTAGCAGTCGGGGTTGTAGTCGTTGTTCCAAGAATTTGTTGCGACGTCTGATCGCCGTAGAATAGCTTGGTTGCGTTTACCCAGCTGTTCGATGTTTGATTGAAAATCGCCAGAGTGTCCGAGCCACTCCCACTGGAGATGACCACCAACCCATCGTCGCCCTGTGCCAGTGAGTAGTCTTTTCGTGTTGTGGTCGGTGCCAGAGAGTCGTCATAAGTTGGATAATCATCGAGAGTGATCCCCCTCTTGGTCGAGGACGATTCAGAGCTGTTTCCTTTGTGAGCCGGGGCGCCGTCAGAATTGAGCAAGGTTATGCTGGTGACATTGTTGGGTGATGCGCTCATGTCGAAAGCTTCGAGGATTTTGCTACCGTCGGTCCCATTGACAAGAGCACATTGTACATCGTTTGACAGGGGTGCCGGGATGGTTACATCGGAGCTGTGCCACCCTTGGATGGGATCAAACAAATGCACTTGATCTGGGGTCGTCAATCCGCCCACCAGAGCAGCCTCCTTGTCGTTCCATGTCAGTAGTACAGGGTCGTAAGCGGGGGATGCATTCTCGGCTGAATATGCTGAAAGATTGTAGGGCTCCTGCGTATTGATTGCAAACGTGTCCGACGACGCATCGGTTTCGTCACGTTGGTGGCCGCCGTAAATCAGAAGAGCGGAAGACGATTTGAGATAGACGGCTTTATGGGATGTTCGATTGGCCATATTCCCGCTGACGCTGTCAATTGTCTTCCACTTTTTGTCTTTGAACGAGTATCGCTGCAACCCTGAGCTTTCACCCTTGGAAGGCGTTCCTCCGATCACATAAAGCGCCTGTTGATCCTCGTTGCCGTCCAGTCCTCCTGTAACGCAAGCGGCTTTGGAAACCGGTTCCCCCATAGGCAATTGAGTCCATGTCGCATTGCGTTCGAGCGAGATCGAAGCGAAACCATTGGCTGAGTAGGTGTATAGAGTGTTGTCGTAAATGACGGAACAGTGGTCCTCCAATTTCACAGGAGGCTTGGGAACGATCATATCGAATGACAGAAAGAGTGAGTTTCTTCGAGAAGACCAGCCGAAGATATTTAGGTATCAACCAGCCGCCAGAGGTTTGGGGACGGAAGAGTAGAGAACGAATGGAAGGTGACTGCCAGAGCACTATCTCATGGTCGAGGGTCGATTGTTTGTTTGGGGCGCTGGGCCGTAAAGGTGTTTTTAACCCGTAACCAACCTTGCCGGAATCAACCAGAGGAATAAATTCGTCTTCAGATACTTCAAGATTGCGATAGAACTTTTTAATTTTCTTTTTTTTTTTTTTTTTAGGAACTTCCTTTCCCAGACCTATATGCGTGCGTGGTACTATAAAAGGAGCGATTGGGACCAGGATCTGTTGGGTTTCACTGGTGTCAAGACCCACGATATACCTCGAAAAGGGATAGTTGTTGAGCGGAAAAAAAGAATGGCGACCTGTTTCGAAGTGGTTAACAGAGAAATCAGGGGGAGAGGAAAGTTCGTCTTAATGCGCGATATCAAATCGGCAATGAAGATGGAAAAGAAAAGCGAGCGACAAGGTTCTCCAACAAACAAGTAACGAGGGAAGAAAGAAAGAGACAAAGGTGGGTTAGAAGGAAGAGAACGAAAGAGCAAGCAGCACAGCCGAGCGTCAGGAGAGAGAAAGGTCAAATCGTGTCTGGAAGGATGAAACAACGGAGGGCAGCTTAGACCAGCACTAGGGGCGGACTCACCCTAATCGTGATATTCTCCCGAGGAACAATTAAATTGAATTCGACGTCATCTAGGTAGGTTCTGGGAGAGAGGAATTGAAGGAGAGACGAGAGCAAACCATGAATGGAATGAATCACCCCGTCAACATCCAAAATTGAACCCGCACGAGTGCCAGCACGTTCTTCGGTATACAAGGGATGTGGATGGGGAAGAAAAAGAAACGAAGCGGAGAAAAAAGAAAGTGATTGACGGTTGACGGGAAGACGAAGCAGCCTGAGGAAGACACGCTAACGGTTCCTCGACACCTGAGGTGTGGATGTGGATAGGCCTAAGACACTCTCCATACCAGACACGGCACTTCCAAGTCTCACTCCATCGGTTATTTCGTTATTTTCTTGTTTCTTCTCAATCGCGTTGACACACAAACTCTCTTTTTTTTCGTTCGACGTGTTTCCCTCTCTATGTAACTCCATCCTTACATGGGGATTTGGCGAAGGTGCGGTGCGGCAAGGGGATATCCACATCAAATTAAACATCATAACATTACCTCCCCAATCTATACCAGAAATCCACTTGACCCGGTCCAGGTTCACTCAGGGGTTCCATCCAATGGCTCGGGATGGTGTCATCCAGCCCACCACATACCCATGGTTCTGTCGTTCTCCCGAAGTTTGGGAATGATATCCCCCCGTTTTCCTTGTTTACTCCCCTTTTCTCCCGTTCTATAAAGTTCAAGGGCATATCCCAAGATTGAGAGAGGCTTTTATTATTTTTTGTGCCTTTCTTCCCTTTTTCCCGATATTCCCTCTTGGAAATTCCCTTGCACCCCCTCCTCTGGGGCGAGGAAAAATAAGATTAATGGTGCCTGACCCGAAAATTTCAACCCAATAATATTTTTCCATGGCGTGGTCGATTGATTGAAATCCATGGCATTGGCCCCAGTGGCATCCTGGTTGAGGTGGTATTATATTAATCACCATGAACAGAGCCAGTGAGGCCCCGAGAATCCGCCTGAAAATTCTTAAGGGCAGCGCTGGGCAGGTGACCGGCATGATTGGTCCATTCGTCAGGAACAAGGCCAGCACGGGCCTCGACTACTAATATCATGCAGGTACTCTTTTTTCCTCCCCTTCCCCCCGCGTAGGACAGGTCAGATGTCACTGGGATAATTTCCAGGTTGTCAGTTGTCACACATCAAAAACCAGTGAAAACAATAATCGGACCCTTTCATCCCAGCTAGACTTTTTCACCTGAGAATTCTCTCTTTCTCTCTCGCTTGGGAGGACATCCCGCCCAATGAGATACCCCCGACCCAGAATTTTTCCATAAATAACCCTCCCACATTTTAGACGGTATGGTACCAGTGGTACTGTACGAACAGCTGAGACGGAGTACACCAAACATACCAAGTACCGCCTTGACTAGTTGCATACTTCCCGTCCAGCTCCCCCGCCATGATTGGCCGGGACCCCTGCTTGGCGCGTCTCCACCTGCCCCTCGGCTTGACGTTGACCCACCACCATCAGGTGGTTGTTACCTCAGGCTTTCCACTTGACATACTACATACCTGAGTAACGCTGTTAATAATGTACAAGGCTTTGTTTCTGTTATCAATCTACCTCTTTTTATACAGTACTTTCGCTTACGTGAATTAAACATGCCAATGTCGGTCTAGTGCGGCGTCTTTTTCAATCTGATTTGTATACTAATTTCCAGGTTCGGAGTCTATGCCGTGGTGAATTGGGGTTAGGATTCATCACACCATGACTAGAGACAAGGAATAGATATACAGCATTTGTTTATTTATACAAGTCTTGGTGAAAATACCCAGTGTACTTCATTCGGTAGGAACAGTGAACTCATATAGATATTCCCTACGAGGTCGTAAATCTAATATTCGATCTAACAAAGAATATATATATATATATATATATATATTTATATCTAGCCCTAGCGATCCTAAACCCCAACCTGACAAGTCTACCTTCCCCTCCCTACCCTACCATCCAAGTCAAGTACCTAGACTTAAACCTAAGAGGGTTGCCAAGTAGGATCCAAGCAGAGCTCCTCAATGGCAACCCAGATATCGAAAGCCTGTAATGGCCCGGAAAGATGTCTTCCTCGGTCCAACTTGCACCCTCGGACATTTACCCTCCTACCCAATACCGAGGCCACAAGGATTCAAGGTATTGATTGAGAAGAAGTTCGCGCCGCATGACGACAGGCATTGCCAAGCAGAGACAGGGTATGTGCAGTATCTATCTTGTTTGGCTATCACGGTATACCTAGAAGTACGGCTAGCTAATACTGTTTCGTGCATTGAACGCGATCAGTGTTGTATACTGACCAAGAAAGATGAACCCATTGAAGTCGCATACATATTTCCACATGACCTATCCCGGCAGTTCATATCTAGATATAACCTCTGAGGCCAACAAGAGTAACCTGATAGCATACCCGGAGTCATTAACGGAGTTTCTCATCCTACGACTTAAAATTTAAAACCCCATCTAAGCCAAGAATCTATCCACGACCATGGTATACTGCCATCTGACACTACGTGTCATAATGTCTTCAAATCAGTCAGGGAAATTGCTAATTAGCCCGAAATCGAATCTGTCAATCAAAAATGATTCGACTGTATGGCCTGGTTCCATACCCTGGCCGTAGCCAGAGACCATTACGGGTTCTACTAGCCGTGTCTATGAGAGACATAGGGCTCAAGAATGGTCAGCGATTCCCGGTATTGCAGACCGAACCAGGGTCCTTGTTCAGAAATTGGAGATATGCAACCGCTATATTGGGAATTGGTAAACTTGACAATCGAACCACCGTTTGCTTTGACACAGGCTGCTCGATGACCTTAATAGATTTTGACTTGGCGAAGGGTTGGGGCTAGCCACTAAGCCCTGTCCACCCGTTATCATCTCTGGCATCGGTTCCAAACATCAATCAACGGAGTTCGTGCAATTGGAGCTATTTTTCATGGGAGATGGAGCCTCCATTGAATAACCCACTGAAAAGGACCACTGTGTACTCAAGGGTCCTGGATTTGCGGCATAATATATCCCACAAACTATGCAACAAATTATCTCTCCTTACATACAGTATGTTGTTATACACTTATGGTATTCCTCTTCATAACCATATTCTTCTTCTCTGCTCTTTAGACAGAGCAACGTCGTTTGAAAGTACATCAATAGCTGCGAAGCATTCCCGCTATTGGTGTCATTTGCTAGATCTTGTCTCTTCCCAAGTGAGATCTTTGTTAGTTCGTTCAAGAAAATGGAGAACAGCGATATCGTTCTTTTTGTTGCACGTATCTTCTGGCCTGATCAGTGTCTCAGTTTTCGTGAGTATCTCAGCACGAGCGTCAAGTACACTCGTACCAAGGATGAGGAAACTTCCGGGCACCAGAATAATCACTTTCGCTTCTCATGATGCTCGATATGCCGTCCTAAGCCAACATCTCCTTGCCGTTCACGCCGCCATTGGAGGTATTCTAAATGCAAGCGGTTGTGGAGAACAGATCGAGAAAATACTCCATAATTGGGATCTAGAGGACCTGGACCGGTTGGAGAAGAGCTCCCTTTTCTCTATTACACCCCAGTTTGCAACCTGGAATATTTATGAGGACATGCGCATTGTGGCACGCACTGCTGCTGTGTCGATAAACGTTACCCTATATGGACCCGTTGCAAAAACAACAATACCAATTCTCGGTGAGTAAAAACTAGCATGAGGAAACACGGTCTATTACCGTCTGGTACATGGGCTCTCTCGCACAGCATACTCGGCAAACATACGAGCCTCCCCACCTCTTAGGGCACAGGGGCTGTTTTACTCATTGAAACAAGAAATAATCCAAGCTAACGATTCAGCATTCTTTGAGCGGGGGGAGATACCCCCAGAAATGGGCTGACTAGTGGCCAGGAGTTTATCAGAGGACGGTGACGTGAAACGCAAGAGGTGTAGCAATTAATTTCAACCCCTCCGAGAAGATAACATCCATTAAAGTGCAGTCTTATATCCTGCTGCAGTTCATTAAAGAGCATTACTCTGTCTGGGGTACTTCGGGGACAGCTACTGCGGTTGTCTTCCAACGATTACAAGGAAGGCACTGCTGGAATGAACTATGAAACTATACAAAATCGCTTTAACTCGAGCTAATGAATCCAATTGGCGCCGAAGAACTGCGGGTTAATATGCCCTGGGGTGCCCCCTTCGCTGCTCTTAGCGACACCTGCCGAGACCGGCAACTGTATCACGAACAGACTGGAAGCTCAATGCATGAGGACGAGCTTAGTATTCTCAATTCCGTGTTGGAGTACCTTGCGGGCTTGAGGACTGGATTCGCCACGGGATGGATCTAAGGCAATTCGATCAATGCCGTGGTCAACCTTATGCCCAGACACAGGGGTATTAGGACGTGCAAAATTCACTGTTTGGCTGCGCTCGCAAGCTGCCTAAAGTGCTGCGGGTCAAATTCCTCTTAACTGGGCGCAACAATGCGCCAGGCAATGCCTTGGCTCGTGCATTGGTTGGTCTTGTCCATCAAATCGACTGCACCAGAGGCTAACGAACCTATTCAATACATGATTGTTATTCTTGGATTTTGAAAAGCACAAGAGCGATGAACTATGCGAATATATACCAGAATTGTTCCTGTCAAGCATGGATATGGCTCGAAATAATAGGATGAATATCCATCATTGAGAATCCAGGGAGTGTGTTAGATTTACTTACTGCTTCCCATTTCGAGCCAACCTTGGAATACTTCTACTCCCTCAAATAAGATGTTGTCTGTCATCAAAATGGTCTTTCTGACGGAGCCCAAAGCCTACACTAACTGTGGGCTGATGCAAGAGGGTCACACGGAGAGGAATCGGCCCTAGAATGCCCAAACATGACAAGAAACGAAAGGCGTGCACATACTACAAGGACTCTATAACCATACTCATACAGTCATCAGATATCTGTATGAATATGTTCGAAATACCCTTTCAGGGAACTTTCACGTCCCGAATCCTAGATCGCAAAGGGTACGTACCAATGGCTGCGGAGAGCAGACCCTGAGGTTGTATTTCGCCTATAGCAGGGCGGTGACCGATCATCTAGAAAAAACCTTCAGACAAAAGATGCTGCATGAATCCCAGAGAGAGGCAGCATAGAGGGGACTGCGAGCACCAGTCGTCTTTCACAAACAACAAGGGCATGCCATACATTGCAAGCTTTGATGCTCTGGCAATATCCCTGTTTTCAAACTTGAAGATACCATAAGTACCAGACACAGGGCCTTGGACCTCCTTTCTCAAACCAATCGTGAAGACAGCTGGACCGAGGGAAGCCAACCGGGACCTTCATCAGATCACGCCCGTGGTGAGCAAGACCTGGATACAACCTCCAAGTGGCCTATGATCACGAAAGAATACGACCCAAGTATAACTGGACATTGGACACTACCATAAGTCCGATTAAACGACGTCCTGGTAGGACACATCAACCAACGCAGAATATGCCAGGAACGCGCACAGAACTGGACTCATGACTTTGATTCAGCTGGCAATATCAGCATGAATAGAACTCCCTACGACCCTCCATACTTACTACGAGGACTGGGTAGTAGAGTATACCTTGGAGTTTACCGCGGTTATTATGTCCTCTTAGGATTAGAGCTTGCAGCACACAACGGAATGCTTCTCACGCGCCCGCAAAAAATGCACACAGGCTTGGCCTTCCTTCTCAACTTTACACCACTAGATGGTAGCAAGGTCTACGTTGGGGTTTGTCTTCATGCATACCTTGCCTCCCCATCTTCAAGAGACGAGCAAGAGTCCGTTGGCCTGGCGTCAATATATCGAGCTTTGGGTTTACATGTGATGATCATCGCATCAGCACATTTCGCAGCCGATGCCATTTGCGAAGGACTACGGGAGTGAAATAGACTTACATCCACTCAGAGTTTACCGTCCTCTATCGGAGAGCCGGGCATTCCACAACCACGGCAAATCCATTACAGACTTAAGGCAGACATATCATCCTAGAATGGCGATAAACCTCTATCTGGAGGCGAAGATGGAGGCGAAGACAAGACTGCATCTGCAACGGTACCCGAAGAGAATACTAAAGCAGCAGTGGTTAAGCCTCCCAGCAGCAATACCGCCGTCATTCGGGATAATAACGCCGAGGCCACTCCTGACACCGTGATTCCTCTGCATAATCAGATTATGATTGATAAATACCTCGAGATCAAGAGGAAGCTTATCACAGGAGATACTATTCTCGTGCAGATACCTCGTTACAGGCGAAGGTCATTGAGATGGCGTCGGATACTAGCAAACCATTGATGGTAAGGCGACCATCGGACGAGCGAGTCCTCGACCAGGTCACAAACTTCCCACTGTTGGTCGAGACAGTCAAGCTCTAAGAATTACAGCCCAAGCCAGTCATTTTGGCAGCCACGAACTGAAACAAGGGCTCATTTGGCTTTGTGTGGTCACACTCACAACGACACGCAGGGGGGCGGCGTGCAGCTATGGCTACTGAATCGGTCAGTGATTCTGCAGAGGAAGCTGACAGATACACTCTCTTCATGCCAGGTTTGACCTCAGCAGCAGAAACGAACCTCCATCGAGGTAAACAATTAGAGTTGATTAGACTATTCTATGCTCCCCGATTAGCTTGTTCTTTAACGACTACTTGTCAACTAATGGAATTAGGTTCTGTTTTATGTTTTCTATTTCCAGCTCACCTAATTGCTGACTATAAGTTTTACATTCCTGTCTTTAGCTTACTGCAATACTGTAGCTAGCACAGGGAGGCATGTGGCTCTTTTCTTATGGGCCATTTACTATGTGCCTGTGTACTGATAGTGCTTAATGACCCTACAAGACATCGTCCACTACAACATACTCTTAGTTAGACAAGAACAATACACTCAATAACCCTGAAAAGTAGCCAACGAATGGTAGCACCGGCCAAGAGTTTAGTACCCTGAGCGAATGCTTACGAGTCCATCTATGTACACCCTAAGACAAGTGCCCCATTCCTTGAGCTGCTAGATCCCTAAGTAGAGCTTATTACTGGCTTTGAGGTGGTCTTTTCCCCAAAATTTTAAATCAATATTATAGAAATGGAATGTAGAAACAGCAGCTACGAACTGAATCTTCCCAGCTACTGAGTGATCAGAAGGCCACGCCAGTTAAATCCGGACATTGTGAGCATTCCTCGTGACATCCTTCCCATTCCTTTGGATGCACAGACATTGTATAATTTCTACGTACGAACAGGCCATATCCTTGAGAAGGATGTTCTCGACTATTTGGCTATTATACTGCAAGATTATTATTCTTCGGGATGAGGGATTCGCAGTAATACTGAACTGTAGTGTGTGTGATAGATAACTCCCACTATCCCTGATATACTGGACCACAGATAGTACCACAGACAATGACACCAAAAACCTCTTCTCTATGACCAGCGCCAAAACAAAAACATCACTAGCATCCTTTCACACACCCCTAGTTCTTATTACTTCTTTTAGATAACTGTCGAGAGGGCTAACCATCATGGTCTTAGACAACACAACCGGTGGAAGGAACGATATACGACAATTGCCATGTAGTTGTATGATCATGCTAGAATAATTGAATTGTTCATGGTACTGACGCAAATGTGTAAGGTTCGCTTGGATTCGAATAGTCTCAGCTCGCTAGGCTAGCATAGTCTACACGCCCCCACCGGCAGCTCTGCTTGACCCGCTCCAGCTGAGCCACGTATAAGTGAAGCCCCTCCGACGAGTATCTACTCTGCCGATCGCAATCCATGGGCTCAGACCCATTGATGACGGCATTTACGGCACAAAGAAGAAGAGATCTACAGCTGGCCAGCATATAAGTGAGCCGTATTCCCAGATTTCCGAGAAGTATTCGTCAACCACTATTTATTTCTTTCTCTACGAAGTCCACAGATCCCAGTGCGAATATCGGATTCTCATCGAATCGTTTCTCAAGAATATCTGTCAACACCAGACAATCTACAGCCATACCACAGGGCGTAGTGAATTTTTTTGATGTTCCACAAGGGTTAGGAATAATCGGCCCAGAAGACTCGCAAGGCTCTGCTGAAGATGATATTCCTTTCACTCCCAATGACATTCTCGCAGACGAAGTACATGCAGGATAATAATCGAGCAAGACCATACTTGAATAATAGCGTGCTGAAACATAATACCTATTGCTTTAGGACGAAGAAACCCCCTTTCCACGACTGGGTTCAAAGGTTGAGTACGAAGTGAAGGAAGATGCTGGGGAGAAACATGCTGTCAAGATCAGGATCATCACATCAGATGAGTGATAATCTATATCGGTGGGGTTTCATGTGTATCTACAGAGCCTTTTTGTGATTATTTAAATTTGAACCATGCGCACTCTAGCCCATTCGTCTTGGGGTTTTCCGCTACTGCGCTACGTGGCGCGGGGTATTCGGTGTAGATAACGCAACCCTCTGCTGAACGCTTTGATCGTGACGATCCATCTGCTACTACTATACCTTGGTGGAGTAGTTGGCTGGGCTAACTCTCAAGGAAATCTTTCATTGGACATGAAGAGATCGCCAGGGTCCACTGTACATGTCCCATATGGTATATCATCTTCTTGGCCTGGTTTTAGTGAGAATCACTAATTATAAAAACATTACCCTGTGTACCAATAGTCTTAATTACAAAGATAGTATCCAGCTCCACGAAGTAAGTAGATCATAGCCGAAGAGTGTCTCCAGAGGTTTCTCAAAGCGGATATCGACACGCATCCGAAGAGCGAGAATACCACTTCCATATAGAAATCAGCTATTCCAGAGAATCAATTGCCTCCACCACAGCCTTGCAACATAACAATCTAATCAAAAGTGTACCCCGGCTTAGCCAATACAAAACGCAAACTATCTCGAGCATGAGGTACCATCCACGGCTGAAACTCATCCGCACATATAAAATCATAGTATTCAAACCCCGACTTCTCTAATACCCTCCCCGAAGCCGGATTCTCAGTATCACAACGTCCCAGCAACCGATAGTGGTCGGGGTGAAGGATCCAGAACAACTCCGTGAACGCCAGTAGTGCTTCAGTTGCAATTCCGAGCCCCCATGCAGATCGATGAATAGTATAGAAGACTTGAGCCACGTGATGAAGATCATAGACGCCTATAAAGCCGACAAACCCTCCAGGTACGAGAGCATTGCTCCCATCTTTGGCTTCTGGGCCTTGCCACTCTTCAATTGTCTTGGGGTCAAGGTCATCGCGGAGGAGAATTGCGAATGTTTCGCGATTATCTTCCGACAAGTCTCGTAATAGCTCTTCTTCTGCTTCTTGTATCGAGGTCAATGGGCCGGGAGAGCTCCATTTTACAACTTCCATATCAGATTTCACTGAGAAGTAACCTGGTAAATGGTCTATGGTTAAATGGACCAGCTCGAGTCGGGTTGATTGCATGGTATGAGGTTGAAGGTGGTTGTGATGGTGAAATGGGATTGAGAATGTGGTTCAATTAGGATTATTGTCAACATTCATTATATTAGGATAATGTCCAGCGCTTTTAAGATCTAGGCTACATATGCGTAACAGAGCCACAGCTTACATATATAAAAGACGCAGTGATCGCCACCTACCTCTGATTTTGAAGTGAGCATGAGATTTGCACCGCCACAACTTCAGCCCTAGATATGAGTTGTCAGTCCGTAAATTTTGGCCTTCAGCTGAAAATCTAACCATAAATAGAAATTTTCGTTGTTGATCCGGTACGATGGTCAATAGCTTATAAGCCCAATACCCATTCAGTATATATGAGCGCTCCTGACCGATGGCATGTCCTTTAAAAAGCGGTGTGTAATGTGTGTTGTCGTTTCCACCGTGACATGCCTAAAATGGTAGCCTCACTGATATCTAGTAGAGAGTTTCTGATACGTCTCAATTGAAAGCAATGATCCCTCTGGAAGGCAATGCTATAATGCGCAACCAGGGAAATTGTTCTTCCTGTAGCGGGTACTCTGGCCTTGATGATCATCTGAGAGGGGCCGTGAAGACTGCACGGAGAGTCGGTCGGTGTATTCGCCTCAACTTTAAGCAATCTTTTGAGAGTTTGGTAACCTTGTCTTTTAAAGGTATACTTCAAAAGATAGGGCATAATAGGGTGGGGATGTCCTTGCCACGCTCGATCGGCAGTAGAGTTCCACCTGACAATATTTTCGGGACCTGGCATACTGTAGTGCGTTTTTGGGCCTGCATGTACCCATCAGAGGCACCATGCTCGCTAAATAGAGCTGATCTGGGTTCATGCCATGAATTTGCCTGATGTAGAGATTCGTGCATATATTCGCTCCAAGTACTCTATATCATGAAACAAACTTATAAAGTACAAGGCCTGAAGAATGATATGTATTAATCATAGATGTCCCTACGATGGTCGACTAAATCACACCCATGATCGCTCGATCCCCTCTCTAGGACGGTTTGACTGGGAAATAGAAATAATTCATGGTCATTATCTTGGGATTAATTCTACCTGATTTTGATATAAACTGCACTGACTCATCCCATGGTATGTACCCATAGCCCACATATAAAACACACAGCACTTTACCTTTCTGAATGTCCAGCCCATTAGGCCTGACCCGACTTCCAGGCATGTGCTCTTTGCAGCAACTTGGACAGGTTTGCCGCCGATTGATCGTCGGCCGGGAACACATAATCCATGTATTCCTCGTACCGGTCGTCGTCCAACTTGCGGCGCTTCTTGACGCGACGCGGCATCTGCCTCTCGATCTTGTCGATGTCCTCGGGGGACCCATGTGTATGTTCGAATGACCGCCAGGCATTGAGGAGTTCCACACGCTGCATAATGTGAGATTCAAGACTTTTCTCTTTCTACATAGCAAGGCACAACTTACCTCTTCCTTGAGATCCTTTTCTTTGAACACCTTGTGTGCGCGGTTGAAGACCGCCCGAGCGCGCCGTTTGGCCTCGTCGCTGACTGGCCGTTCCTCCTCCTCTTCTTCTTCCTCCTCGTCTTCCGGGATGTTGATCTCGAACCGGGCATAGTTGATCCACACCTTGACATGGTCGGTCTTCTCCAGAAGACGCTCGTAGAGCTGCCGGACTCTGTCATATTCGCCTTCGTATTCCTCGAAATCGATGTATGACTTCCACACCAGCTCGGGCATATCCAGAGTCGGTTGCTCAATTCCTAGCTCAAAAATGGCCCGCGCACGGTCGCTATCATCTAGGCCCCGTTCCAGCTCAGCAAACTGAATCCAGGATTGACTGTTGGAGGGATTCCACTCGATCTGCTTCTCGAACAGTGTCCGGCACCGTACAAACTCGAAAAGCTGGCGCTCGAGATCGATGTAGCCTCTGAAGAGCTTGTCTTTGGGGCACATGCCGATCGCCTGACCTAATGTCTTGCGAGCGGTTTGGAGCTCCATCTGGCGAATTTCAAACTGGGCTTTCATAAGCCATATCTTGGCAAATGTGAACTTTTTGTGTGGAATGAGCTTCAAGCATTCGTTATAAATTTGCCGAGCGCGTTCCACGTCTTTGGCTTCCATTTCTTCCCAGATGGCATAGAATATCCAGAGGTAGATATAACGTCTCCAGTGCCTCTTCTCCTGTGACGGAGGAATCTGTGCAATGGCTCGTTCGTATGTGTCACGTACCCGCTCAGGGTCACCGGAGGTCTCTTCGAGGCGAGTAAAGTCAAACCAAATGTCGTAGTTCCGAGGGTTTTCCTTGAGCTGCTCCTCGTACTGGACTCGGCGCTTGGAAAGAATGACGTCCTCAACGCCCTCCCTATCACCAAACTGTTTCTCGAATGTAGTGTAGGCTCTGTGCAATGTAACGGACTTAGAGCGAGGAAGTCGGTCCAGGGCATATTTGTAGATAGCACGTGCACGCTCATACTCCTTCATCTTCGCCTCGAACTTGGCATAGGCGATAAAAAGCTTTTCATCCATGAAGTCTTCACCCAGCGCTTCAATTCCTGCACCGTAGACTTCTCTCACCAAATCACTAGTCCCATACTCCTCCTCGAATCGGGCCCACTTGATCCAGTTCCTCGGTTCAGGATGAACAATCGTGAATCGTTGGAAGATATTGCGCGCCCTCTCGAATTCATTGTACCGCTTCTCGAGCTTGATATACGCACTCCAGGCTCCCTCTTCCGGCTCCCATGACATCCATCGCTCAAAGACTTGCCGAGTACCAGGGATGTTGCCCAAAGTCTCTTCCATATAAACATACTTGTACCAGAGCTTATCGACACGGGGCAAGATCGTCACTGCACGGTCAAGCAAGTTCCTCGCATGGTTGATATTCCTATTTCGCATCTCCGCCTCGATGTATCGGATCCACAGCGGTACTGAAGTTGGAAGAACATCTAGCGCTCGCTCGAAGATAGAACGCGCCCGGCGAAATTCTTTCTGTTCAAGTTCCCATGCTGCATAGCGCATCCAATTGTTCATGTTAATCCTGTTTCGGCGAACATAGTCCTCGAACTCCTTTCTCTTGCGACCTTGGTACTCGTGCAATTCTTCCAAATCGGCAAATCGTTGCGTCGGGGCCTGCAACGCGGGTTCCTGCCGGTCAACAGCCTCACGAAGCAGCTGTTCCGCTGAGATCTGGATCGGCGCGGCGGCCTTGTTCTTGACCCTGGGAGGGCCGCGAGACGACTCCATGGTGATGTGAGGTTATACCAAGCAGGTAATTTGTCGGCGACGCGTATTCGAGTCGGGGATGTTGGGTAGATCACACTACCCAATTTATCTTAGAAGGACAGTGTACCCCCTCCGGAAGCCCAAGGCCTAGTAATTAGCTTCTAACCGACCGCACGGTATCGGGACAGCTCCAAGTCAGATGTCGTTGCTGCTAGATCGACTTTTGGTTCTGCTAGCTAAGAGTCGGAAAAGCTGCATGTTAGGTTTGTAGCGCCACCCGAGATCAGAGCTCGAGGTGGCTGACTAAGCAAGTGACCTAAATGGAAAAGCAACTCGGCGGCGTCGAAAGTTCATTCAACCACCACTTCACCTTAATTCTATTTTACCTCTTGGTCGCGTCGCAGCTCCCTCATCATGTCTACTGCTGAGGAGCTTTTGAGGGATTTTGAATCGGACGACGAGGACTTCCAGGCGGGCGAGGGAGTCGAGGAAGATGTGGACGAAGAGCAGCAGCACTTACAAAAAGCTGGCTCTGAGGTCACCAATGAGTTCGAGGTCGCCCTCTCCACCGGTGACGAGCTTACTCGCCTACACAAACTTTTGCGCGACCACTACTCGGTCAGATTTCCAGAATTAGAAACCCTTGTTACGAGTCCGATCGATTATGCCAAGACAGTCGCTATCTTGAAAAATGGCCCGCTCAACGATATCAAAGCTCTCTCCTCCTCCGCGGACAATATGGTCGGCGAACCGCTCAAGTCTATTTTGGATGGCCCCTCTTTGATGGTCGTTTCTGTGGAGGGTACCACCACCCGAGGACGTGAAATGACCGAGTCGGAGTTGAAGGTGGTGCTGGATACATGCGAGAGGATTTTGAAGTTGGATCGAGAGCGCAGGGCTCTTACAGAAAGCATCCAATCTCGCATTACGCAGATCGCCCCAAATCTAGCAGCTTTGATCGGACCTGAAACAGCAGCTCAGTTCCTTAATCAGACCGGAGGACTACGTGAACTTGCTAAGATCCCGGCGTGCAACCTGGGTGCTCAAGGCAATAAGAGAACCGAAGGGCTAGGCTTCGCTACGAATATTGGTGTTAGATCTCGAGGATTCCTCTACAATTCGCCACTGATACAGGAGGTTCCGGATGACCTGAAGCGCCAGGCGATCCGTATTGTCTCGGCTAAGATGGTCCTTGCTACCCGTGCGGACGTATCTAACTTCAGCCCCGATGGATCGCTGGGCGAAGATTTGAAACAGCAATGTTTTACACGGCTAGAGAAGCTGACTGAACCTCCCCCGAATTCTGGAGTGAAGGCCCTCCCCGCTCCCGATGACAAGCCGGCCCGCAAGCGAGGTGGTAGGAGGGCTAGAAAGGCCAAGGAGGCAGTTGCTATGACAGATATGCGCAAGGCCCAGAACCGGATGGCCTTCGGTAAGGAAGAAGCGGAAGTCGGTTACGGCACGGGTGAAGGGACAGTTGGATTGGGAATGCTCGGTCAGCAGAATGATGGACGGATTCGATCAACCCAGATCGACAACAGAACTCGAGCGAAACTCAGCAAGTCGAACAAAGGCTGGGGAACCGCGACACCTGCTAGTGGCACGGCTTCCTCTCTCCGCGCGTTCAGTTCTGGGGTTGGAGGAACGGCAAGTGTTCTTCAAGCGAAAGGTCTTCGCTCTTCTGGCATTGGTACTTCACTGGGCGGCAGCGGTACGGCTAGTACCATTGCCTTTACGCCGGTGCAGGGACTTGAGCTCGTTGACCCTAAGGTGCAAGCAGAGTTGAGCCGCAAACGTAAGGCAGAGGAAGACCGATGGTTTAAGTCGGGTACTTTTACGCAGGTTGGCGGCAGCCAAAGCAACAATAACTCTTCCCAGAAGGATAATGGAGGTTTCAAAGTGCCACCAATTCCTCCACAGAAGAAGGTCGATACAGGTGAGGGTAAGATGGGCCCTCCGCCACTGCCCCTGAAGCGATAGTGGAGTTTCTGTTTATTCTTTGTTTTCGTTACCAATTTTGCTTTCCTGAGCATCTTAAGAAAGGCGTTTTTGAGATTGGGGATCCGTTCGGAATTCGCATGATACCATCGACCAATGTATGATAAATCTCGAGACAGTGGCATACTTGAAGAGAATGAAATGTAATAGAGCTATGGCTTTATGGAGTAGAACTGTACTTGTCACGGGTAGCGTTTCGGATAACCCTGGCGGTGCCACGTGCCGATTGCCAGGTACCATGGAACTGGGGGAAGAAATACTCCGGGTCCGACGTAAAATTCTGTGAAGATGGCGTGCTAGTCGCAACATTTCGCCGCTAGAATAAGTGGGGAATAGTTCTGCCATGTCAGATCCAAGTTCAAGCGCTGTACAACTAACTAAATACCAATAAAGAATGATTTCAGGGCTCAATGCCTGGTGCTTCATTATTTTGAATCAATCCGGGGACTTCTTTGCCCTAAAGACGCCAAAACGGGGGCGCTAAGCATAAAGTTGCTTTAGTTGAAAATCCCCCGGTCAGCGGCGGCCCAATGGCGAGCCGGTGGATGGCTCTAGCCGAACGGGCCTCAGGCAGTCTCGTCAACGTATTGCGTGCTTTGAAGGGGAGTTCGCTCAATACCGCCCCTTTCCCCGGGGGCGTTTGGGATATATAGGCCATGTTTCGTCCTCATGTAGAACTTTTTCCATTTGTTTCTCCTTTTCCTTCGTTTTCAAGCAAAAGTCTGTCCTTCCGCAGCATCTTCTGGCTTCTTTGATACCCCATTTGCATTCTCATCTCACTCCAAGCCCTAATCCACCCAAAAAATAGACACCCAAAGACAAGAACAAAGAAAAGAAAAGAACAGAGAAGAAAAGAAAAAAGAGAGACCCAATGGCGCCAGTGGAAATAGGCCAACCGGTCTTCGGCGTAGACAGCCCAAAACCCACATCCCAGTCTCCATCTCTGTACGACCACACCCTAATCACCACCGACTTCGATGCCCTCAAATTCCACGCCGCAGCGTCCCTCCAGCTTCAATTCGGCCATGCCCATGAAACAGCAGCACTACAAAGTGACCTCCTAATCACATCACCGTACAACGATCCCAAACACCTCTTGGATCTCAAAACTCTCGATACACCCAACCAATTGCTCGCCAAAGCCCTCACCATTCTCAGACCCATCCGTGATGACTACGCCACGGCGCCATACACGGAATCCTTCAATTGGCAAGCCGTGTTTAACTTCCTGCGTGATTTAGCCCAGACGAATGGGTATCGGTGGGAGACGCAGCATTTCTACGTCGTTGTATTCCGGTCCCGGCTCCAGGCGGACATCGATAAACAGCGATTACATGATTTGGATGCCTATTCGCATCAGGAGGCTGTTGCTAGTGGGGGGTTGTTGAAGTATTGGTTTGGGACGAAGGATGGGGAGAGGAGGAATTTGGCTACTTGTGAGTTTATTTTTCTTTCTTTTTACTTTATTCTCAGGGCAGTTGCTGATGGTGATACTAGGTCTCTGGCGTAGTCGCAATGATGCCAGGTTGGGAGGTACCGGGCCTTGGCATAAGAAGGCACGCGGTGCTGCACGAGATATGTATGAGGATATCACATTTACGACACTCAAATTGGTCATTGAAGATGATGTGAGGTCGTGGAGGATTACGGATTGGACAGAGGAGGATGAATGAAATTGGTAATGGCTGCATTGCTTGAGATACCATAGAATGGTTTGTCGTTTTTTTTTGTTTGGGAAATGGTGTTTCTAGAGCGTTTATACTAGCATTTCTGCTCATAGTTCTATGGTAATTAGGTTCTCTTATACTGTATGTTTACTGTTGAGTTGTGGTCCTGAATAGGGTTCATATTCAGGCCCATGATCTTGGGCCGTTAGCGTACCGGAGCTGGGGAACTTTATCTAAAGCCAAGAAAAATCAAGAAAACAAGATTGGAAAGTATTACGAACTACACACTCAACAGAAGAGTTCTTCAACTATAATGTAGGAGAGGGAAGAACATGGAGAAAGATTTATTGCAATGGGAGGGGAAAGAAGTAAGTAGGTTCGCTCAAATCACATAATTCTCTACTAAAATGAGATGTTCTGCGCGAGGTCCGAGCACATGTATTGTTTGTTGGCGTCATCCGAACCTTTATGCGAACATGCCGAGAAAAGAAGACTTTAAAGATTATTCCACAGATTAATTGTGAAGATTATGAATTTGAGAGGATTGATTCGACAATGCATGTTCATTTCAAACTAACCATTGCCGAAGAGACTGGGGTCTAAGACGAAGCTGGAAATTCTACACGACTAAGTACTAAACCAGTACTAGTAGGCCTGATGAGATGACTACCGGGATGATTGACACCATCCACTGCCATACTTGCACAACAGACTGTTCGATCTTGCTCAATACTTTTATGAATACGAGCTTCGCCTGGATTTTCTGAGATTCTTTAATTATAAAGATGAAGCTGTATGTCTGCAACAGAGAGTAATTGAATCTCTTTGGGAGACGGAGTAATTTCCAACAGAATTCCGGAGGGTTTGGTCGTCGAGATTTAAGTAAATGATACTATTGCGGGGATGAGTGTCGCCATTTCTAGCATGAGCACGAGGTGGCATTAAGACCTCTAGCTGATAATTTTCATAAAGCCTTTTAAAATCCGGCAATGATCTTAACCTCGTCTAGACCTATCATGCTTCCCGATAGCGCCATTCAACGCCAAATTGAGCATTGCGTGGGGTGCTTATCTAGCATCTGACCGAGATACGATTTTCTGTTCGGTTTAACGAGCTATAAATGTAGCTCAAGTCGTAGTAGACATGTCCATGCATGTTCGCGGCCCTTGGGATCTACACTTTCCTACCCTTTTATACCGTATTTTCTCTCCTTCCTCGCAGGCCAGGTAAAAAAGCTGCAAACCTGCCTAATGGGTCTACCGTTTTGGGGCGATAGAGAAAAAGATGCCGGCATCTCCGTCCGAGAACATAACGCCTCCCAAGAGAGTACCATTCAAGATGGTAGTGTCAAATATACAGCGGCAGAAGGCATCAATTCAACCAGCGTGACCTACCAGGATGCGAGTGGTGCACCCGTGGAGACGGATTCGCCATTGGGATACTCCGTTAGCTTTTGGACAAGTCTATGCCTGAATATCAATCAAATGGTCGGAACTGGTATCTTTTCAACGCGTGAGTATGTCCCTATTACCCCATTTCAACCCTCATACTTATGTCTCCGAAGCTGCCACCATTCTTAAGGGTGTTGGTTCCGTTGGTCTTTCCATGATATACTGGTTCATAGGATATCTGCTCGCCCAGAGCACGCTCGCGGTGTACCTGGAGCTGGCGTCATACTTTCCCAGTCGTTCTGGGTCGGAAGTCGTGTATCTTGAGCAGGCATTCCCAAAACCTGACTACTTCTTCCCTACAACATTCGCAGTGAAACATGTTGTCTTCTCGTTTGGGAGTAGCAATGCCATCGTCTTTGCCGAGTACATCTTCGGAATCGCAGGGTCAGGGTACACGAACTGGCAGTTAAAAGGTGTCGCCGTGGCTGCGTATACTGTAGCAACATTAAGTATGTGGATAGAAAACACGTCATCCCTGGATCTTTGACTGATATGAAATGCAGTTGTGAGTTCAAGTACCAAATGGTCACTGAGAGTCGTTGTCTGGTTTGGATTCATCAAGATCGCAACCCTGGTATTGTATGTTGAGCGCGAAACAAGTTTGGGGCATTTCACCAACTCACCTATCATTACAGGATCTCAATCGCGGGACTTGTTGTGCTTGGTGGGCATACAAAAGTCGAAGACCCTATGATCAACTGGCATGATGCCTGGAAAGGGACATCTTCGGCAAGTGCCTACGGTGCTACCAATGCCATGATCAAACTGATCTTTTCTTACTCTGGCTATACCAACGCTTTCAGTGTGGTTAATGAGATCAAGGTTTGCTATTGATTACCCAGCGCTTCAGGATAACGATACCTAATTGTCTATACAGAATCCCATCAAAACACTTCGTTGGAGCGCGCCGTTCTCACTGCTCCTCGTCACATCCCTCTATATTCTTGTGAACGTCGCCTACTTCTCCGCTGCCTCAAGGGAAGAAATCTTAAATTCGAAGCAAATCGCCGCAGGAGTCTTTTTTCAAAAGATCTTTGGCACGAATGGGGCTTCCCGCGCGCTGAACGTGCTCATCTGCATTAGCGCATTCGGCAATCTGATGGCTGTTATGGTTAGCTATTCTAGAATGCTCCGAGAGACTGGAAGGTGAGATTACTAGTCTAGAACGCTAGAGCACTAGGCATACCCTATGGATTCATCTAGCAAACATGCTAATTCTTGGGACCTATAGGCAAGGTGTACTTCCCTGGCCTAAATTCTGGACTTCTACGAAGCCGTTTGGAACACCCCTGGGGCCTTATCTCGTCCAGTGGTCCATAACTGTTATCATGATTCTCGCCCCTCCTGCTGGAGATGCCTTCAACTTTGGTCTGTGCCTCTCCCTGTACTTCTTGCACATAATTCTCAAACTGACAAAAAAATGATCGAATAGTCGTCGACCTCTCTGTATACCCCTCAAGTATCTTCAATTTCCTCTTGGTGGTCGGCCTCCTATTGATCCGCCGACGCCGCAGCAAGCTCAATCTACCTAGACCCGAGTATAAATCATGGGCAATTGCGATCGGCTTTGCACTGTTGGCGAACCTCTACTTGCTTGCTGCGCCATGGTACCCGCCCACCGGGGGCGCAAACGGTGGAGACGTTAGCTTCTGGTACGGCACATATTTGGTAGTCGGCATTGGACTGTAAGTACTCATCTTGCACCTCGCCGATATGCTCTTTTGATTAATGTAAAATCCAGGCTTGTTGCTTGTGGCGTATACTACTACGTCTGGATCAAGTTGCTTCCTAAATACAAAGGTTATGAGTTTCGACAGACCGTGTTGGAATTCGACGATGGATCTGTTGCGCATAACCTTGTCAAGGTTCCCGTCGCAGAGCTGGCGCGCTGGGATGTGGAGCATGATGCCGTTGGTCGTCTGCGCCATCGGACAACATACCAAAGCAGTACTGCAACCGATGAAGATAAGTCGAGCGAACAAAAGAATGTCTCTTGAAAGTGCATGATGTATGTTGGCATGAGAGATATAATGGGAGGCCCATAACTCCGGATTCGTCGCCATGTTGTACTTGATGGATGTATATAGTAGGTAGCAAATCATGAACTTGTCCTTCTGTTGCTTATTGTGATACAAGCCTCTCAACGAGGGAATCGGTGGCTATATATAGCGGTCATCACGTGCAAGCCCTACATACTAGTTGGGATGAAAAGCCGAATGAATGATCATGGAGATTTGCTTTGTCTGCCTTTCAGGGTGTGAAACAGCCTTAGGCATCACTATGATGGCCTGGTTGGTTGGAGTGGTGTGCCTGTGCCACATCCACGGAATTGGTCCCTGACATCGTTTGAAGCCCGACTGACTCTTCTTCCTGTTCTCAATTTCATTCATCCGATCCTCTGGCTACTTACATCATCTCCGCATAATAGAACCATATATCTATCAAGGCAGCAATGGACTGACTGACATTGCTTCAAGCGCACTGCATCTTAACCGTCGTAAGACGATTAGGTTCGTTCCTAAAGCTTCTTCCACTGAGATCTTCAAAAGTCCTGTGTCATCTAGTCCCATCTAGCCTAGTTGACTTGTTTGCGCTCATTGTGGAAGCAACTAGTGAATGTCTATGTTTTGTTTCCGCGATAATTCTCACGCCCCAGCCGTTGCAGAATCACCAAACCTTCATTTCTATTGCTTACCTCCACATTCAAACATCGAGCATAGTCAAGCTGCAACCCAAGTATTTAGGACACTCTACTTAATTACTATCGTGATACTGGTGCGCCACTTTGGGCGACATGCGCGGATGCCATCTCCACCTTTCCTGAGATACATCAGTAACAACCGGCGAAATGCGACCAATACCACAGATCATCTACCTGATTGTGCTGCTTGCTTCGCAGCTGGTAACAGCTGACGAATATATCGAGTCCAGAGCACTAAGTTTGTGCTCCAACAGTTTGGAGTTTACAGCGACGTACTTCAATGTAAAGTTCACACCGAAGAATCGTACCATTGCATTGAGCTTTAATGGAAGGTCATCTATATCTGGCAAAGTTATTGCAGAGTTGATTATTACCGTCTACGGCTACACCGCCATGACCAAGGTGTTGAACCCTTGTGATATGGATCTTGAAGGGCTTTGCCCGGTGAGGGCCGGTGAGATCCCGGTGATGAATACCAACATCAAAATACCCGACTCAGTTATTTCGCAGATTCCTGGTGGGTTTATCTCCAGGGTGCACAAGTGACTGCCTAGGATTGCTTGATTTCCTAACTATCATGCAGGTATTGCCTATACAGTCCCGGACTTGGATGCCTCCGTGCGCGTTTTCATCAACTCCTCCGATACAGGAAGAAGTATTACTTGTCTCGAAGCAGAGCTTTCGAATGGCAAAACAGTTTATCAGCCCGGGGTTGGTTGGACGACGGCTATAATTTCTGGTCTGGGTCTGGCTGCCTCTGCAGTCACCTCTGCGCTTGGCCACTCAAAGGCTGCCATACACATAGCAACCAATGTTCTCTCGCTTTTTGGATTCATGCAGTCACAAGCAATGTTTGGAATGTCGTCAGTTCACATGCCTCCGATTGTGCAGTTGTGGACTCAGAACTTTCAATGGAGCATGGGCATCGTTCGTGTCGGCTTCTTGGAGACTTTATGTACTTGGTATCAAAGGTCCACAGGTGGACGGCCTTCGACTCTCATTGTCAACCACTCTAAAAAGTCGATTCAAATTCTCAAAAAGCGATTTCATGGCACTTTGCTAAAGCGAGCCGGTAAATCTGGAGCAGATACACATAAAAGCATTGTGATACGCGGCATCCAACGTGTCGGGTATAAGGCAGGAATTGAATCTACCAACATCTTCTTGACAGGTTTGATCTTCTTCGTCTTCTTTGCCACACTTGCAATGATCTGTGTTGCAATATTCAGTGTCATTCGTAAGTCTCTAGTCAAGTCTGGGAAGATCAAGAATGATGAAGTCAAATGGAACTTCATTCCAAAGGGAATCCTATTCCGGGTAATCCTGATTGGGTACCCTCAGATATGCATACTCTGTTTGTGGGAATTTACTCAACATGACTCTCCCGCTGAGGTTATTCTTGCCGCCGTCATGCTCTTGACTACCACAGTTGCCATAGGATTTGCAACACAAAAGGTCGTCCGTCTGGCGAAACAGTCAGTGAAACTATACGGAAACGCTGCATACACTCTCTATACTGACCCTGCCTGTTTGAATAAGTGGGGCTTTCTATACGTGCAATATCAAGCCAAGGCTTACTACTTCATTATGCCAGCCCTTGTCTATGTCATAGTGAAATCAATGTTTATCAGCCTGAGCCAAGCAGCCCCTGTGGTGCAAACCATAGCATTGGTAATTATCGAGGCATTGATGCTGATCTCGGTCAGCATCCTGAGACCCTGGATGAACAAGAAGACTGACATATACAACATCTCCATTGCAGCTATCAATTTTGTTAATGCTATCTTCCTGCTTATCTTTTCGAATGTCTTCAGCCAACCTGGCATTCTGACTGGCGTGATGGGAGTTGTTTTCTTTGCCTACAACGCAGTGTTCTCACTAGTCCTTCTGGTTCTCATGTTAATTGCTTCCATCTACGCCGTCCTATCAAAGAACCCAGACATTCGATACCAACCGATGAGGGACGATCGTGAGTCGTTTATTAGGTCACAGTCCCAACATCAGCTGGGTACCGAGTTGGATGCCTTGGGTGCCGCCGCTCGCGGTGAAAAGCATTCTAATCACGACAACTCCATCCCAAGTTTAGTTGATCCTATGGACAGACATGGACATGGTAACGAACCGAACGGTGAAGATAGGCTAGAAGCGAACCAGCCTTCATCAGATATTCTTGGGAGTGAAGCTCTGGGATATCAAAATAACCGTCGCAAACATATACCGCATTGCCGAAAATTCTATCGGCCAGGCCGCTGCAAGCCCCCTACAAACCCCGATGTTATACTGCCTACGGACGTTAGCAGGGCTTGCAGCACGTCGAGTCCATGGAACAGAGGAGCTGGATATGACTAAAGCACTGAGACTCTAGAGCAGGCTGACCACTTTTCTGTTTCCTACTCTTCTTGGCTGTCATATATCACGTTTGACTTGAAGTATGCAACTGGCATTTTATCTAGCTATTCAATGATTTGTATGCATATGTCCCTTACTGCTGATTTCTTCCACCAACAAATGTAGTGACCAATTGCCAATCTGCATTGTAGTGTAATTAAATAACCAACATCATTATTGCTCTGGGTTTTCAACGGAGGCTGACAGACGGCCCACGTACTAGAGATATCTCGGTTACATAGGCCACCTTTTGTTGGTACATGATAATTGTTGTAGGCGCTAGAAGGTCTAGATAAGAAAGCACAAGATCTACACACAATAAGTAACTTCGTATATACAGACTTCTAGTAAAGTAATGTTCAATTTAGATTTTGATACGTCCCATACATTTCTTTCAATACTAATATAGTCCTGATTACCTCAGAACTGGAAATTTCTACACTAATAGACACACGTCGCAATCCTCTTTTCCAAACCATCGGACAAGCCGATGTATTTGATGAAAAGAAAAAGCAGATGGTTCCAAAAATTGCTTCGAGGTCCCGAGGGTCCTGAAGACTCGGCCTACTTAGCCAGGTTTCCCCGCTCTAAGCGCTAGGATATACCTGGATAGCTCAATCGACGAGCTGGGAAGGGGAAGAAAAGAAGATGATACCACCGGCGAAAACGAGACTATTTATTCCGAGAGGCGCCATCTAGTTGTTCTTTCCAAAGAAAGATTTCAAGGAGTTTGAGTGGAAGGAGCTTCAGCGGAAGTACAGGCAGCACAGTGCTTACTCATTTGGGCCTATGTAACTATGTGATTATTAGGTACCGTTGCTCGTTTTTGTCCTACGGGCACATTGGCCGAGTGGTCAAAAGGACGAGGCACGCCAATCGAGGAGCTGAAGGTTTTTTTTTTTGCCTTCCTATCATGCATATCCGGGTTCAAACCCAGCCTCCTCCGTAAACTTTTACACTCTCTATTGTTTATATTTCGATGTGTATATGCTTATCGCGACTTCAATGAAGCTGTTATGCGTTTAGTTTAATATTGGATAACTAGCGTCATCTGTGGATCCACCCTGGATCCACTTTGTTGAACCAATGAGGTCACGTGAGTACTCATCGGTTTATATGCGATGAATGATCGTTATGAGAAGATATCGCTGAGATGGAGAATCAGTTTATAATTGGATTTGAATATGATTGCGATACCGTCTAGCCATTTCTATTTGACCATCCTGCTGTACATTTTAGGAGGTGGGCAAAGCATGACGCAGTGGTACGGCCCTTTAGCTATTGATGCCGCCGAGGTAGATTCTAAGCCACTTGGGAGAGAACAAGTAGAGATATTCAGAGAAAATTCCCGCTGAGGGCTTCTCAGTGGATAAGTACTCATATGTATATTTAAGGCTTTATCTGTGTGGATCTGCTGCGACGTTCCGCAGACTGTCTGAAAAGGTTGGGCATATTGTCACGGAAGGACAAATTATATCGCATATAAACAATATACAGATAGCTACGATAGGCTTTCGGACTTGGAGTCTATCGAGCTTAGTAGATCTTCTCCGGATTTCCTGCACTTACACTATCATAGAACATGGAGACCTCAAGAGTTTCAAAATCCCATCGATACACGAATCACAAAGCGGCAGGTCTTGGTTTTCAACCACAAAAGGCATTTCACAGGTTCCGTTCAAAGATCCCACAAATAACCAACCGACAATTGTAATCCGATCATCAGCTGCCCGTATTTCCGAGACCAAATCCTCCTACTCGGCTCCTTCTAGAGCGAATTTTGTATACGGATGAGCATTTCAATCTTCCAAACAGGAATAGTTACCCGTCAAATGTGGGGTCAGACTCCACAGGTTCTGCAACGGGAATTGTTGCCCGCCTATGTGGAGAGCACCCAATGGGGAAATATTGCCTCGTGCAGCAACCAAGGACAGCTTCGCGGCATGCTACTGGTGATAACGCGACACGACTTTCTTATCCGATGCGGGGCAGGGTGGAACACGATGACATTTGCAATCCACGGTCCCTAACTGGGTTGACGAGGGGCAGAATCTATAAAGACAGGGTCGAATCCACGTCAACATGGCCTCTATTGCAATTTCCTCAAGCCATCATACACATCCTTCAACATGCCCGGAGTTCTAGCCGAGACTACCCTGTCCGTCAGCGATGGTCCCTTAACCTCTGAGAACGCAGCGTACCTGCGCCCCTCCGACCCTAACCTCCCCGTCGAGGAACTCCGCAAGCGCTACGATGAGGACGGCTACCTCTTCCTGAAGCAGGTGCTGCCCCGCGAAGATATCCTGGAAGCCTGCAAGGCCTATTTCGAGTACCTCGCTCCTACTGGCGTTCTGCAGGAGGGCACCGAGCCTGTGGAGGGAGTCTTTAACCGGACGAAGTCCATCGACGATTATCCCGGCATTGGAGCCGGCCATGTGGGCGGCAATGGCCGCCCTGGTGGAGACAGCGCGGCACAGTTTGTCGACAAGGCCATCGAGGCCCATTACAAGGACTGGTACACTAAGAACGTGGTTAACCACCCCGCTTTGTACGATTTTATCGCCAAGTTCACCGGCTGGGGTAACGATACTTTGACCTTCAAGCGGACGCTCCTGAGAAACAATATCCCTGGTTCGAAGCCCATTGGTGTCCACTATGATCAGATCTTCCTTCGCTATGGAGAGCCGACGGCTGTGACTGCTTGGGTGCCTATTGGTGATATTAAGATTAATGGTGGAGGTTTGATTTATCTTGAGAATGGTATGTTGTACTGGAGAGTGGAGTATACGATCATAGCCTGACAGTTTGTAGGTGACTCCATCGGTCAGAAGATTGAAGATGATTTCACTGCCAAGGCATTGAAGGCTGGTCTGACGCAAGAAGAGGCCAAGTCGGCCTTCAACTCGAATATGATGTCTACCGGTCTGCTCTCGGAGTTCCCGGCTGAGTTTGCTAAGGAAAACAACCGGCGCTGGCTTGTCTCGGCCTACGAAGCGGGCGATGTGGTCTTGCACAAGCCTCATGTTGTAAGTTCATGATCTTGTCATGATAACGTCTGGAACATTGACTAACGGATGCTCAAGATCCACGCGTCGACCATCAACAACGATGAGGACAACGTCATCCGTCTTGCAACTGATCTGCGATTCTGCGATTCCTCGAAGCCATATGATAAGGTTCGTCCCCTGTTCGTCCGACCTTCGTGATAGCAGCTAACGTCTCGCAGAGATGGATGAACTACTACAGATTTAACGACGGTGTTTGAATTGGAGGATTATTTGGGTTTCATCGTTCACTGTTACGGCCGTATACCAGTATTTTAATGCATGATTTTCTTTAACGAGAGTATATCTATGAGCATCTGTAATCTGCAACTTCAATTGAACCGAGAATGCCCTGGCAGTTTGTCTATAGCATACACAAAATAAATGTATCCATATACCCATCACCGACCCGCCTCGGTCAGGGAAGCCACTGACAGCAACCCTACATTCTAGACAGTGTCTCCAAACGTACAATGGCAGATCCTAACATCATCAGTACTTCTCTTCTCCGCCGTATCGTGGAATAAGAACATACTGCTTATCATCACAATACCCACCCGTCCATCCAGGGCCTTGATTAATACACTAGACCGACTTCATTAGCCTCCATATCGTAGATCACCGAACGGGGACACAAATACAGTAACACGACATGCCAAATTGGCAGCCTCATCTCCTCCCTGAACCTGACAGGATGAGTCCGCGCTCAAGATGACATCCCGAAGGGGTGTTCCCATCGCGAGAGAAGCAAGGGCAGCCGAGGTAAACAAACGAAAGAGCTTCATTGTTTATGATTAGGACAAGGTATAGGAAATGTACAATCAAGTTCGAGTAGAAATACTGAAAAAGTTCTGGGGGGGGGGGGGGGGGGGGGGGGGGGTTACTTTTACGTTCTGTGCAGAGGCTATGACGTTACGCTTAATTGGCATTCTTGGGTTCGCTTGGAATGTGAGTGTTCGCATTCGGGGATCTGCGGTGATATCGTGCAGATCTTGGCTATCCGCGTACCCCTCGCGTCTTCCCCGCTATGGTTTCTGGCTCTATGTATTTGTCTGTACGTTGTCCTATTCTTGGAGATGTATTGAGGCATATTTGGACAAGGTCCAGCGCTCTTGTTCTTCGGGATTACCACCTCGGTGAATAGTTGCTGTTCCTCATTTCTTGAGTCCGAGCAGCGTATCTATTGTCAGATTTTGGTACAGTAGTAGCTCCAATTGGGCTTGGGTATTGATCCCTCGGCAAGCTGGGCGTCAGTATCTGCAAGACTCTTTCATCACTGTCAACAACTCGCATTGGAGAAGGAGAGAAAATGAAGGCATGGGAACCTTTCGGGGTTGAAGTGTCAGAGCGCATGTGACAGATTTGATAGGTTATTGGTTGGCCGTTTTCTGAGGCACCAATCTTGAGGTCAGGTGACCAAACTTTAACGGCTCTCAGGCAGGGCAGAGAAAGTATAGATGGTAGACATAGTACGAACAGTATTGTAGAAAGCAAGGCGATGGCCATCTATTGAGTGACAATTGAAGCCTAAGAGGCATTCTCAGGTCCAATCGACTCTGACCATTTTCAATAGGCTGTGCATAAAGGTCCGCTCCTGTTGATAGACGCTAACCTAAATGTAGTTCGGAACGACAGTTAGTCCGGGAGAGAAAATCAGCAGCCCCGCCAGGCCAGGGCCACCAGTCCCTCAGTGGCCCCTCTCCTCTTTTGATTTTGCTGTTGCTCCTCTCCTTTTAATTCTTCTCTCCCCTCCCCCCAAATCCACTCTTCTTCTCCTCTTCCATCCTCTCATACCCTTTTTATACACCTCTCGGTAAGTGCTGTCCACCGCCTTGTTTTTCCCTTGAAGATACCCATTGCTAATAGTGTTCAACAGTTCCTCTTCCTTTTTTCCTTATACCTTCATAAATATCAGCAACCATGGCTGCTCCCGCTCACCAGTTCAAGGTCGCCGACATCGTACGTGTCTCCAAGGTGCCGAAGATACTGTCATGTTCAGATTGTTGACCATCCCCTAGTCCCTGGCCGCCTTCGGTCGCCGCGAGATCGAGCTCGCCGAGATTGAGATGCCCGGTCTGATGGCCATCCGTCGCAGATACGCCGCTGACCAGCCTCTCGCCGGTGCCCGCATTGCTGGCTGTCTTCACATGACCATCCAGACTGCTGTCCTCATTGAGACCCTCGTTGCCCTTGGTGCTGAGGTTACCTGGACCAGCTGCAACATCTTCTCCACCCAGGACCACGCCGCCGCTGCCATCGCCGCTGCCGGTGTCCCTGTGTAAGTAGAGGAACCACACGCCCCAACTTCTCCGAGACTAACGTATTTTAGCTTCGCCTGGAAGGGTGAGACCGATGAGGAGTACAACTGGTGCTTGGAGCAGCAGCTCTCTGCCTTCAAGGATGGCAAGAAGCTCAACCTCATCCTCGATGACGGTGGTGACCTCACCTCCCTCGTCCACGAGAAGTACCCTGAGCAGCTCAAGGACTGCTACGGTCTCTCCGAGGAGACCACCACTGGTGTCCACCACCTCTACAAGATGATGAAGGAGAACAAGCTCCTCGTCCCCGCCATCAACGTCAACGACTCCGTCACCAAGTCCAAGTTCGACAACCTCTACGGTTGCCGTGAGTCCCTCATTGACGGTATCAAGCGTGCTACCGACGTCATGATCGCCGGAAAGGTCGCTGTTGTTGCCGGTTACGGTGACGTCGGCAAGGGCTGTGCCCAGGCTCTCCACAGCATGGGTGCCCGCGTCCTTGTCACCGAGATTGACCCCATCAACGCTCTCCAGGCCGCTGTCCAGGGCTTCGAGGTTACCACCATGGAGAAGGCCGCTCCCCTTGGTCAGATCTTCGTCACCACCACCGGTTGCCGTGACATCCTCGTTGGCAAGCACTTCGAGGTCATGCGCAACGATGCCATCGTCTGCAGTAAGTACCTGTCGCTGATCACTCGGACTTGAACATATACTGACGAAACTAGACATTGGTCACTTCGACATTGAGATTGATGTCGCTTGGCTCAAGGCTAACGCCAAGTCCGTCCAGAACATCAAGCCCCAGGTTGACCGCTACCTGATGGCCAACGGCCGCCACATCATCCTCCTTGCTGAGGGTCGTCTTGTCAACCTTGGCTGTGCCACTGGTCACTCCTCTTTCGTCATGTCCTGCTCCTTCTCCAACCAGGTCCTCGCCCAGATCGCCCTCTACAAGGCCGAGGATGCTGAGTTTGGCAAGAAGTACGTCGAGTTCGGCACCACTGGCAAGAAGCCCGTCGGTGTCTACGTCCTCCCCAAGGTCCTCGACGAACAGGTTGCTCTGTGCCACCTTGAGCACGTCAACGCCGAGCTCTCCAAGCTCACCCCTGTCCAGGCCGAGTACCTTGGTCTCCCTGCCGAGGGTCCCTACAAGGCCGACCACTACCGCTACTAAACTCCTCCTTTCCGTTTGTTGTTGATTGGTATACCCTAACCTAGATTCTTTTCAACATTATCACGATGTTACGAATAACATAGAGTCCCATTTAACTTGGGCTCAAAAGTATTTTGTCTTCAACGGCAATAAAAGTGGCATATATGGGGGTTATTACGGATAGTGTTTATGGGTCGGCTTGCCTATTTTGCATTCAACAGTGCGTACTGATGGGTCATGTCTTAATGTTATTGTTTGGCGATTAGATGAGAGCCAGACCGAGGCCATGCTATAGAGCATTTAAATAATAAAAAAAATTGCCTCAAGTTGCGTCAATGAGTTTCGTAGACTGCAGAACCAGAAATGTTATTGACATTGTCTGTTGTCAGCCGTCTGCCCCACTAGTAGTAAAATGTTCAGCTAAATATGGAGATCTATGCGTCGAGTGTGCAATATCTTTTGCCACTCTAGAATATGAGACTAGTTATCCTTATGTCCGCAACAAGACTTTAAATAATTTATACATCACGGTATATTGAGGCAGAAACCTGGATAGAAAAGTGGGAATATAATTTGTTTCTCCCAGTGCGCTATAATCGACATACAGATAAATACTATACTATATAGGATAGGATATAAAAATCGATAGGAATCTAGACATAAAATTTCCAAAACATAAAGACTGCATGGATATTCAATTCGGGTAGGAGGCCCATTCTATACAAAATGACCACAAAGTGGAGGACCAAGATATACATGGCGAAGGATAAAGGACAGCAAAAAGGAGAAAAAAAAGGGTAAGTATATAACGACAAACGAGTCCCAAAACCAGACAGGAAACCTCCAATGAAAAGATTCGAATTATTATAGATAACCCTTGATCCAGCATTCCTCCCCGCAGACAAAAACCAACAAGGATCAAAAATCAGCCACAATCCAAATCAAATGCTCTTAGAAGAACCACATTTGACTATACCTCCCACAGTCTGCGCCGCGACCACGGAGAGAAGGTTTTCCACTTGCTGCACGTTATGCCCTAATTCTGCCAGGCCCTCCGCGCCTCCCAAGAATTGTTCCGTCTGTATTCAATTATATTAGTAAGATAAGTCTGGTAAATATGTCCACTCAGCTAAAACTTACGCAGTCCAAAGAGTGCAGCCATCCTAACGGATCCTGAGTAATAGTCGCAATATCGGTGACCTCGGCAGCAGCGTTGGTGATGCATGATATTAACCCGTCCAGCCCCTCCAGTTTGATATTTGACTGAGAAACATTATCCAACGCTACGCTGAGCCCTTTCTGCACGGTATCGCCGGCACATTTCAAGACATCCGCAACATCAGCGCGCTCCTCGAGGTTGTGAATCGGTTTAGCGAAGGCAAGGCCTACAGCGGCGAGCGAACACAGCGTCTGGATCTTCATATTGGATGATGTTGATGTCAACTAGGGAGGTGAAACAGATTTTCAATGAAGAAAGATATATTTGAGGGTAGTATCAGGAGCGTTGCAAAAAGCTAATAAGAGAAGAGAGACAGAGAGAGAGAGAGATATGACATGTCAAGAAACAGCAGATCCTTTATACCCTTACGACCTTGACGGCAATGCCTTAGACAGGAGGGGGTTCCACAAGAGAGTTCAAGACCCACCAGTATGTAGAGAATTTTCCAATAGCTTCCAAGATTCAGATCGGCGATTTGTTGGAGCTCATTATGGGGGTATGGTTGGCCTCGCTTCGTATAGCCTGGGGCACAAGGTTCAATAGATCGATCGGGATCCCCACGGTAAATATCCCATGATTCGAAATCGTACGTACGGAGTATTACTATACCATGACCCCTTTAGGAATTCAGGGATTTACCAAGCATGACTTTAATAATGTAGCTAAAGTCTATTAATTCTAATAGATAACAGGATAGGGATGTAAATTGACTCCCTATTCTAGGGAGTTTTTCTATGTGGAATCGACTCATCGAGGGAATCTATATCTTACATCAGGTAGTAGCTTTGAATATTAATTATTCAATATATATACAGTATATACTATTATACAAACAGGGGTGCCAGCTCTGGCAGGGTCATGATAGTTCTGAGGCAGTCCGAGCTGGTACTCCATAACAATATATCTTAACGTAATCAGTAAACGAGCGGGGCCAACCTATTTTTTTCAAGGCTCTTCTGATCTTCCAAGGATATAGAAACCAAAACCAGATATAGGGTATCCTCAATTCAAAATAAATGCTTCTATTCACTGTGCTGAACATTGGGCTACACTTTCCTCCACAAGCGGCGAGAGTGCGTCGCTTAGTTCGCGGAACTCATTCTCCGTCAGAGCTTTCTGTGCGTCGGTGGTCTGTATACGAATATTAGTAAGATAGGTCTTTCAAATATGCTCACTCTGGTGCTACTTACGCAACCGACCAAAAGCGTTGGAAACCCAGTGATAACAAAAAAGCCGGAATCAAGTTGCTCAAGTCCATTCTGCATACATTGTACAAAATGCGGCAGCACCCGGCACACAGGAAGGCTCCCACACCCATTGGAGACTGCCTCTTTCGCCAAATTGATGACACAGTTGGTGTAGTCATCGCGCGCCTCGAGGTTGTGAACTGGGGTCGCGAATGCAAGGCCAACAGTGGCGAGTGAGAACAGGGTTTGGAACTTCATATTTAAATGATTTTGGATGACGTCGACTAGGGAGGTTGAAAATGATTGCCAATGGAGAAGGGTATATTTGAGTGTAATATAGGAGCGTTGCCAAAAGGTTGTAGGAAACACGAGAGAGAGAGGCCCAGATCTTTATACTTTGACAGCAAATGCCTCAGGCAGGAGGAGGCTCCACGAAAAGACCCACCACTTCTGGGCCACGTAGATTGGTATTTATTCAATAAAATGTACGTTTTGGGAATGCCATACCTGCTTCAAGAATAGTAATCACTCTGGCTGACTCATGTTTGCTATGAATATGCTAAATTCTGACCGAAGAGCCAATGATACTTAGACTTCAGCAAGAACATAGAAATGAGCTTCCAAATCTTCTATTAGCGTATATGCAGAGATGAACCACAATCTATTGAGATCAGCGATTTATTGACAGATACGAGCTTATTATGGGGTACAAAAGTGTATGTATTCATGAATCATACATGCTAGCCGGCAATAGTGTGTGCGCCACATCAAGCTAAATCTGGGTCTTCGGTTGTGCAGATCACGATGATCTTCCTAGGTTTGTCCAGTCCCTACCGAAAATTTCTGTTGAAATGCTCGTGTTTTGGCGCCGCATGTTTTTACCCCTTCGAAAATTCAGCAACTATGACTCTAGCAATGTCCCTAGACCTATTTACTTATTAGGTGATAGGGTGACGAATTGACTCTCTATTCTCCGGGTTCTGTATGTGGAATCTAATCATCGGGTATCTATATCTGAAATCAGTAGCTTCAGAAAGCCTGTCCAAAAGTTAAGTTAGCCTACAGCTCTATGCCAACTCTCACACCAAAACTTGATAGCTTAGGATCATTGATGAGTAGGGGGACGTAGGCGAGGGATGAAGGGGTAAAAAAGAAGGAACAATAAATGTAGTAGATTAATAATAATAATCAAGTAAGACAAAAGGCTAAGTATACAAAGATAGCCGTAGCCCAAAACCCGACACAGGATAACTTCAATAGAATATCAGAAACATCATACCCATCATGCACCACTCCTCCCCCTGACAAGAGCCAACAACCAGTAAACAACAAAACACCAACCTCAATTCAAACCAAATATTCCTACGCAGACTTGGAGCAGCTAGTCAAACTCTCGCTCGTCATCTCCAAGAATGATACTTGCAGTGTGTTCAACTCAACCTCCGAGACTCCCGCGTTCTTCAGCCCGTCCCATAAGGTCTGGCCCTGTTATAAACAAATCAGTAAAATGAGTCTTTCAAATATATCCACCTTCTCTGCTGGTACTTACGCAGCTGTTCAAAGACGCCAGCCATTCTGAGCGACGCTGGTCAAGATCCGTGATATCAGTGACTTGGGCAGTAGCGTCGGTAGTACATGCTGTGAACTCGTCCAGCACGCCGCATGCCTTGGGAAGGGTTGCGCAGCCTTGGGTAACGCCTTTCTTCACGACGCCTGTGACGCAGTCGGTGAAATCTTGACCGCGGTTTTGGATTGGGTTGGCGAAGGCAAGGCCTAAGGTGGCGAGGGAGCAGAGGGTTTGAAACTTCATTTTGGGTATTGGTGGATGGGTTTGAATTGTGGAGGTTAAACTGGTTTTTTGTAGAGATAGATTCGTTTAAGTATGAGATGGTAGAAGACTGGTGAGACTGACGAGAGAAAAAAGAAATGCAGCAATAGCCCAGGTTTTTATATGTTACAACCTTGACTTCAATGCCTTGGACAGGAGGAGGTTTTAGAAAAGACCTCAATAGGGAAATTCAATAGCTCCGAGATACTATGTATCAGATGGGGATTTATTGACAGGCACGAGCTCATGATAGGGTAGGATCAGCCTTCCAAGTCTCCTTTACAGACTCTTTTTGTATACCCTGAGAGCACAAAGTTCAATAGATCGACCTATCCATCGAGACTCTTGAAGATTAGTTCTCCGGAAATTGTTTCCGTGACAAGGATTGGATGTTGGTTGTGTTTTAAGTATCTTCTATTTATGAATAGTTCTGCAATAGTGTGTGCGCCACGGCTGAATCTGGGATCTGCAGATCATCCGCAGTACAGACGATACGATGGTTTTTTCGGATTTGATTCGGTCTTACTGTCGGGGAAGATTTCTTCAGGAATTATTTGATTTTCAGAATCTTCTCGTCGTTCGAACTTTGTGCATATGCTATGGCAAAGGTTCGGGCTGATAGAATTCGTGGACGTGAGATTAACACCTATCTTAAATTCGCCTACAGCTATACACCACCAAAACTAGATTTTTTTAGACCGATATTATACAAGAAAAAGATGGAACAGCTGTATAGTCCTATTATATATGTTCACTCATATATTGGCCTAGATTGTTTCTGTATTGAATTCGATTTTGATATTCTCTTTAGTACAATCAAGCTGAAGTAGAAATCTCCAGGAATGTAACTAATTACAAGAATCCAGGGCTATCCTTGCGCGGCTATTGTACTAAAATTCCAGTAAGTGGAACAATATAATTATAATATACAAGATACTTCATGTTGACCTCTATGGTGTTAAGAGTATATATCACTAATCAAAACCGACTTCCCCTCCATCTGCACGATGATACAACCAATGCGACGTCACCCCACCGAACAGCACATCAATCATCCGTCCACAGGTTAAATATCAAGACACAGACAGAGCTTATCCTAACTTGTAATCTTCTTCCTCTTAAAAAATTAATCATCCAAACACAATCTTCTATCCCAACATCAACTCAATAACAGCACATCTACTACCACTACACTACCGCCTACACTGTATAACCCCCCTCACCCCGCTTCCATCACTTCTACTTCCATCAGCTATACAACCAACTCCGCCAACACAATGAATAACAAAATGCAATCCCCCACAATCCTCCTCCTAGGAACCTTCGACACCAAAACTCCCGAATTAACCTACACCCACCAAACCCTCCTCACCCAAACCCCGCAACCAAACATCCTAGTCCTAGACGTCAGCCACCACCCCCCACCAACAACAACAACCTCAGTAACCGACCTAAATATCACCCACACAATCCCCCAAAAAGACCTCCCCGGCCAACGAGCCGAATACATAAAAGCCGCCTCCGAGCACGCCACCACCATCGTCGCAGATTTATACAAGGAAAACAAAATCCACGGCATTATTTCCATAGGCGGGTCATGCGGGACGAATATCGCGACGGCGGCGATGCGGAATGCCCTTCCTGTTGGGTTCCCGAAGCTGATGGTCTCGACGATGGCGAGCGGAGATGTCAAGCCGTATGTTGAGGAGACAGATGTAACGATGATGTATAGCGTTGTTGATATTGCGGGGAGGAATTGGATTCTGGAGGGGATATTGCGGAATGCTGCGTGTGCCATATTTGGGATGGCGGGGGGATATTATAAATCTTTGCTGAAGTCTCAGAGTCACAGAGAGGGTGGTAATGGGGGTTCCCGGGGAAAGAAGAGGGTTGGAATTACTATGTTTGGGGTGACGACGCCGGGGGTGGATCGCATTCGAGCCCATTTAGAGGATGTCTACGGGTTTGAAGTCTATGTGTTTCATGCGACGGGGGCTGGGGGCAAGGCGATGGAACGGCTGATACGGGAAGGGCAGCTGGATGCTGTTGTGGATTTGACGACAAGTGAGGTTGTTGATGAGGTTATGGGGGGTGTGCTCTCTGCTGGGCCGGAGCGGTTGGTTGCTGCTGCGAGGGCAGGCATTCCGCAGGTGGTCAGTGTTGGGGCTTGCGATATGGTCAATTTTGGACCACGAAATACCATCCCCGAGCGGTATGAGGGACGGTTGATCTATGAGCATAATCCGACGGTGACGCTGGTGAGGCCCAATGCTGAAGAGACGGTGGCGGTGGCCAAATTTATTGCGGAGAAGTTGAGGTCTTGTGCTGTCAAGCCGGAGTTGATTCGTTTGGTGCTTCCTACTGGGGGAATTAGTATGATTGATACCCCTGGACAGCCGTTTTATGATCCCGAGGTCGATGAGGTGTTGTTTCTTACGTTGGAGAAGGAGTTGGATGGGACTGGTATTTCTATTCTTAGGGACCCGAGAGCTATCAATGATCCCGAGTTTGCGGTCAGTGTGGCGGATATGCTGGGAGATTTGGTCAAATCATTGTAACTCATATGTGACAATGTATCATGACATATGTAAGGGATAATGAAATGAGCACTATGTACGTGATGGATACGTTAATGTTACAGATCACTATACCTGACATATGATATCCGATTGACAGTGTTGACACATTGCTATTTTTATTCCAGCAAGGTTTCTAATCACCTAGACCCACCATATCTCCTTATGCGAAAGAAAGTTTGTGTGGAAGGCTGGGCGAAATAATAGAATCTCCTGTATTGGAGTTTCAAGGAACTTTATAAAAATTGAATTATCTACTTTGGTTGCTTATACAATGATATGGTATATAAAGATCATAAATTGTCCTATTGAATCTTGTATCCTCCGCACAGCTGGCAGAAATCCCATAGAAGTTCTGAAGGGAACGATATACAACCAGCCTCACAGAGATCAGCAGGATACTTTCGCACCCCAGGACATTAAAGTGCCGATCTATTGTATAGTATCTTTAAACCATAGAATATTGCCTATTTCGATCCTTGCTTGGAATCTTCTTACCGGAGATATTTAAACTCACCATTTGTATAAAGATGTTTACTACCTCTGCTTAAACTAATCGCTTCATGTTTAGCTGTCCGAGATGACGGATTTCGGGGACGATCCTAATATGGATTCTGCGGATAAAGAGGGAATTCTCAAGGCTGTTACGGAGGTAAAAACAGGTGATTGATAGCATTGACAAGAAGTGTTCGGAGGGGCAGTAAATGAGGGTCGTTGGTTTGTGCTGGGATTAAGGTTGAAAGTGTGTGTTCAATCATATTGTGGGAGAAGGGTTTTACTAGAGAATGAGGTGGATCTGTCAGTCTAGTAGTTGGTATCAAGTTTGGCTATTCCCAATTTGGGAATTTCACTGTAGGGAATCCCCTGTTATAAGCAATTTGAATCGCTTGCTGAATTAGTTGTTTATAACGGGGGTTTACCGTAGTAGTAGAAAAGATGGATACAGTATGCCAGGAATGTAGGGCTGTGTGTCAGGAGAGCCTGTTAGCTCCTCTTTGATTTAGTGAGACTCACTATCTCTCGTTTAGGAAACTTTTATAAACATTTAAAATTTCCCTGTGTAGGGATTAAATGTTCCTATTTAAATCCCATACCACAGTTGCTTCATACTCGATACAACTAGCTGGCAAAAATTCCTAAAAAGAAATGATATACAAACACACCCACAGCTATCAGCTTGGCCCTTTTCGCACTCGGCCACAGTAGGGTAAACCAAGAGCTTACTTGCTTCGTTTACGACGTGGCTCTGTGGCTATCCTCGCACTCTCTACATTGTTTTTATCGGCTCAGTGTGCCATCCTTGAATATTCGCTTACTAGGGCTGTAGTAAAGTTTGTGGGATTTGAAATCATGCTCTGCATTTTCATGTATAGTAAAGTAAAGACACCGTTATGGTATTTTCTGAGAGTAGTGTTCGAATTAAGATTGAGGACTATAGTGTTGTATACTGAATATTTTGATCCAGTCTTTACGGTTTGATATCCTGGTCTCATGAGCTGAACCCTAGATTAATAATAGTAGTAGCAGTCCCTCATGTGCATTCTTCAGACTAGTTATCCAGACTAAGCATGATGAAGACCGCGTGCCAAACGCTTCATATCAACCTTTCAACTGGACTTGCAATTTATGCCAAAAATGGCTGACATAACTTCAGAGTTTCCCTACCATACTACAACCGAAACCCCCCACTGGCCATATCACATCCAAATCACATACTATCAGTACCCGTCACTTATCGGCTCCAAACATCATCATGCGTCGACTGGCCCGGCTGCGGCAACTGATGAGTAGGCCGATCATCACCCACATTTCCATTCGCGTTTGCATGCTCCTCACCCTCCTCCTGATCCTCTGCACCAGAAATCCTGATAAATCGATTTGTATTTGCTCTCCCCATCCAACCTGGGCTGCGATTCAGCTGCGAGCTCGCGATCTACAATATTCAGCCCATCAATCCATAGCCAATCGGCACCAGAAGAGCCAAGAAGCAGAGTGAGACAAATGTAATTGAGACATACCTTGACAACCAAAATCAAAACCGCAGCCCAGAGCACCATCCACGCGGCGCCCTTATCCTCCTGCTCCCACGGCCCCAAACAAGCCCTGGCATACCCAATCTGTTCCACACAGGCATCGTCGTCGTGGGTCCTGTCCTTGAATGGCCATGCTCTATCCTTGACACTTCTGAATCCGCAGCAATGTAAGCTATCCTGGATAGCGCGTATGGCGCGCGAATCCTTGTTGTGGTAGTAGGATTGCCATTGGTTGTTTAGCTGGCAGACTAGAAGGTCCGGGGCGAAGAGATAGGTTAGGGCGAGAGTTGCAAGGCCGGATGGGAGGATTGTGAGAAGGTAGGAGATTACAGAGGTTATGAAGCGGTTTCGGAAGGTCGGGGTGTTGGCGCCTGTTGTGGATTGGTTGGAGAGGAATCTGGCTAGGAATAAGAGAATTGGGGTTAAAATGGGTAGAATTGTTGTGGTTGCTGAAAGGGAAATTGGGAGGGGGAGGTAAAGGGTGGTAGTCCTCGCCCAGGCGATACTGTTTTTGGTTTGTTTGTTAGTGTTTTTGTTTTGTTGGGGTTGGAGATGGGTGACATACGCGCCGAGGATAATGGAGATGGTTGTACACTGTTTGTGGTTTGTTAATGGTTTGTTAATTTCATCTGCTTTTACTTGGTGTTGGGAGTCGTACCAGAAAGAGAAAGGGTAGGAGGAGCTGCATTGTTGCTAGTGAGTAGACTTGAGACGAAATTCTTTGACGAGATCCAGTCTTACAGTTAGTTGAAAGAAAGTCAACAATGAAGATGGGAGAAGTGATGAGTTCGATCATGTGCGGGGTCATACCGTAAGAGACTGTGACATGCAGGGACTGCATAGCCCTACATATGAACAAGTACTCGATGATACTACAATGACAAGGGTCTCTCAGAGCACGAAACAAAGGTATATTGCGATGGTTATGTCAACTTATTCTAGGAACATTCCAACCCCAGGTACAAATGGAACCATATCAAGGAAGAAGAACTAACAAGAGGAAGCACCAAGAAACGAAAAGAAAGAACCAGTCTATCTATAAAAAGGCCAAAACAACGGTCATCTCGATACATTTTTGCTCCTACTCGGGCTAGGGAAGATCGTTCCCTCACCCCAAGTATAGCCTCGTTTGCTCTCATGAAATCATCAAGATGCCAACTTCCCGCAGAGAACACTCCAATGTGGATTAGAAGATCAGCCCAACCCACACTGGATCTTGGTCAAGAAACCTGTCTGCATCAGATACAGTCAGAGCTCTCCTGAATGAGAAGATGGGATCTGCCTCTCGACATCTTCTCAATGCTCTTTGACAGATGGCGAAGATCGCCACGGTGGAGAATCCACAGACAGCCTGATAGTATGCTGCCCCCGCAGCCCCAGCCTTCGACGTGGTGATGATGACTTTCACCGCGTTGTCCCTGCCTTGTACAATATTAAAATAGTACAGCGGGATGCCAACGTCGTCTCCATAGATATCCTTGGAAAAGAGGTGTCCGAGACAGATCTGAGGTGTTTCAAGACGCATTGGTTCCTGGACTGGCTGCAAGGGACGGTGCTGGGTGTCGATTGGCCAAATCCAATCGAAGAAGGTCCTCAGCGTGTCCATTTCACTCCGCAGGAAATGCTTCAACAGTCGGTACATGAAGAAGCGGTACAATTCATGAGAGAATTGTACGTGGAAAGTGATGATGTTCACCACGTGCAAGGAACAGGGGGTTGAGACGGTGTAATAGGCATCACTGTTGAGTGGAACGGATGCCAGGTCATCACAACTGAGCAGTCTGGTAACGTCCGATATACTGCTCAGGGAATCGTCTCTTGAAAGATCGGGATGAAGTTCACCCCGAGGTTCTAGAGCTCCTGATGTCGGGTAGGTTTGCCGGCCAGCCGACTCAGGGATACTCTTTGGTGTCTGTCCATCGACTGGACTCCAAATTGCACCAGTTAGTCTTATCTGCGACATTGTAACGTCGAAAGAGTTTTCCGGATCTAATGTCCTAAGAACAAAAGGTTAGTTGCACTTCCACCAAGGTGCCCGCAAAGAAACACATACTAATGATAATAAGCTAGGGAAGCGCAATACTTGAAGATTTTGACTGTTTCGCTTATATGATGCCAGAGTCTTTGAGTCAATGACCACTGAGTTGATAGTCGAGAAGAAGAGACGAAGATAGAGGAGGGAGAAACGATTGCCTTTTATGGCCATGGCTGGATGGATGCCTACCCTTCCAGAAACACTGGAAAAGACATTTCTGAGAGAATGGCAGACATTCAAGCATGAAAATTGTTATGTGTCGTCCATTTCGCAGCTAATTTTTGAACATTGTGAGAGCCTGCAACGAGTGCTATCGGAGTCATTTTTCCATGTAAAATGTCGATAAAAATCTCTAAAACCCATCCACAGTCAATATACCTAGTCTAGAAGACCATTGACACTTTTATCGCGGTCAAATAGCTGTCCTGGTTGTTGATTTTGATCTCGACAAAAATGAGGTTGAAAATTGCAAATCTGAGACATCATGGCAAGTTCCGCCAAACTTCCAGAGGTTGCTTCCCAGGGTCTGAATATATGGCCAGCCTGTTTATGATTTGGCCTGGAGTGTGTAACTGTGTGTAACCGAGTAGGTGGCGATCTTGTATTTATTCATTTAATCATTATTATTTTTTATGCTCTTATTGATTTTCTCTCTTTATTTATTTATTTTTATTTCTCTTTTTAATTATTATTTTTTTTTGTTCTGTTCGATCCCCTTCATGATGGTAGGACATGATAGACGAGGAGACAGGTTGACAGTGACACATCCCGTCTCAGAACCTGTACAAAGAGTCTGTACTGAATAAAGGCACGAAACCACTGTTAATAATGAAGTAGGGTCAGGAAGCGGAGTAGTAGATGAGCAAATACTTCCTGAGTCTAGAATGCATAGATCAGCACAAGCAACCCCTCGCTCTTTGACATCAACTTTGTGAAGCTTGCCACCTTGTTCTGTAGGCATGGTGTATCTTTATTAATAACTGAATATTGCTTTTTTATATTTTATCTTTTTTTTTTTTTTTGGGAGGGGGGCTTGCCAGATCAGTATAAATTATAATATCAGTTCATGCCTCAGGCACCGACATTAGCCCTAGAAGGCACGGTTGTCTATTCCTTTGGCAGCACTACATCCTGCTATTTAGGGAGTGAGTTTATTAGAGCGAGGGCTAATGCCTTAGTCTTCTCCTGGTACTTCTGTAAAAGTAGATATTATTACCGATGCCACTGCTCATTTCCCGTGTGCTTATTCCAAGGAAACCCTACAGAAAATATATATCCCACATAACAGCCCTCTACAAACCAACTAGAACAAATTCAAATTCCAAAATCAAGCCTTTAGACTGTCCTTTATAGCCTCAATAATACAAGTACTTCATAAACCATATATGTCTCCATTTATAAAAGTTCGTTGATATACAGCACGTACATAGTAATGCAAAAGATTGATAAGATAGGTTAAAAAAATGACGTCGCAACGAAGGTGGGGTTGAAGAACTAGTTGTTTACTCCGTATTTAACGTCACAATCAGACCACGTTCAATCTCCTTCTTTTCCTCTCTAATAAACCAAACCTAACCTTCCTCACATACACCTCTAACCCAGAAAACACCATTATCATTCTCTCAAGAGTCAAGACAACCAAACAAAATGCCCCGCCCAACCACCCGCCAAGAAGTGCTGGATCGTCTCCGCAAAACTGTCGCGGATGGGAAGATCATTGTTGGTGCTGGTGCTGGTAATACTTTCTCTGATATTATATTTTGAGTTAGAGTTATATATATTATAATATGCTAACGGATTGAAATACAGGAATTGGCTTAACTGCCAAGTTTATTGAGAAGGGCGGCGCGGACCTCATCCTTGTGTATAACTCGGGCCGGTTCCGTATGGCTGGTCGAGGGTCGTTGGCGGGGATGATGCCTTATTCTGATGCTAATCAGGTTGTTGTTGAAATGGTAATATCCTATTTATTATATATCTATTCTACGAATGATATCGATATACCGTTGCCTACACACCCACCTTGTCCTCAGCTCAAGCAATGAACTCTACCAATACGGACACCAACTTACAACGAAACTAACACAATGAATATAAAAAGGCCTCCGAAGTCCTCCCCATCGTCGAAAACACCCCCGTCCTAGCCGGAGTCTGCGGCACCGACCCTTTCCGTGACATGCGCACTTTCCTCACCGAACTGCGCCGGCTCGGCTTCATCGGTGTCCAAAATTTCCCCACAGTAGGGCTCATCGACGGCAAGTTCCGCCAGAACCTCGAGGAAACCGGTATGGGCTACGACCGGGAGGTGGAGATGATTCGGATCGCGCACGAGATGGACCTCGTCACGACGCCGTACGCCTTTACCGTGGATGAAGGTGAGCGGATGGCGCGCGCCGGCGCGGACATCATCGTCGTCCACGTGGGGTTGACGACGTCTGGGACGATTGGCGCGCAGACGGCGCTATCCTTGGATGACTGTGTTACCATCATTCAGGAGATTAGGGATGCGGTTGTGAAGATTAATCCGGAGATTATTGTGCTGTGCCATGGTGGGCCGTTGGCGGGACCTAAAGATGCGGAGTATGTGTTGAAGAGGACGAAGGGTGTGCATGGGTTTTATGGCGCGAGTAGTATGGAGAGATTGCCAGTGGAGATGGCCATTCAGGAGAATGCGGAGGCGTTTAAGAAGTTGCAGGTTAATGTTTAGTATGACTCTTTTTTTCGTTCGGGTGTATTGGGGTGATGCAAATTGTATGTATGCCGCTGCAGGCAAGTTTACCGATTGCAATTATGAATATACCCGTCTTCTCGGTTTGTCACCGGGCCATAGGCACCGTCTCGGCTATGTTTAATGCCTTCTAGATGCCATCCTTGGCCAGCAAGCCAATCGTGAATTGGCAAGGCTAAGCATTTATCGGCTCCCCACTTTCAGACTTGATTGTTGGAGGGTTGAGAGACAAGCACGACAAGCATTTTCATACTTTCCCAACATGGCACTCTTTAGCGCTGCCCCGTGGAGTCCCGGATATGACGATGGGCAAATGTGTGGAGGGAAAATGAGAAACTGTGGGGTTGTTTACCCGAAGTTGTCCCGGTAAGGGCTAAATCTACGGAGTACGTCACGACACGAACACCTTCTCTAAAAATTTGTGATGGAAATTAGTTTTGAACAGTTGTTGATAACCAAAAAGTGTTCGTCTATGGCATACAGCGATGTTTGAACAAAGGAATACAGTAGACACGAAGAACCATTCGGCATACCGACCATAAGAAGCGTACGGGGATTGAACCCGAATATCCTGTTGCGGTAACCGATATGGTGGGAACTTTCCGAAGTCAAGCAATTTTCAGGCTCTTCTCTATCGGCCGGCAACAAAGCCGTATTACCCGAGCCACCACTCCGAGAAAATAATCGGAGGTCCGACCATATCGTCATATGGTCATCTACTGAGAAATTAGCCTGTATAGTGGGCTCGCCGCTCGGCTGAAGCCCGTATTGATGAAGCTAATGGAGCCAGTCATGATTCATGACATCGCATTAGTCGCTAGTCATTCTTTGAAAGTCAATCATACTCGGCTTCCAGCAATATAACATCCCACGAGTGGGTCTGCGAGCTCTCTGGGGCCCCTCTGGAGTATCTCCGGGGTGGGATGCTCGAAGAAATGCCTCAAATAACGACAATTAAAGAGAGAAGCCATGCCTTCCCGAGTCTTAATTGAACCTAAGAATCTCGACATCCCGTCGTCATGTTGTCACCACAAGCTCTGTTTGGAGCGTTGGTGCTGCTCTCGGCTCCTTCGGCGGTGGTAGCCGACACCTGCAAGGCACCGATCAACCACCCAGGAGAGCCTTTCAGCTTTGTTCAGCCCCTTAACACCACCATCCTGACCCCCTACGGTCACTCTCCGCCTGCCTATCCTTCACGTAAGCAACTCTGTCCATTACATAGGTTGGGTTTTGTCGACTTCTGATCTGACACTGAACAGCAAACACTACCGGCAATGGTGGCTGGGAAACAGCTTTGGTGAAAGCCAAACAATGGGTGAATAAGCTCACGCTTGAAGAGAAGACCTGGATGGCAACAGGCCAGCCCGGTCCCTGCGTTGGCAACGTTCTCCCTATCCCACGTCTCAACTTCAGCGGCATCTGCCTGCAGAACGGGCCTCAATGCGTGCAGCAGGGAGATTACTCCAGTGTCTTCGTTAGCAGCGTTTCAGCCGCCGCAAGCTGGGACCGCAAGTTGCTGTATGAGAGAGCGTATGCATTAGCCGAGGAGCACAAAGCAAAGGGCTCCCATGTCATCTTGGGCCCCATCGGAGGACCCTTGGGCCGCAGTCCCTACGATGGTCGTACCTGGGAGGGCTTCGCCGCTGACCCTTACCTCACCGGTGTCTGCATGGAGGAGACTATCAATGGTATGCAAGATGCAGGTGTCCAGGCAAATGCGAAGCATTTCATTGCCAACGAGCAAGAGACGCAGCGCAACCCCACATATGCCCCGGATGCCAACGCGACTACCTATATCCAGGACTCGGTTTCCGCCAACATTGATGACCGTACCCTGCATGAGATCTATATGTGGCCGTTTGCAAACGCCGTTCGTGCCCGGGTGGCTAGTGCCATGTGCTCGTACAACCGTTTGAATGGCTCTCACTCGTGTCAGAACTCTTACCTTCTCAACCACCTTCTCAAGGGCGAGCTTGGCTTCCAGGGCTATGTCATGTCTGACTGGGGTGCTACTCACAGTGGTGTGGCTTCTATTGAAAGTGGTATGGACATGACCATGCCCGGAGGATTCACCCTTTATGGTGAGCTTTGGACGGAGGGTTCCTTCTTCGGCAAGAATCTCACTGAAGCCGTGCAAAACGGCACTGTTCCAATGTCTCGTCTGGATGACATGATCGTGCGCATCATGACTCCTTACTTCTGGCTCGGCCAGGAAAAGAACTACCCTAGCGTGGACGCTTCCGTCGGCCCTCTCAATGTTGACTCGGCCCCCGACACCTGGCTTTACGACTGGAAGTTTACCGGTGCCACCAACCGTGACGTTCGGGCAAATCACAGTGCCATGATTCGCGAGCATGGAGGTCAGTCGACGGTACTTCTCAAGAACGAACGCAACGCTTTGCCTCTCCGCAAGCCCCGTAACATCGTAGTAGCCGGAAATGATGCCGGTCCTCTCACGCAAGGTCCGGACCTTCAGGCGGACTTCGAATATGGTGTCCTCGCAGGCTCGTCAGGTTCTGGTTCCTGCAGGTTTTCGTACCTGTCGACCCCTCTCGATGCTATCAATGCTCGGGCCCGCAAGGATGGCTCCCTGGTCCAGTCTTACCTGAACAACACCCTGCTCACCACGTCGGCATTGACCTCCCCACTCTGGATCCCCCAGCAACCCGACGTCTGCCTCGTGTTCCTCAAGT